>NC_138031.1:25059197-25691407 GCF_964106645.2 Podarcis pityusensis | reverse complement strand
AGAGGATTTTTTAGAACTTCCCTTCCAAAAGTGCCGATCGCTTAAGGCTTTATTGCTGTTACGTTGTTTCTGTCAAGAGCAATAGTCAAGCCTATATTTATGTTCTAAAGTAACCTGTATATTTTAATGGGTCGTCCCTGTATGTTTTCCAGGGCAGATACCACAAAAATAGACTATTCTATCCCGTCAAGAGAAAATTGGGCATTGCCATATTTTGCTTGTCAAGTAGCAGCTCTTACTGGCTATTTAAAGAACAACATAAATCCTTCTGCTGAGGTAAGATGAAGATGTTTTCAGTCAAAATATAATAGTATAAATAGGCTGATCAGATTTGAGAATCTTGATCCAGTAAACCATTTAGGGCCAGGGGCTGAATGTGGCCCTGCAGGCTTCTGTGTTTGGCCCTCTGAACTCTCCCCAGGCCACACCCCCTCCATAAACACACTTTCTACTGGCATTCCTTCACATCTTGAGTACTTTTGCCTGGCTGGCATGTGTCCTTAAACCCAGATAATGCATTATTGTTTCCGTGGATGGAGGATAAGAGAGGAGCGTTCATACCATACGAAGGTTTAAATTTACATGAATTGCTCCGCCCACTCCCCTGGCCCAATCCAGCGCTGCCATGTGGCCCACGGGAAATTGCCCAGAGGCAAATGCAGCCTTTTGGCTGGAAAGGGTGCCCCAACTCTGCTTTAAAAAATGAGATGGTTTTGCCTAAGGAAAAATGTAAAGGACCAAAAAAACATTCATTTTTGAGAACTGTTAAGGCCTCTTCTTCTTGCTACTATCATATTAAGAATAAAAATGCATTCAAGAGTTATGCAGGATTAAGATGGAATGCCAGTTACTGATACTATATATTTTTTCCAATCTTGCTTTGTATGAAAATAAGTACATGGTGATTAAGATGTCTTCCCTTTCAATTCCCCCAGAGGTTTTGCTACCTGTTGGTGAGTGCTTCAACCTACACTTTCATGATGATGTGGGAGTACAGTCACTATCTGCTGTTTGTCCAGGCTGTGTCTCTCTTCTTGTTGGACACTGTGGGTTTCACGCAGACAGAGAAGGTATTTTGGCACTTGAAACTTACCAATTTTACTACCAGTTTAATTGCTAGCTTGTTGCTCTTCCCCTCTCCTTTTGCCTGCCTTCTAAGCCTGTGAACTGTTCATTCTGCTAACAGGCACAGATAAAAGGCGGGCAGAAAAAGTTTAAATATAGAGGATGGTTGTTTCTTGCAGCCGTGATCGCCTGTTGCTTTGAGGGTCAATACCTTTTTGCTTTTCCCTTCCACAGGTACATGAAGTGTATAAGGTCTACCTCTTTTCTCTCTTTCTGGGATACATGTTACAGTTTGAGAATCCAGCTCTGTTAGTGTCTCCACTCCTCAGCCTTGTCGCAGCGGTGCTGCTGGCAAAATACCTCCAGGTAATAATTGGGAAATCATTTGGTGGTTTTACCTCTGCCTGTACTGCTGTTCTTTTTCTCTTTCTCTCTAGCAGAGGTAGTGAATCTTTTTAAAACCTGAGGTCTGTGTTCCACCATGGACAATCTTCCATGGTCTCTTTGTCATGGACGGGCTGGATACAGTGGAATGGTGGGAGGAACCAGCTGGGGAACCCCCAAGGGAAAAAAGCCCAGAGCCCAGGGATTGGTGTTGGGACAACAAAGAGTGGTCAGAGGGAGAAGAGGGAGCAGACTGGGAGAAGGAGGTGTCAGAAGCTGAAGAGGTAACAGGATTTAGTGAGCAGTAAGAGCTTGTGGCAGAGAGAAGTCCAGAATCAGAAGCAAGAGGCCAAGAGGCGGAGATGTGTCAGGCTGGTGAAGAAGCCAGGATGGTTCCACCTCCGGCTGCGACAAGCTCCCCTCCCCTTTGGTCTTCCAGAACCAGGAGAGGTATGAAGTGAAAGGAGCAAAGGCAGGCATGCCGGCATAGTCTCAGGTGGCTTGGGAAAGACCCGGGAAAGGAGGAGACTTAGGCAGCTGTGGGAAGGCAGGGACATTCAGAAGAGTTGCTGTGGTCATTAGGCCTGGCACTACTGAGCAACCCTTGTTTCTTCTAACTCCTGACATCTCTGCATGTGGGGCATGAAAGGCCCAAAGTGGGTGGGGTCTGAGGCAAAAGTGGGCGGAGCAACCTAAGTAGGATGCATCCCAGCCATGAAAAGGGCAGAGTGTTCTGTAACACAACACGTCTCTCCGTGCAGGCAAGCGAGGTCAGGGACACATTCCAGTCAGGCAGAAGTGCTTGAGGAGAGTGTAGAGAAGGGCAGGCGAGGGCCATGGTTTAGGAAGTAGGGGGTGGACGTGGCCTGAGTGGGTTCTGAGAGGCATGGAGGGCTCCATTTGACCCACAGGCCTGATGTTCCCTGTCTCCCTCCTCTATAAGAGCCAGTGTGCTGTGGTGGTTAAGAACGGTAGACTCGTAATCTGGTGAACCGGGTTCACGTCTCCGCTCCTCCACATGCAGCTGCTGGGTGACCTTGGGCTAGTCACACTTCTCTGAAGTCTCTCAGCCCCACTCACCTCACAGAGTGTTTGTTGTGGGGGAGGAATGGAAAAGGAGATTGTTAGCCGCTTTGAGACTCCTTCGGGTAGTGATAAAGCAGGATATCAAATCCAAACTCTTCTTCTTCTTCTGTAAAGTTAATACTTCCTTGTCTGTTTTTTAGATGAATACGAAAAAGGGGACGCTTCTTTCAAGGATGCTGAAAGTCATTTACTTTTATTTGGTATTCACAATAACAGTGACTTTGAATTTTGTAGTGAAGGTAAGATTTTATTTTTATTTTTTAAAATTAATCATACAGGATAATGAAAGCATTTGTTTGTTTTTGGATGTTAGTTGCCTAGGGAAACAATAATAATCTTGAAATTCCTCTTCCTGCTGTGCTTTTTCTTTTTCTAATGGGAAAAGGTAGTGGATAGAACTGGTAAAGAATTAACCCATCTTTTGAAACACTCAACATGGCTAAGTTTTTTTTGTTTTAAAAAAAATCTTCCAGTAGAAAATGTGATGCTGCTAACTGAAAGATTGTTTATCTCTTGCGGTTGCAAATGTTTGTCAGATGTAGCAACGGTCTGTCTCAAAAGTGTGGTGCTAACATACAATTTCCTTTCTGTTTGTTTTGCAGACTTTTATTCCCCATAAAGAAAATGAACATTTAATCAAAGTGCTTGAAGTAAAATTGGGTTTAAACATTACTAAGTAAGTCTGAAGTGATATTTTGTAAAATGCAAGGAGTTGTACATTACGATCACTGGAGGAGAGCATAGCGTCTGTTTGAGAATCTTATCAGCTCTAACCCAGTGGCAGCTGTCCAGGATCACTAGCAGAGCTTTACACACTGAGATGGGGAGTACTTGTTATTACTTGATTTTCAGTATCTTAGGGAAGGTTGATGAAAATGCCAGCCCAATGTGCAGCTGTTGTGAAAGACAAATTCAGTGTTGGGAATCATTTGAAAATAAAGCTGCCGATACCGTAATGCGACCACATTTGGAAAACTGTATACTGTCTGGTTGCTGCACTTCTAAAGGGATATTGTCGAGCTTTAAAAAGTGCAGAAAAAGGCAGTCACAATGGGCTGAAGCAACTGGAAAGATTATAGCATTTGGAGCTCTGTAAAAAGCAAGGGAAGGGAATGGGGACATGATAGAGGTGCGTAAAATTCTGCATGGTGCTTGGAGAAAGTGGACAGAGTTTTTTCTTCCTCTCATGATGCTAGAAGCTGGGGTAATCCAATGGAGTTGAACGATAGCTGTTCCAAACAGAAGGAAGTGCTTTTTCACACAACACACTAAGCTATGGAGTTCACTACCACAGGATTTGGTGAACGCCAGCAATTTGGTGAACAGCTTTAACAGGGGTTTAGAAGAGCATATGGAGGATAAGGCCAACGTAGCTGCTGTCTGCCACCTCTGGAATCAGAGGCGGTATGGCTCTACATACCTGTTGCTGAGGGTCACGGGCAGAAAAGTGCAATTGAGCTCATGTCCTGCTTGTGGGGAGAAGCAAGTCACCCAGTAGGGTGGAGCTGCAATCCTAGCTTCCCAGCAACAGGGTTGCTGCCACTTAACTGGGAGAAGGGGAGGCAGGCACCGTGGCAGGAGCACCAGATAAGATTGGCGTGGTGCAAAAGGACCAGTGGAGCCATCCTGCCTAGAAAGCAGCACTGCCTTTGCTTCTGGGCTTCCCATAGACATCTGATTGGCCACTGTGGGAGCAAAGTGCTGGAGCAGACAAGTCTTTGGTCTGATCCAGCAACTGGGTGATTAACCATATTAGAAAATGCAATTGATAGGGCTTATACTGACTGGCTAAGCTCATGACTGCCCCCCCACTTTTTTTGCAATTTATAGAAACTTCACAATCAACTGGCTGCTTTGTCAAGAGTCCCTTCAGACACCATCCCAAGACTTCTTTCTGCGACTCACTCAGTCCTCACTATTGCCTTTCTACATTTTAGTGCTAATCATTTGCCTTGTGTCTGTTGGCCAGGCCACCTTCAGGAGAATTAGGTAAGGTAACTTCTCTCTGTTCTCAACCGCATGGTCCGTAGCTTGTTTATGACCTTACGTGTTAGTTGCTGCATGTAATGGATGTACCTTCAACAGCAAACACCAGCTGCAG
This sequence comes from Podarcis pityusensis, assembly GCF_964106645.2. NCBI lineage: Eukaryota > Metazoa > Chordata > Lepidosauria > Squamata > Lacertidae > Podarcis > Podarcis pityusensis. Next base: position 25,686,771 of record NC_138031.1, on the reverse strand, counting down.
AACAAGAACTTCCAAGCTGGAAAAGACTGTTTTTGAGGTAGTACATATAACTTCCCCTGCCTTTGCTTATGACATAATATACGATGCATGCATATCTGTTTGCATTTGAATGCCTAACCCTCTTCTGTTTTTCCATCTGAAAAAATTATCTAGAATAGTAGTATAAATCTGAGCTGTTGCATGTAAAGGTGTGATTGTAGGCAAGTACGTGCTGCACACGACATAGAATATATACCACCCTTAGCTAACCCTGGTGCCCTCGGAGGTTTCTGACTACAACTCCATCAGCCCCAGCCGGCATGTGCTGGAAAACATCAGGTTGGCTAAGGATGGTGACATTACGGTGGTGACATTAGTTCACTGCCCCACCATCATGCCTAGAGTGCTTCAGCATTGGAAGCTGTGTGAATCTGCTCAAAGACTGAGCTGAAAGAGATTGAAATTGTCATATTGGATATGTTTAATGTTTTAATTGTAGCTGGTTTTGGGTAAGCAGTGGCTGTGCTGAATAAAGATACTGCTGCAAAAAGGGTTGGTGGCAGGGCTGGGGGGAAAATTTCAAGAGGAGGGGGAACTTAAGAGGTCTGTTCTTGGGTTATTGTAAGGCTTTAAGTTGATATCATGGAATGGTTGGAAGAATGGTTGGAGGAACCACCTGGGGAACCCCCAAAGGAAAGAAGGCTCAGAGCCCAGAGAGGAGTGGTGGGGCAACAATGAGCGGTCAGAGAAGAAGGAGGAGACTGGGAAGAGGAGGTGTCAGAAGCTGAAGATGTAACAGGGCTTAGTGAGTAGGGAGATTCTGTGCCAGAGAGCAGTCCAGAATCAGGCAGAAGCTGAAACCTGAGAGTGGGAGGCCAAGAGGCAGAGATGAGTCAGGGATTGGCTGGACGAAGAAGAGTGGTGGCAGCCAGTAGACCAGGAGGTACCCGAGGGGGAAGGGGACTTTGAACTAGGTTTGAGACTTGTGGGACAGGGAGAAATCATCAGCAGAGAATGAGGGTGAATTGAGGCAGCCACAGACATGGATAGAGGAGCAGGGACGGTGTCTTCTCTGCAATACAGTCCTGGTTCAGCTCCTTCCCCTCCTCAACTCTCTGTGCAGGAATTAAGGGTTGAGAAAAGGCTACAACAATTAAGAAAAGTTGAGTCGCAGTGAAAAAATGTAAGGAGGAGGGAGGTATAAATAAGGGGGAGAGAGGACAGAACTTTAGCTTCTGCAACTGACGTGCTTATCTGATGAGTGTGCTGTGTGCTAACTCATTTGTTACTGAGCAAAAAAGTTAATTGCTGCAAGCACTGTGCCTGGTTCCGCTTACAACGTCGGACAAAAGACGGAGGGGCTTTTCTGGCAGCCTGACCGGCTGGTGAAGAATCACAGGTGCCTCCCCCTCCTGCTGTGACAAGCTCCCCTCCCCCCCCAGTCTCCCAGAACCAGAAGAGGTATGAAAAGGGCGGAGGAGAGGTTGGCTTCATGCAGGAACAGTCTCTGATTGATTGCTTGGGGAAAACCCTGGAGAGGAGGGACTTTCAGTCTCGGCATCTGATCCATGGGGCAAGACTTAAGAGCGGTGGGCTGCTGTGCTCAATAGGTCTGACGCTCTGCCAAATCTTTGCAGATCGTGTTCTTGCTAAAAAAAAAAGTTAACTTCAACTTGCATGGTGTGATTTAATGCAAGCTTACTTCTGACAAATGGGCATAAGGAAGAGCCCCATCTCAGGGCTTGATATGGACTGCTTAGTTGTCTATGGTTTTTCTTTGTCTTTGTCTTCCACATGCTGCAGTGGTGAACCAGTCAATGACACAGGGAAGCTTGAGGGCGGGAGGATTGGAGAAAGGCCAGAGGTTGTGTACCATGTACTTCACACACTTTCGCTGGGATTGCTTGCAATGATGATGGAAGGGTGAGTTTGTCTAGGTTTGTTTTCCCTGGAAGTGGCAAGGAATTACTCTTAACTTGCTTTCATTTCTTTCTGGGTGGGGATGGAGGAACTCTTTCAGACAAATATATGTGCTTGGATCAAAATGGGCTTCAGTTGCAGAATCAGATTTTAACTGCAGAATAGGGCTATCTGCACCCTAGGAAATAGAGGCAAGAAGACCCCTCGGACAGCCTGACATTGCATGATTGAATAGGATTCTTATGGGTCTGCGAGGACCATTATGTACTCCTGCAGCCTCTGGAAGTACTGTTCTATGAAAGCAGCTTCAAATACCTATTTTGGATGCCTCAAACAGGCTTAGAAATGGGTTTGAGTCTAAAGAAAGCCCACATAGAAGTAGTTTGCTGAAGGACACAGAGAAATTGCTGTAGGTTTCTTTGCAGTCTTCAGTGGTGTCTTTTTGAGTTCTAGATGTTTACAAAGCTTTTCGCGAAGGCACTTGGAGATGGTAGTGGGATTGGATGCTGTAGCAATATCTCTTGAACAATGTATGTAGGAACTCATCTCTTTATGGATTTGCATGGTGGTTTTCTAGAATGAAGTACGTGTGGACTCCCTATGTTTGCATGATTGCTGCGTTCGGTGTCTGCTCCCCAGAGCTCTGGATGACTCTTTTCAAGTGGCTCCGACTGAAGGCTGTGCACCCTATTTTGCTGGTGAGTTCCTAGTTCTAATTAATTGTATCCATGGAGGAGCTGTGTGCATGCCATCTCCACCCGCAACCTTTCCCCCACTGCATGGGGGAGAAAGCCTGAAGGGGAATGATAAGCATGTGCAGCTGAATCTGCTTTCAGTCATCCCCAATGATCAGGAACCCTGCGCACTGGATACAGTGCCTGTTCTATGACAATTATCTCTGGTCCTGGCATAATGTAAGTATAGGATTGCTTTGTTAAGCTGATTAACCGACAGTACAGTGGTACCTCAGTTTACGAACTTAATTCATTCTGGAAGTCCGTTCTTACACCAAAGTATTCTTAAACCGAGGCGCACTTTCCCTACTGAGGCCTCCTGCTGCCGGTGGCCTTCCACAGTTCGTCTTCCCAGGCAAAGTTCGCTAACTGGAACACCTACTTCTGGTTTTGCGGAGTTCGTCCACCGAATAGTTCGTTAACAGGGCTGTTCATAGACCGAGGTACCACTGTATTATTTAGAACTTTTCAGTGCAATCCTGTACACGCCTACTCAAGGTAAGTCCCATTGAATCCAATGGGACTTCCCTCCATGCAAATGTGTGTATATTACTGCAGTCCCAATGAGTGAACTGTAGTGATAAGAAGGTATCTGTGCTTGCATAGTTGAGCACTTAAAAGAGCAAATCTTTTATGGTGTGTCTGATTGATATTTCAGGCTCTTATCCTGAGTATGGCAGTTCCAGCTATCATAGGCTTCAGCTTGTGGAAAGAGGTAAGATAATATGACGCTCCCATTATTACTAACAGCAGTCAGCATTATCCAGTTGGAGTATTGGTTGAAGGGGACTTGACAAGGGTGAACAGGTAGTTCATTTTCATGCTCGTGCAGTTCTCCAAATTCTCCATATATTGCTGTGTTTTGAGATAGGCTTTTCCAACGTATCTCTTTGGCCAGAAATTCACAGCTAAAATGGCAGCAGCAAAAGTGTATGGCCACTAGGTAGCACTGTGAGTCTCAAATGCAGGCTTGGTTGGTTTGCTAAAGTAAATAAATAGAAATAAAAATGAATCTAGCCCGGTGATGAGGAACTCCTAAGAAAAACGAACACTTTATATTAACCAAACATTTTATTAATAAATTGTGGATAATTTTGTTGGGAGTATTTGTGTCAAAGGGGTTCCTTTTTTCTTTTACTAATGCATTATGAAGAATAAAATGGATTCAATTTCTGTCCACTCTGATGGAAGCTAGCCTAATAGTGTAGCGAAGGGCTCTTGAGCATTGATGCTGCTGCGATTTGATAGTGAAGCTAGAAAGGTGGTTTTTAGTCTGATCCCCTGCATTATTTAAAGTTCTGTAATTTGTTTTCCCACAGTTCATAGCCTTGGTGCTTCCTTTTAGTTTTTTCCTAGGATAATGGCAGAACTTTCAGAACTTCAGGAGTTTTATGACCCTGACACAGTCGGACTCATGACCTGGATCAAGTAAGCCATCCCATTTTGTGTACTTTTTGGTGTTCCTCCTTAGTGCAGGATATTTTTTGTAACCTAAGCTGCAGTCAGTGCAGCGGTTGTTTCCCTCGCACATGCCTCTAGCCAAGCTCCATGTGGCCCTGCCACTCACCTTTTTGGGTTTGCACTCGGCACTTTGCCCGGTTGAAGAAACCTTGGTGAATTGAATGTGTGTGTTTTAACCCATCTAGATTGCATGTTTTGCTATTGTCAGCATTACAGCTGTGCAGGACCCCGTTCCTGTCGATTCCTCTATTGCGCAGCCTGGAGTGGTGTGATGTGTTGCGGCACCGCCTATCTTTTGCCTCAGACAGCTAGATGTCTTAGACTGGCCTTGCCTTCACTGCTGCATTTTGCACCAGCTGAAGTTTCCAAATATTTTTCAGAGGCAGCCACACACAGAGTGCCGTAAAGGTAAAGGGACCCCTGACCATTAGGTCCAGTCGTGACCGACTCTGGGGTTGCGGCGCTCATCTCGCTTTAGTGGCCGAGGGAGCCGGCGTACAGCTTCCGGGTCATGTAGCCAGCATGACTAAGCCGCTTCTGGCGCACCAGAGCAGCGCACGGAAACGCCGTTTACCTTCCCGCCGGAGCGGTACCTATTTATTTACTTGCACCATGACGTGCTTTTGAACTGCTAGGTTGGCAGGAGCAGGGACAGAGCAACGGGAGCTCACCCCATCGTGGGAATTCGAACCGCCAACCTTCTGATCAGCAAGCCCTAGGCTCTGTGGTTTAACTCACAGCGCCACCCGCGTCCCTACAGAGTGCCTTATCATTCTCTAATCCTCATGGAACTAAAGAGTGGTGACTGTGTCCCAATACACCCTCTCTAGGAACAGGCGCCGTGAGCACTGCAGTCTTAAGCTGTGCAAGAGCACCCCTGGCTGTGGAAGCACAGACAGGTCCCAAGAGCATTTTCAGGCTGTACTATATAATTTTATAGAATTACATAAGTGAGGACATGGTTTCTCCTCCCCCCCCCCCCAGAAGACAGGCTCCTATTGCTGCTGTGTTTGCCGGCAGTCCGCAGTTGATGGGCACGATCAAGTTGTGCACTGGCTGGATGGTGACCAATCTGCCCCTGTATAATGAGGAGGATCTGCAAAAGAGGAATGAGAATGTGAGTCATCTTTGCTTTGTCCCATATTTAAAGGGCTTCTCACGTTTTGTAGTGTACGTTGAAATCTTTGCTGGGGATAATGTTTCTGTTATTCCCATTCCATAGGCGGGAAATGGAACCTAAACTTGCTCATGTATTTTGAGTACAAGCTGAGAAAGTTAGAAAGTTAAGTTCATTCAAATCAACAGAAATTTAAACTCCGCACTGTATTATTGTTGCTGAGGATTCTTCCAAGTGGAAATAAAAACCATTTAACTCAATGGGGTCTGGCGTAAGTCTGTGTAGGATTCAGGAGTAAAACTCACTGATTTTTACCATGTGCCTAATTTACACTCGATTGCACCCTTTGTTTACTGGCCTTAGTGGCTCTGACCCAAATATCTCTGTGGAGTTCAGTCTATGTTTTTTTGCCTCTAGTTCCAATGTGGAAGTTGATCAGCCGTTTCACCCCTATAGAGAAGGATTCTTGAGGGTGACTGCTTTTGTTTGACACATGATGAAAAGTTTTGTTTAAAATTCTTGCATTAGAATTGTTTCCCCCCACCCCATTAATTAATGAATAAGGTTTTTAAATTTCGATTGCACATTTGAATCCTGCAGATTTTTCAGATCTATTCCAAAAGATCAGCTGAAGATATTTACAAGATACTCACGTCATACAAAGCCACCTATTTGGTTATAGAGGATTCCATTTGCAATGAGGTGGGGCCTGTGAGGGGATGCCGGGTCAAAGACTTACTGGATATTGCCAACGGCCATGTAAGTAGCACCTTGAGCTTCTGTCAAAATTCTTTTGCAAGTTTCCTTTTAGAAGGCATAAAGTTTCAAATATGATTATTTGAATATTATTCATCATAGAATAATTGAGTTGGAAGGGTCATCTAGTTCAATCCCCCTACAATGCAGGAACTAGGTCATACATGACACAGGTAGCTTGCATTGAATTTTCTCATATGGGATAATAGATTCCGTGCTGTTAATGAGTGGCTCCTACATTCTACAATATACTTTTAGAAAGAATTGTTGCTCTACAAATGAAATGTTCCTCTCTCTCTTTCTCCAGCACAGCTAGACTAGTGTTGTTGACAGTTTCGCAGATCATGAAATTAAGAATTGGTTAATGTCAGTCCTTTGTGTGCATTGAATTAAAATACACATTTTCCTTCTTTCTCCCCAGGTGTATTATGAAGAAAACGACAGCTATGGCTACTCTAAATATGGACGGTTTTGTCAGGAGATCAAAATGAACTATTCTCCGTACGTGAACTACTTCACTCGAGTATACTGGAACAGATCCTATTACGTATACAAAATCAACACTGTGATATCCTTCCAGTCCTGAGATGCCATTTTGAAGACTGACTTGAGTTGGCAGAATTCCTAAATGGGAAGAGGTCATTTACAAACGTACTTTTTTATATCCCATATACAGTATAAACACACACACACACATCCTTGAGAACATGCAAAACGGTACCTGACTGGAATACTGCGGACAGACTACAGAACAGCGAAAGAGAGAGATGCTGCAAGGCCATGCGAGTAGAATATGGACTGTCTTCCATATTTTAAAATACCTCTTCCCAGCTTTTCCAGTTTTAACCTTATTTTAATGTGCATTGATTTTATTTTTTATTGTTTATAGCAACTGCTGCCTTTAAGTAGTTTTATTTACATGGTTAAATATAAAAAAAGGAACGTGTAAACCTTCTGGGCATGATCCTGAAGCTATGCATATTTATCTGGGGTTGTGGGAGGATTTTCAGTCCTTTTTGGAGCTGTAGGTTCCCACCATATTTTTTTAATGAATGGAAGTGGAGCAGGAGGGTTTGGAGATTGCTGGAAATTATTCGGGTTGGGTGGGGTATGAGTTGTATACAGGGTAGTGCTTGGCTGAGATTGATTCTTGTTAATCATGGTTGCTAGCTATGATCTGCTTTCTGGCAGATCTGTCATTGATCTTCAATGGGGCACAATTTTACCCAACGTTTGTTGAAAGACTGTATCCTAAGAAGGTAGCACACAGTGGATTACATGTCTTTAAAAAAGAAATCAGTGTCCCAAATAAGAGTTTACTCTTAATATGTACAATTTTCTTTGAAATGTGTAGATGTGTTTTAGGAATATACATCCAATATTATGATGGAGACCGTCTAATTGTTTCAGATATACAATTTAGTCCCTAAACAGGAAAGGGCTTGGAGAGTTTTGACTTAACCATTTTGCAGATTTCAGCCACTTTGCAGAACTGTGCGTCTGCTTAAATATGATGGATGGGGTTAATCAGTTTGATCTGGTTTTATAGCCTTGTTAAAAGTTATTTCTCGAATTGGATTTTAAAAGCCACACACTGAAGATGAAGCTGATAACAGCAGGTTGTATTTTGGGTTGTTTAAAAAAATTTAAATATTGTTATGGGACCTTAGCAATTTCTCTCCACGTATTTTATGTTGTTGTTCTTGGTAATTTTGTTTACTTTTCTGTGTGTGTGTGTGTCCCCCCCCCCCCATCCCTCTGAGTTTGATATTTATGGTCTTTCAAAAACAACAATCCTGAAGAGTTTTGTTTTTTTAAAGTGTAAGCTGTGAGAGCATTCCTTCTGTGCTTCACGGAAAGCCTTCTATCCACTGACTACAACTGAAATTCCAGATGTTGGCATTTTCATTCAAGGTACACAAACATGAGAATAACCAGGCAAAGCAGATTTAGTATGTGTATATTTTATTACACACATTATGTGTGGTACTCATTGCTGCCTATTTTATGCAGGTCAAACATTTTTTGAAGAGGAATTCATTATGAAGAACTCCAGCTCATAGAACTTAAAATCATATTGGTGTTATGATTTCTGAGAGGGTATATATTGTACTGCTGAGTGATTGGATGTAAAATGCCTTATGACAGTAGCCTTGAGATGCATTCACTTCGACAATGTCTGTATCCGTGAGGTTTTGTTTTAATGCCGCAGTCATTCTCTGTGTTCCTTTACAAATGCAATTATGCCTCTGCATTGAAAAAAATTCTGATGCTGCAATAAATTGCATCAGATTCACTTACCTTGAATTTACTGCAAGGGAATTTATGTTTCAATACTGTTTTGTACTGACTGAAGGGCTGCCCGTTTTGACATGTTTCCAGCATCAAATACTCCACCTCCCTTCACCAAGCACTGCTGTGGTGTAATCACCTTTGATTTCTATGAGGCTTCCATGGAAATAGATGCAGGTCATGCAGTAACATCAATATGTCTGGCCAGCTCTAATACAATATCATTAATGGAGGTAAACCAGCAACCTCTATGGTAGTCTCTAATGTTCATGAATTCCACTCCTAATGATTGCACTTCTGCGCTGGCTGAATTACTTCAGCCCTAACAGTCTTGCTCAAAATGCAGTTATATCTCCGCTTCTGAAATGGGCTCCTTTTGAGTATTTACTCCAGTGCTGAGTAACTTTAAGCTTGTCCACATAGTTGAAGATGAGCTTGTTTTCCAGCCTGAAATTTTGTTTTATGTGTTGTTTTGAGCATGCAGCGCATAAGCCCTTACCCCTGATTTTTAAGTAGTGATGTTGCTTACCCGTATCCCACTCCTCATGCTTGAAGAGAAATGAAATCCGATAGCTCTCAAGTTCCAGAAACTTATTACAGCAACAAGGGGTGGAAAGTGCCGCTTTGCTAATAGAGATGGAGGTACTCCACCTGGAAGTCCCCTGCATGCCTGTAGAGAAGAGGGAAACAGGACATGGTGGGAACAAGCACGTATTCCTCCCCACAGTAGCCAATGGGAAGGTAGAAGAAAAAAGCTACCCCTTGCCCTGTCCACGGCAAAATCTCGGGACAATGGATGAGGACAGCTGCTATTCTCCCTGTCACAAATGTACAGTAGGATTGCTCTGTTTTGTAAGCTTTCTCTGTGAGTTGTGGGACCTTTTGAAATCAGATCTGCAGCTGTGGAAGGAGGAGGTGGTGGCTCTCATGGCCTCTGGTTAGATAAAACCTTTACAAACCGTGATAGTGTTTTTTCCCCTATAGAGAAAAAAGTAACAAAAAAATTAAAACTGCAAATGTAATGTTGGTTATTGGGCTAGCTGTTGAATAGCCAGAAGTGGGAGGTAGATGAGGTCTTTTTATTTTTATTTTTATTAGTTGTGCAAAATGCAGCATTTTCCTAACATTCCCTGAGGACTTTGAAGGCGGTATTTGGAAAGCTTGTAAGCATCACTCTAATTAAGTGTTTTTTGGGCATAACCTGTTATGGTTCTAATGAATGGAGAAATAACTAGCCCTTTAAAAAAAAAGCATTCAAACCTCTTGCTGTCGATGTTGCAGTCCAGTTGGAACATGTGCCTTGTAAACCTTTTTTTTTTTATTAAAGAAACAAACTCTAACCTCTGCACATTTTGTTGATTCTTTATATGTCTACAATCCACAATTGAATTTCAGTAGGGACAAATGTCAGGTTCTACACTTAAGCAGGAAGAACTAGCTGCACAAATATAAGATGGGGGGACACCTGGATTGCCAGTACTATACGTGAAAAGGATCTAGGAGTTTTAGTAGACCACAAGCTTAACTTAACAGTGTGATGCAGCAGCAAAAAAAGCTGCTGCTATTCTAGACTGCATCAACTGAAGTATAGTGTCCTAATCAAGGGAAGTAATAGTGCCACTCTATTCTGTCTTGGTCAGACCACACCTGGAGTACTGTGTCCAGTTCTGGGCACCACAATTTAGGAAGGATATTGACAAGCTAGAATGTGTGCAGAGGAGGGCAACCAAGATGATTAAGGGTCTGGAAACCAAGCCTTAGAGGGAATAGTTGAGGGAACTGGCTATGCTTAGCCTGGAAAAGAGGATACTGAGAGAAGATATGATAGCCATCTTCAAGTATCTAAAGGGCTGTCACATGGAGGAAGCATGTTTTCTCCTGCTCCAGAGGGTAGGACTGGAAACGACAAGAAAGGAGATTCCGACTAAACACCAGGAAGAACTTTCTGACAATAAGAGCTGTTTGACAGTGGAATGGACTCCCATGAAAGGTGACTGACTCTCCTTCCAGGAAGGTACATAGTCTGGGCCCTATGGAGCAGTTGCTGCAACCTGAGCCATAACCTGAGACTTCTGCACTGAAGGCGCTGCTGCGCTTTTCGCTTCAAGCCCCTCTTGGTTCTAGGAGACAGCGGGGAGGGGGAAGGTGGCCTACGGACCCGTCTCTTGGCTGAACTTTCTCCTCTTCTGCGGCATCTGGCGCGCCTTCCCCTGTCTCAAGTCTGCCCTGCCTTGCGGGCAGCGACACCCCCCAAAAATCACTGGTCATCGCTTCTGCAGAGTGATCTTACGCACAGAATCTGCATACACGTATAGGTTTGGAGAAAGCGCGGGCCGTTTTTTCACACCATCGACCCACACGGAACAAGTTTCTAGGCAAACGGATTCCGCCTCCTCTCATCCGATTGGCGGCTCTTGCGCGGAGGGCGGAGCGTCCGTCCCGTCCATCCCTCCACGTGGAGTCGGCGGTGCTGGGCGCGCAGTCTCGGGCTGCTGGAGAACTTGCCCCGTCTCCGGGAATCGCTCGGCGCCGCACCGAGGGGGAGAATGAGGGACTCGCCGGCCGGGGCCCGCCGATGGCTCCTCTTCCTCTGGCTGGCGGCCGGCTCGGGCGGCTCCCCGTGCCGCTGGCCCGCCTCGCCGCGCGCGCTCTGCTTCTATGGGCAGGTGCCCGAGAACAGCCCTCCGGGGACGCGGGTGCAAGGGCTGCGGGTGCCGCTGCGGAGGCTGCTGCCGCGGGCGCCGTCTCCGACGCCGGGAGCCGCCTGGGCCCTGGAGGGCGACGGCGCCTCGCACTTCGCCCTGCAGCTGCTCCCGCCCGGGGCTCCCCGTCGGCGGCCGGCGCTGCTGCTGCTTTTGCGCACGGCCGAGCGCTTGGACCGGGAGGCGCGTCCGCGCTACAGCCTGTGGCTGACGGGCCCCTCGAGGGCGGCGCTGCTGCTCCGGCTGCGGGTGCTGGACCGCAACGACCACCGGCCTCGCTTCCCGCCGGGCCCCGCGCCGCCCCTCGAGGTGGACGAGCTGGCGCCGCTGGGCTCCGAGGTGGCGCGCCTGCGCGCCCTGGACGCCGACGAAGGCGCCAACGCGCGCCTCACCTACCGCTCGTGGCCCGGCGCCTCTTCCGAGCCGGGCCGCCGCCTCTTCGTGGTGCCGCGCAGCGGGCAGGTGCTCACCGTGGGCTCCCTGCTCGGCCTGCGCCGCCTCAGCCTCTGGGTCTCGGCCCAGGACCACGGGCTGCCCCGGCCCTTGCGCAGCCCCGCCAGGCGCCTGGAGCTGGCCGTGAGGAAGAGGACGACGACGAGCGCCGTCCAAGGCGCTGCTCCGTCGCCGCGCAAGGCTCGCGCCCTGGCCGCCTCCTCCAGCCCCAGCTACAAAGTCCGCGTCCCCGTCGGGGCGCCCGCGGGGGAGCTCATCTTCACCGTCCCGGACACCCGCTACCAGGAGGCCGGCGGCAGCTGGTTCGAGATGGTCTCTCCGGCCGCGGCGGGGGCTTTCCCGGTGGAGCTGGACAGGGGCTCCGGCCGACTGTCCCTCGTCCGGCAGCTGGAGAGGGGAGGCCGGACGGAGGTGGTGGTCAAGGTGCATCGCATAGACGGGCAAGGTGAGGCTGCCTCACAGGTGGGAAGCCTGCTAAGTCGTGGGGGTCTCTGAGCAGGTGCGGAGCAGATGCAGTGACATCTTAGGGGTTTTAATAAAAACAACAGGTATAAGCCAGTCCTTTACTTAAAGTATATCTTTTGGGGTTGTCGACACAGAAGTTTAAGGTAAACGCCACAGCGATGCAATAAGATTGAGAATAATGAAACCGTCTAACTATCTAAATGCAGCATATTCTAAAATGCTTGGGCTTGTTGCTGAATGGAACACAGTGTTAGGTGCCAGATATGGGTTGTGTGGTAAATTGTCCCATGTGGAGCCGGTCAGAGAACTGCTTTGCCACTAAGGCTGTTCTAGTTGCATAAGCAGCCCAAATGATTTCTTGGGATAGCAATGTTTTTGTGGTGCTGTGGGAGCAACACTGAAGCAGCATGTAGACTGAAAGATTGGTGCCTGCATTCATGTGATTATTTCAAAAGAGATGTTGGAGTTCACGGACTCATTCCCCTTTTAATTATTTTGATTTAAAGCATATATTGACTTGTGTGGGAGATTTCATACCTTAGAATCATAGAATCATAGAATCATAGAGTTGGAAGAGACCACAAGGGCCATCGAGTCCAACCCCCTGCCAAGCAGGAAACACCATCAGAGCACTCCTGACGTATGGTTGTCAAGCCTCTGCTTAAAGACCTCCAAAGAAGGAGACTCCACCACACTCCTTGGCAGCAAATTCCACTGTTGAACAGCTCTTACTGTCAGGAAGTTCTTCCTAATGTTTAGGTGGAATCTTCTTTCTTGTAGTTTGGATCCATTGCTCCGTGTCCGCTTCTCTGGAGCAGCAGAAAACAACCTTTCTCCCTCCTCTATGTGACATCCTTTTATATATTTGAACATGGCTATCATATCACCCCTTAACCTCCTCTTCTCCAGGCTAAACATGCCCAGCTCCCTTAGCCGTTCCTCATAAGGCATCGTTTCCAGGCCTTTGACCATTTTGGTTGCCCTCCTCTGGACACGTTCCAGTTTGTCAGTGTCCTTCTTGAACTGTGGTGCCCAGAACTGGACACAGTACTCCAGGTGAGGTCTGACCAGAGCAGAATACAGAAATGCAGAAATGCGTCAAGCCTGTAAAGAAACCTACTGAGCAGAAATTCTGCCTCCTAATTCTTCAGACTTGTGATACAGCTACTCTCCATAGATGAGTCTTGTCTCATGCTTCAAACTACACATCGTGCTCAAGTGTTCGTAATTTTGCTCAGCCTTTTTCTCAAATGAAAATGGTCACAGGTCTGGTGGATGGGAAGGAGGTGATTCACTCTTTCTCCTTGGGCCATTTCTCCTGATGGGAAAAGTACACAATCCTTTCATGTTTTCCCTTTGGAGAGAAGAAGGACATGGGAGAGCAATATTTGATTAGAAAAATGGTTTGAGAGGCTCTTCCACCTCCTCCCTCATTTCTTTGTTTGAGATTGCAGCCTTCAGAGGCTGCTTCTTATTTTAAAAGAAAAAAAGTCGGGACAGGTAAACACGATGTCACGCTGTTTGATCCCAGGTGGCAGACGTTTTTATTTTTCTTCAACTTTGTATTTTATAGTTTAGCTGTGTGAGTTCATCATTTGTAAAGATTTCAACAGTGGAGCAGAATATTGAGTTATGGTGCAAACATTCACAAGCAAACAAGACATGCTGAAGCACATTTCAAGCTGTACATCCTATTATCCTTGGCAAACAGTGTGTGGACTGAGGGATCCTTCCTAACCAGTGTGAAAATGGTTGCTTGTTTGCACAAAACTACAGTTATTTCAAATAACTGTAGAGCTAGTGTGGTGTAATGGTTAAGAGCGGTAGACTTGTAATCTGGTGAACCGGGTTCACTTCCCCGCTCCTCCACATGCAGCTGCTGGGTGACCTTGGGCCAGTCACACTTCTCTGAAGTCTCTCAGCCCCACTCCCCTCACAGAGTGTTTGTTGTGGGGGAGGAAGGGAAAGGAGAATGTTAGCCGCTTTGAGACTCCTTAGGGTAGTGATAAAACGGGATATCAAATCCAAACTCTTTCTCTCTCTTCTGTATATGCTGTTTGCTTTTGAATAAATGCAGCTTCCTTTCTAAAGAGAGACATCATTAAACACGTGCAGCCGCAATATCAGAAAGTGCAGTATTGATATTCATTGTTTACACTCCTTGATTGCAAGTGCCCCCCCCCCCCATGAGAGCATAGTGATTCAGCCTCTTGAGAATCTTGTTTCTTTTCTCTGGAAAAAAAAATAAGTTTCTAGTCTTCAAGACTTCTAAGATGGAACTGACTGTAGTGGAGCAAGTCCCTTTATTGTGACTAACCAAAATGTCACAAAAAGCGCACAAGCTCTTTGAGTCCAGCAAAACTCTTTATCATGCTGGATGTTAAGCAAAGTGGGAAGGATGGAGAGCGGTGATAAGAGAGCTGGTTTGATTTTGAAGCCATGGTGTCTGGATTTTCAGTAGTACACCTTCCTTCTCTAAGTAGGGGCAAGTGCCTACATCAGGGATAGCAAGTTTTCTGCCCTCCAGATGTTGCTGAACTACAACTTGCCTGTTGACTGTGCTGGCTGGGGCGCCTGGGAGCTACTCTTGCTATCTACATGCAGGTGGTACTGTTGAAGGGTGTGTTATTGGTCATAGAGATTGAACATATTTAGATACACTTTGTATATGTGTTCTAAAGCTTCCTCCTTGTTTCCCATCCCTGGACTTCAGTGTAAGTTGAGGTTTCACACTCACAAGGGCTAACAACACATTTATTTATTTTTGGTCATATGAAGAAGCCAGTTGTGTTCTCAAGCTGCTAACACTGTGCCTTTTGCAGTAGGAATGGGTAGCCTGTAGCCCTCTAGATATAGGAGGGTCAATGGCTAGGGATAATGGGAGTTGTATCTGGAGGGCCACACTGAGCTGTGGAGCATCTCCAAGTGGCTTAGTTTCCATCTCATATGACTCTTTCCATTGATGTCATCTAGACAGTGTCTTAGTGCAGGTTTGATGCAACAACATCTGGAGGTCTTTCCCATGCTTACTGTGTACATTTCTGTTTGCAAATGTCATGGATGAGGACATGGTAACAGAGGTCGGGCCATTTCTCCATCTGGTCCAGTATTGTCCTCTCTGGCATCAGTCACAGGCAGATGCTTTTTCCCACCAGCTGCTACTTGATCTCAGGGGCTGAACCTGGGACTTTCTTCATTCAAAACAGCGACAGAGAACCTCTGGCCCTCCAGATGTTCCCAGGTTCCAGTTCTTACTAGACCAACCACCATGGCCAATGATTGTAGATGATGGCAGTTGTGACCCAAGAGGGCAACAGGATCCTCACTTCCTGGTGTAAACCGAATGCTTCTACATCCCTTGAATGTTTTAAATAGCTATTTTTAACTGTCCTTATGCATGATTTTACTGTTTGGTTCTTTTTGTCAACCGCATTGAGTTTTTCTTCTTACAACCAAGTGGTGTCTAAATTTTATGAAATGTATAAATAATAAAATATTGAGCTGTGGTTCGCCCCCGCGCCAGCCCCTCAAACGGTTTAGTCCCATCCACCTCCACTGCATTAAAAGTCCAGACAAGGCTTTTGGTGCAGGCTTGATCTAGCTTATTTAGTTAAAAGCAGCCAAACCGATGAAGGGTATTGCTGTGTTAACTTGTGAAGCCGACTGCACAATCGGCATGTTGCTCTTCTGCATTGTTGTTCTTTAAAAAGAGCTTATTATGATCTCTGCCATGATCCTCTTTGCAAAGCTGTGTTCTGCTTCATCCTGTGCCCGATAACAATATCGACAAGACAAAACGCCTCGGGGTGGAAATAATTCCAGTGATCATGTAGGACAAGGTCATAGCTGCACTTCCTTTAGCTGTTCAAAATTAAATTACATTTGGAAATCTTCAAAATAAAACATGCTGGAATAATGTCTGTGTGGTTGCTTACAACTGTTAAGCAGTTCCAGGAACTATTAAGTTTTACAAATGCACTCGGAAGAATTGGCAAAAACCAACCCATTGGTGGCTCTTGCGATGGTGCAATACTGTGGAATGCCAAGCTTGACCCAGATGTATTTCATGACTGCATGGAGCAAACAGCCCTTTACCAACATCCATTATGTGGACTATAAAGATGAGGAAGGAAATGTAAACAGAATTCTGTAATTTTTTTAGTTCCCTTCATTTGAGTAGGATTACACTTAAACAGACGGTACAGAGTTGCCCTGTGTGGTTGTTACTTATTTATTAGACTTCTTGATCCCTCGCTACCCAGAGGTCTCCGAACGATTCACAGCACATTTAAAAACAAAGTATAAATAAGCTATATAATGAAAATGGAATAAAGCAACTCCCATAATCACATGTTGAAGAAGTTATCTCTCAACTTCATTTTTTTTAATAAGATAGTTATTAAAATTTTCAATGTTTTACAAAACACACAAAGAAAAAGAAAAAAAAGAAAATACATAGTAAAAATATTTAAAAACAATTCTTTCCTTCCATTACTTAACCTTCATTTACTTATTTCCAGGACCTCCTCACACCTTCCTTTTTTGTATTCCAGTTCAATTATTTTGTTCAGCAAATCCCTCCCCTCTTTTAATATCCTAATCATTAATCATAAAGATGTTATAATTTTGGATTTTTACATATTACATAATGAACCCTTTTTTCATCTTCCCTTATAACCTTTCAGCTAGAGACCACTTAGTTTCTATCCAGCATCATTCTAACATTCATTAATTTTACAATATTTCTGTAAATAATCTTTAAACTTTTTCCAATCTTCCTCCATCGACTCTTCTCCGTGGTCTTCAACTTCAATTTCCTACCTATAAAATGGAAATACACCTAGTGCATAGAATTCTTTAAGGATAAACTAGTTCAGGCAATGTTATTGCCCACTATGGATATTACGAAAAAGTAGGTTTGATGCTTTGCTGTCTCTGGTTTCGTTATTTTGTGTGCTATTCTCACCGTCTTTTAAGGTTTGTGTACATTTCTCTATCATCTCAGAACACCCCAGTCATGAATGGCTATAAGCTTTCTGTGCCTCCTTGTCCCTGGGAGTCTAATTTAGTCTGTGGGGGTCCCAATTAGCAAAGGAAACAGGTAATTACAAAAGCCAATTTAATCTCCAAATTAGTCTAAATTTTTAAAGATAGGAAAATACAAAATCCATTAAATTCCCAGGACTGCTTCTTTGTACTGGTCGTTATTGCTTTCCTTTTCTTCCAGTATAAATCCATCCTTTGTGTCCTTTCCCTTGATCTTGCTGAGGCTTTTGGTGTCTGCCCTACTTGAGAGACAAAGTGACCATAAGCTGCATATTGAACCCTGCCGCAGTTTTATGAAAGTGGAAAAAAGCACCTTTTGTGAGTGTTTGAGAGGAGTTCCAAGAGCTCCATCACCTTATTTCTTAGCAAAATGGAAAGCCTAAAAGAGCAGGGTGTAAAAAAGGAAAAAAAGTTATACGTTCTGTATTTCTGAAGGGTGGCTGCTGATTGTCCTTTAACACTCTGTATAACAAATCAACTCATTTTATGTGTAACATTTATCATAGAGCCCATAACGGATGTTCTCTGAGTGTTAAAAGTGTGTATTCTAAGAAATGCACTTTTCAGATAGATCAAACACAGAGTTAAGTGCAATGAAAACCGATTTGAATTAAAATGGAACTAAATTAAAAAATGGTCCACATTCTGCCAGAGGAATTTAATTTTCATCAGTTCACCCAGAAGTTATAGGAACGACTTCAGAGATATTTTTGAACTATTTCAGTGAATTTGTTCCAAGTACTGGCAGTACCTCACATGATGAAGCAGATATATGTCTCTTCTTTAAGCAGCTTACGTTTATTATTGATTTGTATACTTTTGGAATAAGTTGGTGGGACGAAAGTATAGCAGCAGTGGTTTGCATTCAGTTTTCAACACTTATTTTGGGCTAAGTAAACTTGCCCAGACCAGGCCAATGTGGTTTAAAAGTAGGTAGTAATATCCCGCCCCCACCACACTCTTTGGTATCAGTTTGGCTTAAACATCCTCCTGATTTTGTGCCTTGCCAGATCGCTTTCTTGTGGTGACAGATCAGTATTGACAAATAGCTTGGCTGTAACATCAAGCTGTTTATGTCAACGGAACAAAATGTTGTGTGGTCATATTGATTCAGCACTAGCTGAATGCTTTTGTATGTCTGATCTTTTTTTTGTGTGTCAGGCGGGGGCTTGGTTGAAAATCAGGAGCCAGGGAAGCACATTTCGTAGTCTGTAAAATGCCCATCTGATGTAGCACTGATGTTAAGTATTTGGGTACTTCTGGATTATTGGCTAATAGTATGTAACATTCTAAATGCAAGACGGTAATTTGGTTGGCTTTTGTTCCATTTGAAAAGCATGTCTTGAGCACAAAGCACAGGAATTGTTTCTTCACCAAAAGCCTGGTCAACACAATCATCAAAGATGGCAGCATTGTGTAAGTAGCCAGCCAGTGTTAGAAACTCAGCTATATAAGCTAGGCTCCTTAAACCAGGGTTACAGTCACCAAAATGGAATGCCTAGTTGCCATTTTGGAGCCAGACAGCTTTGAAAGTCATATTTTTCAATCTGGCTTTTTGGTTCCTGAAATTCATTCTGATTGTGCAGATAAAATATAATGGATAGAATTCTCCAGCATGTGTTGCTCGTGCGTGAAAACAGTCAAGATCCAAGGCGTGGCACCTCCAGATGGTGGAGACGTCAGGTGCCATCCTGGTGCCCAGGCATCTTCACTTGGTCGCAAGTGGCCGATAGCGAGATACAAAGTGCACCTGGTGCCTGGCGAATTTTGAACGATGTAGCCAGCCGCCAGTAAAGTATGGAAACCAAGCTTGTGTGAGTGCATCTGGAATTATTAAAAACCATTGTCAAACAAAGGTGGTTGTCTCTTTCTAAGTGGCTTTAGTTAATCAAGTCAACCTCAGTAAGCCCGCTTTTTAATCAAGTAAGTTAAGTCTCTTAGCCTCAGTTTTCTTGTCAGTGCCTATAAAACAGTGCTTTTCATGTACTGGTATTTATAATACACCTTTGTTCAGTTACGGATATAAAAATGCAGTGGTATCTCATTGGGGCACCATCCAGACCCAAACCTGCTTGGCATTAGCAAGATGGCCAACAGCTCCCATCATCTCTAATCGTTGGTCATGTTAGCCAAAGACCATTATCCATTGCAAGATGGTTTTGAAGGTGAATTATATTTATTTATTTCATAAAATTTACATACCTCTTGATTGTAAAAACAAAGCAGAACACCCCAGATGGGTTTACCAAAAAAAGGGTTTAAAGGAGGGCTGCATGGCATTTGAGATGCTGCAAAAGCTACAGAAAACAATGGTGAAGCCCCAGTTCTTTGTGCTGAATCCATACGTACTCTTTGCTTGAGCAGAAGGTAAAACTAATCAAGGTCCAGATAGCGTTTTCTGTTGGTGTGCCCTGTTCGCTGGCCAGGTTTTGGATTTCATTGGTTTCATAAAGCTGTGCTGGATTTAGGACAGTGCAGGAGGTTTCCCCGAGCCGAGGGAGCACAAAATAATAAATGAATTATTGCGATAATAAGAAATATTTTGTCCTCACTCAGGGAACTATATTACCAGTGCCAGTGTGGTGTAGTGGTTAAGAGCGGTAGTCTCATAATCTGGGGAACCGGGTTTGAGTCTCCGCTCCTCCACATGCAGCTGCTGGGTGACCTTGGGCCAGTCACACTTCTTTGAAGTCTCTCAGCCCCACTCACCTCACAGAGTGTTTGTTGTGGGGGAGGAAGGGAAAGGAGAATGTTAGCCGCTTTGAGACTCCTTAAAGGGAGTGAAAGGCGGGATATCAAATCCAAACTCTTCTTCTCTTCTACCAAAGTCCTTCCCTGCAGAATGGCTCAAGTTCAAACATAAGCCAGTTTGCATCGATTGCTATAGCTTGTTGTCCTCTGGCTATTAAGTGACCTATGTGCAAATTAGTGGGTGAGCTCCATGAGTGGTTTCTGAGAGCTTGTTTGTATTCTGTAATGATGGGCTTAATGCCTTGTGGGGTTTTTGCATTGCAGTGGGATTATAAATCTGTCACTTATTAACTTCGGAAGGTGGTGGACTCTCCTTCATTGGAGGTTTTTAAGCAAAGTTTGGGTGGCCATCAATCATGGGTGCTTTAGTTGAGAGTCCTGCGTTGGACTAGATGACCATCTGGTTCCCCTCCAGCTCTACAATTCTGGGAGCAACAGGGAGGTTGTTGTCAGGAGCTCAGCCTACACTTGAGAAGGACCCTAGCAGAGACACATGCCCAACTGGCATGTTCTCTCCCTCCTGCTTGATCGTTCGGGAGCTTCATAAGCTTTCTTCAGCCCAAACATCACAGCGACCGATGCCAACAGACACCGGCACACTTAGGGATCTGCAGAGTCTTCACAACTTGCGTGGCAGACCTCAGCAACTCAGCATGTTGGCTAATCTACTTTATTTACATATAAACAGGCACGGAGCACTGCAACATGGCTCCCCCTCTCTTTCTAGCATCAGACAGCAAAGAGAAAAAGAACAAAGGACAATAGTCCCACTTCACGGAACACAGTAACACAAACATCCTGTCTCCGTCACTTCCCACTCTGTGGAGTCAAAACATATACCGTCCATGTGATAGACAACAATCCCATGACTGCAGTCATGGAGCAGGAATTCTAACAGTTCTCCCCCCCAACCCCCAACCCCCCGCCGTTGGTATTGATATTCCTTGAAACAGTCCCTCTTCTGATCAAAATAAAAACGGAGTGGGGCTTTCAGGAAGGACTATAGGTGGGAAAGAATTCAGCACTCACTCCCTGCCTACCCCATTTCCTTACGAAATTCTTTTTCTTACACATGCAATTTATAGTTATTCTGTAGTTACCTATCTTCTGTGCATGTTAGGATGCCCACTGAAATGCATGGGGTCCTTCCTAGTAGCCAGAGGAATTCATTAAACCAAGACAAAGGATTCTTATCACACCATTTGTGTTAATGAGCTGTCCAATTAATTAGCCAGGATATTGGTGCTATATATGACAGTTCCTGACAAATGATTTTTTGTTCTGTTACAGGTGTTAATACAACCATCTTGGCAGTTAAGCACTAATCTTCTGCTGTAAAAGGTTGAAGATGTGTCTGCTGAACTTAAGCTCTAATTATTACTGACAGCTCCCACCTTATCGTGTTCGCCTGCCAGCTAAGAGTAGGGCTAGGCGATACCTGGTTCTCAACATCACAATATATTGATATCACAATATATATCTGTGGTGGCGGAGGGCCTTGCTGGGCCTCCCTGCGCCTCTCTGTGTAAGCTCCTAAATTCTTATTTACTTACTTACTTTTTCTGTATCCCTTGCAGACCATGACTGGTATTTGTGCCGTGTGGTGATTATAGCCGTTGAAGAGGAGCTCATCTCTTGGGAAATGTATCCGTACCCCTATTTGGCACGTGTTGATCCTGACGCTCGAGCAGGCACATCAGTCTATCAACTTGTTGCCCATTACAGTGGTAATGAAAATTCTAGTGTTGGGATATCCTATGCTCTGATTGCAGGTAAATAGGTGCTGCTTTCTTTCTGAAATGAATTTTGCCTCTTTTTATTTTTTATTTTGAAAGGATTCAAGCCCTGACCCACGAGGGTGCTTTGAATTTTTCAACTTTCCAATTCAAAAAATGAGTGGTGCTAAAAAGTTGTAACATGACTGGGGAAATTCAAAAGATAGTTGGGTTAACTTAATATAATTTAGTTTGGCTTGGCAAGTAAAATGTGTGCAAAATTGCATAGAAATCATTAAAATGATTGCCAAGTACTTGCAGTTATATTATATATATATTTATTTATTTATACTTATATATTTCTGATTCTTTTATTTAGCATTACCTGACATTTTCAGTAGGTAAAATTAAAACTCATAGGTTTTCCAAAAGCAGCTTATGTGTTTCTTCATCAAATGCAGATTTACCAAGCTAAATGTTGCCCAGTCACAAAAATAATAGATTTGACTTCATCACACCCAAAACCATATTTAAAAAACCCTTCATTTAAGAAATTTGCAAAAATTAAGTTTCACCCCTTAAAATGACATACCCTACTGACCCACCTGTGGAGATTAAACTGACCCAGCTAGTTTATTTTTGGCAGACTTAAAAAGCCTTTGTTATGTTGCGTTGATTCTTGTTGTTTAGTCGTTTAGTCATGTCCGACTCTTTGTGACCCCATGGACCAGAGCACTCCAGGCACTTCTGTCTTCCACTGCCTCCCGCAGTTTGGTCAAACTCATGCTGGTAGCTTCGAGAACACTATCCAACCATCTCGTCCTCTGTTGTCCACTTCTCCTTGTGCCCTCAATCTTTCCCAACATCAGGGTCTTTTCCAGGGAATCTTCTCTTCTCATGAGGTGGCCAAAGCATTGGAGCCTCAGCTTCAGGATCTGTCCTTCTAGTGAGCACTCAGGGCTGATTTCCTTAAGAATGGATAGGTTTGATCTTCTTGCAGTCCATGGGACTCTCAAGAGTCTCCTCCAGCACCATAATTCAAAAGCATCAATTCTTTGGCGATCAGCCTTCTTGATGGTCCAGCTCTCACTTCCATACATCACTACTGGGAAGACCATAGCTTTTACTATACGGACCTTTGTTGGCAAGGTGATGTCTCTACTTTTTAAGATGCTGTCTAGGTTTGGTATTGCTTTTCTCCCAAGAAGCAGGCGTCTTTTAAATTAGTGGCTGCTGTCACCATCTGCAGTGATCATGGAGCCCAAGAAAGTAAAATCTCTCACTGCCTCCATTTCTTCCCCTTCTATTTGCCAGGAGGTGATGGGCCCAGTGGCCATGATCTTCATTTTTTTGATGTTGAGCTTCAGACCATATTTTGCGCTCTCCTCTGTCACCCTCAATAAAAGGTTCTTTGATTCCTCCTCACTTTCTGCCATCAGGGTTGTGTCATCTGCATATCTGAGGTTGTTGATATTTCTTCCGGCAGTCTCAATTCCGGCTAGGGATTCATCCAGCCCAGCCTTTCGCATGATGAGTTCTGCATATAAGTTAAATAAGCAGGGAGACAATATGCAGCCTTGTTGTACTCCTTTCCCAATTTTGAACCAATCAGTTGTTCCATATCCAGTTCTAACTATAGCTTCTTGTCCCACATAGAGATTTCTCAGGAGACAGATGAGGTGATCAGGCACTCCCATTTCTTTAAGAACTTGCCATAGTTTGCTGTGGTCGACACAGTCAAAGGCTTTTGCATAGTTAGTGAAGCAGAAGTAGATGTCTATGCATATTTTAATTGAAAAGTGACTAAGGGATTGCATCTTTACTGCCTCATTTTATGTCCCCACCTCAACAAACCCCACTGCAGCCACAGCCAAGCTACTTTCTGTGCTGAGGCCTAGATTAGTTTGAAGCGTCAGTGCTCTGCAAATGGTCTTTTCTCCCCCTACTGCTGTTGCTTTCCCCTATAATTCACTTTCCTTTCCTATGCCCTTCATTCTTCTGTGCCATATGCTTGGTAGAAGCAGCAGAGCAGATAGCGTAATGTAGTCAAGTGAGGTAAATTGGTTAGGGACTTGCTTGATTTAATCGCTAGTGCCAAACCGCTTTGCATAAATGGGATTTTTAATTGGCTCAGAGTGTACACAGGAATGTGTACAGGCCCTGCTCTTTCCTGTGCCATTGGTGTGTGCAGGAGACAATGGCAGCTCATGTGTGCTACTAACTTTGGCCCAGGAATAGGAACAGAATTCCTGTTCAGAACACTGATGGTGGCAGCTCAAAGTCTTCCTTCCCAGGCATCATAAGTGGAGCACCGAGTTTGGTGGATGTGCTAAGCCACCCTGCTTGCTGATTTATCTGCCACTCAGCCATCAAAAGCATCTTATTCTGTCCACTGCAATGTGTAAGAGTCAGTGTTGGTGGGAAATAGTAATGGGAAAGAAATTTGTGCAAGTGAGGAGCTTGGTGCTAAAAGGTAACAACACCTCTTTTCATAATTTTTTGTATTCCTTTCACTCAACAGGTGGTGAGGAACGATTTGATATAGATATGGACACAGGGGTCATATTGACAACTGGCTTGCCTTTAACTCTGAACCAGGAGTATGTGGTCACCGTGCTGGCCATTGATGAATATGGCAGCAAAAGCCCATACGCTTACATCTCTATCCTGGCTGGCTCCAGGCCTCCTCAGTTCACAAATATGTCCTACAGTGTGTTTGTTCCAGAAAATACTCCAGCAAGTGAAAAGTAAGTGGTGAATTAATGTCCTGCTGTACGAAAAGACTGCGTCGTAGATACTTACGCACGTTACTTAAACATAAAAAGCTTGCATTGTAAAACCAAAATTTATTTTCAGTGTGTAGTTGGGTCTAGCTTGCTCTACTGGGGCGACCCTTGATGGCTGCTTTGAAGTTTTATCAGGTGAAAAATGTGGAAATCTGCTTCTCTATGTGAATGGGTCAACAGGAGCATGCTACAGCTCTAGTAGCTTCCTGTTGTTTTCTGAGCCCAGTTTGTGTCTGCAGAAACCTAATGGCCACATCAGACAGAACACCAGGCCATTAGCTATGGTTGAGCAAATCGTCCTTTGCACAATCTGTATGGTGGCGTGCACAGCCCTGTAACTCCTGCTTTGCTTGAAACAAACCACGCAGCAGCTGGCTTAGTATTGATGTCCCAGTCACCTCCCCAGTTGTGGTTTGTTTGGGAGAAACAGATCGCCATTTGTTTGGTAAGGAACAAACCATAGGTGCTGGTAATTGCTAAGCCAGCTGCCTCCATGGTTTGTTTTCCCACCCAATCAGGGGAAGAGCAAAGTGGGAGCACCTGGACTGACTGCAGCAGCCTAATTTGAAGTCTAATTTCAGGAGTTATTTTTAAATCCATGTACTGAAAGTGTAAAAAATGAAATTTGCAAGGAGAAACTGGTAACTTGGCAAGGGATCCTGGTTCACCTCTTTCATCTCTTCTGCCTACCCAGGATTAACAAACTGTCTCTTGGTTAATCTTTCCTTTTCAGAGTGGCTGTTATTGAAGCAGTCTCCTTCCAAAGCCAGCCTCTCTCTTACACTCTGCTGATGAATCCCAGTGGCCTGTTCAGCATGGACCCAGAGACCGGCATGCTAAGCTTGACTCATACGGTGGACTACGAGAGCGAGCATCACCTCTACCATTTTTTAGTTAAAGCAATGGAAGCCGAGAGTTTGCTCAGCAGTGTCACTGAGGTAGAGCCAGGGTTTTCCTTTCCGTACTTGGTGATCTGTTCATTTCAGTATAGGGGGGTTGCATGTTAAGATCATTACACAGAGCATATCGAAATACCAGTCCTCCAATGCCAGCCTAAAAAGTTTGGGTATTGAATTAGAATGGCAACCCCAAATGGATTTTTTAAAAAAGGCATTAGCGCTTGTGTAAGGAGATTTCCCTTTCTCCACCCATGCATGCTCTATGGGTTACCCCAGGACGCGGGTGGTGATGTGGTCTAAACCACTGAGCCTCTTGGGCTTGCCAATCAGAAGGTCGGTGGTTCGAATCCCCACAACGGAGTGAGCTCCTATTGCTCTGTCCCAGCTCCTGCCAACCTAGCAGTTTGAAAGCATGCCAGTGCAAGTAGATAAATAGGTACCACTGCAGTGGGAAGGTAAACGGCATTTCCGTGCGCTCTGGTTTCCATCACGGTGTCCTGTTGCACCAGAAACAGTTTAGTCATGCTAGCCACATGACCTGGAAAGCTATCCGTGGACAGCTCCCTCAGCCTGAAAGCAAAATGAGTGCCGCAACCCCATAGTCGCCTTTGACTGGACTTAACCGTCCAGGGGTCCTTTACCTTTACCTTTACACCCCATGCCATTCCCAAATGTGCTCTGAAGGGTTGAGGGAATCTCCCAGAACTGATTTAGGGAACTTGGAGGGGGGGGGGTGAGTCCATCAGTGCATGGATTTCTTGTGCAGTGGAGCAGTCTGCTTAATGCTATGTTGAATAGCATGAACAACAACAATAATAAACAGAAACAAAAGGTGCCCATTTTTCAGTACATGGTTCCCAGAATCTGGATCCCTGAGGTGATGTGTTCATCAGTTCGTTGTTGCTTGGTTTATCCGCTGCCTCATAATCTTGTTGTTTTTTTAAGTTCAGTTCTTTATATTTTTAGATCTAAAATATAATTTGTTTAATTACCTTGTCATGTAAGACCATTGAAATGGCCATAGCCCAATGATAGAGCATCTCCTGGGAAGGCCCCAGGCTCAACCCCCAGTGTCTCCAGATAGGACCACTGTGTGAAACTCTGGAGAGAGCCGCTGCCAGTCAGTGTAGACAGTACTGGGCTAGATGGACCAATGGTCAGACTCAATATAGAGCAGATACCTAGAATTGTTTAATTATCTAAGTTATATAAGCCGCCTTGAGTGGTTGCTTTAGAACCAGAACTCCAGGATGTACATTTTCCAGGGACTATGGAAAATGGAACGAATTTCTCTTGGCAAAGAAATATGCACTTGATTGGATCCCATGTAACTAAGCGTTTCTCTTCTGTCCCCTTGTAGGTCATAGTTCATATCACGGATGAAAACGACTGCTCTCCTGAATTTCAGCAATCTATTTATAGCCGGGAAAGCATTCTTGAATCAATCCCTATAGGCACGTCTTTATTGCAAGGTAAACCAGAGCCATCATCCCCTTGGCTGTCTTTGCAAAGCACCACATGATGAGCCGAGGACTGCAGGCAAGCTACTTCAAGCAGAGATAGGTGCAGCCCTTACTCACAAGAGTCTCTGTCCCTGCTCGGGCAGCTAGTATGAAAGTGGGCACATGTGCCTCTTCCCTGGTCTTGGGATGGAGCACTGGGAACCCTCCTCCCCACCGCCAGAGCCCTTCCTGGATTCCAACAACACTCTGTCCAGCTCCAGACTTCCATCTTCCTTCCCACTACAGCCAGGCAGGGTGCAAGGTGTGAGGGGGCTCAGCGGACATCTGTTCCAGCCTCCTTTACCTCCTCATCTTCCTCCAGAGCCTCTCATTCTGGGGCTGAGCCTGATGGTGTAGTCATGACACTTGGAAAGAATACATCCATGTATATTAAGATTTCATTCTGGCATTCTGCTTATCCCCCCCCCCCCCTTATTATCGCACTTCAAACAAATAAGCAGTCACTATTATATTTTGCTTTTTTTAAAAAAACACCTGTTGCTGAATATTTGGACAGCTCTTGGTCTCGTGCCCTCAATATCTTGAATGAATACCCAAAGGTCAGTGAGTTTCCATCCTCTTAATTGCACTGGGGATTCTGAAAAAAGCGTTTGCTCCCATAGGGCTTTACAACGTGTTTTCTCCCTCTTGACCAGCTGTGAAAACATCTTTCTTGGGTGTTAGAAACAGCACAGAACAGCTCTTCTACTTCCTGTCATGTTTGACTCTGCAGTGCAAACAGCACCTTTTTCCTAGGTTGCATTTGGCAGACTGTGATGGTCTCCTCCCAGCCACTGTGGGCCCCCTGCCTTCTGATGGAAGGGTGTTTCCTGCTAACACAGAGTGTACCCCTCTGTTCACTCTCCCGCTTTAAAAACCAGCTGCCACCAGACAAGGTTTTAATTATTTCCACGAGGCTACCCCTTACCAATCAGCCTCCAAATTTACCTGGGCTCCTGTCTGAATCATTATTACTATTGGTACTAATTCCTTTATTTTCTGTTCTTCACTCTAAGGTCCCAGAAAGTGTTTGTGTGTCTGAGCAGTTCTTTGTTAATTACTGAAACTTGTGTTGACTAGTCTTCTGTATTGTGACCCAGCTCAAATGTCCTCATTGTTTTTACCCTTTTAAACATTCCTGGCTGCAGTTCTTGCAGCGGACTGTGACTCTGGATCCAACGCTGAGATCCTCTACTTCATTCAGAGTGCGGATTTTTCCATCACGCTCGAGGGTGTCGTCAATTCCAATCAGCGGCTGGACTATGAGCGAGCCAACCACATGTATGAGTTTGTGGTCATTGCCGTGGACAAAGGGCACCCTCCTCGGACAGGGACGGCATCCGTGCGCATTCGCTTGACAAATGTGAATGATGAAACCCCGGTGTTCTCCCAGTCAGTGTAAGCAGAGCTTCCTTTGCAGTGGTACAACTCCTGCATTGCAGATTTGCTGTGTAATCTTGTTGTGCCAGTCAGAATGGTTGTTAGGTCCTAACCCTTAGCTGTCTTAAACTGACCTGCAGAAACTAATGCAATGTTATGAAGGTGCATTGCACAAAATAGCTGCAATATCTGATTTTTTGGACCATCAGGATATGGCGCTGCTTTTAAAAAAATAAAAAATAAAGACAACTTGAGGTAGATGTTTTGACTACAGCTGCTGGCTGGGGCTGATGGCAGTTGAAGTCCAAAACATCTAGAGTGGACCAGGTTCGTAAAGGCCTGTTTAGTCAGACATATTATGGGATACATAGAATCAGCAATGGCGTGACTATGTGGTAGATGGAGGCCGATGAACTTACCTTTAGTTCCTGACCATTTCCTGCTAGTTCCTACAGCAGGTTTTAAATTACAATTCTCTCAAAATTCCAGAATGTATTCTCTTCCCTTCCTCAGAGCTAAACAATGTATTACATTTATTCAGTGTCAAATGACATAAGCATTTCCCTTGCTTCTGGCACACAAATGATGTACAAATAATTCTAGCATCGCACAAAGTCCACACGCTATAAGCCAAAATTCTCCTTTCCTTAAGAGCTGTTTAGTCACAAAGTGAAATCAGGCCAAATTATTATCATTATTATTATTATGAATTATTATTATTATTATTATTATTATTATTATTATTATTATTTATTTATTACCCCCCCCCCAATCTGGCTGGGTTTCCCCAGCCACTCTGGGCGGCTTCCAACAGAACACTAAAATACAATAACCTATTAAACATTAAAAGCTTCCCTAAACAGGGCTGCCTTCAGATGTCTTCTAAAAGTTTGGTAGTTATTTTTCTCTTTGACATCTGGTGGGAGGGCATTCCACACGGCGGGTGCCACTACTGAGAAGGCCCTCTGCCTAGTTCCCTGCAACTTGGCTGCTCGTAGCGAGGGAACCGCCAGAGGGCCCTCGGCGCTGGACCTCAGTGTCCAGGCAGAACGATGGATAGCAGGGCTGTGCAAACACCGTGCCTATAAAGTACATTTCTTCCTGCAAAGAATCCTGGGAACTGTAGTTTGTTAAGGGTGCTAGGAATTGTAGCTCTCTGAGGGGTAAATTGACAGCTCTGTGGGTTTTGTGGGGGAAACCAAGTGTTTTCATTTTCTGGTGTGTCAACCTGCTTGCCCACCTAGCCCCAGAGGCATTGCTAGGTGCTTAGTCCCATAACACACATTTACATATGATTTACATATGTGGGGGTGTTTTTTTGGGGGTGTAAATATGCCTCTGGGAAATTAAGGTGGTGGCTGGGAGTTTCACCAGCACTGTGCTTTGCTATATGCCCAGCCCACTCTGTACGAAGTTTAAAGAACTGTACAATGCTGTTTAATGGGAAATTGTTGGGTGAGTTAGGAATTAGAATGCATTTTTTCTTTCCTTACATCAGTTACAGAACTTTCCTCTCAGAAGATGCAGGCCCTGGTACATTAGTGGCTACCATCCACGCAAAAGATCCTGATGGAGATGGAGTGCTGTACTTAATTACGGGTGGGAACGAAGAAGGCA
The DNA here is from genome assembly GCF_964106645.2 of Podarcis pityusensis. Taxonomy (NCBI): domain Eukaryota; kingdom Metazoa; phylum Chordata; class Lepidosauria; order Squamata; family Lacertidae; genus Podarcis; species Podarcis pityusensis. The sequence goes on along the minus strand of NC_138031.1, from coordinate 25,657,196 downwards.
ATTTTGAATTGGATAGCCATAAAGGTAAGGAAAGAGATGCTGAATGTTAATCTATTGCATCTTCTTCCACACTGTAGGCATTGCCTGTACAGTATTGATAAACCTAAATAGGAAAATCCTTGCAAATATGTGCAGGCTACTCATTGTTTCAGCATAGCTTTCCTGGCAATGCCAGAATAAATTGGATTTATTAATTTATTATAAGTTGTCATGTTTATTTATTTGTGTAGCCAAAGCCATTCAAAAGGAAAAGTACAAGATAAAATATATTACACAGCTAAAATAGTTATAAAAACCAAGCATTCTGTCAAATAGAAAATCGCTCCACCGATGAATTTGCCTGATCACCCCCACAAACATTTCCCTTTAGAAGTGTCACTCTAAAGATAAACCAAGCCACCTTTTCCAGAAATCTATGGGGACCTATCGTTCTCACATTTAAGACCCTTATGTCCTGTAAAGACATTATTTTCCTTGTTGGTAACTCCACCTCCCCCCCTACTCCTGAATCCAAGTATACTTAATTTTCTTTTGCTTTCTTTTCTTGATCTTCAATCTTCTGAATCCAGGTATCCTTAGACTTCGCAGAAACCCCCTGCCTAAACTGAAAAGCCCGCAGTATGTTCTAAATATCTCTGCCATAGATGACAATTCCTCGGGGGGACCACGATCTCTCAGCAGCTTTGCAGAAGTCGTGGTGGAAATAAATGACATTAACAACAACAAGCCTGTTTTCAGGGAGGTGAGTTGACTTGCTGCCCCATTTGTGTGTTTTTAGTTTTTTATGTAGCAGCAGAATTGTTAGTAGTTTTGACTTCTGCTTGTCAAACGTGCAAGATGTGGTATTCTCTATGCTTGGCTGCTGCTGATTTTGAAAAGTTCAAACCTGTAAAGTTTCGTCCAGTTTTAAGTCGGTCTTTGAAGTCTCCCTAAATAACTTGTGCTTAAAACTTTCTCTCTTCCTTTCAGATGAATGCCTCTGACTCCATCTGCTTTATCTTGCACTTAATTTGGTTGCCAGAGTACTGTGCCTTACATGATAATGGATTTCTGAAGTTGCTCAAGCTAACTTGCTGTTTTCTTGTATTGCAGTGTGCTTACTACAGTGACAGTACCTGGGTTCTAGAGAACCAGCCTCCAGGAACCTATGTTCTGCAGGTGGAAGCCTACGATGCAGACTTTGGAGTGAATGGAGAAGTGAAGTATGGCCTCATGCACAGAGATGGAGCTTCACCGGGCTTCAGTATTGATCCTGATTCAGGTAAGAATTGCCTTTCATAGTCTGGCGAGCGCTGCATTCTTTTTCTTTTCTTTTTACAATAATTTTTATTGGTTTTCAATTACAACAATCCAATGATAGCCTCATTATAACAATGCCAAATTATAATGCAATTACTAATCCCAATCATTCAGATGCCAAATTATATAATTTAGGTGGCCTCCCATGTGCTAGAAGGGATGGTTTGATGATTTACTTTGTTTCTGCGTTCCAAAATCCTATTCATCTCAGTTACACTCCAGTCAAAATAACAATCCCTTACACAACAACTGCAATATTAACGACATCCATTCGTCTTGACACATTAAATGTTTTATACATCTATAGGTGAAGCATTCAAACTACATCCTTATTCCTCCTGTGTGTGACAATTATTCTGTCCGTGGTGTTCCTTCCTGTCCTTGTAAAATATTATGTCTATCTTTTCCCAGCTGTTGCTGCTCTCCATCATGTCTTGGGCAGAGCTAATATCCCATTGTTGTTTCAGAGTTCTCCATTCTCAAATGCCGGGCGAGCCAGATCCTGCATGATCAGAAAGTGTTAACTCCATAGCCTGTTCCCCTCTTACTATAGGAACCTGGGGAACTGCTTTATACAGAGTCAGACCACTGGTCCATGTAGCTCAGCAATGTCTGCCCTGACTGGCAGGGCCTGTCCAGAATTTCACATGGCTGGGATCTCTCCCAGCCCTTACCTGGAGACACCTGGGACCTTCTAGATGCAAAGCAGGTGCTCCACCCACTGAGCTCTACAGCCCTCCCTGTATGGGAGGCACTTGCACTAGAGTGCTTCGGAAGACTATTCGTTTGCTCATTCTTTCTCTGGCTAAGTCATTGGCCCATTGACCCTGACACTGCTCCTGACATTATATTCATATTTGTGAAAGGAGGGGGTGGTGGTGGTTATTGTTTTGTTTTTGCTTTAACTAGTTATCTTGTGCTTTTATTATGTATTTTTATCTTGTGAACTGCCCTGAGATTTTATGTATATTTTAATATTCATTTTATTTTGCTTTTTTTTTTACATTTTCGTGCTTGCTATAAATGCTGCAGGACCCTTGGATGGGAAATTGTCTATAAACTATTGTTATGAAATAAAGCAATAAATTATATCCTCAATTTAAATGGAGATGAACCATTTGAAGGGGTGATGGGGGGGTTAAATACCCCTCTCCTCCCTGTCAATCCCATTGGAAATAGTTTTTCTTCATCTAAACTGGCTGTTGGTCTACTGTCACTTGCTTTTAAGTGTACAGTGGTGCCTCACAAGACGAAATTAATCCATTCCGCGAGTCTCTTCGTCTTGCGGTTTTTTCGTCTTGCGAAGCACGGCTATTAGCGGCTATTAACGGCTTAGCGGCTATTAGCGGCTTAGCGGCTATTAACGGCTTAGCGGCTTTAAGAAAAAGGAAGCAAACTCGCAAGAACTCGCAAGACGTTTCATCTTGCGAAGCAAGCCCATAGGGAAATTCGTCTTGCGGAACGACTCAAAAAACGGAAAACTCTTTCGTCTTGCGCGTTTTTCGTCTTGCGAGGCATTCGTCTTGCGAAGTACCACTGTATATCCTTGTACTTATTTCAAGCCTCACCGTATTGTGCTTCTAAATAATGATGCTAAATTCTTCGGGTGCACAAGTATTTACTGAATTTTTGTTTTCAGACTCTCAATGCATTTCAAGCTGACTACTCATCTTCTGGTTATTTCAGCAGAAGCTCGTGGTTCTGTAGTTATGTTATTTCTTTTAAATAGCCCTTTACCCTGAAGAAGTGAGAAATTGGGTCAAAACACATTGGGAGTTGGGCAATTTCTTCAGTAAATGTTTGTATACCATCTAAGCTATTTTGTGAGACACAAGAAAAATAAATTGCAGAGTGGAAGAAAAAGGGAGCTCCTCTGTGCAGGCAAACATTACAAGGGATAAGCTTTTATTAAGCCTGAACAGTGGGAGTGAGTTGCTGCAGACTTGTGAAAACGTCTGATTAAAGCCAGCGGTGATCCTGCTGACTCTTTGATAGTAATGTTTCTGTTTAGGTGTTATTGTTTCGACTCGGCGTTTTGACCGAGAGAAACAGAAGGAGTATACGCTCTCTGTGACAGCTACAGATCAAGCTCAGGAGCCACTGATTGGAGTTTGTCAAATCACCATCTTCATTGCTGATATGAATGACAACGATCCAAAGTTTGAGAACAGCCGCTATCAATGTGAGTAGGCACAAACTGTTGTTGCACTGTGAGAGTTGATTTAAGTTTGCGAAGTGTGTGTTGAGCCCAGAAGCCTTCAGTTAGATTCCTTCTCTGTAGGGCTGTAAGATGGCATAAATTTAAATTTCCTTTCAAACCCATGTTCATCACACGCAGCAATGTTTCCATTCCACTGCATTTCAGTTTCTGGCAAAAAGTTATCATTACATTATTCCACACCATTTGTCCCAGTTCAAAGGCCATTCATTTCATTGTATAGGGAATGCAAGGCAAATGGGAAGGGGGATAGCATCATGAAATACATATTGTTTGTGTTACGTATCATTTACAAACGGGGGGGGGGGGGTGTGCAGAAGCAAATTCCAATTGTAGTCAATGGATTGATTTCTGTTCTTGGCACGGGACAATTGAGTGAACGTTGGCAATTTCCGCTTCTGTTTTTATTGGAATTCTGCAACATCTCTGACTGCGGCTTATACTTACCTCACCTGTGTGAGCAGCAGTGCAGAAGCCAGCTATACTAAAGCTAAGTGCTTTGTATGGGAAAATTGTATACAAAGCCCATGCTTTGTATGGGAAAATGTACATTTGTGGTCACTGGCCTAGGTGGGTTACTTGTTAGGAAGAAAATGTATGCTGCCTTAGGTTCCAAAATGAAAGAAAGGGGGGAAGTAAATAAACATCATCTTAATTTTATTATTTATACGCCACCTATCTGGCTGGGTTGCCCCAGCCACTCTGGATGGCTTCCAGCAAAATATAAAAACATCATAAAACATCAAACATTAAAAAAAGTCTCTATACAGGGCTGCCTTCAGATGTCTTCTAAGGTTAAATAGTTACTCATCTCCTTGACATCTGATGGGAGAGCATTCTACAGGGTGGGTGCCACTACCCAGAAACCCTCTGCCTGGTTCCCTGTAACTTCACTTCTCACAGTAAGGGAACCACCAGAAGGCCCTCAGAGCTAGATCTCAGTGTCTGGGGGTGGAGACACTCCTTCAGATATATTTAGGGCTTTAAAGGTCAGCGCCAACACTTTGAATTGTGCTTGAAAACATACTGGGAGCCAATGTAGATCCTTTAGGGCTGGTGTTCTATGGTCCTGGCAGTTGCTCCCACTCACCTGTCTAGTAGCTTCCGAGTCACCTTCAAAGGTAGCCCCACGTAGAGCGCATTGCAGTAGTCCAAGTGGGAGATAATCAGAACGTGTACCACTTTGGCGAGGCAGTGCACAAACAGGTAGGGTCTCCTCTGGCATACCAAATGGAGCTGGTAGGCGGCCACCCTGGACACAGAATTGGCCTACATCTCCATGGGCAGCTGTGAGTCCAAAATGACCCCCAGGCTGCATACAGTGGCTGTCCGCAGATGCTAATCCATTAGGGCAAGTTGGACTCTGCCCCACCAACCTCATTCTGTCCTTAGCCAGCCCCTACCTGCCTGCCTTCAAAAGGTGGCTTTACCTGTTGTTGCCTCTGGCTCCACCTACCGTTGGTCCCTTGCCTCCTGCCTTACCAGTCACATCAGGCACAAGTTGTCACCGGGCTAAATATTGCTTCCAGGATCAGAGGCAACAATGCCTCTGAGTAGCAGTCCATTGGGGAGAAACAGCAGGAAGACGTTATTGCCATCATGTTCTGCTTCTGTGCTTCTTAAAGAGGCATCTGGTTGGCCACTAAGATAAAGGATGCTGGACTAGATCCGGCAGGGCCTTCCTTGCATTTTTATGTGCTGTGATTGCCATCACTGAAATGCCACTTTAACTAGGCCAGGGCATGTTTAGAATGAACTCTGTGCTTCCATCTTTCCAAAGACTTCCTTCGTGAAGACACCCCAGTGGGGACAAGTTTCCTCCATGCTGCAGCTCATGACGATGACCAGGGGGTAAACGCCGCCATCACGTACTCCATGTTGCCACAGGAGCCAGAATACTTCCAAGTCAGCCCCAGCACAGGCTGGGTGTACGTGAATCTCGTAATCTCCCAGGTATGCTTCTGCATACAGCAGAGCTTTCCAAACTGTGTGCCGTGACACATTAGTGTGTTGGCTCAGTGTGTAGGTGTGTTACGTGGCCACTACCCGCGCTCCTCCCAGAGCTGGAAAGGGGTCAGTTTAACCTCCGGTTTGCTGCTAAAACTGAACTGCTGTGTTGTGAAATGATGCATGTCCGAAAAAGTATGTCACCGGCATGAAAAATTTGGAAAGCTCTGGTTTACAGAATATAATCTGGCAGGCAGAATACTTGCTGCACCTGCTTTTTTTCAGCCTTTGTTCTAGCAAACGAGCATTTGTTTTTTGGTGAACGGCTGCTAAAAATTATTTTGCAGACATTTCAGATCACAAGATACATCGTGGCCACAGATGGAGGGAACCGGAGCAGCACGGTGGAACTGACCGTCACTGTAACGAACACACTTAATCAGTCGCCGCAGTGGGAGAAAAGTGCCTATTCGGTCACGATCCCGGAGAGCACGATTCGAGACACCAAGATAGTGGTAGGCTTTAAAAATAAAATTGGAAACGTATTTGTTTCAGGATAAAAGGAAGCTGGTTTACACTGAGTGGTGCCCAGAACTGGACACAAAATAGAGTGGGACTATTAGTTTCTTACCTTTCTTCCCAGGAGCTCAAGAGGGTGTGCATGGTTCTTTTCTATGAGTCATGGTCCCTCCCCTAATTGTTCTGAAATTCTGCAAACAAGTCTTGCTCCTATTGGACACCGGTATCCACAAGTGAATCCATATGTCTGCATCTCTGATTTTTTATTTTTTTAAAAAGAAGAATTGGCTCCCTTTGCTCCACAGCTCATTTCTGTTCTTCCTTGGGTGTGGATTCCTTTGTGAAATGTGCGTGGCAGTAATTTGAACATCCTTTCCAGACATTTTGAAGTATAATTCCCATCATCCCTGACCACCAGTTGGCTGGGGCTAATGTGAGGTGTGTTCCAAAACATCTGCAGAATTAGAGGATTGGTTATTATTAACAGGAAAGCAGAGCTCTGATGCCATGGGCCATTGGCCGCAATAGTATCATCTGCATTTCAACTCTTAAGGATCAAGGTGGCCCATGTAAATGCATCTCCCCACTAAATGGTGTTCCTGGTTATTCCTGTTCCTAGACTATCAAAGCAACGTCCCCACTTGGTGACCCAAGGGTTACCTATACCCTGGAGGAGGGCCAGGTTCCGGAGACAAACATGCCTGTCCGCTTCTACCTCAAACCGAACAGAGCAGATGGGTCTGCTTCACTGCTGGTTGCTGAACCTCTTGACTTTGAGACCACCAAGTTCTTTGTACTGAGCATCAAGGCTCAGAATGTAGCTACAATTCCATTGGCATCTTTCACCACGGTTTGTGTTAATGTCACAGGTTGGTTATCCGTTTATTAATATTGGCATATCAAACTGAAATTACAAGTACTTGATGTCAGCGAACCATGTATCGCTAAATCTGCCTTTTTGTTCCGCAGACGTCAATGATAACGTCCCGTTCTTCACATCTTCTACTTACGAGGTTTCTGTACCTGAGGGAGCAGCGGTTGGTACCTCTGTTGTGCAGGTTCTTGCTACGGATTCAGACTCGGGACTCCACGGAGAGGTTCGTTGTTACCTTTCCCTTTACTGAAAACGAGTGAGAAAATGCAACATGCGATTCTGTATTCCTAAACTTTCTGGGTGGTGGTCAGTGAAGTCTTGCTCAGAGTAGACCCATTGAACATTACTAAGTTAAGTCCATTAATTTTAGTGCATGCGCTCCGAGTAAAATCTAGCTGAGTACCATTTAATTGACTCGAGACCCTAACTTTTTGTACTACAGTGGAACCTCGGTTTTCGAATGTAATCCATTCCGGAAGTCTGTTCGACTTCCGAAACATTTGAAAACCGAGGATCAGTGGGCTGGCTGCAAAGTCAGTGGGGGGAAAAATGAAAAAAGCGCCTTGGAAGCCATTCGACTTCTGAGGCCTGTTTGAAAACGGAAGCATTCACTTCTGGGTTTTTGGCGTTCGGCTTCTGAAACGTTTGGCAGCCGAGACGTTAGAAAACTGAGGTTTGACTGTAATAGCCTCCTGAAGTAGGAAGTTACAGTATACATATTCTTTTCAACTGGCGCCACATGCCATCTGTTGCATGCATTAAAACTTGTGGATGCCAATATGCATTAAAGCACTTGTGTAGACTGTACATCATTTAAGACAAGAATGGAATAATTCTTATTTTCTGCCAAAAGTTGCATTCTTCTCAGGGGTCATTTGTTAGGGGCTGCATCCTGGCAGTGGGTGAGACCATCTCTTTCCCTATCTCTGTCCTTCCCTTCCTTTCTCTCTCTCTCTGTCCCTCCTTCCCCCTTTCTCACCCTCTTCTTTTCATGGGAGAAATAGATTAACTCTGGCTAGAGCCTGAATTGATTGCTTACTCTTGACCTCATGTTAGTGTATTATAGGGGACCCTTGGACGACTGTGCTGACACTTTCCCTCCCCCTCCCCCACTTTGTGCTGAGTGGATGGGCCTGTGAGCTTCCATTTTAACTTCCCACGATGCCTCTGAGGTCACATTACTCAGGGACATTGTGACAAATTAAAACGGGGACTTTATGCTACTCAGATTTGATAGCAGAAGTGTTGTTGCCGTCTGCAGGGCTTATTGGCGCAAGAGGACTCCAGAAGACACTTTGCTGAGGGCAACCTCAGACTTTAAAGCCGTTCTCACATTACTCAGTAATCAACGGCAACCAACAGCAGATTCACAAACATAAGAATGTCTGATTCTCCAGTGAAAAGATTTAAAGACCAGTGTGTGAATCTAAATTGCAGCAATCAGTGAGAGTCCTGAATTGTTCAGTCGTTGACTTGCTTCAAAGGTTATGCCCTCTGTGGCAAGTCCACACAGCTCTTCAAACTGTAGAGCAGCGGTTCTCAACCTGTGGGTCCCCAGATGTTGCTGGACTACAACTCCCATCACCCCTGAGCTCTGGCCTTGCTAGCTAGGGTTGATGGGAGTTGTAGTCCAACAACATCTGGGGACCCACAGGTTGAGAAAGGCTGCTCTAGAGGGTAGAAAACCACAGTCCACATATTTGTGGCTATACTGTGACTACACAGACCTTTCCCTTCCACACAAACGGTGCTGTTACCTAACTTTCTGTAAGTGCTACAAATGGCATAGGTCTGTGACTATCGAATAATTATGGCCTTGGAGCTGAACTAAGTTGGATGTCCTTGAGAGTGGTTGTGTTCCTGTTTCTGAGCTGTTACGAAGATGGGATAGAGTATAAAGCCCACTCCTATGTTCTTCAATTGCAGGTCCACTATTCAATACTGAAGGACGCTAGTGAAGATTACCAATACTTCAACATTGATTCCAAGTTGGGAGTCATTTCTACCCAGGCATCTTTTGACAGAGAGAAGAGAGGATCTTACTTGATCGAAGTTCATTCCCAGGATTCTTCTGAATCAGCCAGGCCTGGTTTATATGGGCAGCCTAACACAGGTAAACCTCAGTGGGTTTCAAAAAGAACATAGAGGTTCCTGTGGGTCAAAAGAGGGTTCAGAATGATGTGCTGGCATTGTGATTGCCTGAGCCTCCAAAGGCAAATAGCTGATTATTTGCTTTTCAGATACAGCGTATGTGAGGATTTTAATTAGCGACATAAACGACAATGCCCCTGCTTTCCTGCATTTGGTGTATGAAATTAATATAGATGAAGACGAGGATGTTGGGTATGCATTTTTGACGGCAACAGCAGATGACAAAGATGAAGGTACACAAGCACAGGTTTATTTTATGTGTTGTCCTGTCTTGACTGAAACCTTTCTAATTTGGACGCAGTAGTGAGGCTATGGCAGGCTGTTCCAGAAGATGAGGTGGCAACTGTCCGGTCTTCGAAGGAACTTTTTCTATATGTGGTACAGGAACAGGTTTATAGAATGTGGAATAAAACAGTAATGGCAAAAATTGCATGTCATGTACTTTTCAAAATACGACTATTTGGAAACTAGCTTTATTCAGACCTTTCTTAATGTTCTGTAAAGAGAACCGGGATAATTTTTTAAAGCATTTCTCATAAGCTCATTATATCCACCCATTTTTATTTTTTTTAATGGAAAGTAGACTCGGACCTTTTGAGTTAGAATATAGCCAAGCTAAAAGTTTTTGGCTAGTATCTCACATGTGTTAGTATCTTCGTCTGGCACTCTTACATTCCCAAGGTTTTTTATTTAAATAGGATGGATCATAATTTTGGACTGACGCCCATTAAGAGTTGGTTAAAATAACAAAGGGACTTGTTATTTCTGTGCCGGAATTGTTATTTATAGGGCAAAATGCTGCTATTAAATTGGAGGACTTATTGCATTTTTTGCTAGTTGCCGTTAACGAACTGTAGTCCAAAGGTGGAAAGCTTTGGAAAGTCTAAATATTGCTGCTTGGTATTAAAATGTCTGGACAGTTGCAGTCTCAGAAAGATTACATGCAATGCACAAGTTCTGCAAGGCGGAGAAAAACCGCAAACCTTCTGTCCCATTGGGGATGAAACTGTATTTGGTATATTTCTGACCATAATACACAAAGACACTTAACAGCACTTGCTGCAGATATTTGGAAGCCATATACTCTTTATGGTGCTATTCTCTTTTCACAGAACGTATCGCACTGTCATGTCAGTAGCAGTTCCTATCTGTACATGACTCCTAAACTGGGACAGTTTTCTGTTGTTTGTTCTTTATGCCTACTGCATTATAATAAAATGCAAAGTAATAATAATGACATAAGAGAGAGGTACCTAGCCTCTAGATTCACTTCAGAGTCTTGCTATACATGCAGTTTACTTTGGAAGTAGGCATGCATGACCCTTCTACATTCTGGGTTGGATCCAAGCATACAATGTAATCCTAACCTTGTCTACTCAGAACTAAGCCCTATTGAATTCAGCAGGGCTTACTTCTAAGTTAGTGGGGTTAGAACTGAAGCCTTAGTCCAGGCATAGGAAAACTCGGCCCTTCAGATGTTTTGGGACTACAATTCCCATCTTCCCTGACCACAAGTCATTAGCTAGGTATCATGAGAGTTGTAGTCCCAAAATATCTGGAGGGCCAAGTTTGCCTATGCCCGCCTTAGTCATACTGAGAGTAGACTCATTGAAACACATGGCTCTCAAGTCACTTGATTTCAATGGGTCTACTCTTAAGCAAGTCTAAGTCTGGATCTAAAATTTTCTTGTTTTTTTCAAAATTATTCTGAAAGTAATGTTGGGATAGACCCTAGTGCTCAGAGATCTCCCGGGCTGTGATAAGGATAATATGGTAGCAACCTCGTGTTTTTAGGATCTAACGCCAAGCTCAGATATCAGATCACTTCAGGAAATGAGCGAGGAGATTTTTACGTGGAACCTGAGATGGGAACTCTATTGATTGCCCAGTGTCTTGACTATGAACAAGAACAGCATTATGAGCTTCAGTTGGTAGCTTCTGATGGAAAATGGGAGAACCACACCCTTGTTATCATCAATGTAGTCAATAAGAATGATGAAGCCCCTGTCTTCTCCCAGGACGAATACCACAGCAGTGTCTTGGAGGAACTTACTGATCTGCCGGTAACTGTTTTACGGGTAAGCAGGGTAAATCTGGGTTCAAAGATTATGCAAATGACACTGGTGGAAAATTCCAGCAACTTAAAAGAATTGCAATTCTTGAAATGAAAGCATATTCACTCAGAAGACAGTTTTGAGGAGCTTCGTTGGGTTTATTCTCCATAGTAAGTGTGGGTTTGCGCTTAGGATTGCAGACTAATTCAAGTAGTGAATTTCTGGATACTAACTGTACATTTACACCATGTCATCATTTTTGGGTTTCTACCAGACTCCATAGTGATCTCAGCTGGTTGCAATACAGCTATCATGTTTGGGCTTTTATTTTTATTATTTCAATGTATGCATTGCCTATCCAGATAATAGTGTGCAAAGTGATTAAGAACAAACAAAGTATAACATAAAACAAACAAAACATCGTCAAATATAAACTGATATACAAGACAAGGTTTTAAAAAACCCAGATCAATGAATTAGCCAGTTAAAAGCAGCAGGAAAAACCCCCAGGTGAGCTTGATGGCTAAAAACCTTTCTAAATAATGTATCTGTTGTCAGAAAACCACTCGTGGGGGGCACTAAGCAGGCCTCCATAGGAAGGGAATTCCAAAGTTTAGGTGTTTGGTGCTTAACCTTTGTGCTTGCTTTCAGGTTTCTGCAACTGACCCCGATCAGGAAGCTGACCAGAGTGCCCTTCGCTACTCACTGCACGGTCAGGGTGCCCAAGCGGAGTTCACTATCAGTGAGTACACAGGCGAGATCACTGCAAATGAGAAGCTGGACCGGGAAAAGCGGTCCGTGTGGCGCTTCCTTGTTCTTGCTACGGATGAGGATGGGGAGGGTCTAACCGGCTTCGCCGACGTCATCATTGACGTGACAGACGTGAACGACAACCCGCCTCTTTTCCTTTGCGCCTCGGACGGTTGCTTTATGGGGCAAATTCCAGAAGACGCCCCCGCTGACTCCACCGTCATGGAGATGTCGGCGGTAGACCTTGATGACCCCAGAGCTGGGAAGAATGCCGTGTTAACCTACAGTATTATTCAGAACGTGCAAAACGAGATTAACCTCAACCTGTTCTCAGTTAACCCAGCTACTGGCACCATCTACACTGTGTTGGGATCCTTAGACAGGGAGAAAGAAGACCGGTACCTGGTGGTGGTTGAGGCGAAAGATGGAGGAGGCCTGACTGGAACAGGGACTGCCACTATTTTGGTCACTGACGTAAATGACCACACGCCAACCTTCACGCAAAAGATCTACACGGCCTTTGTCTCCGAGGGCGCAAGCCTCAGCGCTGAGGTTGCTGTGGTGTCAGCTACTGATGGGGATGAAGGAGAAAACGCTGTGGTGGCTTTCAGCATCGTAGGTGGAGATGAGGACCACAAATTCTTTATTGAGACGGACAAAGCAGACAAACGCGGTATAATTCGACTGAGGAAGCGGATAGATTTCGAGAAACCCCACGAGAGGGTGTTTAACTTGACCGTAAAAGCAGAGGACCTGGATTTTTCCAGCATAGCTCACTGTGTCATCTATGTGGAGGACTCCAACGACCACGCTCCTCTGTTTTACCCACAATTCTATGAGGTAGCAGGTCTGGCTGAAGACGTCCCCCTCGGAACTAAAGTTGTCCAGGTTATTGCTGTCGATTTAGATTCCGGGCTGAATGGACGGTTCTCTTACCGCCTGCTAAATAAGTCGGACCCAAATGGGAAGTTCTCTGTGGCTACTGATGGCTGGGTCCTTGTGGCAGGTCTTCTGGATTATGAAACTGTGGCACAGTACCAACTCGTGGTCATCGCTACAGATATGGGACAGCCTCCTTTGAGCGGCAGTGCCACAGTCCTCGTGGCTCTTCAGGACGTAAACGACAACGGACCCGAGTTTGAGGCGCAGTACAACCCAGTAGTTTGGGAAAACACTCCTTCTCCTCAGATTGTCCAGATGAACGATACCTCGACGCTTTTATACGCTAAGGACAGGGACAGCCCAGCAAACGGGGCGCCTTTCTCCTTTCACTTACTGAGCGACTTTGGCAGCGTGACTTATTTTAATTTGCAGGACTTCAGCAACGGGAGTGCAATGCTAACTGCGTTGCACACGTTTGACAGGGAGGTGCACAAGGTATTTGAACTGCGGATTCTCATTGCTGACAGCGGGAGCCCTCCCATGAGCTCAACCAACACATTAACCGTGAATATCGGAGACCGAAATGACCACCCTCATGCTGCTGGCTTCATGGAGTGCCTCATCTACAGCTACAATGGTAAGCTGATGGTGATGAAGCTGGCTTGCATGCTTAAAGGAGACTGCCTTATTCCAGATCATGTTTTGTATATCTGCCTTGTTATTGTCTACTCAAACTGGCAGCAGCTCTGCAGGGTCTCAGGCTCATTTTTCCCACCAGTTGATCCTTAAAAAAAACCCCAAAACCCGAAACTCTGATACCAGGGGTTGAACATGAGACCTTCTGCATTCAGAGCATGTGACTTGCCATGAAGCTATCTATGGTCATGCCTGTATTCTGCATTCTTGTGGCCTTCATTCCCTGTTCACAATCAGTTTCAGAACACCTTGGGTGAACATTAGGATGCATACAGAGGAGTTTACATCCCAACTTTACATCTCAGATTGGTTTTACCTTGATGTGTTCTTCCCAAAGATTTATGGGTTGTAAATTTGGTTGCATTTGGGGGAAGGAGTAAAATAGTACTAAAGAAAGTCAGGTAATTTGAATGTGCTCCTTCGTGCAGTGTCTCCCAAAGTCTGTTCTGGCGAATGCCCAACAGCTTGCCTGCTACCATCAGTCTTCCTCTTAAATCACAGGGCAGTAGTGATTGTCACGTCCATCAGGCTGTTATGCAAGCAGAGACTGGTACCTGCTGTGCTGTTTGGTATTCTGGCTATCTATCCTTACTAAAAAGCATATGTTTAGCCCTTCTTTTTAAGAGAAGTGTGAATGAGTGCAAACCAGGCTTGGGGAACCTTCTGCTCATGGGCCTAATTCGGTCTCAGTTTGGCCCCCGAGGCTGTTTTCCCTTAACCCACACCCACCTCCCTTTACACCTGACATCATGTGTGATAATCGGCTGATGGGTGGTGTTTCAATACACCATGCTCTTTGCAAGATTGCCCCATCACCTGGCATAACTGTCATGTCAAGTGACTGGCAGGTTAAATTTGATTGACTGTCAAATTTGGCCCACAAGAATTAGAGGAGAGAAGGATCTGGGCTGCTTCACAGATCTAATTCTAGTGCATGCTGAAATCCTGGTCTGGGACCAATGATCCATGTGTGGGAAGCACTTCGAAGTTGCAGGGTATTTTGTTGATATCCCCCACCAGCTGCAGAGCATGCTACAACTTCTGAAAAGCCACTCCAGATGGTGAGAGGACTTTACATGGGGGGGGGCAGGGGCTGGAACTGGCACATCCCTCCCCCCAGTGCATGGATCATTCCTCAGTGGTTGAGCTCATGCATTGCATGCAGAAGGTCATAGGTACAATCCCTGGTATCTTCAGGTAGGGCTGAGAAAGACTTCTGTTGTCTGAAATTGTGGAGAGAAATGGTGAGTCAGTGTAGAGAATAGTGAGAGCAGTGGTCCGACTAGGCATAAAGCAGGTCCCTCTGCTCTTCCCTAGGAATTGTTAGATCCAAGCCTCAGGTGGCATAGGAGCCTGAACAGGAATTTTGGTGGTTGGTGAGTTCAGCATAGTTCCCATGATCCTTACCTGGCTGGTTTCTGAGTCTCTATTTCCTTTGCTGAGACATTCCCTTCACTTAAAAAACATGGGTTTCTAAAACAGGTGCCTTCTATAAGCAAGCATATGCAGTTTTTTCTTGATTGTCTCAATTCACTAAATTTGATTTTCCTTATTTCACCTTGGAACAAGAGCTTTCTTGCCCCAGATTTTGTTTTCGTAGGCATACAGCCTGCGCAGCTTGGATGACAGGTGTGTGTCAGCTTGCAAGTGTTGATATCTTGCGCTGATATTTCAACAGCACAACATGCTTCCAGAATAGTTGAAAAGCAAACATGATAGGAGAATAAAATGAATAGTAATTTTTTTACACGTGCAGAATGCCTTCTCACATTTACGTAAGTAGTAGATTTTTTCTTTTTCCCCATTTTTCTTCTCTCTTTTTTTTTTAAGGTATCCTACCCACAACTGTATTGGGTCAGATTCATGCCCCAGACAATGATGACTGGGACCACAAGACGTATCACTTTGAAGGGAAAGCACCCAGGTAAATGTCAAGTTTTTATGTTTTTGAAAATAGCTCTCTCTTAATGAGAGAGTTGAGTATCAGAAACGGGTAGCTGTTCTGAAAACTAATTCAGTATAGCTTCACAGAACACATGGGCTGCATTCACACATCATACTAAATCAGGGTTGCCAACATGGTGGTGATACCTCTGGGCACCCACCCACACACTACCCCCTTTGTCTTAAGGTGCTAAGAGTGGTTTCCTTTTTCAACCTTAAGAACAACATAGAGCTGAAGAAGGAAGTTGGAGGAGGGGACTCTCTTTCTCACTTCCTCTTTCAGCTCTATGACTTTTACCCAGCTCTTAGAAATGTGAGGTGTATGCACACTATTTCTGGGTTTTGTTTTGTTTTAAAGGTAGGCTGCTAAGGTAGGGGGTAACCAGAGGTATAGTGCCCACTTGCTCAAAAATCTAATTGTGCCTGTGGACCTAAAAATGTTGGCAACCCTTGCACTGTGCTATAGTTTAGTGTGACGTGCATAAAGTGAAAGGGTGGACATAGGAAAACATTTTCGGTTATCATTATTAAGACTATTGAGGAGATTTCTAGATATAAATTGCTGGGCCCTATGCTTCACTTATGGGACAATTTGCACCAGACAATGTAATCTACCTATTAAAAAATAGCATTATGTGCACCCCAGACTTCAAACTATGAGAGATTTCAGGGGTGCAAGTATGTTCCACAGGTTTGGTTTCTTTAGAAGGAAAGTCCTTAAGAAATGATGTGTGTTTTTGCAGTGCACTAATATGCAAATTTCATACATCAAGGTGATTTGGGAAGGGCAGGAGTCCCCAAAAGGTGGTGTGCCACTGCTCAGAAGCAGAGGCACTGCCACTCACCGAGAAGTGGGGGGGGGGGGGGAGCAATGAAGTGGTTGACGCTGTGCAGACACATCAGCAGGAATGCTGAATTGGCTTTTCCACTGGGCCTGCAGAGCACAGGTTGCTTAGTTCCCTTCCCTCCAGGAGGGCAGTAACTTCGCTGGCCAGGAGATCAGGTGCATGAGTGCCACCCTTTCTCACTTACCGCTCCTGGACAAATTTATTTTAAGGATCAACAGGCGAGCATAACCAATTATACTGGGGAGCAGATAAATTTACCAGAGGGTAAATTCAATTGAAACGCAACGAGCCAATACAGCAATGAAAATTAAGCAGATGATGTGAATGCATGCATTTGTTGTTATTTCATTTAACAAAATTTATACACCACTTGAGTCAACAGAGAGCTCTAGCCACAATATGATCGGGTGATACCATGAATGGTTTCTTCCTCTCAGGTATTTTATCCTGAATGACAATTCTGGCTTACTAAGTATCAAAGAAGGAACTCCTTCAGGAACATATGACATAAGAGTGAAAGTTACAGATGGCATCTGGCCTGATGTGGTCTCCACTGTAAGGGTGGTTGTGAAAGAAATCAAGGAAGAAGCTGCCCACAATGCAGGATCTATCCGAATAAGAGGTAAATGATGAGTTGTAAGCATCTTCTGGAGATCAGTTAACATTGTTGAGACTCCTGAGTGCCCACCAAGGCCTGCGGCTGAGTCACTAAGAACTCACGACCAGGGGTATCAAAGGTTGCAATGTAACAGGTTCATGAGGGTATCATTGTTCTCTTGGTGAAAGGTTGTTGACCCAGGGCCCAGAAGAGTGATATTCTAGGACAGGGGTGGAGAACCTTTTCTGGCTGGAGCGCCCGATCTTTATCAACCCCACCTCTGGCGGGCCAATGTTGACAAGGCGGGCTGGACCTCTGGACCACCTGACATTATAGCGGCATCTAGTGATGCTTTCCCTTGAAACCTTGTTTGTCGAGACTTTAAGGTGAACCATTTGGCTTTCCTGGGATGTTTACAAAGGGCTTTCAGTTAAATCCCCCTTTATGCTTCTCTTTTAAACCTCCACATGTGTTTAAGGGAGAAGCGTGCGGACGGGGAATTGAAGGCTTTATTTACTACCTTCCTCCCCCACCCTGGCTGCTGCCATCTTGTGAAAAGGGAGAGGAAAAGAGCCTGCAGTTTGAAGTGCAGGTCCCCCCTCTAACTTTGCGCAGCAGCAGAAGAGAGGGCATCTGCAAAGCTGCTGCTCTCTGAAGGGGTGTCCCTCTCCTGTAAACATTGCTGCAGTGATGTTTAAAGAGCAAAGAAGGCTGCTTCAGGGAGCAGTTTTACAAACCCATTCAAACAAACTGGAGTGGAGCAGCTGTCGTAAAGCCTTTGCAAAAGCCTCTTTGAAGTAGCTAATGCAGGCATGTTGCTTCAAAGGACGCTTTTGCATCCCTGGTATAGAAGACAGAAAGTGATTGCTCACTGTCAGCAACCTTCCCTGGTTGGATTCCAGCACAAGCTAACTCAATTGGTCCCCAGTATCAGTAGGAGGAGAGGGGTCTGCACCCTCAAATGCTGCCATGACTAGTGTTGGGGGAAACTGTCAATTATGATTTCTGTCAAGTTCCCATTTTTTCCATTCTCATTTCCAAATTGGTCTGCCACTCCTTTTAAACAAAACTTTCTTACCAAAAGTGACCAGCATTTTAGGGTACATTTTTCTATACCTGTGTTTGTATGCAATTTTGCCTAAACCGCAAAGCAGTTTACCTAATAAGAGTGCATTTTCATACAAACATTACCCTGGTTTATGCATTTTTGTATGCATCACTTGGCTAGAAAGCTGCATTGCAAATTCAGAGAAATGTGAATTTCAAACAATGGCTGTGTTTCAGGTTGTGAATTTTTTTCTGTGTGTGCAAAATTTGGCATGTCCACTATTACATATGAACTGAATCAAATATCTCCCCCTTACCTAGTCATGGCATCCCCCAAAGCCAGGATTTCAGGTCAGTTTAATAGCCCAAGGTTTCCTGCAACGTGTCTTGCCCCTTGGTAGAGGCCACAGGTAACCATGGAGTACCAAGATGTTGGTAAAGTAGTATGTCTTTTAAAAAATTAAGGTTTAGGTATGAGATTGGATAAATTTTCAAAGGATGAATTCCTATGAACGTTCTGGAAGTGGTCTTGCCTTTTAGAGAGGAGATGCCTGAAGGTTTTTATTTCACCGTTGCTTCAGTGTCAGGCTTGGAAATTTGTGTGTGTGTGATATATTTACAGATATCACTGCAGAGGATTTTATATATCAGTCATCCGAGAGTGAAAGTAAGTACAACCAAATGAAGAAGCTTTTTTCAGAAATCATACCAGCCCAACTCGAAAATGTCCACATCTTCAGTGTCTTGAACAGCCCAGGCAAAACACAAGGAGTAGATGTATGGTTTGCAATTCATGGATCACCCTATTACAAAGCAGAAAAACTTAACGGAAATGTTGCTGTGTCCAAAGCACGGGTAAGTGGTGTTTATTTGTCATTTCCCCCCCCCCAAAAAAAACCCTTGCAATTCTAGGCAACATTTTTAATGAAGTCTACAGAAGCTATCTGATGGAATCTTTGTGGATTTCCTTCTAAATTTTATTCCAGATTTTGAGAGTGCAGTTTTGCATGGGAAACACACGGCAGCTACTTCATGATCAAACAGGTTTGAAGATAGTCTTTCCCCCAAAGAACTCCACTCTGCAGGGGGAGTGGACCTGTTAAGATGGCCTGCCTGTGGGGACTGGTGGAATCTGATGGTTTCCTTAACACCTGGTGGTGTGCAGGCAAAAAAAAATGGTGTGGGGGAGGGGGCAGCTGGAGCACAGGTAGGGTAAATCCCAGTCTGAACCTGAGGGTATACAGTCGTACCTTGGAAGTCGAATGGAATCCGTTCCGGAAGTTTGTTCAGCTTCCAAAACGGTCGGAAACCAAGGTGCTCCTGCAGCCAATCGGAAGCCGTGGAACCCATGTTGGACGTTTGGATTCCAAAGAATGTTCGCAAACTGGAACACTCACTTCCGGGTTTGCAGTGTTCGGGAGACAAAAGGTTCGAGTCGCAAGGTCTTCGACTTCCAAAGTATGACTGTATTGCCGTTCTTACCGTAGGGTGATGATGGCAGGAAAAGCCATCCAGCAAAACTTTTCCAAGTGGTGAGTGGACTCTTGCCATGTGACCAAGAGAGCGTTGTTCTTGTCCTCAGCAGCCTACTAAATGATTTCTAAATGCAATAAGAAATAATAAATTCCTGAGAGACAAAATGGCTCAGAGTCACACAGAGCTGGACAGTTACAGCTTGCCCAGTGAACGGGCAGTTTCAGTTATTGGAGTGGGGAAGCTGCTTGGAGAAGCAATTCCATTCACCTGCCCCCTTGACCCTTTCCCATCTTGGCTTCTTAGAGCTGGCTGAAGGAGACTTGACAGGGTGGGTCCAGTGGGTTATTGGAGGAGAGCTAATGGTAGTTGTTGTCGAAAACATCTGGAGGGTACCAGGGTTGCGGAAAGCTGCACTAGCTTAAGACTAAATTGAACATTGAATTCAGTTCAGAGGAGACTTTTTAAGAACAAATACGTTGCGGGGCACTGCTTGCTATAAGACAACTGCAGCAGAGCCCAAAAGGTATCATTTGTGAAGTCTTCAAAGAGGTGTTTTTAGTCTAGTTCTCTTGTGCATTTCTGGTTCCTTTAAAAAAAAAAGGGCTGACAACTAGATCTAACCCACAACAGCTGGAAACTATCCTGAATATCAGCATCACACAAGTTGGCATAGATGAGTGCGCAACTGAAAACTGCTCTCATAGTGCCGGATGCACCAGCAAAAATGAATTCAGTGCTCTTCCCACGATTACTTCTTCCGGAAACGTTTTGCTGGCCTCCATTACAGTGCTGAGCAGTGCCCAGTGTACTTGCGAAGCTCGGGAGAGAAAGCACCATTCTTGTTCCTCCTACCGGATCAATCCATGCTTTAATGGTGGCACCTGTACAGACACAGACCTGGGCTACAGGTTAGTAGATTGGCTCATGATTGAGCTGTGTTGTTGCTGTTGTTTTAAAAAAGTGCCAACCTTTATGTGGGGATGGGGAACTGGATCATGGTAGAACTCCAGATTCGAAAGTAGCCAACCCTCTGCAGGCCTCTTTTGACAGGCGGGTGGGGCCACTCAGCTGCCAATCACTTGACATCATATAAAACCATGCAAATTGAATGGCTGCAAAGGAAGAATGAGCTCCCCCTCCTTCCTTCGCAGCCACAGCTTGAAGGTTTGCCTCATGAACTTCCCACTCCTGACATCAAGTGTGGAAAATGTGGGTGCGGTTGACACAAAATGACCTGGTGACCCGCCCTTAGAGACTGGACAAGTCTCAGGGGCTTTATAGTGAAGAAATGTTCAAGGCGGAGTACGATAATTCCAACTAAAAGCACAGTAAAGGAAATACCATTCGCAGATTATATACTCGGGTCACCTTATATGCTAATAACCAATTCTAACGCCATCTGCACACAAGAGGTATCTTGAAGCCTGGGAGAATCCCAGGTTTTGCAGAATTATACATCTTTGACCCCAGACATGTTTCTGAAATGGCTTCATGGCTGTCATATTTTTCCAAGACACAAGATGGCAATGTTGGGCTTTGAAGTTAAATCTCTATGGTTTCAAGCTTAAGGATAGCTCCTCTTGCCTCCCTGATCAACTCTTTCCTACAACCAATGAATAGAAGTGGACCCGTTATATTTGAAAGGAAATTATTCCCCTGCAAAAAATGTTTTGGGTTTTTGTCTCCTTTCTCCTCCTGGAACATTGTCTGCCATCTCTTGAGTACTTCTCACTGTGCAGTGAACTTTCCCATTTCTTTATTTGTGGATGTCCATTAGGCCCTTTAGATACTAAAGAATTTAGAAGAAATTTGTTTTGTTAGATTTAGTGTGTGCATGTAGGAGATATATACCACCTTCTCTCTGAGGAACTCAAGGCAGTGTACATAGTCCCCCCCCCCATCCCCTCCTTTTTAATCCTGACAACAACACACTGAGGTAGATAATTCTGAGAAATAACGGCTCTTTCAGGGTCATCCATTGAGCTTAAGGGCTGAGGAGAATTCTTCCCTGCCCTTATCTGACACCATAACCCAAGGTGGGGAACCTGTGGCCCTCTAAATGTCGCTGGACTACAACTCCCATCACCCCTGGTCATTAGCCAAGCCACCCATCTTAGAGGCCCTCACTTCCTCCTGCTGGAGTGAGTGACATAGTTTAACTGCACTGTGTGAAGAAACTCCGCCTGTACGTTACTACTACTAACAATAATCTTAACGGGGGGGTTGTTGCCTGCCCTTCACCAGAAGATCTCAAAGTGGGTTAAGTAATGTACAAATAAAATGTTAAAACCAGTTTAAACAACTAACCATCAGGAAGAATAAGGTGAGTCCTAGAAACCATTCTTCCAGTGGCAAAGGGTAGCTACTACGCTCTCTGATTTGCAATGTGTGTCTGCTTAGGGGTAGAGAGAGGGACAGGAATAACACGTTGGTTTATTTCTGCAGCTGCAAGTGCCCCATGGCTTTCCATGGGCCTGAATGCCAGCAGACACAGCACACCTTCCGAGGACACGGATATGCCTGGTTCCCGACCCTCAAGCCTTGCTTTCAGAGCCGTATCTCGCTGGATTTCATTACTGAAGCAGCCAATGGACTTCTGCTTTACAATGGGCCCATGACACGCCTGAAGCCGGGGGAAGCAGAGGATTTCATTGCCCTAGGTGAAAGATTTCTGTTTCTCTCCTTCTGTACTACTGGATCATAAAGCAGGGGTTGGGAATCATCCCCCTCCCCCCGGCATTCCCTCAGGACCACATGCTAGAGATGGGTAGGGCCAGAGGCAAAATGGGTAGAGCAGTGGAAGTGATTCCAAAGGCCTCTGGACTATGGCAGTACAGACACTGAGGTCCAGCTCCAAGGGCCTTCTGGTGGTTCCTTCACTGTGAGAAGTGAAGTTTAAAAGGAGCAAGGCAGAGGCCCTTCTTGGTAGCGGCACCCACCCTGTGGAACACCCTCCCACCAGATGTCAAGGAGATAAATAACTACACAACTTTCTGAAGACATCTGAAAGCAGCCCTGCATAGGGAAGTTTTCAATGTTTGATATTTGTTTGCCGTGTTTTATTCTCTTGGAAGCTGCCTAGAATGGCTAGGACAACCCAGTCAGTTGGGCGGGGTATAAATAATAAACTTATTATTATTTCTCATTTTGCTCTCTACACCTAAGGTATATTCCTCTTTCAACTGTATTTATACTGGAATCATAGAATTGGAAGAGATCACAAGGGTCATCTCTTGTGCAGGAATCTCTTGCCCAACGTGGGGCTCAAACTCACGACATGTGAGATTAAGAGTCTCATTCTGTACCAACTGAGTTATCCCAGCTGAGGGTATGCAAAGCCAGGAGCGACTTGACTGGTGGGGCCTCCCCGCAGTAGCTACTTACAGGGAGGGACGAGGCAGCAGCAAGGTCAGGGCTGCACAGATGCACTGGTAGAGCCAACTGAGCAGTCCTGCTGGTGCATCCTCTAAGTCGTATCCGCTTTCCCCCACTCCTGGTAAGCGACAGTGACGCTTCTCCTTGGGATGCTGTTGCTGTGGCCAACTCCTCTTCCACTGGGCAAGCTGCTCCTGCATGAAGGTAATGTGAGTTCTTGTAGTCTTAGATCAGGCATCCCCAAACTCGGCCCTCCAGATGTTTTGGGACTACAATTCCCATCATCCCTGACCACTGGTCCTGTAAGCTAGGGATGATGGGAGTTGTAGTCCCAAAACATCTGGAGGGCCGAGTTTGGGGATGCCTGTCTTAGATGATACAAAAGAAGTGCATGTCAACAAGGATCAAGCGAAATTCTCAAGGAAGAAAACCACCCAATATGCTTTTCTCTTTCATTAAACAGAGCTCTTGGAGGGCGTTCCATTGCTAACTTTGAGCCATGGCTCGGGGGCACTGCTTCTGCAGCTGTCGGAGAAAGTCAACGTCGCTGATCGGCGCTGGCATAACATAAACATAATCAACGATGGAAAGGCAAGTGTAAAGTGTACCCCAAAAGGACTCTAGACGTTTTTGAGCTTTCACACCCAATCTTTATTTGAGCATAGCATTTTTTTTTTATGTTAGTTTATCCTGAATGGAAGTCACATTTGTAGAGGAAGGGAGGAAATTAGATTTGTGATTAGATGCTACATGGGTAGATGCATATTTTTTTCTCAGGTGGAATAATTTGGTTGGGGAATTGGCACAGGGGGCAGGAGACAGGACTCTCCAGCGCTCTAGCTCCAATCTGAGTCAACATAAATATCTTTTCCACTTTAGAAAGTACAGCTGATCTTGGACCACTGCGTAAATGTCTCTGTTATGAACAGCGTCGGTGCCCTGCAGGGAGTGTCGAGGGCAGATAAATCTGCCTGTAAAGTTTCTTCCGAGACTCCAGGAAGTGAGAGGTAAAATATTGGAAATATAAGCTTTGACTGGTAGATCAATCAACTTGAGTTTAGGTTGTTTAATTGATGCAGGCCATTTTGAATCGGTAGGGCCGTGGGCTAAGTCAGCAAATTTCATTACGCCGCAAGACATGCAGGTTAGTGACTTGTTTAATGATAACCTTTGATTCTTTGGGCCACTTCAGACATCATACCATTCAGTTGTCAACAACCTGCCTTCTGTCTGGGGTTCTTAGTTTAGCTACCATTCCAAGGATCCTTTGGGGGGAGCCGTGTACTTTAAATGCATGGTGTGTACACAGCCACAGTATGAATCCATGGAGAGCTGCTGCCTGTCAGTGTTGGCAGCTAGATGAACCAGTGGTCTGACTCAGTATAGGGCATCTTCCTGTGTTCCCTTCCTCAAAGGCCAGCGGTTATCCTTATCTAGGTTGGTTGTAGGTTTATTAGAACTGTGGGGTGTGTTTTGCTTTTTTGCTTTCTACCTTTCTAATTCTCTTGCTGTTGGTAGATTTCTCAATGTTCACCAGCCTCTCCAGCTGGGTGGAGTGAAGAAGGCCCAGCCCTACCATACGTCACAAAAGCATTTCAGAGGGTTTGTTGGCTGCATCCGAAATGTTGTCCTCGATAGCCAGGTAAGACCGTCAAGGCATTGCACATTCTTCCCCAGCTCCCTGCCATCCCAGTCTACCTGCAGCTGCTTACCGCCATTCTTCTTGCTTATCTATTTTTCTATAGGTATACAATTTAGAGCATCCTGCAGAGTCCTTGAACAGTGCACCAGGCTGCTCTCTGACTGACGGGCTGTGCCAGAAAGCTGGTGTGTCTTCCTGTGGCACCCATGGCAAATGCATTGGCGACTGGGGCTCTTTTAACTGTGATTGTTTCACTGGCTACACAGGAGCAAGATGTGACAAAGGTTCGGTTTGCATTGTGGGGGAAATCTCAGTAATCCCAAAGAAAAGACTCTGGCAACAAGGCAGTGGACTCATCACGGAGTAGAGTTGGTTTCGGTTTTGATTTTAATGAGACAGATTTGTTAGCTTTTCCGTTAGGAGTGCATTTTGCACCATGCTCCCACTCCTAATTTTGTGTATTTTTTACTTAAGCGCTGCATAATCTATTCTGCTTCCATAACAAGGAATAGGGACTTTCCGTAAATGGAGCATGGAGGTGCTGAGGACTGATACATTTTTGTCCCTATCCAAAATAAAATGCATGCTAATATTCTTAGTCAATAAATGTGTTGTGTTTATGCCTGCCAGCTTAGTAGAACACCTTCCTGCAGCAATGTAGTTGGCTGTGGTCCACAAAACCTTGTGCCCTAATAAAGACTCTTTGATTTTAATAAAATATAAATTCATGCTAGACACTTAGGAAGTAAAAGGGAGGTGGGAAAGTCCAAATTATTACACAGTATGACCTTCGTCTGTCCTTTCACATTTAGCTCTTCCAGAATGGACTTTTGGAAAGGATAGTTGGATTCACTATGAACTGAAAACGCTGTTTAATGCATACCACACCCGCGTCCAACTTGCAGTACGCACAAGGATGTCCTTCTGCACCCTTCTTAGTATGGCATCTTCGGATGGAAGCGGATACATTAGAGTGGAGGTAAACAATCCACTGTTTTTCCATGAACCCTTTTATTTTAATTTTTAAAAAACAAAACAGTGATTACAGGAGCAGAAAATAAAATTAAAAGTAAGTGTCACATCATACATTGATGTTAAGGAAAAGACAAACCAGATTTCCTTCATCAGTGCAGGTAGAGAATAATTTGCATCAATTCCAAAAGTGCAAGAAATAAAGCATAAAAACAATCTGGGTCTTTTGACCCATTGGAGACCTTTAAACTGTGGGTAATCCTCTCCGAAATGGATATTTCTATAACAACATGTTAACTATAAGGCCTTCACTGTTTTCTTCCTTTCATGGAATCATCATAGAATCATAGAGTTGGAAGGGACCCTGAGGATCATCTATTCCAGCCCCCTGCAATGCAGGAATATGCAGTTGTCCCTTACGGTGATTGAACCTGCAACCTTGGCTTCAATCACCACCGTGCTATAACCAGCTGAGCTATCCAGCTGCCTTTGTGCCATTGAGATTCTGGCTGCAGCCAGCATCCAGCTTTCAAGCACAAATTGCATACACGACCATCCCAGATACTTAACAAAGAAAGTTGTTTTTACATATTACATAATTCTACAGCTGTTTTCTCCTGTGACTATGTTAGACACCACAATAATTATTTTTCTTTTCATTTCCCAGTTAAATGGGTTTCCAGTTAAAAAGCTGCATTTTCTGAAAAGTTTCTTTAATCTTATAAAAACTTAATTGGAGCAGAGCACTTTTCCCACTGCAAAGAACAACAGTTTGCTCCCATTAAACACTCAGATCTTTAAGTATGCTATAGGCATCTTCCATAAAATTATATATCAAGACCATGCTTCTCATGTCTCCATGCAGGTAATTGGTGGACATTTTGGGGTGAGCTTCAATTTGGGAGACAAAGACCACACACTTCAATTAAGCACTGTGCACATAGACAATGGTCAATGGGTTGAACTAGTCTTACAGCGGTATCACAATGAATTTTATTTGCGTATCAATGATGGTGGAGGCGATCATGAGACTTCGGCCATTCTGGGATCAAGCGGACAGTTTGAAATGAATTTGGCAAGCATTGTACTCGGAAACCGCCTTGCTAACGGTTCAGAAAGCGATTTCCAAGGTACGTGGTGTGTCTGATGGACCTGGAAAATTTGAAAACCAGTAAAAATTGCTCATGTCCTTTGTAGAACCACTAAGGATGTGCAGCTCAGAACTTCCTCCAGAGGGCAGCCGCACTGGGCATTTCCCAGGGCCCCAAGACCAGAAATGGGCCCACTCATCTAACAGTACTACCAGTTCTGCTTTGTACAGCGTATCTAAGAAGATCAGGGGCAGCTTATGAGAATTTGCACCACCCATTTCTTCCATGTTTGGGGCCCCCACTGAAAATGCCATGCCATCCTAGAATAACTCCTAGGAAGCCATTCATTTAAAAAATATTTATCATCATCATCATTTCTCCCCATAACTATGGCTTTTTCCATGTTGTATCAATGGAATGCAATTGTAACAGGTAATAGGTGTTGCTTGTTCAATAGCAATGGAATAACCTTTCTAGATGATGCATTGGGAAGTGGTTCTCATTGTCTCCACCCATTTCTCTGTTATGGGACAGCTTTGCACTGTGCTGTACTTGGCAAGACTAGCAGTTTTCTGCATCGCTGCACCAGCATGGTGCTCCTGACTTGAGTGACATCCAGGGTTCACTGAACATCGGTGCAATGCACTTTCACCACTTCTGATGTCGCACTACACTCCCGTTAAAGGAGGACCATTTACAACGAAGCTCACTTAAGCCTCTCTTCCTTCTGGTGCCCCCTGCAGGCTGTATGAGGGATGTCCGCCTGAATGGCCAGCCTCTTCTTGTGGATGGCAAAAGCACTGAATACAGCTTCATTGTGGAGCAGCAGGGCATCACCATAGGTTGCCATTCCAGCTCTTGCAGCAGCCAGCCCTGTTACAGCCCTTTCCACTGCGTAGACCTTTGGAGGAAGTATGAGTGCAGGTATATATACCCTGGTCTTGCTTTGTTCTCTTTTCCTTTTGAAATCTTTTTCCTTTTGTAAAATCAACTGGTTGGCCATGGTGAGAACAGAATGCCAGCCTAGATGGCCCATTGGGCTGATCCACCAAGGCTCTTCTCTCATATCCGTGGAAGGAAACAAGCCAGCAGTAACCCTACCATATGTAGCACCAGAATGTAAATGTCCCTTGTTAAGTCTTTTTGCCGCAACACCAGTGTGCATGAGCTCCTGCACACAGACAAGAAAGGAACCTTGCCACCTGCACCCTGAGAGCTTTGCATTTTTGCTTTAGTTGGGAGCTGGGACTAGCTTACTTTCTGGGACATCATCTGTTCCCGAGAACATTTCCTGCTGTCATTCCAGATTTTGTGATAACCGTTCTAACTCGTCTGTAGAGGGCATCAGCATTGATGCAGGAGCAGGCAAGCACTGGCTTAAGGGGGCTGGAGAGCATTGCACCACTTTTGAAAAATCACTCCGTTCCCATCCCTTGTTTTTAGAGGGGCACCAAGTAGTCCAGGGTCCGTATTGGCCTGCACACATCACCAAGGGACCACAGGAAGTGTTGCCTCTGGTCCATCATTTCAGGAGCACAGCCACACAAGATAGGTGCTCCTCCCTGGCGATCTGTTTATTCTGCATCAATCCTGGTTTGCTTGCACAAAGCATATGTTGTGTCTGGCCTTCATTGAGCATGCATTCCGATTCATTTACATGGCAGTTCTGTAACAATGAAGTCACACTGCTTTACTCGTGGAGTGTTAATACATTTTCCTTCTAACTCCACAACTTTCAGTGCATTTCCCCCATCAGAGTCCATTTGCTGTTCCTATTAATTGTGTTTGTTTCGCTAGGGCATGGGTAGGCAAACTAAGGCCTGGAGGCCGGATCCAGCCCAATCGCCTTCTAAATCCAGCCCGCAGATGGTCCAGGAATCAGCGTGTTTTTACAGGAGTAGAATGTGTCCGTTTATTTAAAATGCATCTCTGGGTTATTTGTGGGGCATAGGAATTCCTTCCTTTTTTAAAAAAAAATATAGTCAGCCCGCCCCCCCCCCCATGTCTGAGGGACAGTGGACCTGCTCCCTGCTGAGACAGTTTGTTGAGCTCTGCACTAGGGCAATAGAGTGCCCCTATCTACTTTAATTATGCAAACCTGAATTTCTGGTACAGTGGTACCTCGGGTTACATACGCTTCAGGTTACAGACTCTGCTAACCCAGAAATATTACCTCGGGTTAAGAACTTTGCCCGAGGACAGAAATCGTGCGGCGGCAGCAGGAGGCCCCATTAGCTAAAGTGGTACTTCAGGTTAAGAACAGTTTTAGTTTAAGAACAGACCTCCAGAACGAATTAAGTACTTAACCCAAGGTATCACTGTGTATGCTTGAATCCCTCCCGCAAAATAGTGGAGCCTGGAGACATCCAGAGACAAAAGCAGCTTAGGTGGGACCCAAAAGGTACCTGCCGTTATTTCAGCGACTGGTTCTGCTCACTCCCCTAAAGGAACTTGTGGGTCCCCAAAGCGGATGCTTATCAAATTGCCCCGGAAAGGGATTTCTGATCGTTCCTTTGCATTTATAAACATTGCAAAATAACAGGGCGGCTTCATGTTTTATCTCTTTTATGAAAACGGTGGGTTTCTCTTCATCCAGGTGCCCAGCTGGCAAAGTGGAAGTGATGGATAATCTCACGGGCCTGAAACAGTGCACATCGTCACCCTGCGGGCACTGGAACTGCAGGAATGGAGGGACCTGTGTGGCCCAGTCCCGAGACAAGTATGTCTGCCAGTGCCCTGAAGGTTATAAAGGGAAATGGTGCGAAGTCGGCCCCGTGAAAGCTGGAAGACCTGTGGGGCTCAGCTCTGGTTCCATCTTGGCTATCAGCATGTGCCTGCTTGTTTTTCTAGGTAGGAAAGTTTCACCTCTCTTGTGCTACATCTTAATACTGTATTGAAATGAGGGCGCTTAGCAACGCCTCTGCCTTCCTGTACTCCTTTAACAACTGTTAGTAAAAGATACTCCATGGAGATCTGGCTACATTCTTCCTTCCTTTCCCTCACCCCAGTTCTTCCCATCTCCCCATCTATGTCTTCAGTAGTTCTTGGTCAAGATTGGCACACGTGCTAGACAAAATGGAAGCTTATCTACATTGTTTTGAATATATATGGCAGGCCTAGTCCCACTGCTCCTCTGTGCACCCCATAAAATTCCCTGCCCTGGTGCTCAGATCAGCATTGGGCAACTGGGTCCAAGACCTGGCATTTACATTTCCCACAGGACCCCAGAATGCTGCTATGTTGGGCTCTGTGGGCAACCACTGTAGGGAAAGAAAGGGCCACTGGGTGTGATTCTACTCCCCTGCTGTGTGCATTTGGATAACAGCTGAGCAGTCTTGCTAAAGCTGGTTGTGTACCCAGGGCTCCCCTTCTTTGGCTGCTGTGTTCAGTGGAGCTCCACAGATGCATGGGGCTTGGCAGTGGGAGATCCTCACTTAAACCTCCAAGGCTGCCTCCCTGCATTTAACCCTGTGCTTAGGACTTTGAAAACCAAAATGCAAAACTGAGCTCAGCTTTGAATGAATTGTTAACTCGGGAAGAATAAAAATGAGCCCGAGGATCATGTACATTGCCTGGAGGAAAGGCAGGAAATAAAGCAAAATAAAAGACTCCTTCAAATAAAGAGTCAGCTTGGATGGTGATATTTCTGCTGATATAAGCACAAGCTATTTATTCGTGTTTTTGCAGCCCCTTCACTTCTCTCTTTGGATGTGGGAAGAGCCAGGCTGGATCAGAGCATCCTGCTTTCCACAGCAGCTAGCCAGATGCCTGTGGAAAGTACACAAGATGAGGGCAATTGCTCTCTCCCACTGCTGTTCCCCAATGACTAGTATACAGAGACATGCAGAGTTTCACCCTGGAAGTAATACCGTATTTTTCGCCCTATAGGACGCACTTTTTCCCCTCCAAAAATGAAGGGGAAATCTGGGTGTGTCCTATGGGGCGAATGCAGGCTTTCGCTGAAGCTTGGAGAGCGAGAGGGGTTGGTGCGCACCGACCCCTCTCACTCTCCAGGCTTCAGGAAGACATCCGCAGCCTAGGCAGCCCTGCGGGAGTTCCCGCAGGACTGTCTAGGCTGCGGATAGTAGTCTGCTTCCGGGAGCGCCAGGCGCCCTGAAAGCAGAGCTCCCGGCGCTTCGGGAACACATCCGCAGCCTAGGCAGCCCTGCGGGAGGTCCCGCAGGGATGTCTAGGCTGCGGATAGCAGCCTGCCGCCCGGCGGGTGGGGCGCCCTGAAGCAGAGCGCCCCGTGCGCCGGACAGACATCCGCAGCGTAGGGAGCCCTGCAGGAGTTCCCCGCAGGGCTCCCCACGCTGCGGATAGCAGCCTGCCGCCCGGCGGGCGGGGCGCCCTGAAGCAGAGCGCCCCTCGCGCTGGGCAGACATCGGCCAGCCCCACAAGCTCGGGGGACAGCAGGGAGGCGCAGCGCCGCCATCCCGCTGTTCCTCGACCTGGTTCGGTTTCCCCGACCTGCTTTTGGGGGGGAAATAAAGGAAAAAAATTTTTCCTTTATTTCCCCCCCAAAAAACTAGCTGCGTCCTATGGGACGAAAAATACGGTATATAGCTATAGCAACTATTAGTCATTGAACAAGCCAAGATATATTAAACCAAATTCAAACCGTGATTTAATATCCTGACTTGTTCTGAAGCTGGCACCAATAGTTTCATGATTTAGATGAAATGGGAAACTATGGTCATTTACAGACTTCCTCATTTCATCGTGGTTTTCAACAAGGGGAGAGGAAGGAAGGGGCTGCACGCATGAGTAAAAGGTTCATGTGCCTCAGCTTAAGTCAAGTTACGAGCATACAAATGTGGCCACTGTGTACATGTCTCAGAAAAGTAATGACTCAATTTATAAAACCACTTTAATCTTCATTAAAACAGTGTTTTACTTACTTTGGGTATCTTATTTACTCAGGATTGGTGAAAGGCCAGAGACTGGCCAAAATGCCCTCTATTTAAATGTCCTAGTGGATTCCTGTAGGTAAGTAAAATACCCTTTTAATGAAGCTTGATGTTAAGATATAGATGATTCATTACACTCCTGAAAAATGTACTTTTGTTTAATTGACCCTTAAATTAAAACACGGAATTTCCTCCATACGAATATAAACCTTAAATGCTTTGCTTTTCTTCTTTATGAATTGTATACAGCTATGCTCTGCACGTTGAAGGCTGCTCATAACCAATGTTTCTTTTTTCTTTCTTTCTTTTTCCTTCCTCAGGTTTATTAGTTTCCTATACTGTGTGGAGTCAGTGGGGGAGATCAAGGTTTCGGAAAGGAGGAATTTACCACATCCCTGAGGAACACGAAAGCTGGGAAGATGTTAGAGAAAACATCTTCAATTATAATGAGGAGGGTGGAGGGGAGCATGACCTGGTATGGTTTTGCATGACCTGGTATGGCATCACGACAGCATTTTAAATTCTTTAATAGGCCAGATTCAAATATGCATCAGAGAAATAAAAAAGAAGTAAAATAAACATTTTGAAGGCATGATTGCAAACTGTTTTGTCAGGGGAAAAGTTTCGTAAATGAAATACTTAACCATAGCTAAAGCATAATGCTGTCCATGTTTACTCAAAAGTAAGCCCCACTGTGTTCAGTGGGGATTACTCCCTAGTGTGCAGGTTTAGGACTGCATAAAATTAATATTTATTTATTGCTTTCAAGTTTTGTTTACAAAGCAGTTTACAATATGAATAAGAGTGGGAGGGGAGATAAACAAGAAAAGAGTGAATATAGGGGAAAAGATAATCGGGGTAAAATACATACACCCTTCCCCCCCAAAAAATGTACTCCCCAGACAAAAACATTGCAAAGAATATTTGTGCTTCCAGTTTTTTTAATTAGTTTTTATTACTGTTATCGTGTTACAAAACAAATCTTAGTTACATTCTTACAAAACTGGAAGAGATTAGAAATTACGGTTGCATAATGCAGCCCCTGCCAAGCTGTATGCAGCTTACCTGACCAGGTACTGAAGTCCATCCTTTATAAGCCTCTTGCTGCGAGGTTCCAAATAGAACAGGTTAATTGACTAGCAAAGCATGGGTTGTGGGTTTGATACAGGAAGTATGCCATGAAAGTTTAAAAAAACGAAACTGGGAGGCTGGGAATGGGTGGGTCAGTGAGGAAATAAGTGTCACAACCACTTCCAGAATTGTAATGGGAAAGAGATGTTGCCTTTGTGATAAGACCCCCTTTGCCCTTGATTTTATCCCTGATGCCTATCCCTCAAATATTCTCATTAACATTCTGATTTAAAAAACCCAGACCCTGACTTCTTAGCATCCTGGACCAATTCACCAGCCCAGACTTATTTGTCTGAGGTAAACATTGAGTTCCCATAGACCTCCCTTGTGTTTCACGTCTCTCCCCTTTTTGTCATTGTCACTTTCCTTTAGGGTGGTTCACGTGAACCCCTCCACATGGAAGGGATCATCATAGGGCCTTACCTGTCACTGCCACATTCCCCTGAAGTTTTCATGTTCAGTTGAAATTGGAAGGAGTTCTACCTGTGTACATCTACATGTGGGTACAACTCTTCCTGATGCCACTGAACACACGGATGTTACAGTGTGTGGTGGTAGTAACGCACAAGTGTGCTAGCCCACACAGACCCTCCATGTAGTCCTTTACTGCACATTTATGTGAATTCCCCTTTGAGTACTCCAGGGCTGGCTCAGGGGATGATGAGGTGTGCTTCTGAGGAGGCTTCAAGATGGGTGAAGGGCCCATCATCCCACCATTCTCCTTTTGTATGGAGCCCTCCCCCTCCCAGTGGCAGCACGAGAGGATTCTCAGTTTGCGTGACCTGCTTCTTCCAGGTTAAGAGGGCCAGGGTTGCCTTGTCTGAGCGCCCCCCAAAATCCAAGAGCCGGGTCTGGAGTACTCGCAAATTTTATTGGTCGCCACATTTAAAAG
This sequence comes from Podarcis pityusensis, assembly GCF_964106645.2. Lineage (NCBI taxonomy): Eukaryota > Metazoa > Chordata > Lepidosauria > Squamata > Lacertidae > Podarcis > Podarcis pityusensis. The sequence continues at coordinate 25,623,880 of NC_138031.1, read as the reverse complement.
AAGAGATAAAACTGAATACAGTACTTTCAGCTGAGGCTAAACCAACTCTGAGTACAAAAGGTACTTGACACTGTCTCTCCTGTCTTGTGTTTAATATTAATTAGCATTAACTTCTTGAAAAACTGGCGTTGTGCATTTTAACTGTGTTGTTTCTCTGGAATCAGCCAGAGGTCTTGCTCTAGGACTGACGTTTTGCCAAAATGTTCTCTGAAAGCTTTTTCATATAATAAAAATTTCTTAGAGCTTGATCTTCATGTGGGGAAAACTATATACACTGTAAATTAAGAAGTCTGGCACGAGTGGTTCTCCCCAACCATCAACACATGAAGTTTGAGTGTATGTTCATTGGCTAGTAAGTCTGTGGACCTACAGAAGGGAGGCAGAAATCTTTAAGAAATTTTGTATGACCTGACCTTGATTGTATGTAGAAGTGTGTATTTGGTGGGTGGGGCTAGTGGTTAATATGTGAAGCACTGCCATTTATTTGACTGAGTTTTTGAGAATCAGTGTGATTCAGTAGATAGAGCAGCCTTTCCCAAACCAGTTCTTTCCTGATGTTTTGGACCACAAGTCCCATCACGTGTGACCATCAGCCATGCTGCCTGGGGCTGATGGGAGTTGGAGTCCAACAGCTTCTGGAGGCCACCATATTGGGGAAGGCTCAAATGAAGAGATGGACTTGGATCTGTAAAACACCCAATGCAAAGTCCTCCTTCCTCTACCGTGGTCTGAATGTGGCCTTGAGCAAGTCCACCATCTCACTACCATGGTCACCATCTGTCAAACAGGACAAATAGTGACTGACCTCCCAGGGCACTGGGATAGAAAAAAGAATAAAGACTTGAAAGTGATGAAAAGTGTGATAAAATAATTAAAGGTAGTAATTTTATTTACTTAATGTTTCCTTTCCATTTCCTCCCCAGAGTGCTTATAATATAGATGCATTGAAGCAACCTCTACAAAGTATACCTCATCTTTCCTCAGGAAACACTGCTTCACTCCTCAGATCACATTCTGGACCACAAAGAAACCCACTTGTGAATCACGCATGCCTGAAAGAATCTTCTTCTTTGGTCCCAGACCTCAAATATTATGTGTCTCAAATACAACAGGATGCAGACAAAGATTTGCAGAGCCTTCCAGCTGATACTGTGCAAGTTTATTGCCAAGAGTGCCAACACTCCTTGAGTGGAAGCTTGCATTCCTTGGACCTCTCCAGCATAGAGGAAGATCTAAATTATAATTACCTCCAAGAATGGGGACCAAAGTTTGTAAGGTTAAAAGAGCTCTATGAACTTCCAACTGAACAGTTGTAAAATGTGGGAGACAGGAGCCTAGCACATTGCTGTGTGATGGATCCTACTCCTAGGAGAGCACACTTCAAAAACATTTTAGTATTTTATTTAACAATCCAATTTTGGTTCTATTTATTCATGCTGGTTATTTGGGAACAGTAGTGTGGTTGATCTCCTCACCTTCCCTTAAATTATCTGTATACAATATTTTAGTGTCTGTTGTACAAATAACGTTAGAGGGATATTTGTTGTGAAGCTTTGAAACGAAGGAATTCTGTAGCACTGAAGAGTAGCCTTTAAAGTACCTGTAACGTGTGAATCTTTAGTAGTAATCTAGATGTGCGAGTAAATTTCTGCCATATTGTATTATTTAATCCTCTTAATGCTAAATGTTTTGTGTAGATATTGTAAAATACATTTGTTTACTTGTCCCTCTCTTTTTGTACTTGGGCGTCAATAAAATCTTCACTCATTTTTCTAAATAAGGGGAAGAAAATAACAGTTGGACGGCAGCAGGAACCACATATAAAATGTAGAATTAGTATAGAATTAACCTACAGCTCCCCATGGGCATATGGGAAGCACTTCTTTGGGTGGTGGGTCTGATGCTGTTGGGCTTGCCTGTGCCAAAGGGCATTGTTCCTTCTAGAGCCTCCCCCCCATAAGTTTGGATGCTAATTAGGTTGATTCCCATGTGAGAGCCAGAAGGAAGCAGAAGGGGTGTGTATGTGATTAACCCAGATTCTTGCAGAGATATGGAGTGCTGGGGAATGGCCAGCTGGTGAGAACATACAAGCCATAACTTCTTTGGCGATCACTCATGGCTGAGTACGATTGTCTTCCATGAACACAATCTTAACAGTGAGTCCGTAAGTGACTGTGGAGGCCAATTCTGGTTCCACACGTCCTTCCACAGTGGGGACATTGGTTTCTGACCGGGAATTGATCACGGTGAGGCTTTGCCAAATGTGGCTTTCTCTTAGCTCTTTTCTCCTTTTCACTCTTGAGTTTATGCTTTTTCTAAGTCCATGGCACCTTTGGTAAAGGCTGTTCTCCGATTGGAGCACTTGCAGGCCAGTGTTTCCCAATTATCAGTGTTTATACCGCATTTTTAAAAGATTTGCCTTGAGAGAGTCCTTAAACCTCTTTTGCTGACCACCAGCATTACACTTTTCATTTTTAAGTTTGGAATAGAGTAGTTTCCATTGACACATACAGAGGATGCTTGATGGGTGGGAATATGGTATTGAGCTCACCTGTTGTGCTGAGCAGTTCACTTGGAGGAAAGAGGGAAAATTAGAAAAAGGCTGCAGGTACCTGGGTCAGAGAGAGCAGATGGCGAACCACTATTAACAGGGTCCTGGGGAAGTGTGGTGGGCAATAAATGAGGGAGTGGACGTTTGTAAACTCTGCTCAGCCTCTCGCCCACCTGTCGGTGCTGTTGCTCAACGTCAGCTCAGCCCACTATAAAAATCCGCGATTGGATAGTGGGTGACACAGCTGATCCGTATATTTGCAATCAGGCGGTGTAGAAATGATAAGACAAATCCCTGCAACTTCTCTCAAGGGAGCGGAGCAGCGGCCTGAACCTCGCGCCAAGATAATGCGCAGGATTCCACAGTCTTAAACACACACACGCATAAGTGCTCCAGCTCCCCCCAGGATTAACAACCCATTAAACCTTTTCGCCCGCCGCACAGCTGCCCTGGGAGAAGCTCTACCGGTTGAATTTCTGCTGCTCGCCGCGCACGTGCGCGCTCCGTGGTCCTCCTGGGTGGAATCCAGCGCGAGCGAGCAAGCAAACAAGAGGCACTATGCTTAGGCGAGCGGCCACGGAGGCGGAGCCAGCCGGAAAGCGACGAATCGCTTTCCGAGCCCGGCCTGCCGCCGCTTCTCGATTGGCCGGAATCCAACAATCGGGGCGGAGCAAAAGCCCGGCCGGCTGGCTTTCCGTCCCTCCCCTTTCCCCGAGGCAGGGCGGGCAGGATAAGAGCAAGCGGCACAGGCGGCGGCCATTTTGGTTGGTGGAGGTAAGAGGAGGAGGCGGAGGCGGAGGCGTTTGCCTGTAAAGGGTCAGAGGCAAAGGTGAGGAGGGCGAAGGGGCTGCCGCGTCGCTGGGCTCCAGTGGTGTGGGGCGGAGGGAGTCCTCTGAAGGGATGGGATGTTTAAATAGGTGGGGTGCGGTCTTGCAAAATAAAAGGGATGCAAGGGAGGAGGCGCTGTAGGATGTGGTGCCGCAGGACCCGCAGTGTGTCGCTTTGCACGGCTGCCGTGGCCCCTCCAAAACGGGGTCTGGATGCAGGAATGGGTTGCCCCCGGCGTATGTGAGATGCAATCAATGCAACAGGGCGGTAGCCAACACACACCTGAAAGGTGACGCTTCTATGCAAAGCTCACTGTTTGCAACATTTGCAACGTTTCTACGTGTATCCGTGTCAGCTGATAATAACAGCTCTAGTGCACATGGGGAAGACAGCTCCGGTGCACAAAAGCAAAGGCCTCAATGAAATCCTTTTAAAAACAAAAAAAGGAGTCACTTCATGTATGTTTTTTAATGAGGGACTCTGTTGGTTTTCATGTAAGGATGCAGGTGAAATGGAGCCTAATGAGAGGCGTTTAATGTTGTGAACCGCCCCTGAGATCTATGGATGTTTGGCTGCAGACCAATCAATCAATAATTAAATAGCTATTTGTTTATTTGTTTGTTTTGCATTTTATTTATTTTGCATTTGTTTTGATGGTTCTGGAGTGTGTTGCTTTCGTACAAACAAACAAACAAGATATCCGTCCCCGCTCACCCCGGATCCCCATTTGTTGTGTTTGTGTTGTGGATCTCAGTGAGGATTAGATACTCTGCAGTCGTAGGAATATATTGCATTGTATGGAGCAGCCATGTTCTGTTATGATGTTGCTTTTAAATCTGGTGCAGCTGCTGGCCCAGCAAATGCTTGAAGAAAGGGAAAGAAACTGCAGAGAGGAAGATGAGTGCAGAAGCTGCTGACCGGGAGGCCGTCACTTCAAGTCGACCTTGCACACCTCCCCAAACATCCTGGTTTGAGTTTTTGCTAGAGGAGTCTCTGCTGGACAAACATCTGAAAAAAGTTTCGCCTGGTTAGTAATATCAAAAAATCTACAGAGAACAAGAGAGCTTGACTGTGTTGTTTCTGATGGAATGGTTAGGATTCTTCTTAGTTCTATGTATAGGAATTCTTTTGTTGTGAGCTAAATTTGTTACTTGTCATTTGAATGTGGCTGTACAGTTAAGCTGCTTAAATCCCATTGAAATCAGTGGCATTTTAGCCTAAGGGAATGCCACATATTATGAATGTGTGAATGTTTAGCAAAAAATGTATTAAAGGTATCATATTGAATAGAAATAGGGCAAACATTTGCAAGCACACATCATAAACATAGCCATGATTGGTTACAGTGTTCATTTGGTGGTAGACCTGAGTTTGTGTCTGTGATGTGTGAAAGGGCCATAAATGCAGGGTTGTAATCTTCATCAGTATTAAATAATCAGACAAGTTTGTTTTCTCTAAATAAAAAATCATCGCTGCATGTTCATCCTGGAAAGAATGCTGTTTGCTTTGTATTGGTTACCTCTTTTTCTCTAGTATTTTCATCCAGATCAAACTTTTCCAAACCTGTCTTTTCTGCCCAGTAGATCCCTCACCTGTTCAGCTAATCGTTCAGTTTTTGGAGCAGGCTTCCAAACCTTTGGTGAATGAGCAGAATCAGGTCCAGCCTCCACCTGATAACAAGAGAAACCGCATTTTAAAATTGCTTGCTCTGAAAGTTGCAGCACATTTAAAGTGGGATTTGGATGTACTGGAGAAAAGGTATCAGTGGACTTCTTGGTTAATGTTGTTAACATATAATCAATGGGGAACTTGCAGCTTTTGGGAATTGTAGACCAGAAACATCTTATTATCTCCCACCATTAGCCATACTGTCTGGGCTGATGGGAGTTGTAGTCCCACATCATCTGGAGGGTCCCAGGGTTTAGACAGCATTCATTTTTTAAATTTTTTTTTACATATTTTGTGCACGTTCTCTCTGGTTTTTATTGTTTTTGTTGTCTTAGAGGAGCACATGTCAATACAAATGTATGCTTTAGAAAGTACCTACAGTGCTATATTAATAATTATTAATCATGATTCAGCAAGCCTGCTGAAAGTAAACAAGTCTGGTCAGGGCCTGCATGGGAGAACACTTGGAAACCTGATGTATGCTACCTTAAGTTGTATTGCTTTAAGGAAGCTTTGTAACGAAGTACCATTCGGTAACTTCTGCAATCCTTGGTCTTTTATTCAGTTTATCGGTTCCTGTATTGAACATGCTGCTGAACGAACTGCTGTGCATTAGTAAGGTTCCTCCAGGAACTAAGCATGTAGATGTGGACCTTGCCAGTTTACCTCCAACCACAGCAATGGCGATACTACTCTACAATAGATGGTGAGAACGTCATTGTTTGAGTGTCATTGATGTAATTCAAATATGGAGACAAGTGTTAAGATTAAATTGATCTTGATTATATTGCTTAAACTAAACTGGTCTAATTTGATAGTCCTATGACAAAAATGTTGTATGCACATTGGTTTGCAGTTTTCTTTGAGATTTAAACCAGCAGTTGTAATAAATCATTATTTTCAATGTGTACGTAGATCCCTAACTATAATATTATTTTGTAACTTACATAAAAGATCAAGGAAAATTATAGGGATATACTGTCACGTTATTGAATCGGAGGAGAGGTTGACCACAATCCCATTTTAAATGTGGTGTAGAGTCTTAGATCTATTTGTTGCCATTTTTCTTGGGTGGGGCATATGCAGTCATGGATAAAGTTTCACATATTTTTCCTTGTAAAATAGCTTTTTGCTACGTAGGAGCCATGCAAGAAAAAAGTTGGCAACTTCATGTGCAATACTATACATGATATTTTTTAGAATCGGATAGGCTGTTGGTGCTTTTTGATAACTTGTGACTATCACACTTTGAGTGCTGTTTTAATGTAGCACAAACTTTTGTTTGAAGCTGTAATAATGGATAGAGCTGATAATAATAATAATAATAATAATAATAATAATAATAATAATTTTTATTTATACCCCGCCCTCTCCGGCCAGAGCCGGGCTCAGGGCAGCTAACACTAGTAAAATTACAGTAAAAACATAATGGGGGCAAAAAAACAATTTAAAAATCAGGTTGTTTCCATGACTGAACTGTATGCTTATCACTTAACTTTCTTTTAATAGGGCTATTAGGACCATAGTCAAAAGCAGTTTTCCTGTCAAACAAGTGAAACCTGGTCCACCTCAGTTAAATGTGTAAGTTTGTGCATCTGTTTCAGACCCTTACAAACAATACATTAATCAACTTAACTCTAATTTTAGCAAGGCATAGCAGTGGTTTAACATCGTAGATCATTACAATAAATATTGTTCAGACGTTTAATATTATTGTTGGTTACATGGTCAATTGAAACTTTACTGTATTTTTTTTTAAAAGGGTGTGTGTGTGCATGCTGGTAAACTTTTTTTTTTTAAAGAACCCTGCCACTGAATTGATTGTAGCTGAGAATAGGTTCTGGTCCTATTAGAGCAAATTATATTCAGAAAAGTTTTGTAAAATGCCTAAAATTTAAAAACTGAATCAATTCTCTATTACTGAAGTGTTGTTGGAGAAATTTAAAATGCCGTAAACAAAAAAAAAATTTTTGTTTTCTTAAATTCAGAAGATGTAAGCTGTTTTGGAAATCTAAATATAGGGGCATCCATTTAATATTGCCTGGAGGATGCGGACCATTTGGATCCCTTCCAATCAGGATTCAGGCCTCACCATGGGACTGAAACTGCCTTGGTCGCACTGGTTGATGATCTCCGGCGAGCTAGGGACAAAGGTGAGAGTTGTTTCCTGGTTCTGCTGGATCTCTCAGCGGCCTTTGATACAATCGACCATAACATCCTTCTGGACCGTCTAGAGGGGCTGGGAGCTGGGGGCACTGTTATACAGTGGTTTCGCTCCTTCCTCCTGGGCCGTGTTCAGAAAGTGGTGGTGGGGGATGAGTGTTCAGACCCCTGGGCCCTCACTTGTGGGGTGCCTCAGGGTTCCGTCCTCTCCCCCATACTTTTTAACATCTATATGAAGCCGCTGGGAGAGATCATCAGGGGATTTGGACTGGGTGTCCATCAATATGCAGATGATACCCAGCTCTACCTCTCTTTCAAATCAGAACCAGTGAAGGCGGTGAAGGTCCTGTGTGAGTGCCTGGAGGCGGTTGGAGGATGGATGGCGGCTAATGGATTGAAGTTGAATCCTGACAAGACAGAAGTATTGTTTTTGGGAGACAGGGGGCGGGCTGGTGTGGAGGACTCCCTGGTCCTGAATGGGGTAACTGTGCCCCTGAAGGACCAGGTGCGCAGCCTGGGAGTCATTTTGGACTCACAGCTGTCCATGGAGGCACAGGTCAATTCTGTATCCAGGGCAGCTGTCTACCAACTCCACCTGGTACGCAGGCTGAGACCCTACCTGCCCGCGGACTGTCTCGCCAGAGTGGTGCATGCTCTGGTTATCTCCCGCTTGGACTACTGCAATGCGCTCTACGTGGGGCTACCTTTGAAGGTGACCCGGAAACTACAATTAATCCAGAATGCGGCAGCTAGACTGGTGACTGGGGGCGGCTGCCGAGACCACATAACACCGGTCTTGAAAGACCTACATTGGCTCCCAGTACGTTTCCGAGCACAATTCAAAGTGTTGGTGTTGACCTTTAAAGCCCTAAACGGCCTCGGCCCAGTATACCTGAAGGAGCGTCTCCACCCCCATCGTTCTGCCCGGACACTGAGGTCCAGCGCCGAGGGCCTTCTGGCGGTTCCCTCATTGCGAGAAGCAAAGCTACAGGGAACCAGGCAGAGGGCCTTCTCGGTAGTGGCGCCCGCCCTGTGGAACGCCCTCCCACCAGATGTCAAAGCAATAAATAACTACCTGACATTTAGAGGGCATCTTAAGGCAGCCCTGTTCAGGGAAGCTTTTAATCTGTGATATTTTACTGTATTTTTTGTTTCTATGGAAGCCGCCCAGAGTGGCTGGGGAGACCCAGCCAGATGGGCGGGGTACAAATAATAAATTATTATTATTATTATTATTATTATTATTGAATGGTACGCTCATTGTTGCTTTTGCCTTTTTTATTTAGAATGAATCAGGTTCAGCAAGAAAAGGAAGTAACAGAAAATATCCTGAAAGTAGTAAGTGCCTTTTTCTTTGCTAGATGTGAATGTGAAGGAAAAAATGTGGAACTTTGGATCAATGTACTGAATTTAAACCCTTCCTGGATAAATATGGCCCTTCGTAACTTTCTTTTCTTTTCAATAGTTTATTTGCCATAGCATATATTCCAAACATTCTCATGCTCTTAAAAACCATAGAATAACACGTCATGTGCTCCAATCTCATTAAAAGGAAGGAATACATTAAGATGTGAGTGAAAATTAAGATGTGAGTGTATTAACAGAGCAACTCCTCTTGCTTTATTGGAGACACTGGCTGTAAATTTTTGCCCAACCCATGACTGTGTAAATAAATAACTGTCTGCTTTATGAGTTCCTTGCAAGAATACTTATGTGTGGGTCCATTTTGGATAAATATGTTGCCCTTCTGGCCTGTTTTACCACATTTCCCAGTCCCTTCACATTTAAAGTAATTATGTTGGTGTCTGTACTCATTCTGACAGGTGGCTATTACCGTATTTTTCGCTCTATAACACGCACCCGACCATAACACGCACGTAGTTTTTAGAGGAGGAAAATCCGTAGGCATGCCACCCGTAGGCATTTCCTCCATAACACGCACAGACATTTCCCCTTACTTTCTAGGAGGAAAAAAGTGAGTGTTATGGTGCAAAAAATACGGTAATTACCCCCCCCCCCAATTAAGTTGTTCTATAAAGTTATTGTCATTATGGCAGATAGCAGTGAGCGACTGCCGTCGCTGTGCAGGCGATGTCGACAAATCAGGTTCTTGAACACTAGTTTCTAAGATTTCCTGTGCTAAGGATCTACAGTTCCTGAGTCCCTGATCCACGCCGCTATTAAGTGTCCCGTATACTGTTGCGGGTGGCGCTGTGGGTTAAACCACAGAGCCTAGGACTTGCTGATCAGAAGGTTGGCGGTTCGAATCCCCGCGATGGGGTGAGCTCCCGTTGCTCCCCTGCTCCTGCCAACCTATCAGTTCGAAAGTACGCCAAAGTGCAAGTAGATAAATAGGTACCGCTCCAGCGGGAAGGTAAACGGCGTTTCCGTTCGTTGCTCTGGTTTGCCAGAAGCGGCTTAGTCATGCTGGCCACATGACCTGGAAGCTGTACGCCGGCTCCCTCGGCCAATAAAGCGAGATGAGCACCGCAACCCCAGAGTCGGTCACGACTGGACCTAATGGTCAGGGGTCCCTTTACCTTTACCTATACTGTCATACCTTGGGTTACAGACTCTTCAGGTTGTATTTTTTTGGGTTACGGACCGCCGAAACCCGGAAGTACCGGAACAGGTTACTTCTGGGTTTCGGCGGCTGCGCATGTGCAGAAGTACTAAATCGTGCTTTGCACATGCGCAGAAGTGCTGAATCGCAACCTGCACATGCGCAGACGCGCCACTGCAGGTTGTGAAGGCTGCGGGTTGCGAACGTGCATCCTGCACCGATCACGTTCGCAACCCGAGCATCCACTGTACTATACGCAGTTGCTGCATCTTCTGTGCAGGCAGATGTGCTGTTACGTCCGCTGCTAAGTCCTTCACCCAAGTTTTGGGTGAATCAATGCAGCAAAATGCAGCAAAATGAGGGACTCCAACAAGCAGTGATGCTACTGCCTTATGTGGTGAACCCAATTCCTGATCCTCAAGCTCCCTCATTGAGAGCCAGGCTGATGTTGTGACCATACCTGCCTCACTGTAACGTTTTTCCCCCACCGAATCTCAGATTTTGCTTGCTGAAGGGGACTGGACTGTGCTTGTGTTTCGTATTTTGATGAATAGTTCCTTGTGTGAGGTGGTATTGAGGATAATGGGTTTTCGTGAAGACTCCTTGGATTGAAAATCGATTGGGTATGTTGTAGGAATCTTGAACTCTGCAGAAATCTTTAAAAGACTGGATTTCAAAAGTTCAAGCCTTCTGATAATCCCTTGTTGCTCTTCCATTGGGAGGTTTTTAAAAGAGCATTTCAAATTCTCCTCCCAGTTGCAGTTGTCTTTGGTTAAATCTTCTGATTCCAGGCACTTGATCAGATCCTTTGAGGGGGGGTTGCTTAGGCTATTTTGAATTCTCCTTATTGGTGTCCTGTTGTTGTTGTGATGGCCAGCTGCTTTAGGGTTATCTAATAATGGCAATATAGTCAAATTTTTTAAAAGCTTGTGTTGGAAAAACTGCCATATCAGTCAGCATAGACTTGGCATGTTGTAACATTGTCAGGATACTGGGACTCCTGAAAGATAGTAAAACTTTCTGTGTTTGTTTGGGGCAGATCAGAGACTCTTTTAGCTGATAGAAATGTGGACCAAGGTAGGAATCTGCCTTTATAGGTGCATATTGTAAGGTTGACTTGGTTTGCTTGCAGCACTAAATGTTGCTGCTCTTTCATTTCATTGCCAGACTTCTGGCTTGAGTTCTCTCAAGGTTTGGAACTCTTTTTTTTCCCTTTTTTTTTTTTAATCTCCTTAGCTCGTGGGGCGTTAGAGGAGGTACCTTTGAAACCCTGTGACAACTCGAGTAGATCTCCCTACCGAGTGTCCCCTTGACCTTACTGATCAAAATATTCATTTTGGAATGTAGTAAGTTCAGTGTTTGACAAATCAATTGTTTTAGCTGTCATTAGAATCAGCTCAGCTGGGTTCTCCTGAGTAGCACTCGGGTTCGTCTCAGCCTTCTGGGGTTCTGAATTTGCCTTATTATGATTGCTGTTGGGCTCCCCGATAGTGCTGATAGGATCTTCATATGAATCTCCATGTACTTCAGGTAGCACTGCAAAGCGATTGTGAAAGGGAACTTGTGCAGACGTAGCAAGACATGTTGAGGGGGGGAAATTCCGATCTTAGACTGTTTAGCTGTGGGGGGGGGTGAGTAGTCCTCAATTTCTCTAAAACGTTTGTTTGGCCCCCTGATCATCCTTCCCACCAGTTAGTGTGCCAGACTGGTCAGAGGGCAATTAAAAATTACAGAGCAGCCGGCTTAATTAAGCATAGGTTTACTCTAGAAACACTATTGTTGTTTTTGAGTGAGTTGAACCTCCCGCAACCTCTTATCAGCATTAATAGTTGAAGCTGCTTGGGTGGCTGGGGCATGTTTTGACTACTGCCAGCTTTATCTTCCAAGAATACTGAATAATTTCCTTTCAGGAACCCTACATTTCAGACAGCTGGGAAACAGGTGGCACTGTGGTCTAAACCACCGAGCCTTGGGCTTGCCGATCAAAAGGTTGGCGATTCGAATCCCTGCGACGGGGTGAGCTCCCGTTGCTTGGTCCCAGCTCCTGCCAACCTAGCAGTTTGAAAGCACGTCAAAGTGCAAGTAGATTAATAGGTACTGCTCCGGCGGGAAGGCAAACGGCGTTTCTGTGTGCTGCTCTGGTTTCGCCAGAAGCGGCTTAGCCATGACCCGGAAAAACTGTCTGTGGAGCAGACAAACGTCGGCTCCCTCAGCCTGTAAAGTGAGATGAGCGCCGCAACCCCAGAGCCGTTCGCAACTGGACTTAGCTGTCAGGGGTCCCTTTACCTTTACACTTCAGACAACTGTAAGTCTGTGTATAGGCTGAATGTAAACTCCCCCCTCTGAATTATCTTGCAGCTACTGTCCTCAGTTCAATTAATTAGCTTATGTAGGTAACAATTTAAGATTTTAAGGAGGTTTTCTCACCGCTGCTGTATCGTAGTCGCCATCTTTCTTGTAACTTTCCTGTGACCCTGTTGGTGCCCTCTTATTTGTGGTCTAATTCCGGGTCCATGTTATAAGAAAGAGTTTGTTCAAGGAGGTCGGGGTGGAGAACCTCTGACCCACGGGCCTAATTTGGTCTGCCAGGTCATTTTGGCTAAGTCATTCCCACCTGCTCCTACACCTTGTGTCATATACGATGTAAGGTATGGGATAGATAAAAACCTGTCTCAGGGATTAGCTGATTGGCAGTGTCTGTAAAACCCTATGCAAAGCGCTGTGTGAAATAGTGCTTTAAAGGGGGCTACTGGAGACAACTTTGGGCTAAAAGATCACCTGGTGTCATTTGTGAGGTCAGTTGATGGACCCGGCACACTCTACCTGGAAGGGGGTGGGACACATAATGATCTGGTCTGCCGGACAGATGCAGCTCCCCACCCCGAAGGAAATGTTCTTATGTATGTGTATTGTGGTGCAAGGAACTAGGCCACAAAAGCACAGGAAGAAAGAGCCAGGCTCTTTTCACAAGTTACTGGTCTTATTCCCTCATTCATTCATATTTTTATTTATTTATTTCTTAAATTTATTTGCCACCCTTCATCACAAGATGTCAGGGCTGTTCACAGAATAAAATACAAGATAAAAACACAAGTAAATAATTGAAACAAAAGCAACAATAATCTTCTCTTCTCACAGGCACATTTAAAGTTGGTGTATAATTTTAATCAGCCAAAGGCCTGGTTGAAGATTGTGATTGAATTCAGTAGGACATGCTTCTGAGTGAGCATGTTTAGGACTGTGATGTTACTTCTGAAGTGTGCAAGATAATCTGAACCGGAAGCCAATTAAAGGGTTATTGTTTGGGGTTAAGTAAGTTAGTAAGATCCTGTGCTGCTTATGGAGTAAAGGAGAACTTTGTGCTAAATATTCTAAATATAATGAACACATTGAATAAATAAGTGGCAATAATAACTGGATACATGCATTTCTTTGGGTCGTTACAGCTAAAAGAACAGGCTGCTGATTCCATTCTGGTCTTAGAAGGAGCACTCAAATTAAATAAAGATCTTTATATTCACACAATACGGACTCTAGATTTGCTAGCCATGGACCCTGGTGCGGTTAATGGAGAAACAGAGACTTCCACAGCGGGATTCAACATCAGTGCTGAGGAACTGCAGTGTCAGGTATGCCAGACATTTTGCCTGAAAGCATAGCTGCTGAAATGGTGGTGCTTATGATGTAATTCATGATGCCTCAAAGCACCACTATTATTCTATATTCAAGCTTCCTTGATTTACCTGTGGCTTCTAAGCTAATTTCATATTTAATTATTTCATAAAATGCATATATCACTTGAATGTGTATTTTTTAAAAATAAATAAATCTCAAAGTGGTTTACAAAAAGTAAGCTTCAAGTATGGAGTCTTACAATTATCTCTAGGCCTCTGTTCCTTTCCCAATTATTACTAAGTTCAATTTGGATATTTTCCAATTGTTGGAAACGGAAGGAAAACCCATATTCAAGCAAATATGTACCACAGAGTCTTCGACACTCTGAGCATAGTCAATCTTTTCCTTCAAGCTTTTCTCAAAGATTGTGGCAGACACAGATATTTTATATATCTACCATAGTTTTGTTTGTTTAGATAATTTATATCCTGCACTTTCAACATAGATTTATGTTCCCACAGCGTAAGAAACAAAAAATATAATTTTGAAAGAAATGCTGCTTGTTTGTGTTTCAGGTCTGCTATGATTTAGGTGCCATCTATTTTCAGCAAGGTTCCACAGATTCTGCTCTTTATGGAAACGCCAGAGAGAAATTTTTTAGAACCAAGGAACTGATTTCAAAGGTAAGTCATTCAACAATAGGCAGCTCATTTCAGTTTTTGCATGTGTAACCAAATATTTCACATTCATGCAATGCGATCTAGTGCTCACTTTAACTAGATATATCCTGTGAGCAATTTGGGTTTACCTATTTGGGTTTCCTGATCCTTTGTCTTAAGTACAAGAAAACTGAGTTTTCCATTGGAACATGTAATGCATAATGTTTATACATTTAGGAAATGATTTCATCATATATAGCCTTTGAAAACATTTGTCTTAAATATTGAATTATTTTAAAGTTACTGATAGAAATTGGATATTTCTTACAGATTGGCTCTTCGCTTCATTGCATCATAGATGAAAAAAGGTTAGCTGGTTACTGCCAAGCTTGTGGAGTTCTTGCACCTTCTGACAATACTTCACAGCCATCAACTCCTTACAGTCAAATCCACAGCTGTTTAAGATCTGGCAGTTATCAGGTAAAGGATTTGCAAAGCTTGAATTGCACATCATGTGATCCTTATATTAGTCTGCTTGTTTATTCCTCAAGTAAGGTAAAAAGGTAAACGGTAAATGACCCCTAGGTGGTTAAGTCCAGTCAAAGGCGACTACGGGGTGTGGCGCTCATCTTACTTTTCAGGTTGAGGGAGCTGGTGTTTGTCACAGACAGCTTTCCAGGTCATGTGGCCAGCATGACTAAACCACTTGTGGTGCAACTGAACACCGTGACAGAAGCCAGAACGCATGGAAACGCCTTTTACCTTCCCACCGCAGCAGTACCTATTTATCTACTTGCACTGGCATGCTTTCAAACTGCTAAGTTGGCAGAACTGGGACAGAGCAGAGTGGTTTAGACCAGAGTGCCCCCCGCGTACCTATTCCTCAAGTATATTATTAGTAGTAAGCAGAATATTATTAAGTAGTCTGCTGTATATAGGAATTGTTATTCTCCTGAGAATAAAAACCAGATAGAACCAAAGCTGTCTCTTTTAATTTTGTGTTGTAATCAATTGGTTACATAAATAATAAAAAAGAAGTTCATCATACTTTTAAAACCTTTTCACATTCTGATTTTCGCAGCACGCTTTGTATATTGACATGTTTTTAAGTTCAGAACAATGAAAAATAACATTTCACATCTGTATAAGTTAATTTAATATCTGTATAAGTTGAGTTGTTGTTGCAGTATCCAGTAAACTGGTTCCAGCTAACTTTGAAACTATTCCGTCTTGGTGTTGGGTCAAATGCCATATATTGTCAAACTGATTCATCTTCTCTCTGCATGTACTTCAGGAATTAGTGAAGATTTTCCTTGAAGATAACCAAACACCCAGTTTACCCGTTCAGTTCAGGCAATCAGTTCTCAGGGAACTCTCCCAGAAAGCTCAACAAGGGTGAGAAATAACTTGAATGAATCATTCCGATGCACGCTTTGCTTAACAGTTAAGGCCAGGCAGAAGGTATAGATTTCCGAGCAGTTGGCTCGGACCAGTTCCAAGCCAATTGGTACTTTCAGCTCATGGTTGACAACTTAAAACTCTGAGGTAATTTGGCCTGATTTGCTTGTAGTTCACATTATTTTTAAAATGTTGAACTACTTGCTTTTCATTATTAGAACAGCATTTCAAGCAGGAATTGAATAATCCTAGGTGATCCCTACTATTCCCTTAGTGTGAAAAGAATCAAAATGTTTCATTGGTTCAGTGCTGGGCTAACTTGTAAGCATTCTAAATGCATTTGAGGAATTCCCCCCCCCCCCCCAAAAAAAAAACTAGGTTCGAAGCATACGCTTTCTGTCTTTATTTCTTCCAAAAAAAAGAGTTAAGAAGCTGTATTTTATGTTGCCTCATTGAGGAACAATTTTTAGGGGACTAAATTATGGGTGTACAAGCAATCCTCTCAGGCACGGAAGAGCTGCCACTGCAAACGTGTTACCGCTACATATGGTTAATGGGGCAAGGTTTGGATTCCCTCTGGAATGCAAGAGTGAATATGAAAAAATAGTCTGTCAAACATTAAAAGCTTCCCTGACAGAAGGGAGAAGCATATCACCTGTCAGCATATTCCAGTGAAGCATATACTTAATGTGTGTCACCTAGGAGTACTTGAATATAACGTACCCTTGTCACTGCTATCTAGGTCAGGGTTAGGGAACCACAGGTTCAGGGGCCAAATGCTGACCTCAAGACTCTCCCTAGACCATACTCTCTCTTCTCAGACTACACACCTCAACAGGCCTTCTCTGTGCCCTTCTTGAGTGCTTAAGCCTGACTGTGTTATATCCCAGACTTCCAAGTGTGTAGAAACTTCTGACTTGAAGGGTGCAGATTTAAGATGGAAAAGTTTTTATACGCCAAAAGCAAGGAGATGCAAAATTGGGTGATTCCAGGGAAGTAGCCTGCTGTGACACGATATAAAAGGAATCAAGGCACCGAGATAAAGAAATTTCCTAGTTCTTTGGTGTTCTGGCTGACTAGTTTTAGAGTGAGTGTGTATATCAGGGGTAGGCAACCTAAGGCCCAGGGGCCGGATCTGGCCCAATCGCCTTCTCAATCCGTCCTGTGGACGGTCCAGGAATCTCTGTGTTTTTACATGAGTAGGATGTGTCTTTTTATTTAAAATGCATCTCTGGGTTATTTGTGGGGCCTGCCTGGTGTTTTTACATGAGTAGAATGTGTCCTTTTATTTAAAATGCATCTCTGGATTATTTGTGGGGCATAGGAATTTGTTCATTTCCCCCCCAAAAATATACTCCAGCCCCCCACATGGTCTGAGGGACGGTGGACCAGCCCACGTCTGAAAAAGGTTGCTGACCCCTGGTGTATTTCTATCCACAGTCCTGATGCCACATTCATAATCTCTGTTTTCTATCCTGATGATAAATGGGCTTTGAGGTTTTTTACCATTCAAGTGCATAAATTTTATGAAATAAATCAAACAAACAAACAAATAAGAGAATGGCTGGAATGCGAAAGATGAATTGTTTGCCCCATATCTTACTGTCCATCATCAATACCTTTCTCAAACTTGCTTCTGCAGTAGCCCCTTCTGGGCAGTCAAGCTGCATTCTGGAGTGTAAGAACTGTCCCTTGTGTCCTTTTATGTGCTTTTCTTCTAACAGCATGTGAACTTTCCGTATTCTTCTAGGAATGATGTCTTGGAAGAAATATGTTTCAAGGTGTGTGTGTGCAACAGTGTTTGTGATGTAATGCAAGGCCGACCAGTCGGTGTCCACTTTAACCAGCTGTTTCTTAGACCCACCAAAGAAAAAATAGACTTTCTCCTAGAGGTATGGAATTGTCCTCAGTTTTAGGCATATCTGCTTAAACTGTTTTCTAAGTTGCTTTTTAAAGCTACTGAATACAGCTTATTGATCCTAATGCACTTTTTAAGTGCTATGCTTTTCAGTGTTGCATCTGAACTAATGGGTGCTACTTACTTTTAAAATATGTGTTACTTAGTTTTGTGGCTATGAAATCATTAGCCGTTCAGTTATGGTATTGGGTAGCAGATTGGTTGACTAGATACATCTCCTTACCATTTAATTGTTGATTAGAGTTATCAGACAATTGAGTGTATACACTTAACTGCTTCAGAAGGTACACAACCAGCATGTGGAAGCCACAATACACAGTATGTTTTCAGATTGCCCTCACCCAAATGAACTAATGTTATGAATGTGAAAAGGTTATCTGCTGGCTAGCTTTAAGTCTGCCTTGACAAATACTTCAGGTAAATATCTGCTCTTTCATGGGATTGATTCAGACATTCAGTAGCATGCAGGGCTGCATTTGTGTAGAGGTGCTGTACTCATGAACCACTAAATCCATCTGGGATCTTATAACATTTCATATCGCTGTTGTTAGAATGTTTTTTTTCTCAGTGGCTAGCATGCTATCTTTATTACTCCTCTTTTGCATACTCTTTTGAGGGAGCTTATGAAAATGTCTATTTTCTGAAGGAGTATACGCAATATGAAAAAACAATTAAATGTGTGTGCTTTTGTTTTTGTTTTAAGCTTACTTAATTTTTCACTAAAGCTCAATTCAGTATTTCAACTTTGCAGGTATGTTCAAAATCAATACAAGTAGAAAGTGCTTCAGAATCCTCAAAAAGGAAAATGGCCTATTTTCTGAAGTAAGTATGCAGTCCTCCTTAAAAAGCTGATTAGTATCTTTCATTCAGGGAAGTAGCTAAGTGCTAAGTATATCAGGTCCTAAGATATCATTGGTACCAAGGAAGAAACAACATAATAGTGTTTGCCTGTAAGCTAAATAGGCCTCAGACGTTTTCTCAGCTTCAACAAATTCCCACATGTGCCACTTCTAAAAGGTGGGGTGATAACTGCTGGTGTAATTCGTGGTCAAACCTAAGCTAAATAACTCTTACGTAGAATGCTTTTTGTTCATTGCCATGATCCACTCTAGGTAGGTGATTCAAAAGGCAGTTGTAATTAAGACCTGCTGATTTCCTTAGCCGTTGCTACACAAGATACCAGTGTCTCAACAACTACCTTTCTCATGTGGTCAGTTGGAGACCTGGCATGATTCACTGTAAACGCAGTGATTAGTGAATAGCCCCTTGTTTAAAAACATCTTTGAATGTATATTCCAAATGTCATGCCACTACAAACTACACGAAGTGCTGCAATTTCTCTTTCTGCTAATCTTTGCTTAATGATACCTTTGATTGTTTTTTACAGAAATCTCTGTTTGGGTTTGGAAGACCTTCAACTTGTCTTCATGATTTCCTCCCATGAGCTCTTCATAGCGTTGCTGAAAGATGATGAACGAAAGCTGCTTATTGATCAAATGAGGAAAAGGTCGCCTCGAGTCAACTTAGGCACTAAGCCTATAACTTCATTTTATGATATTCCAGGTTATTTCCCCCCCCCCTTAAAATATTCCTTGATAGCTTTTTTTCTGAAGACAAATGACAGTCCTGCAGTAAGTTAAGCCCTGAGCGAAGAAGTAATCGGCTTATGCAACAAGTTGCTATAGTATGTGTTTTGGCAGTTATAGTAAATTCCTGTTAGCCATCATAGATGGCTAACATTGCAACCTGCATATTCAGAAGCCATGCACTTCTGACTACCAGGTGCTAGGGGTTCCAGCTCAATATGGGATATCTACAGGCCTGCAGTTCGCTACTCAATCTGCAATAGTTATCTCCCTGGCAAGCATCTGAGTGAAAAATCTAAACTGCACACCTGTAGCCAGTAGAGTACTGTTGCTTGCTGCGCTCTGGCTTGAAAGAGTTGAGATAATGGGACTAGCCAGTGCTAGGTTGTGAAGATGGTGCTATTGTCTTTTGCTTTAAGGGCTACTGGCCCTTCAGGGCAGAAATGAGAGTGGTAGAACCAAGCATACAATCTCAAGGTGCTCCTAGGAGCAGGAAAGAGATCTTTCTGCTTGCCTTCCCATCTTAATTCAGGGAGGCACAGAATTGGACTTACATGGCTTTCTGAGCTGCAGCTAGGATGACCCAGATTTACTTGGGAGTTGAGTTGGAGAGCTTAGAGCAGGAAAGAGGCATCATCTTGGGCATTATGTGAAACAGTGGGATATTGCTGTCATGCCGTATTTCTGAGACTGAGATTCTCTTAGAGACTATTTCTCGATCCCAAGAGTCTATTTGTTTATTGTTGTAACCCAATGCAGAATTTTCATTTTCCCTGTCTTGAAAAGGATGACCAAACACAGTGTGGATGTGTGGGTGGTAGGTACAGAAGTGTAACGTTTTTAAGGAATCCAAAATTAATGTGTCCTGAGGGCTATGACTACAAAGAGTCTTGATGCCCCCTGAAGGTTCCTGTGTATGTCTGTGTCTACGTATGGCAATGACATTAGCACTGTACATTCAAACATTTATATGATGGATAGCATTAATTAAAGTGATTTCATTTTGGTGTAAAATAAAAGCATCTTTAGTTGATCCATCTTTTCTTAAAAATGTCAATCTTTTGTCTGTTGCCTCCAGTTAGTTATAGCTTGGTTCAAGGAAAACTCAATATGATAAATTGCTCATTGACCTCCGTGATACTTTCTCTTCCAGCCTCAGCAAGTGTGAATATTGGTCAGCTTGAACATCAGCTTATATTATCAGCTGATCCCTGGAGGATCCGCCAAATTTTAATTGAATTGCATGGCATGACATCAGAACGCCAGTTCTGGACAGTTTCTAACAAGGTACTTTTAATTTTTTGACTACCGTATTTTTCCATTTATAAGACACCCCCATGTATAAGATGGCCCCTATCTGGGGGGACTAAATTTAAAGAAAATGAGGGGAGATGGCCCAAAGTTGTTGAACTTTTTTTAGGGGGAATTGCATGAGCACAATCACCCCAGTAGGGCTGTTGCTAGGGGTTGGCAAAGTGGGCAGCCGCTCCCCAGACACCACTGCAGCCAGAGTAAGCTCCTTAGAGCACACGCTTCCCACAGCAGCATGGGGGAGGGAATTGCGCACCCACCAACCAGCTGGCAGGCTGCGTTATCTGTGTATAGGACAACCCCAGTTTTTTGAGATGATTCTTGAGTCAAAAAACCTCGTCTAAGACATGGAAAAATAAGGAAAATTGTTTAAATGTGAGCTATATTACAGTTTTTGATTTCTGTGTTGTTGCTTTTTCTTAGTGGGAAGTGCCAAATGTTTACGGCAATGTAATCCTAGGGATCAAAGATAATTTGACCAGGGATTTGGTCTACATCCTTATGGCAAAGGGGCTACACTGCAGTACAGTCAAGGTGAGGTAATCATTATATTGCTAATAAGAATCTTGCCAATTACCATTATGGAATGCTACTAATAACTATTACTAGGACTGAGTATTATGTTGTTGGAGATTAAGCATGTGGGTTTTTTTAAAAAAAGATGGTGCCACTTTCCTATTCGTCGTGGTTGTTCCCTTCACTGCGATTTCCAGTGTCTTGGTCTTAGGGCCCAAATGGCATATTTGAGTTGCACATAAAGCCACCAGCGTTATGAGAGGGAAGTGTGGCTGACTGTTGTAATTTTAGGCTGTGCGCCTAATTTGCTCCATGTTCCTTTTGCCTGAAGACTACTGGCCTTTCAAGTGGGGTGGGATAGGTTTGTGGATGGGTTTCCCACTGTATATCAGCAATAGGTGCTCTGGAATTGTTCTGCCTTTTCTGGGCAGATCTGTTCTCACAACTGAGAAAGAGGCGTAGCTGGCTCCATAGCCTGCATTGCTGCGCAGAGCAAGGCAATTATGAGCATGAAAACATTGTGCTGCATGCAATATTTAGATATTTAAAAACCTACTACTTTGACTTTCCTTATTTTCTATGGGTTGATTTCAGTTTCTGTGGTTCAAAGTAATAATTTCGAAAGCCTACTAGCCCTTTAAGACAGGATGGAGATAGTCATGTGATAGACAGTCATGATGCAGCACAGTGATCTTCATAGGCTATGGGGGCATGGACACCATTGATTTTTATCCCAGCCTTCTTAGCAGCAACCAAAATCATGTGTGGAATTTAATTATTCCCTTTGCCTCCACCAAAACAAACCACCACTTTAGCAAGCGTATTGCATTATGTGCTTCTGTAGGCTAAATGTTTTATTACAGGACTCTGGACTTTTTGTTGTAGTACAGTGGTACCTCGGGTTACATACGCTTCAGGTTATATACGCTTCAGGTTACACACTCCGCTAACCCAGAAATAGTGCTTCAGGTTAAGAAGTTTGCTTCAGGATAAGAACAGAAATTGGGCTCCGGCGGCACGGCGGCGGCAGGAGGACCCATTAGCTAAAGTGGTGCTTCAGGTTAAGAACAGTTTCAGGTTAAGAACGGACCTCTGGAACGAATTAAGTACTTAACCCGAGGTACCACTGTACATGAATGTAGCTACTGTCAGCGCCCCCCCTAAAAAACCCCACTCTACATGCAACTAGAAGAGAAATGGGCAAACTCCTCACACTGTTTTTTTTAAAAATTGTTATTATTACAGGATTTTGTCCATGCAAAACAGCTTTTTGCCGCTTGCCTTGAACTTGTGACAGAGTTTTCTCCAAAGCTACGCCAAGTCATGCTGAACGAGGTGCTACTGTTGGACATTTATTCCCATGAAGCAGGAGCAGGGCTTTTGGGAGAAACACCCCCCTCTAACCTGATCAGCAGAGTTCGAGGTTACTTAGAAATGAGGGTTCCTGGTAAGAATGCTTGGCTAATTATGTGAGAAAACTTCTTCAGAAGCTTAGGATCAGAGGAGGGGAAATACTCCACAACTGATAGATATTAGCTTGTAATGCGAGTGAATGATTTTATTTGTATTCTCCAATCCTGGTGCTTGGGGGAAGGATGTCAGCAGGATGCTGAAGTAACATTGCTACACTTCAATCTTTATTGCTGTCAATTTTAATTATATTTAAATGTTTTAACAGATTTTAGCTTCTTAATGATAATTTTAATGTTTCTTGTAAACAAACGGCTTAGAGGTTTGACTGCAATAACGCGGTATATAAATTTTCTCAAACAAATAAACATGATATGCTTGTAAACATATAAGACGTTAAAAGTATCTAATCAGTTGCTCTTTAAAAATATTGTTTTAGATATTCCACTTCGACAAGTTGTAGCAGAGGAATGCGTTGCCTTTTTGTTGAATTGGAGGGAGAATGAGTACTTAACGATGCAAGTTCCTCTCCCACTGGTTCAGACCAATCCTTATGTGAAGGTAAGGCATGCTTTGGAACTGACTACCAATACATTTGAAATTGTATAAATCCTAAACTGTCTCCAGACTTACCTGTTATTCTGTTCAAATGCACCCAAATTAATGGAACTTTATTTTTCAACAACATTTGCTTGAACTCATCTGTCTAGATATAGATTGCATATAGATAGATATAGATATAGATATAGATATAGATATAGATATAGATACACCCATACATATACATATACATATACACATACCATATTTTTTGCTCCATAAGACACACTTTTTCCCTCCTAAAAAGTAAGGGGAAATGTGTGTGCGTCTTATGGAGCGAATGCAGGCGGGAGGCTCTGCTCAGTGCTCCCTTTAAAGAGCCGCGTGGAGTGTGTGCGCGGCTCTTGGGGGCTTTTCTGTGAGGTGGGAGAAGGGACTGACGGGCTGCCCTCTGTCCCTTCCCACACCTCCTGGAAAAGCCAGCAAGAGCCGCTGCTGGGCTCTGCTCAGCGCTCCCTTGTAAGGGCTCCCTTTCATCCCTCATCCTGCTTTGCTGGGAAGCCAGCAGAACAAGAGGCACTGCACAGCTATCGCTCTTGCTCTACTGGGTTCAGTGAGAGTTGTGCAGCTTGCTCTGCTGGCTTCTCAGTGAAGTGGGAGGAGGGATGGAAGGGTTTAAAGCAAGAAAAGCGAGAACCGCTTACATGCTCTGTGCAGAATATTTTATTTCTTGCTTTCCCCCTCTAAAAACTAGGTGCGTCTTAGGGAGCGAAAAACACGGTACACACAGCGCTTTTTTCCTAAAATAATGTTTAGGGGTGCTCTCATTTTGACTCAAGAAAATCACCATTTGATAGTTCAGATTGGGAGACATAAAAACAGTAAATGGACAAAAGTACAAAGATTCACAAAATGTGGTATGTGCTAAACTTGTTGAAATTCTAAATTTCAAAAGCACGTGTTATATGAGGTGTAAGAGTTTGTCTGCTGCCAGGAAAGAGTAAAACATTCTGGACATGCACAAGCAACTTTGGGTTTCCCCGAAGTACCGTATTTTTCGCACCATAGGACGCACTTTTTCCCTCCTAAAAAGCAAGGGAAAATGTGTGTGCGTCCTATGGAGCGAATGCAGGGGGGAGGCAGGCGGGAAAAGCCCTCAAGAGCCGCACACAAGCTTCGTCCGCTCTTGCGGACTTTTCTCTAGGAGGGAGAAGGGACTGACTGGCTGCAGCAGTCCCTTCTCCCTCCTGGGGGAAAAGCCCCCAAGAGCGGCACCCTCTTTAAAGGCTGCGCGGCTCCTGCGGGCTTTTCTACGAGGTGGGGGAATCCCCCCACCTCCCAGAAAAGCCAGGAGAAGCCGCACAGCCCCTTTAAAGAGCGCGCGGCTTCTGCGGGAGTTGGGGGAAGCTGCAGCAGATTCCCTCCTCCCGGGCTCCCTTTGAAGCGGCAATGTGGGAGGGGAGCAGCTTACACTCGTGTAAGCAGCTCCTCTCCCACTTTCCTGCTTCAAAGCAACCACGGAGGAGGGAAAGAGGGGACTCATGGATCCTCTTCGCTGCTCGAGGCTGCAGCAGATTCCCTCCTCCCGGGCTCCCTTTGAAGCAGCAAAGTGGGAGGGGAGCAGCTTACACTCGTGTAAGCAGCTCCTCTCCCACTTTCCTGCTTCAAAGCAACCACGGAGGAGGGAAAGAGGGGACCCATGGATCCTCTTCGCTGCTCGAGGCTGCAGCAGATTCCCTCCTCCCGGGCTCCCTTTGAAGCAGCAAAGTGGGAGGGGAGCAGCTTACACTCGTGTAAGCAGCTCCTCTCCCACTTTCCTCCTTCAAAGCAACTACGGAGGAGGGAAGGAAGGGGACCATGGATCCTCCGCTGCTGGAGGCTTCAGCGGATTCCTCCTCCGTAATTGCTTTGAAGCAGGAAAGTGGGAGGGGGGCAGTTTACACTCGTGTAAGCAGCTCCTCTCCCACTTTCCTGCTTCAAAGCAACCACGGAGGAGGGAAAGAGGGGACCCATGGATCCTCTTCGCTGCTCGAGGCTGCAGCAGATTCCCTCCTCCCGGGCTCCCTTTGAAGCAGCAAAGTGGGAGGGGAGCAGCTTACACTCGTGTAAGCAGCTCCTCTCCCACTTTCCTCCTTCAAAGCAACTACGGAGGAGGGAAGGAAGGGGACCATGGATCCTCCGCTGCTGGAGGCTTCAGCGGATTCCTCCTCCGTAATTGCTTTGAAGCAGCAAAGTGGGAGGGGAGCAGCTTACACTCGTGTAAGCAGCTCCTCTCCCACTTTCCTCCTTCAAAGCAACCACGGAGGAGAGAAGGAAGGGGACCATGGATCCTCCGCTGCTCACGGCTGCAGCGGATTCCTCCTCCTTGATTGCTGGGAGTTTCTCTGGGCAGGAATTCCCTCAGCTTAAGTGGGGTGGGGGAAGTGTGGCAGGTAGGGGGGTACTGAGAGACACATGTCTCTCAGATGAAAATTGGGAGTGGGCATTGTGTGAAGTGGCTGTGGATCTCCTGCCGCAGAACTGTAGGACTGTATAGAGTTGGGAGGTCCACCCAAGGGTCATCTAGCCCAGCCCCCTCACAATGTAGGAATCACAGCTAAAGAACGCCAGGCAGATGGTCCCCCAACCGCTGCTTAAAAGCCTCCAGTGGTGGAGACCCAAACACCTTCCGAGGTCATAGAATTGCAGGGTTGGAAGGGAACCCCAGGAGTTATCTAGTCCAGCCCCGGTGGACAGCGGGCGCAATCCATCCCGTTGCGCAGGACTAAAGATGCTGTGCAAGGCTAAAGAAGAAGCCAAGGCAGTGAGCGGGATGGATCGCGCTTGCTGCCTTGTCTTCTTTAGCTGCACTGGAGAGGTTTAGCTCCTGGCTGGAGAGGTTGCGCGGCTATAGATCCCGCGCACTGTCTTGGCTTCTTTGCTCTTTGGGGCTGGGGGGGGGAACCCGGGCTTCCCCCGCAGCCCCGAGAAGCTCTGGGAGAAGTGGACAGGCTGCATGCAGCCTGTCCGTTGCTCTTTGGGGCTGGGGGGGGGGATAATATTTTTTTCCTTGATTTCCCCCTCTAAAAACTAGGTGCGTCCTGTGGTCCGGTGCGTCCAATAGAGCGAAAAATACGGTAGGTCTCTGGGTTGTGTAGCTGAGGATTTCTTTGCCAGATTTGATTTCCTAGCTGTAACCAGGCATAGATTGCTGGAAAAAGAAACAGCGTGCCTTGAGAGCTTTCAAAGACTGACTGTTCCTTCTTGGTGGTGTGTTTTGCTTAGCTTGGACAGCTTTTGGCTGCCACATGTAAAGATCTTCCTGGACCCAAAGAAAGTAGACGGGCAGCGAAAGACCTTTGGGAGGTGGTTGTACAGATCTGCAGTGTAACCAACCAACACAAACGAGGGAATGATGGCAGAGTGAGCTTAATAAAGCAGAGAGATTCAACGTTGGGCATAATGTACAGGTAAGTTGCTATAGTTTTTTAAAAAATACAACTCAAAGCCAAAATAGGTGTCTTCTGAACATGGGTGTACCTGTAGCCAACATTAGGAAGAGCTACAACATTGCTCCACCCCTAAATTGATTCTAATTAAATTAATTATTGCATAGGATTAATTGAATATATGGGTGGGGAGGGGAAAGAGTAAACTGACCTGCTTATTTGAGCCCCTTAGAGTTTATAGCACCCTGTTCTGAGGTTGAAGATACACTTCAGCATTTTGGTTCAGGTCTGATGGTTGATTGTACATTGTAGTTCCTGTTGTATTAAAATTTGCTTTTAAAACCTTTTACAAATAAATTGAGTAAATATAAATAATGAATTACTTTAAATAATTGATAACAGTAACCACATGTCTTCTATTATTTAGGAGTGAGCTGCTCTCTTTTATCAAAAAGTTGCGGGTGAGTTTGGAGCTAAAGTTTTTGCAATGGACTAACCCAGTAAAAAAAAAACTGTTGTAGGAAAATACTTTGCGGGCGGATATTATCTTTTTCTTGAGAAATGTGTTATTTCCTCATCCTTCGTTCAAAGGGAGTTGTAACAGGAGATGCATTCCCCTTTGTCAAGACGAGTTTGCCAAATTCCAGATAGATGCTAGAATAAATGTAATAAACTGAAGCAAATCAATCAAACACCAGAGAGATGGGTGACTACTTCTGTGTGCTCAGTGGACAGTCCCCTTTTTCAAATTGACTCTGCCTCTATTGTTTAGGTTGCTTGTTTTATCATTGATTTAACAAAGAGGCTGCATTTGACTCCACAAACTGAGAAATACATAGAATGAAAATTATAGAATCACAGAACTGTAGAATTGGAAGGGATTCTGAGAATCATCTAGTACAGCCCCCTCCAATGCAGGAATCTGCAGCTGTACCATCTGGGGATCAAACCTGCAACATTTGCATTACCAGCACCATGTTCTGAGCTATCCAGGCTTAGCTATATATTGTATATTACCAATAATATACACCAGACTTTCTAGAAACAACAGTGCAGTGGTAGGAAACAAGCTCCCTGTTCTGAATAGAAGGAATACTACTGGCCCAACCCTAAACATGCAGCTGGCCATATAAATTTTTGCCTACAGATAAATAGCTTGGGTAACTTACCTAAGAATTGCTACTTAGTGTTTTAGTGTTGTTAGCCGCCCTGAGCCCGGCTTCGGCTGGGGAGGGCGGGATATAAATAAAATTTATTATTTATTATTATTATTATTACTTAAATATATTTTCGCAAGTAATTGCAAGAACGCCTGTTCTGTACAGTGCCATATTTTTAAATGTTGGTGAGATTTGGAAAGGCAGTCGTTTTAATCAAGTGTGCATCGTAGGCCATGCAGCTTTTTTATTATTTAGACTTGAGAAATGCAAAGAATGACACGCATCTCTTGCAAAATGGCCTTAAGCTGTGTGTGAAGTTGTATAATTTTCTACGACATGTAATATACTTATCAGTAATCTAAGAGGCTATGTATATAGATTTCATTTCAAAGTTGTATAAGCATTTTGAAAGTTTGCAAAGAAAAACTGGATTTCCCTGACACTGAAAAGAAGCATTGTATCATGTACTTTTGTTTTTCCGCTATAGGAGCCTCTAGTTTTGACAACAATATTATCTTTGTTTGTCAAGCTTCATAATGTTCGGGTAAGTGCAGTACTCTTCTTATCATAAATATTTGACTTTGATGTCTGCCTCTCGGACTCATTTCCCATATCATATTCTTTCCTCTTCTAGGAAGACATTGTGAATGATATTACCGCAGAACATATTTCTATTTGGCCATCATCCATTCCTAAGTAAGAAAATTGTTTTTGTTCCAATTATAATTGCGAAATGTGCTTTTCTGGGGATCTGCAGATTGCTTCTTGGTCCTGAATGTCTTGTTTCAAGGGTTGTCTATGTGTTACCGTATTTTTTGCTCCTTGAGATGCACTTTTTTCCTCCTAAAAAGTAAGGGGAAATGTCTGTGCGTCTTGTGGAGCGAATGTGTGGTCGATCGCTGGCTCCCTTTCTGGCCCCGCCCCCTTGCCCAGGCCTCCATTGTTGAATGTTCTGCTGACTGGCTGATTAGATTATTTGTCAGGAAACTGCAGAAACGGCTCCCTTTCCTTTCCTAAAGAAGCTGCAGAACTGTGAGTTGAACCCCATAAAAACAGGATTTTTTTCCCTTTGCAAAGTAAGCTCAACAACTTTGAGCTGATCCTCAAAAAAGGGATCTTTTCCCCTTTACAAAAGAAGCTGCAGAACTGTGAGCAGATCCCTCAAAAATGGCGCTTCCCCCCTTTTCTTCTCTAAAAACTAGGTGCGTCTTATGATCAGGTGCATCTTATGGAGCGAAAACTGCGGCAATTATATTTTAAGAGTCTTTCAGGAACAACTCTGTGCCTTCCATTTTAAAGAATAAAAAGGCTTTTCTGTCAGTTATGCAAGGAACTACACCTTCCATTCTGTTTTCCCCAGAGAGGGCAATGCCTTTTTGTTAAATCTAGAATATTTAGGGCTTGATGCCTTTTGGTTGTGCTTGACTAACTACTCTCATATAGTAATGAGCCTTTCTCAAAGCTTATGTGACAGCAGGTGATGCCTGAGGAGGACTCTGAGTTTGTTAGGCGAATTGGATAATGATCAGCCTGGAGAGACTATGACAAATGAATATATATGGAACGTTATGGGGCAATTCCCCATCCTTCCTAGGGTGGCTCAAGCCAGTTTTGGCAGTGCATCATGTAGGATGGTAACTGTACATCTTAAGCCTGGAGCCAGTCTAACGCCAATAATGGAATCCCTGTCTGCTCTATGTATCTCCTGGTTGATGTGTTTTGTTGGAATGGCTGTGAAATGCATTCTGAACAGTTGGAAAGAGAGTTATTTAATCCTGGCTGATAATGGTGAGGGAGAATAGGAGAATTAATGAAGTGGAAAACTGCTTATGACTTCTTTCCTGTGTGACTAGACCACTGTAATAAGATTGCATTCTTCTTCTTTTAGATTTACACACCACCCTTCTTCAAAAGATCTTAGGGCGGTTCACAAAATAAAAATACAAGATAAAAGCACAAATAATTAGTTGAAACAGAAACAAAAAAATCAGTAACCCCCCCTTTCCACAAACACATTTAAAATGCTGTAGAATATTAATAAGAAAATACATTTTCTTATGTTTCCACCCTCTGTGGCGGGGGCACACGAAGAAGAGCCTCAGATGATGAATTCAGAGTCTGGGTCAGTTTATACGGGGAGAGGCAGTCCTTGAGGTATTGCAGTCCTGAGTCATTTAGGGCTTTATAGGTCAAAACCAACACTTGGGCCCAGAAATGAATTGGCAGCCAGTGCAGTCAGGCCAGGATCAGTGTAATATGCTCAAACCAACTTGCCCTGGTGAGCAACCTGGCTGCCAAATTCTGCACCAGCTGCAGACAAAAATGAAGTGGCTTATGCTGCAGCCTGGCTGTAACACTCTTGCTTCTTCCTGATCACACTTAACATGCCCAAGTGGTGGTATTTCTGTGATCCTGGGGTACTTTAATCATACACAGGAAATGTGTTTAAATAGTGCATGACGATGTGAGAGTTTAATTACATCTTTAAAATTTAAGCGCTACAGTTTCAATTTAAAAGTAGGTGACGGATGTTATAAAATGTTTTGTCTTTTCAGCTTGCAGTCAGTGGATTTTGAAGCTGTAGCTGTTACTATCAAAGAGTTGGTCAGTTATGCACTGACTGTAAATTCAAATAATCACTTCTGGTTAATCATTCAAGCAGATATTTATTTTGGTAAGTTGAATGAACTTCTTCCTCTCACTCTTTCATTTGTGTTGCTGGCTGTCTTCACACACACACACACACACACACACACACACAGACACACATATATATCTTGTTATGTAAGATATAAGGAAAGGTTTGGTGAATAATAGACTCCTCTGGAAGCAATGCCTGGAATCGCAAGTGGGGCGTTCTGTCTCATGAGTAGTCATTCTTCTTGGAGAGCAGCTTCAAAAATAAACAGGTTACCAGCCTGCTTAAAAGGTTTGATTTGACTGCACACAGGTGGTGGTGTAGTGACAATAAAGGTTTATTATTTATTATTATTATTATTATAAAAGGTTTGTAGCTGCACTTTCATGCAGAAAGGAATCTTCTTCCTCCACAGCCAGTACAGAAATGTAGGCTTACTAGACCAGGCTTCCTAGCTAGCAGGACCTGTGGTCAGGGATGATGGGAATTGTAGTCTCAAAAACATCTGGAGGGCCGAGTTTGAGGAAGCCTGGACTAGACTCTTAACTGAAAATATGTTTTTTACCCTTGCTTCCTTAGTTGCCATAATAAATACTAACTACTGCTGTCTTCAGTTAATCTTACCTACTGCATGCTGTTTCAAGAGTCAGGAGAAAAATTGAAAATGCTTAGTGAATTAGTGTGGCATTTACTGCTTGTGTTTTTATTGCTCTCTCCCCAATGCAGCAACCAATCAGTACTCTGCTGCTCTTCACTACTATCTTCAAGCAGGAGCTGTGTGTTCGGATTTCTTTACCAAAATGGTACCGCCAGATGTATATACAGATCAGGTGAGTTACATGTCAGCATACAGGCAAAAGATGTTCTGCTTCAACATAAAATAGGGCTCTGATTTTCAAAGTTTGATAACACAAGTTCAGTCGATGGGTTTCCCTAGGCTCTGAGCAGTTCCAGAGCCAAAGAAATCTAGTTCTAGGTAAACCAGAAGCCTGTAGAAATTCATGTTGAGCAAAAGGATAATTGATATAGTTGCCAGATATATTTGCTCTGTTACTTTATTATTTCTAGCTTCAGCCAAAAAAAGTAGCAGGCTAAGTGCTTTGTTGAGGGGTTAGTTGTATCTGGAGTATCCGATGATTATCTCAGATGATTGGATACATTATAGACTTACTAAAAATGGTATATCCATTTCTCTCCAGGTGATAAAACGAATGATAAAATGTTGTTCTCTGCTCAACTGCCATACGCAGGTAAGGCATGTATCTGCTGTCTGCTAGAATAAAAAACAGACTTGTATAGTATAATATATATTGCAGTATAATATAAATGAATTATGAGCCTCCCTTATCAGGAGTTAGTGACATAGTTACATTTTATCAACTCTCAATTTTTCTAGGTAGCCATTTTGTGCCAGTTTCTTAGAGAAATAGATTATAAAACTGCATTTAAAGCACTTCAGGAGCAAAACAGGTAAGCAAGGTTTTAAATTTCCACATACTGTGCATTTGAATGCATTGACATACATTAACTAAAGGTTTCTTTCTTAGCCATGATGCAATGGACTCCTATTATGACTACATCTGGGATATTACCATCTTGGAATACTTGACATGTATCCTTTTATAAAAACAGCCACATGGGAAGGTTTGAAAACCAGGGTGGCTTATACTGTTGAATTGTGCTCACAGAAGGATCCTTTCCATCAAAGTATATAAACGTCACTTAATTTTTTTTCTGCTGTATGATTCCACGATTCTATTTTGTTGTATTTATGACATTTTTAAATGGTTTATTTTACTAAGATGAAAAAGATAATAAAGCAGAACTTCCATTCATAGGAGTATTTAATAATTGTGAGAGGCTAAAGGATCTGAAAACTGTCTATATAAAAGTCCTGCTCATTGTATTTCTAGGTTTCCTTAATTGTATTTCAGACCTTCATCATAAGCGAGGAGAGACAGACAAGAAACAAATAGCAGTAAGTTGCTGTTTAAGTTTCTTTTCTAGACTTAATAGTACCTCCCTTTTGCTACTCTGTGCTTTCTTCTGTGCAGCCATTACATAAACAATATGCATTGCATATAAAACATTGAAATGATTCTCAGAACTTGCTTATTGCCAGTACTAACTTACGCTGATGCTTGTTTCAATACTTAGATTAAAGCTATTGGGCAGACTGAGCTGAATTCCAGTAATCCGGAAGAAGTGCTACAGCTTGCTGCTCAAAGACGGAAAAAGAAGTTTCTTCAAGCAATGGCAAAACTTTACTTTTAGAGCACCATTTCTAAGAGAGCGAGAGAAAAGATGGCAGCTGCAAGTTATTTCCAACACTTTATTAACGCATAAGACTTTTTTTTTTTACAAATTTATAAACATACTGTGTGGCATTTTCCTATTTAGAAAACTTAAAAATTCTTCCTTTCTTTTTACAAGATTATACAGAAGCGGGTTAGCTTTTGTAATGCAAGCTGGCATAAAGAGGGACAGTAAACTACCTTGGACAGAGCATGACTCTCCCTAGTACTTAAGCTGTTGCAGAACAGTCTTAACTTCACCTGCTTGTTTTTTCACCCTTGCTTTGTGGCAGCTTTTCTTGTATAAAAGGAAAGATAGCACCTCATGAGGAAAGAGGTAGTATGTGACATTTATTCACGGTAAAGCAGGTGTTGTTCCAGTTACATGCTGGTTGCTCAAGTTGCCTGCTGATTTTAGAAGTTGTTTCAATGTTTAACTGCAGCCTCTTCTCACCCCCACTTTCCTATGCCAATGCTTAAAACCAGTTTCACCTTATCTCCCAGTAGCAGTTACACTGCTATGCAGGCTTCTAAAATCTGACTAATGCTGTTGAGTGTAGACGTTGACTGTACAATGTGCTTTCAACAGAAGTCAGCAGAATATATCTTAAGTTCATACATAGCTAAACCACTGACACACTCACCCACAGGTATCAAAAAACTCAGTTACTTGAGGCCATTCAACAGGTTAAAAATGTGTAGTTCATTCTGACTGCTGAACAGTTAAATTCATAGTCTGTTCTTTACTGGGCTGCAAAGTCAGTAAAGTTGCATGTGAGCTTCTTTTTGATAGTCTTCCCAACCACTTGTCAAGTGTAAAAAGTCCAGGATGTATTTTCCAACAGTCTTACAATATTGTTCAGGTTGGCACACACTCCTGTTGTGCAGGGATTTCATTTTTCAGAACTCTTGGGTGGGGTAATTATTCCTCCTGTAGACACCGGTGATAGCTGGCCTGGTGCTGCAACAGCTACTTCATAGTTGACTTCATCCTATTCAATTAATATTTAAATTAATGCACCAAAATGGTAAACCAAGCAATTTCTGCTTTGCTATTCCCCTATGGTTCAGAGCACATTCCTTCATGAGTGAGTTTTTGCCTGTGGACTCAAAGGCAGAAAATTGCTCCCTTGTAGTCCTACATATAGTTCCCCTTTCCTTGAAAAGGAACTGGTACAGCTAGGGTGCCCTCTCCTCACCTCATGGTCTGCATCTTCCATGCAAATGGCATTTACTTGACACACAAGAATTTCCTTCCTTTTTCTCCATGGAGGTAAAGGGACATAGTTCATGTATCCACCCCTACCCCATTGCCCTTAAACAAACCAGCCCTGTTGGATCAAGCCAGTAGCCCACCTAGTCTGAGTTGGGGGCACATTGGTTCTGTTTACAGTATGTCTGTCTACTGATAAAAGACCAACTGTACTACTGCTCCAACACAGCTTATTTCTCATTGTGTTCATGTATTTAAAACTAGATGCATCTTCAAATTGCAGTTATCTTTATACATTAGTTTCACTTTCTAATGCAACTATATTAACTGCCAAAAATGTACATCACTGTCTTTACAGCCCTAGTCAGTATGGACATGGTCAGGGATGATGGGTCTTTTAAAACATGAAACACTCTAAGGGTCAGAGGTTTGTCCTGGACAAGCTCAAGTGGAGAAGGAAGCAGCTGGATCTGGCCCAGAACTCACTACCTCCTGACCTTGAACCAATTTCTTTAAACATCTCTGTAGTGCTATACAAATATGTCTTGCCAGCCTAAATAACTTTTACACTGGAAGTGGGCAAGATACGTGACATTACTTTAACACTCAGAGGTACAACATGAAACTCGGAGTGGGAGAAACAACTCACCAGCATGTCCAAGTAGTTTGTGTGCGTTTGTATATTATGCTTGTCTTCTGCTGCAATTTTCTTAAAATTCTTTAGTTTCACTGGTGATTTTTTTGCTACCTTAAGAAACGGTTTTAGCCACTCTACACATTCTGCAATACTGTCCCACTCCAAGCCTAGTAATAAAAGAGAAATTTTGAGTCGAGGTCTTCATAATGCGTATTCACTGCTCTACAACATACAAGAGCTACACTTGATATTTTACATAAACAGTTGGACAGAATGTAAATAAAATTACATGATTACAAATAAAACCCTTTAAGTATTTATATGGCACTCTGCGTATATTACTAAGCCAATAATGTTAGAACAAATCTATTGGAACAGTGGCTTGTTCCAGGCCAACTACTGAGTTCATGACAGAGGCAAGATTTTCAGTTTCTAGCTTCTCTCATTCACAGCTTAATGTTCTTGCGCTCGCTGAAATAGCTTTCAGTTTCATTATTGGCCATCAGTTTCAGACTCAAGGCAACCTCAAAACTAGAAAACAACAGTCATGAACCCCTTGGTTTCACCACTACTGTGCATTTCTGAAACTTTGAACCTTGTGCAGAGTTTAATATGCCTTGTTTCAGATATAAACAGCTACAGCCCAGCGAAGCTAGATGAGCATAAGTGCAAGATATTACCAAATATTATTTCCAAGATAGTGGCTGGTGTGCTGGCAAGAGGATATAGCAATTCTTATTCCTATTGCAAAGGGATAAAGTAGTACCCAGCATGTCCAAGGATAACTCCTAATAGACTCAGCTGGTGACAACTGCAGATAAAACGCCCTCTTGTTTCTCATTAATCTTATCATTCGTGGAGTAATCACAGTTTGCACATGGAGGAGAGAAATGGAACAGAACAGGATGAAGAGACGTTGTGTAAAAGACAGGAAAAATCCCATTGTTTGGGTAGGCAATTTTTAAATGTGCCCAGGGATAAAGTGAGAGGTAACCCTAGAATTCAAAATTTAATGTAGCACGATTAAATGCGAGAAAGCTCAAGGGGCAGCAGAGTTATGAGAAAGCATGAGGTAAGGGCAGAGGTGGAAGGGAGGAAACAGAGGAAAAATTAGCCTATTGAGAAGTACACAGACACAATTTGTGAGCAGGCTCCATAACTAACCTTCTAGAGAGTGAGAACTACCCCTTTCAATCCTGAACCAACAGCCCCCTCAACCACAATATCGGGTAACACACCAGTGATACAATATTGTTGAGGAGCCCTGCTTGTACTTTATTTATAAAATAAAAAGGTATCCAGCTAGTTTGTGCCAGTTTGCATGCCCACATATTTATTGCAGCCTCAGACATCTTACAATAGCTAGGACATGAAAACCTGAGCAACAACAAAAAAGATGCTCCATCCTACCTGAGACTCTTGTAACTACATGTACTGAGGTATAGTGACAGAGTGCAGCCGCCGCCAATATTCTATACTGGAAATCCAAAGAATTGACATCTAGTATACATAGATCTAAAAGCTGCAAGGAAGGAAAACCCACATTTATTAGTATAAATATGTGGTTATAACCAATCTCGTATTTGATAGCTTATCACTACAAGCTGAAGTAACTCACTGAATCAGAGTTGGAAGGGATGCTGAAGGTCATCTAATCCAATCCCCTGCAATGCAGGAATCTCAACTAAAGCATCCATGATGGATGACTGCTTGTCCATTGCTTGGATTATGAGGGTGCAAGATTACAAATAATGCCTGTCGGTTGCTTAGAGTTTAGAAATAGCACCAGTTTCACTAAGTTACTTGAGCTGATACACGGAGGTTCCTCATAACACTTAAGACTATTGCGTCTGAGTAGGGCTATCCAAAGGACGAATTATTTTAATAAAATCCAGATGTTAAAAATATTTTAACTGGATTAAGATCAAATGTATTTGGAAAACATTTGCAAGCTAGTCTCACATAATCGTCCTGAGTCCTCGAGATCAACACTGCACTGATGCTAGCTCATGAGATTCCTCATCACATTTTAGAATCCAAACCAATTGCCTTATGTATCTACTTGCCAAGAGCTCAATGTGCTGCACTAAAGGTTTCTCATCTTATAATTTGTTTGCAACCAAGCACTGCTTTGAATCATCCAGAGACCAGGTGAACTGGGTCCCTCCATATATTTTGAAGGGGGTGGAAGGGTTATATCATACAGGCTTTATAACCAATGCAACAAGCATGTTCTCTTATTCTGCATTTTACTGTATTAACAATGCAATATATAAGAAAAGCTTGAATTAAAATACAATTAAAAATAATACAGCATCTAGCACAATTGCTCCAACAGGCAAAAAAATCATTTACGTGGTCTGCCAAGACCCTTCACAATTTTCAAGTCGTCTGTGGGAGACCACCGCTGGAGACAGCTGTATGATCAAGCACTGAAGAAATTTCCATCACTTGATTCTTGCCCTGTACCTCAGTGTCATCTTCCTGGTGTTCAAACATGAACCCTGCAAGTTGTCTACCTGAGCTGAAATCTTGCATCTATATATCTGTATGGTGCTCTTATGCACCAGATGTGCTGGAATAGGAACTTACCTGTGCTATTTCAATAAACTTTTCCTGAGAATACTGAGGTAGCAGCACCTTTGGGACATCTTTCAGAGCGTCCACTTGGAGATAAAGGTTCAGCCAAGAAATGATCGTTACTGGGCACAGCTCCCACTTTAGAGCCTACATGTGTGTGAACAGCATAACAAAGGCTTTAGGGCATGATGCCTACACCTACAAACTTAGCAAGTAAACTTATTCACACAGCCCAAAACCCTGCACAAGTTCTCGCAGAGCAGTGTGCATATCTGTTTTTGCACTGTATCACTGGCACGCCAGGGAGAACAGTTCTCTATTTTTTCCTTCTCCCCAACATGCTCAGCATTCTTTGTGTAAAATGAAGCAGAATTCAAGTTGTGAGCCCTCCCCTCATGCTATCCTATGATACAGAAATCCACTCGGTCTCTTCATCTACTGCTCTGCAAGACTTAACCCTTGCACAATGCCCTAAATCAGGAATAGAGAGCCTGTGTTGCCCTCTAGACGTTGCTGGATTCCAACTCCCATCAACACATCTGGAGGGCCACAGATACCCCATTCCTGCCTGAAAATATGTACATGATCCCAGTGCCCTCTCCTGGTACTGGCGACAAACCACCTCCGATTAAGCGCTCCCATTCTGAGAATGCCAAGCAAAACCAGTTCTTATGTAAAATCAAGTAAAGTTGCTCAAGTCACAAGCAATTCTCTTATCCCAGAGGGTACTGTTAGAGCATTCCAGGATGTATACACTGGCATGAGAAGTTAGCTGCTTTATACATAGCTCCAATTCTTCCCAGCCCTGAGAAGGTGGTCAAGAAATATCTTCTGTAAAATACAAAACTTAAAATGGAGGAAGGGAAAGGAGAATTTTAGCCGCTTTGAGCCTCCTTCAGGTAGTGATAAAGCAGGTATCAAATCCAAACTCCTCTTCTTCACAGAGTGTATCCAAGCAGCTTTCACAGTACACATCAGAGTCAGATTCCAGATTTTGGAGACATTGTTAATAAATATGATCTGCTCTGCCTAAGAAGCCAATATGATGCCCTTCCAGATGTTTTGGACTTCAATTTCCATCAGGAGCAGCCAGCATGGCCAATGGTCAGAGTAATAGGAATTGAACTTAAAACATCTGGAAGGCACCATGTTAGCTTCGCAACCAATAGACTAATTCCTAGGATGCAGACTCTTAAATATGTGCTGAAATGGTCAGCATCTTCATTTTATTACCTTTAATATAATGAGCTCCATTCTTATAATATCATCTTCACTACAAGCACCATCAGTAACATAGGCAAATTCCTGTAGTTTGGGAGCATAAATCTCCTTAAAGGAAGAAGAAAAAGACAGAATGTTCGAACAAACCACAGCAAATCCAACAGGGCTTACAGACTTGTTGATCCATTCTCCTACAACCCTATTCTGCATACCACAACTATTTCGATTTCACAAATTAGATTCAGATGCTTTTAGGCTCCTGTTACCACCCATGGGAGAGCAGCCATTAGCATGCCAACTTATAGGCTCAGCTGCAAATCCTCGTTTCCATGTAGGAGTGGGCAAGCAGTTGAAAAAGCAAAGAGCCAAGCACTCACTGAGATAGATCCTCAGCCACTACGGTTATGCACTGATCCCCACACATGGACAAGAAACTTCGCAGAAGTGGCACTACTGTGCAAAGTCTCATATCATAAGCCCACTGGCAACGCCATGAAATCCTAAGGCCAACTGCACAGGACAGTCTAAAAGTTCTTCACTGAACCACTGTCACTTGCCCAGGTCTGACTTGCAAAGCACCACTGTCACAAAGCAGGAGTCAGAGGTGAAATCTGAAGCCAGACCATTAGACCCAAGTCCTTTACCATGTCCCCAACCTAAGCTGTGCTTGAGATCTTTAGGGATCTCATCAGTTGCCAGCTTAATTGAAACATTTTAAGATGTACAGGCCCGGCCCATAGAGTGCATTAAAAGATGGTGAAGTTTACAATGAATGTTGCATCATTCAAATGATGTTGACATGTTTGGCCTGCTAGGCATACATATCGGTGCTCTTCTTTTAGCAAGTCTTAGCAAAAGCCAGTGTGGTAGTGGTTGGAGTTTCTGACTAGAATTGGAAGTAAAAAGGTAAAGGTAAAGGACCCCTGACAGTTAAGTCCAGTCGCAGACGACTCCGGGGTTGCAGCGCTCATCTCGCTTTACTGGCCGAGGGAGCAGACGTTTGTCTGCAGACAGTTTTTCCGGGTCATGTGGCCAGCATGACTAAGCCGCTTCTGGCGAAACCAGAGCAGCGCACAGAAACGCAGTTTACCTTCCCACTGGAGTGGTATCTATTTATCTACTTGCACTTTGATGTGCTTTTGAACTGCTAGATTGACAGGAGCTGGGACCAAGCAATGAACCGCCGACCTTCTGATCGGCAACCTAGACTCAGTGGTTTAGACCGCAGTGCCACCCGCGTCCCTTGTGAGTTCCAGGGTTCAAACCCCCATTCAGTTCACTGAGGGAGCTTACACCAATCACCACTTCTCAGCTTAACAGGGTTGTTGTGGGAATAAAATGGGGAAAACGATGCAGGTCACCTTGAGGTTCTTGGTAAAAAGGCAAGTTGCAAAGCAGACAGGATACAAAATAAAGTGTTCGCTCTCAGCTAAGTATTAGGAAACTCCCAGCCTTCAGTTACTGAGGGATGCATCTCCCCGTGATCAGAATCCTAGTAAGAACTCTGAGGGTTAAGAACACAGGCAGCTATTTGCTAATGGCAATTAGGGCTATCATTTGTGAGCACACACACACTTCCAAGAGCTGCTATATCAGTGTGCAAACTCTGCAACTCAGACCTTCCATTTTCCTCAGTAATAAGCCAAGCTACTTTAATCAAAATAAAAAGACCCATTTCTTCCTCAGCTGCTATACTGGGATGGGCCTTTGTCTGTAAAAGACATGCAGCATAATTATGGGTTAAAAATGCTATATTGTCAATGGCAGAATGGTTTCACTGACAGCTACTTACCTCAAGCTTGGAAGCAATGAACAGGGCTGTAATTCCTATGAGCTGAAGCATGGTTTTGTTTAAATTCTTTTGAGTCAGCATGAATCTGTCAAAAAAGTCTTGTGCCAAGTAGAAAGTTTCCCTATGGAGCGTGTATACTTCACATACCTGTTACAGAATAAGCTTTGTTTATTCACAGTCACTATACTACAAACAGTGAGACAAAACATTTTTTTAAAGTTGTAACTCAGCAGGGGATATATTTATGCCTATGTTTTTGTTGTGCCTATATATCAGAGGTCAGCAACCTAAGGCCCATGGGCCAGAAGCGGCCTGCGGAGGTTGTTTGACCAGCCCCCGAGCCACCCCTGAACTGAGCTGCCCACTCATGCGCTGTGCTAAACCAGCGCAGTGTGGAGACTCGCTTCTGCGGCACCGAAAATCGCATCTGCGCAGACGCTGAAAATTGCATCTGCGCACGTGAAGATGCCGAAAATCGTGGGCTCGTGCACTCATATGCACACCAATCCGGACCACGGAGGGATCTCTGTGGGACCGATCCGGCCCAGGCAAGATAAACCTTGGTGACCCCTGCTATATAGTGATATGCTGACATTGTGAGCTGCTTTCAGAACAATTTGAAAAAGCAGAATATAAACAAGCTTAATACTTAAAAGGGGGGGGGGATGAAGCACTCTGGGTCAGTCTTGCTACTTCTCAGGACTGTCCTTTATACACACATTACATTTATAAGTTCAATACTCACCTCCAGAAGCCAGTCCAATAGGATTGATCTCATGTGCGGCTGCAAGTTGGAGTGTAGAGATGTGAAATGCTTACAGTGAGAATATTTGTTCTCCTTTTTGAGAATGTTGAACCAGACATCTTTAGAATTTCCCCAGCTAAAATCAAAGACAGACATTTTAAATTCGATTATTTTTAAAAAGACATAAAATACGTGGTCTCAGCAAAAATTGGACTTCAGTGGGATGAAGCCAAATGCTTGTATTTAGTGCATTCAATGTATTATTTCTAGTCTCTAAACTCTAATGACCTTAGTTTTCCAAAGGGGTTCTACTTGAAGCTTGTTTGGATTTGATGAAACATAGCTGCCAAATAAGTTTTAAAAAAAAAAAAAAACTGAGGTAGAAGAGATGAAGAAAAGTCCATTTGCCTTCACCTTCAGACTACATATGATGCAGATGGCTGTATCTGACTTTTCAGACTTTAAAGGGAGCTGAAGGGGTGGGAGAACATTTCTTTATAGTATTTTAGCCCCTCTCAACTGAAAGGTCTCACAGCATGGCTACTTCCTACTCCCAACAAGATAAGAGATTGAGGTAGTATTCCTGGGATGAGGCTTCAATCCTTCACCCCTGCACCATTTCTATGATTTAATTATGCCAATGACTCTTCCTTCAGCTGCTGCCCCTGATCAAATGGAGTTGCTCTGCGGTTTGTAAATCCAATCAAGGATGGTCAATATTGCATGCCTTCAAGGGCAAAAACTGAAAAGAGGTAGATATTACTCAGTAATCAACTCACTCAGCTTTTAAGTGGCTATAGCGACTTGTCAGAAGACAGTAAGTTTTCAACAATTGCTTCAAATTATTGTCATTTTGTCATTAAGCAAAACTAACAAGTTTTCCGTCAGATAAGTTGAAAGATGATTTTTCTGGCTGACAATAATGAATGACTATTAGGACTACAAGGTTGACAACTGGGCAGTTTCAGAACAATGGAACTTACACAATTTCTGGTCAGTTTCACTCAAGCAGGGCAGGGAGAGAGAAAAGACATGGCAACCAACACATACTGTACTTTTCCGTCTATAAGACGAGGGTTTTTAATTAAAAAATGAGCTTTAAAATTAGCCCTCGTCTTATACATGGGCAGTGCAGGGGAGGGGGGTTGTGTGATTGGTCATAGCCGTGAGCAGGAGATTCACAGTGGTGATAGTGTGGGTGATTGGTAGCTGTGAGAAGGGCTGTTGGTGATTAGCTGCCGCTGTGGCAATAGGACGGCCATTTGGTGGCTGCGTGTCTTCAGTTCAGCAAAGCATGCGATTGTCAGCAGCGGGTGAGCGATTTCTGGCAATTCCCCCCCCCCCAAAAAAGCTAAACAACTCTGAGCAATCCTCCCCATTTTCTTAATTTGGAGTCCCCCAAAATAGGGGCGTCTTATACATGGGGACATCTTATAGACGGAAAAACACAGTATAGGTGCTTCTCTTTATTATATGCAT
The DNA here is from genome assembly GCF_964106645.2 of Podarcis pityusensis. NCBI lineage: Eukaryota > Metazoa > Chordata > Lepidosauria > Squamata > Lacertidae > Podarcis > Podarcis pityusensis. Next base: position 25,581,967 of record NC_138031.1, on the reverse strand, counting down.
GAATGGGTTGTTCCCAATCTCGCCACCTTCTTGTAGTCCAGTCTTCCCCAATTTGATGCCCTTCAGATGTTTCAGACTACAATTCGCATGAGTCCCCCCATTATTGATTAAATTTGTATACCACCCTTCATCCAAAGATCACAGGGTGGTTCACAACGTAAAAATATGAGAACAAAAAATACGTAATAGAACAAAAACAAATCAATAACCCTCTTCCCCCAAACCCATTTCAAAGGCCATAAAATATTCACAGCATGGTCATCAACGCTTTCACCTGGTGCCTAAAGATGTGTAGTGAAAGTGCCAGGTGAGCCACCCAGGGGAAAGCATTCCACAGATGGGGAGCGACCACAGAAATGGCCCATTCCTGTGTTGCTACCCTCCGGGCCTCTCGTGGAGGGGGCCCACAAAGGGCCTTGTATGATAATTGCAGAGCCAGGTATGTTTATATGGGGATATGCAGTCTATATGGGGAGGTAGCCCATCTAAGTTGGAGGGCACTGTAATGAGGAAGACTATTCTAGTCAGTGCAGTTCCAAAAAGTTAGCAGTGTAATAGACTACACAGCAGCAATACTTGCAGACATGATCTTAAAACATTTTTCATAGAATGCCAGATTTATATGCAATTTCTATCAAACACAGATGACACCTTGGAATATAATTTGTCCATCAAAATTTCACAGCTCGCATATTGCCCTTGATGATAGGCAAAGCATTCAGACCAAGGACTAAAACAAGATGGTTTTATTAGCGGTGTTACTCATTGTCTTTTCTAAATGCCACTAGCTCCAAATCAAAGAGTACCCACCAATACAAATTGGTGAAGAACACAGGGGTTTTGCACTACATTCACTTTGCTGACATATCAAAGTATAGCAGCATCACAATTGCTTTTGGTTATAGGTAACTTACCTAAGTTCCGGTAAAGGTGATGGATTTATGAAGAGGTTTCTGAACCTGTATTTTTTGAATCTGGAAAAATCAGTGGTTGTCGCTTCTTTGTGAGGAGTTTCTATTATAATACAAGGGGAGATGCCGCCTGATATTGTAGATGGCCAACAACTCTACAAATGAGATATTAAGAGCTAGCATGAGAAAAATAGATACAACACCAAGCAAGATAGTTTATGAGTAGCAGAATTTGTCCCAGCCTTTTGGAACCTTTTCACTGTCACATAGAATATATCATCAACCAGCTAATGTTTACTAGGCCTTGAAAATCAAATCCCAAAGCATTTTATCCAAACCCTTGCAGCAGTAAGACATTAGGTGGGATATTGGGAAGGGACATAATTAACACTATACATTCCTGGAAGTTGAAAGTAAGTTTTTCAGTGGTGAAATATTCATTGAACACAAATTGCAGCAGAATACAAAATGAATACAAATCACACACTATGGAGCTGGAGTCATTAATTGTCCCTTATGCTTTCCCTGACAAAAAGTGAAGAACCTCCTGCTCACAATGGACACCATGTTAACAGTCTAAACTCTCACACATACTGAAGAACGCAGACCAACTTAGTTAAAAATCAGTGGTTACGCAGGTCATTATTACCTTAATTTCATACTGATGTCTCATGTTGATCTCTTCTGTTCTCGTGGGGTCCTTTGGAAAACAGACACAGATGCACCTTGATTAAGAGCAAAGCAGCAACCAAGTGAAGCCAAATTCTCCTGGTACATCAAGGGCTCCCTCAATTTCAAATCCCTCCCTCAAAAATAGGAGCATTAAAGCCATCACAGCACAACTATTCATTTTTGAAAGTCATTTATTGGCAACATATGCACAACCACCGATCACAGCTATTAAACAGTGATAATTCAAACACTTGCCCTAAACAAAAAAAGGGATAATGGAGGAAACATCATGCAAGTAGCAGAATGCTCTTAATAGCATCCAACAGCATACAAAAAATAACAGGCATAGTGGTCTTACTGCTCAGATCCTTCACAGATTATGCCAGAATTCTTAAAAAGTGATATGCAAAGTGAGCCAGGACGAGGTTTAAAATCTTCCCTGACAAAGTGCTGCTTAGTGTCAGCCACCAACCACCACCCCTTCCCTTGACTTGGCCGTGTGGACAGGCAGCAACAAAGCTGTGATCTGTGGCAGATGCCTGCAAACCACAGAAACAATGAGCTGCTTTGGTTATTGTGGAAAATATAAAATGTTGGGGAAGCTCCACACAAACCAAAATTGGGATGGGGTGGGGGAAGAAGCAGATCAAGGGATTCGAGACTTCAACATCAGCAGGCTCTTGGAAACTGCCTGAGTGTGCCAGGTGCTGATGTCAGCCTTATTTACAAATATGGTGTGGGGTTCACCTAACAAATCCCATCTACAGAAGGCCTGCTCAAAGGCTTCCACAATGGGGCTTCCCTCTCCTCCCCTCATGTACTGTACATCCCTGAAATTGGCTCTGGAGTGGGTGGGAGAACCCCTAGAACAGTGTGCCACTGTCCTATCTGGCAAGTTGATATGCTTGCACAGACGGAACATTTGTAATAGTGTGATGCTGAATTCCACCCATTATCTCTACATTTCAGATGCGAAGATAAGGCCAAGAGAAAGGTGGTTTTACCAATATCAATGCCGTGAATTCTTGTCTCAGCTTGAACAAGGCAATCCTGCTCATATTCTTAACCCCATCTGGCTCCAGGAGACTGTTTCAATTCCTACTTACCTGCATTGCTTTCCTTTTTCTGTTCTGAAGAGACTCTGGCAGCTGCAGTTCTTGAGGAGACGTATCCTGGCAGGGCTGGTGCAGCTTGGCTTGTAAACGACTACTGTGGAAATGTAAATACATTTTCCCATCAAGACAGCAGCAGAGAGCATTGCTATACATACACTGTGGCCCCTTAAAGACTAACCATTTTTATGATGGCATATATTTATGGGCTGCAGTCAGACTGTATACAGCTAGCATATTATAAAAGTGATGTTACCTGCGCCTTGACATCTTATTAGGATTCCAGATAGTTGCCTGCAAATGAGAGAAGACTATAGGTTAACCCAAAGTACATACAAAGTGCTGTTTAGCTCATGACTTACATCAAGTCGGACCACTGGTCCATCTGGCTCACTACTGTCTACACTGACTGGCAGTGGCTCTCCAGGTGTTCAGGCAGGGCTGTCTCCTAGCACTACCCGGAAACGCTGGGGATTGAATGTGTAAAGCAGATACTGTACCACTGAGCTACAGCCCTTCCCCTCAAATTAAGTCCAGCTCCCAGTGTGTGCATGCCTGCTGCCTAAACCCCAAAGATATTTCCAGAAAGTAGCAGAGACCAAGAACATCCAAATGGCAACTCCCCAACATCGTGGGCAAGGCATTTTTATGTACAGCCAGGAGACTACAAGTGTTCCACAGGGAGGCAGGCACCTGTTACCTCGTGACAATCCTGCGCTTGGAACAGGAAATCTGGGCAAACTGCCCACATTAGTCATGTTCCAGTCCCTGAAAAACCCTGCACACCTGAATTAAGGGAAGTGAACTGGCAGTACATTACCCTGCAATCCCTCTTAGTAAGGGTGGTCTGTGTTAATTCCCTCCATCTCAGCTCAAAGCAGCAGTTCTTACACACACAAAACTGAAGGTCACCCTTTCTCATCATCCATGTGCTCACTGGTCAATTTCAGGTTCAACCAGCTTCCATCTGCTGCCTCCCAGCATCAATGCCAGTAGCCATTTTGTTCCACTTCATGCCTTGCTCCAGGCACCATTCCATTTGCTTCCTCAGAGAACTCTGCTATGAGCATGTAGTCCCAAGGTAAGATTTGCCAACTTGCAAGTTTTGTACCCTCATCAATCATAAGCAGTGCTGGTTTGCATATTTCGCAAATATGTATGTCCCATGCGCTCAGAATCAAACCCCATACATAGCATTGTCAGGAGCCGAGACTACTTGCATGTCTATAAACAGCTATTACTGTACATGAATATAGTTTACGCACCCAAATCCTATGTGCAAGGAGATTGCCAAGCTTTACAGTACTTTCACTAGGACCTTATCACTATGATGACTTGTTGCAAAGACACACATTTTGTTTCGAGTGAACTAAGTAAACCACAAAGACTCGAGCTGCCCCCTCCTCTTTCTGCCATTTGTTCTCCCCGCTGCCTGCCAAGCGGGAAGGGCGGGGGGCAGCAGCTTCAGGAGCCCCCCCACCCCCAAGCTGCCGAGCCAGCTATACGCGGCTCTCTGGCCCGCGCCAATTTACAGAAAGCGGGTAAATGCAGGAGGCGGCAACAGCAGGCTGGACTCTGCCACCACCCTCCATCCAGCATGCGGGTGAAACTCCCGCTGGCCCTAAGAGGGTGAAACGTAAAAAATAATAATGAAGAGAAGAGCACAGTGTTTTAAAAAAAGTGGGGGAGGGATACCGGCGGGAGATTTTTTTGGGGGGGGGCGGGCAAGAGCGCGCGCTCTCTCTCTTTTTAAGAAAAGCATTTCCCGCCTACACTTACACATGCCCCTATATATTGGGGTTGCAAAAGAGGAAATGTTACAGAGGGGGTGCACGGGATAGGAGTAGAAAGCCCGATTGCTCCCCCCCTCCTTGCATCAAGACAGCAAGAGAGGGAAAGACCCACAAACACAGCCCCCTCCCCAGGCAAGAAGCGCCCCCCTCTCTTCCCGCCGTCCCCCAATAAATCGAGTCCAGAGCCAAAGCGGGGAGCTTCTGCAGGACGGACCCCGCACCCCAACCTGCCTCTCCCGCCTTCCAGCCCAACAGGGGAGGGGAAAGATCCCTTCCGCCGCCCGAAACACACCTTTTCCTCTGTGGAGACCCCACCCCAGAAAAAAACCCAGAACGGTGAGGGGGCGAAAGACCGAGGCAACTGCTCTCGGGGCAGCCCGGGAAGCCACCAGGCGGGCTCCCCGCCCCCCGCCCCGGAGGAGGGAGTCGCTCTCCCTCCAAAAAAGCCTCACACGCCCAGCAAGGGCAGGCCGACCCAGCCAGTTCCCAGACCACACCGACGAGAGGAACAGGTTTGCCGGGGGTGGGGCGGGGGTGCAAAGGGTCCCCCATAGGGAGACCCCCATCGCCCCCACCCCAAAAAAGGCAGAGACGCCCCAGGAAAAACCCGGAGCAACTCCCCCCCACAATGCGCTGCAGGGGAGACACCTCACTTTCCCGCCTCGCCACCCCCCACCTCGGCCCCCGAGAGGCCCCCCCGGGCCGGATGGCTGGGGGATCCCCGCTCTTTCCTCGCCGCCGCCTCATTCTCCCTCCAAAAAAAGCCCGGCCGGCGAGCTGGGAGGGCGGGCATCCCGCCTTCTGGCTCCGCTTCCTTCTCCAGCCGGCGCTGGAGCCCTGCCGCCCGCTGCCTCCCCCCTCAGCGCTTTTCTGGGGCAGCCCCCTAAGCGGCGCCCCCGCACCCTCAGCCCCCCCCTCGCCAGGACATTCACCACACGCAGGGAGGGGGGAATTTTTAAAAAGCCAGCCCCCCTCCCCATATAGGCCGAAAGCAGCAGGGCGCGAGCAGCCCTCGCCCGCCACCCAGCCCTTTCCCGAGCATTGCCGCCCTCCCGCCCCATAGAGAAGACCCCCCAAGACCGCACCTCAGCCGCCGCTGCCAAACCTGGACTGTTCTCAGCTGGCGCCGGCGCCAAGGCGCTTATATAGGGCGCCGCCTGCGCATGCGCCGGTCCGGGTCCCAGCTCAGCCCTCTCGTCGCCGCCTGCAGTTCCCGGGCTGCGAGTTCTCCCGCCCGACCGCCCCGGAACCCCGAGGTGGAGCGCGCCCGGCGCCCCGCGCGCTGCAAAAAGGACGAACCTCGCGGATTCCCAGCCGCGGACAGACATTAGGAACCCCCGGCTCGTTCCTGCTGGGGTTTTTTTACCCTCGGAGAGGGAAACTCTACTAAATGTATATACACACACACACACACCAAAAATATACTATATACACACACCAAAAATATACTATATGCAATGACAGCAGGGCAGCTTTTTAGGCACGCCCGGTGCACGTTCCGGGGGGGGGGGACAATGCGTAAGAGTGTCCCCTGAGGAGGACGTCCCACTTCCCCCGCCAATCCCGCCAAATGCTCGCTCGCCTCCGCGGCCGGCCTCCTAGTCGTAGATGGCAACCGGCTGTGCCCGCGACTCGGAGACGCGACGGGGCTTTTGGAAGAGCTTGACCCCGGGATCGTGGGTTCTCCGCGGCCGTGGGTGCCATGCAGTGTGTATGGCCCCGAAATGTGTGGGTGCCCGGCCCCTTCATGGGGAATTGGGTGGGTGCTCGGGCACCCAGAGCCCCAAGGAGTTGGCACCTATGGGGCTTTGACCGCCGAGGCGGGAGGGGAGAAGCCCCCCGCCAAGGCAGGTGGGGGAAGGAACCATAGCTGTCAACCTTCCCTTTTTTTGCGGGAAATCCCCTTATTCCAGCGCCGTTTCCCGCTGCTATCCCGGATTGTTAGATATCCCGTAGACTGTCCCCAGGACAGGTGAGGCTGCTGATCCCTTATTTTCGAGGCTCCCCAGGACAGGTGAGGCTGCTGATCCCTTATTTTCAAATCTGAAAGTTGACAGCTATGGAAGCAACCAGCCCTCCTCCCTCCCCAAACGTCCTCTCAGCCCGTTGTTGCGCGTCTCTCACATACCGGCTGCACGGACAGCTCGTTAACCCTGCAAAGCCGTGTCAGCTGCGTTCCCGGGAGCCCGCGCAACCAGAATGGCTCCTGCGCCGGCCGCGGCTCTCGGCCTGGCATTAGCAACACGCGCGCTTAGACAGCTCGCCACGTCGGGCTCCACCTCTGGGCGGAGCCGTGCCGCGCGCCGCGGCCAATCAGAAGGGCGAATGGCTCGGCAACGTGGACCTGTCGACAGAATGTAAACACGGCTCGCGGGAAGCCAGGAGGAAGGCCGCTGTCAAAGATGGAGGGAGCGGGGGAGACTGCGAAAGCACCGTTAAGGGGTGCTGGACCTTCTTGCAGCACGCAGGGCTGTGTCCAGTCTTTGGCATGTGATCAGGAACACGAGAAATGTTCGATATAATAGTGGGGGTGGGAATTTCTCGCAGGGGGAGGAGAGAAAAAGAAAGGAAAAAGTGCTTGAGACTGTAATAGAATACGATCTATAGGCAAATAAGTACTGGCAGTATCCTGACGAGTACTGTATACAATTGTTAGTAAGTCATTAAAAGGAAGACGAGAGCTTAAGGTGAGCCCACCTAGTCCGGTAGCTTGTTCTCACAATGGCCAGGCGGATGTCTGCCTGCGGGAAGGCTTCAAGCACGACCTGAGTGCAAGAATAACCCGAGATAACTCAGTCCGTAGAGCATGAGACTCTAATCTTGAGTTACAACGCCCCTAAAATGAAATTAAAGACAAAGTATTCCAAAATCAGATTCCTTTATTGCAGGGGGCTGGACTAGATGCCCCGGGGTATCCCTTCTAACTTGACAGTTCTATGATTCTAAGAGCACTCTCTCCTCCTGCAGTTTCCTGCAACTGGCATTTGTTTACCAAATTTTATACAGCGCTTGATTGTTTAGAAAAAACCAAAACCCTCAAAGTGGCTTGAAAAAGGGAAAGGGGAAAACAAACAAAACCAGGCCTTGCTCCCTAGATGTTTAAAACCAGGGGTAGGCAACCTGCGGCCCAATCGCTTTCTCAATCCGGCCCAGGAATCAGCATGTTTTTACATGAGTAGAATGTGTCCTTTTATTTAAAATGCATCTCTGGGTTATCTGTGGGGCCTGTCTGGTGTTTTTACATGAGTAGAATGTGTTTTATTTAAAATGCATCTCTGGGGCATAGGAATTTGTTCATTTTCCCCCAAAAAATTATAGTCGTCCCCCCCAAGGTCTGAGGGACAGTGGAGCAGCCCACAGCTGAAAAAGGTTGCTGACCCGTGTTTAAAACACTTCCCAACAGTGATCATTTAAGCAAATTGAGTACTCAGACCAATTCAAAGCTAGTCTTACTCAGAACAGACTGGTTGAAGTCAATATATATTGACTAACTTAAATTCATTAATTTCAGTATGTGTATTCCTTGAATACCACCCCAAGGCTTTTGAATGAACATTGTGCAAAATTACCATTTAGGAAATTATAATCATCTTTCCCTATATAATCCTTTCAAACTGCAGCAGCACAGTGACAAGATTGTTTCTGCATTTTCTGTTTTAACCAGCCCATGCTAGTGCTGATATCCTTTGCTTTTGATTAAATTCAGGGCTGGATGAAGACCATTAGAGGCCCTAAATGCTGAAAAGATTGTGGTGCCTCCCAATAGGTAATTCAAAATAAAAATAATATTATAACATAAAATAAAATATTACTTTCCAAAATGACATAAAATTTACATACCGTATATGTATGTAAATGCACATATGTCAGGTGCTAATGCGTGTCATCCTTGCATTATTTCAGTCTACATTAGGAGTCCGCCCCTTGGTTTTGGTGGGAATAAGTAATGAGAATACAAAAAAGGGGGAAGAATGTGTAAGGAAGTCCAACAAAGGTCAGATTTTCCCTTGAAGACCACTTTGATGCTTCAATTATTGTGCCCTAAGCACCGGCTGAGCCTCTTTTAGTGGTGGGACCCTTCACAGATATTAAAATCAGTTGCCAAAGATAAATGCTGGGACTGCTTCATTAATGTATTTATTCATATGAAAACTGATATCTTGCAATTCTGTTAGCTATGCACCACCCAGAAAAGCTGACAGCGATTTAAACCAGTCATAAAATACAATAGCATTTAAAAGAGAAAGATAGAGAGAAATGGAGGTGGGAGGTGGGGTTTGCTTAAATACTGCATGTCTGTTTTGCAGCACAAGCAGGCATTGCCAAGAGCATATGTGGAAGTGAAATCCCAGAAAGGAGAAAGAAATGCCATTTATGAAGCTGTGTTGAGTCTACTGTAGCAAGACAAAAGGCATTATGGCATCTTAGGGGGTGCATAATTGGTTTAAGACAGGAGCCCTCCTGCAAATGCAATCAGTGAAAGTCTTGTCATAGTAGGATGGTGTGGATTACACCTACTGCCATCATTGTTAACTGCTTCACTGCCAATCTGTGTTAAAGAAACAGTTCCATTGTGTGCTTAAACAGCATTCAGGACTGGCAGGCGTTGCAAGCAGAGCGAATGAAGCAGGGCTAATAAGCTTGAGCTGGAAGTGCACAAAATGCATTGCCAACGCCTACCCCCAGCTGAGGCTGCAATCCTCAGCATACCTGTTTTCCAAGGAATAAAAGAAATAAAAGTTCCTTAAAGCTCTGTGGAACTTGCTGCCAAATAATGTGATCAGAATCAAGGCAAAACCCTTGTGTTTTGATGTGGAGACCCAGTCCCAGATCTTTGCTCAGCGTAGAAATGCTTAAGCCTATCCGCTCTCTCAGCCTAGCCTACCTCACAGGACCATTGTGAAGACAGAATTGAGTAACTTGGTATTTGCATTGTATATAAGATAGGAAAGACTAGAAAGCAGCTGGCAGATAATTTTTCTGTACAAAACTTGTAGGTGTTGCCTACCACCTTTGGATTGCATTTAAATGCAATGTGGGGTTTTTGTTTTGGTTTTGCCCCTCCTTTGAGATTGGTAGTGACCTGAATTACCAGGGTCCCTTCTGGGATTCACATTCATTTTTTAAAAACAACAGCTGAATCTCACTTGAAACTGCTGGTGAAGAGGTCATTCCCATCAGAGCAATTTGCATCACTATACTAACAGAACTCAGCCTCCTGGGCATGGTCAAAATACTGCAGCAAGGTGTGATCAAGGTCATCCATATTCCATTGCCTTAGCCATAAGAAGTACACTGATGTAGTTCAGTTTGCAGATAAGGAGATTAGCCTGCCCAATCATAAGATAATGCTGTCAAAAATGAGCCTCTACAAGGAACTTGTGATGACTCATAGCTGGGAGAGAAACAGCAACTGAAAAAGTAATCAGTGTGGCTCTGGTTCTGTTTTAAACAGCCTGTTCCAAGCTGGCGCTCTTCATACTGCAGCTCCCATCAACCACAGCTGCAGAGGACTGATGGGATTTGTAATCCAAAACATCCGGGGGTCACCTGGTTGCCAGAGGGCTGGTTAAAAGGAAGAGCGGAAGTTTTACAAAATCATAGAATCAGCCACAGACCAGCCTTGAAAGCTGGCAACAGGTGAAGAGAAAGAATAAACATACATGCCTGAAGTATTTTCCTCTCACCATCATATCAATTGGCTCTCCATCAACTTACATTAAGAAGAGGTTTAAGGCTAACTTTCAGATGGCTTTAGGCCCTACTACAGTTCAACTTATAAATTAAGTTCTGAGTCCCACTAAGGTTGCAATTCTAACCCACTTACCTAAGAGTCAGATCCACTTCAGAGTAGACATGGTTAGGATTGTGCTGTACTAGTCTCTTGACCCTGAAAAGTGTTATCTGATACCTGAGGCGTGTTTTTTCCACCCTATCCTTGTGATTGTAATCTGTTTCACCTGGTTTTAGTTTTTAATTGTTGTACTCTGCCCAGGGACCTACAGGTGAAGGATGCATAGTAAATGCAATGATGATTATGGAAACCAGGCAGCAATTTAACACTTTTGCAAAGGCCAATGGATTCATACTGGTCTCTTTGGACAAGAGTATAAAGAAGGATAACAATGTTAGATCTGAAATGTAGAGATAAACACACATCTTTTTATGTTTCAGTTCTGCAACACAATCCCTTCCCCCTACGCTCATTTACAGGAACAGAGTATGCAAATATTCAAATGCAGCATGCCTCTAAATACAAGCTGCTGCAGAGCAAAATCAGAAGAGGTATCTTGCCTTGCATGTCCTGCTGGACTTACCAGGTGCATCTAGCTGGCTATTGTGGGAAAGCAGCAGCTGAACTAGATGGGCCTGTGGTCTGATTCAGCAGGGCTCATCTCCTATTCCTGTCTCAGAATGTCAGTTTGGCATGATATAAACTTCATTAATACATTTTTACTGCCATCAATTCAGTTGGCATTAAAAAAAATTCAGTGTATTCAGGGTTGTGGGCCCAAGCTTGTGGTACTCTCCGCCACCTGAAATTAGACAAGCACCCTCCTTGCTGAACATCACATGCATGACTAAGGTTTCATTGTTCCAAGAGGCATGTTAAGGTAATGTCTGGTTTTTTATATCAGCACCAAACCACTCACAGCTGTCCATGGAGGCGCAAGTCAATTCTGTGTCCAGGGCAGCTGTCTACCAGCTCCATCTGGTACGCAGGCTGAGACCCTACCTGCCCGCAGACTGTCTCGTCAGAGTGGTGCCTGCTCCGGTTATCTCTTGCTTGGACTACTGCAATGCGCTGTACGTGGGGCTACCTTTGAAGGTGATCCGGAAACTACAACTAATCCAGAATGTGGCAGCTAGACTGGTGACTGGGAGCAGCCGCCGAGACCACATAACACTGGTCTTGAAAGACCTACACTGGCTCCCAGTATGTTTCTGAGCACAATTCAAAATGTTGGTGCTGAACTTTAAAGCCCTAAACGGCCTCGGTCCAGTATACCTGAAGGAGCATCTCCACCCCCATCGTTCTGCCCGGACACTGAGCTGCGAGAATCCCAAGTTACAGGGAACCAGGCAGAGGGCCTTCTCAGCAGTGGCACCCGCCCTGTGGAACACCCCCCCACCAGATGTCAAAGAGGAAAAACAACTACCAGACTTTTAGAAGACATCTGAAGGCAGCCCTTTTTAGGGAAGCTTTTAATGTTTAATAGATATTGTATTTTAATCTTTTGTTGGAAGCCACCCAGAGTGGCTGGGGAAACCCAGCCAGATGGGTGGGGTATTAATAATAATAATAATAATAATAATTACAGATGAAGCCCTTGCAAAATGACTGGGGAAATGCTTACATGTTTATGAGTTTTCAAAGGAAGCAAGTTCTCAATGTGAGGGGGCAGACCACCTGCAGGAGCGCTACGCCATGTCCTGTCATGGGCTGGCATTATTAAGGGAATGTTCTTGCTTGCAAGCTTCAGTCAAAACAGACAGCAGGTAATGGGGTAGAAGCCCCTCTGCGCAGAGTACAAGAATATCCAGCCAAAGGCTGGCTCTGTTGGAAACCCTCATCCCATCAGGTTTATTAGGTTTAAGGATTTCTCTCCCCTCCCCATCCTGTGGGATTGTGCAGCCACTAACTTGCGGTGGCACACTGTAGAGATGTGCATTGATTTTCACAGTGAAATAAATGAGCTCTCTTCATTTTTATAATGAAAATGAAAGGGGAAGAAAACAAATTGGAAAGGGGGGGGGAATGAAATCCACTTAGGGCAGGCATCCCCAAACTTGGCCCTCCAGATGTTTTGGGACTACAATTCCCATCAACCCTGACCACTGGTACTGTTAGCTATGGATGATGGGAGTAGTTGTCCCAAAAGATCTAGAGAACAGAGTTTGGGGGTGCCTTAGGGCTTCCCCACCCCCCATTCATTTTCCAGTTGCAATGTATATGTGCATCTCTCTGGGGCATAGAGAGCGTGTGAAGTCAAGTAAGACAAACTGTAAAGCTCTACCTTGTATGTGGATAACCCTTATGCTATGTCTGTACTGGGTGCTTTTGAAAATCGGCTGGTTCCTCATCTAGCCTTGGCCACCCTGCTGTGCTTTAGATGTTTTGAATTACAACCCCATCAGCAGCCGCCAGCACAGTTTAAGCCATGGGTAGGCAAACTAAGGCCCGGGGGCCACATCTGGCCCAACTGCCTTCTAAATCCGGCCCGTGGACAGGTCCGGGAATCAGCGTGTTTTTACATGAGTAGAATGTGTCCTTTTATTTAAAATGCATCTGTAGTGGTTCTAGGGGTTGCTCGTGCGTAAGCCGGTGCAAACACCTGGCTGGGTTGCCTGAGTGAACCTTTTCTGTCCGGACAGCCACTCACCCGTGGCTGTCTCAATCGCTGGCAGAATCCGTCAGTGGGCGTTTCTTAAACTTCTTCCAGCAAAGAAGCTCTTTGACGCCTAGTCTCCACCTACTCTCTCTGCGCGGAAGCCTTCTGCACAAGGAGGACGTAGGCAGCGGAGGACCTCTACTGTCCCCGCTGGTTCCCGGCAAGGAGTCATGGGACCGCCTCACCGCTTCCCCCATCTGCCCCCCTTCTCCACTGGTGCTACGCTGATTCTCTTCCCCAGAAGATGGGCTGCCTCTCCCAATCCCGGGACGCTCTCCGGAATCCCTCTGGATTTTGCTCTCTCCCTCCGGCGCTGATGGCAGTTCCCTGACAGCTTCTCTGGGTTATTTGTGGGGCATAGGAATTCATTCTCTCCCCCCCCCCCAAATATAGTCTGGCCCCCCACAAGGTCTGAGGGACAGTGGACCGGCTCCCTGCTGAAAAAGTTTGTTGACCCCTGGTCTAAGCTATCTGAAATGTGGAAGGTCTGATATTGTTTGTATATATGAACAAAGGCAAATCCTATGCCATTTAGGTGGGGATCACCAAAAGGTTGCAGTCTGCTGAAGATTGGATGGATCTCCCATTGAAATCAATGCAGAAAAAGAAACAAGAATAACCATCAAGAAACAAAAGAAATGCAATTAATATAAATGGAAAATGTAACTTAATATGGAATTAAATAGGAAAACAATGCCCCCCCCCCGCCCCGTATAAGCCAGATCCTATAGACGTGATGGAACATGGGGGAAATATATAAACACATTGAAGTCTATAGACAACTTGTTGCCGTTGAGCTGCTTGTTGGACATCAATCCCAGCAGATATGGGCAATGGTCAGGTATAATGGGAGTTACAGTTCAGCAACTTCAGAAGGGCGACAGGTTCCCATCAGAAAACTAAATGGTATACAGAACCAGCTGAAGTATGCACCTGCTATACTGCAATAACCATTTCCAAAGGGGTTATGTTTAATAAGTACCATAACAGCGTATCTGTCTCATTTTCTGCACAGGAAACAGATTTGCAGTAACTACTCAAGCACAAGCTACATTGAGATATTACTGTATATTGTAGAATCAGGGTGCTAGAACCTTGAATATCTAAAGAACTGCTACAAGGACAAAACAAAAATGTCTCTAGAAAGAAGCTGCCATTGGTAATGCATAGACTGGTGTACAGTATTTATCCCAACAGAAATATCCCTTTTTTTAGTCTTCAAGTTCAAGTCTGCTGTATACAAGTCACTTAAAAAGGCACAGTTTTGTTTACAATACATATGAAAAAACAGTTTAAGCAAAGTTATTGAATCACCATTCAGTACAGCACAAGGCCCCCACTTTAACAAGTTAATACCATTTTTTAAAAAAAAAAACAACCCCACACACTATATAAAAAGTCATACCTACTCACAAAATACATAGCATTAGAAAAGCAAAAAAATTCTAACAGTCCAAGACTTCCAGGCACATTATAGAACTAGTAACATAAATATGCAAGACAATTAAGAGTCAAACATAATGATGTAATGCAATCATTCCTTTCCCAACGGTATTATTTCCAATATTAAGAACTGAAAAGCACATATATTCGTGCAACAAGCTTGTGTGTCTACCTCAAAAAAAGATAAGCTTCCATCACTAGAAAGTTATCCAGTAAAATAATGGTAAGGAATATTTGTATATCTCAACTAGAAAGCCTAACTTCAAACGTTTGCTAACATACACAAATAAGGTGGGCAAGGTAATCTTCATTTTAATATTCCTATAAACAGGAAGGAGAATGGTTTCTGGAGACAAAAGATGAAGGCTAAGAACCTACACAGAGCTATTTGCTAATACTTTATTTCAGTTAGGCAAACCTCTAAACAAGTGTACCTAGGACCACAGTCAAACACTGAAGCGTTCCTGAGTTTATAAATATATCTGTGGTGTTTGTCCATGAAACCAAGAGAAGCTTAACAGTATTGGGTAACCACTGAAATAAGGTAAAACGTTTGTGTAACTTTAAAAAATGAACAACTGGCTGAAATTCAGGATATCCTAGTATGGAAGTAAACAGAAAAATGGCTCTGAGGAACTCCAGATGTCAAGCATTAGACTCAAATATTAATTTGTAGACAGATGAAGACTGCCACCACATATTTCTTAAAACTTCTAAGTTATTTGGACTAAATGACCAAATCAGACCACTTTGTAGTAGAATGGTTGCTGTTTTTTAACTCGTTAAAAAAATTAGTTAAGCTGGTAGTATTTCAAGTGAAGGCGAGTATTGGTCACGTGATCATCTGTCTCTATACTTATATTTTATAGCCTGAGACATTGGAAATGTTTGTCGCTGTCTTTTGGGTCTAGAAGGTCCAACATACCACAATGACCCTCACTTGCATGCCTGCTTCAGGCTCTGCTCTGTGGAGGAAGCTGGCTAAGCCACACTGAGCAATGGAGAAGTTGATGGGAGGAAGTCAGGTCACAAGATTCTTCCCCTGCCCCATAGACAATTCGCTCGTCATTCAGAGTTCAATGCCATACAGTCTATCACATTTTAATAATTGTGTTCAAATGTTAACAGCAAGGGTGTGGAACCTGTGGCCCTCTAGAAGTTGCTAACTCCCATCAGTCCCAGCGAGGTTGGTCAACAGCCAAGAATGATGGGAGGTGTGGCCCAGCAACATCTGGCAGGTCAAAGGTTAGCCACGCCCGTTAGGTTAAGAGGATATACAGTATACACAGATTGTTGCAAGTGTATGGCTGACCCTGAGTAGTTCTCTAACTGCATTTGGACTACAAAGTGATGTGTTGCCTGCTCTGCCTTCGTTAAAAAGGCCAATATAAAAACAAACCCACCCATCCATCCGTCATAAAAAGTTTCTAGAAAGTCATGTACAAAAACGAAAAGAGCAAACCCCCAGTCACACAAACACTATTGTACTGATATGTTTCCGAGCCATGAATAAAATGTAGTAAAGTCATCCTGTGAGGCGCACACAGTTACAACAATGTGGTTTACAACCTAAATGTAACACTTAGTGATTGTGTAGAAATAACTGATGATCAGCCTAAGATTGATCTCGCCTTCATTGCCTACACATGAAAAATACAAACAGCAAGTCAGCCGATAATATTTTTTTGAAGAAGGAAAAAACCACGACGCAAGATGCCCTCAGTAATTATACTGACGCTGGCAAGGCTGGTGAACAAACAATCCGTTGTTCTTGAGTTGCCGAGAGTAGCAATCCCTGGTGAGGTTTTGGCGACGGAGGCAGTTTCTGTTCAGATATTGTCTTTCGTTGTGTTCTTTTATCCACTGGGAAGGACGAAAACTCTTGGTCTGTTCGAGAAAGGTTGAGTGAGCAGTGATTGCTGCAAAATAGCATCGGATGTGTTGACCCCTTTCACTTTGGGCTTCTGATCTAGAATTCAAAGGAGAGAGAGGTTATGGCACAACCATCGATGGTCCGCGTGTCAAGACGCTCTGGTGACAGCGACACAAGTCAGTGTGTGCTTGTGGTTGGCACAAAGGTAGCTCTTTGTCATGTGGTAAAGATCTGGTCCTGTGGGTTTAAGTATCCTGCTTAGGGGCAGAATCAAGGGTGGGCATGGCAAGGCAGCTGCCATGCCCCAGTGTGTATCTCTCGGAGGGTGGGTGGGTGTGTCTGCTGATCTCTGGCCCTGCTGCTGCTCCTGAGAGCAAGGAGAAGAGACCTCTGCATATGCCTTTGCCTTCTCTCCTTGGGAAGGTGCTATGGATTGGGTCCAGAGGGAGAGGCAAATGAAAAGGCCCAGAGGAGCTAACATGGAGCCCTTCAGAGGTTGCTGGATGACATCTCTCATCTATCGCAGCCTGAATAGCCAATGAGTAAGGGACGGCGGGGGATTTTTAAAAGAAAAGTTGTGATGGTGGACTGGCATTACAAAAAGTTTAAAACAAATACACCTTCCAATATCCTATCCTATCCTAGTACTGTACATAAAAGAATACAGTTAAACGAATCTTGTTTATATTTTTGGCACTATTCAGCAAATGAAGTGGGAAATACTTAAGTGTGAGGTGGTCTGTTGCTGCTGGAATTACTGAAGCCTTTGTTGCTTCTATGATATACAGTGGTACCTCGGGTTACAGACACTTCAGGTTACATACACTTCCGGTTACAGACTCCGCTAACCCAGAAATAGTACCTCAGGTTTAGAACTTTGCTTCAGGATGAGAACAGAAATTGTGCTCCGGCGGCGCAGCAGCAGCAGGAGGCCCCATTAGCTAAAGTGGTGATTCAGGATAAGAACAGTTTCAAGTTAAGAACGGACCTCCGGAAGAATTAAGTATTTAACCTGAGGTACTACTGTATTTAATAAAATCACACCATGTTAAATATATCTTTTTTGTTATGCCTTTATGTAAACACATGAACTTTGGATTAACTATTCAGATAGGGTCCAGTTCACGGTTCTATCCTATCAATATTCTTAAGTGGAATTTTCCAAATATTTCCAGCATCTTGTAAAAATTAACGAGCTGCTAATAGAAGAAAGCTGATTAGATCCTTATTCTTGCAGTCCGTATTTTGCCCATCCAAAAGATTTACTAGTGCAAGCTCCCTAGGGTGGATGGGAGACAAAATCCTACAATATATAGAGGACCCTGTACCCTGTTTCTGCTTTAGGCAAAGGGCTTGCACAGATTAATGTTCGCTATTGACTTCAATGTACGTGAACCCCCTTTGGGCTGGTGCTGGATGCATATGGCCTGAACGCATCTGGTGGTGGACTCCATTATGTGAAGATGTGCTCTTGAGATAGATGGGAAGAAGTATTTTTTGTGTATGCCTGCAAAAGGATGGATAGATTGATGGATGGAAGAATTTATGTATGCATATATGGTCTGGAAGGGAGGGGTGTGTGGTCTGAGTGTGCTTGTTAAAGAGACGGACCTGCATTGTGTATATGTGTGTTTGTGAAAGGTAGACAAAGTTAAGGAGAGGAAGGCAGGAGAAGAAATGGGGTTCATTCAATTACATCAGAACATTGTAGTAGAAGCATTCATGACGGGTGGGGGGGGGTAGGAAGGAGGGTGTACCATAAGGAGAAGAGAGGAAAATCCTTGCATGTACCAAGGATAAAAAAAATCACGGGGGGGGGGGGAGGATGGGCATATACCAAATGGGAAATTTGGTGGGGGAGGGAGTAGTGTCACAAATACAGAGAAATAGTAGAAATGTACCAGTGGGAAAAATTGGGGGGTGGGATGAGGGGAAGAGAAATAGAGAAGGAAAATGGAGCATACTAAGGAGATTAGTCATGGGATGATGTGCGGGGTGTTCTGCACATGTTTGAAAAGCTTCTTTTGCACACAGGGAGTTTTGCTAGGTGTCTTGGGCTCACCCCTCCACCAACGGAGGATAACATTTCATATGTCTGATGAAGTTGACTGTATTCCAAAATGTGCTAATTTTAAAGGAATATTTTCTCCCTAGTGAATATTATTTATGTTCTGTACAAATCAAAGAGCAAATATCTTACCTAGGATTGCTTATATCACGAGGCTCTGTCTCCTCCTCCTCTTCTTCTTCCTCCTCCTCCTCATTACCACCACAGCTCGTCTTGTTGAGGCTGTGGCGGGTATTATGGACTGCATATACAGACATGCTGGGATGCTCGATCAGAAGGTTCTCCAAGGGGCTGGTTTCCACTTTGAGAGCGGTCAGGCCACCCGCAGTGAAACACGGAGGTGGCGTAATAAACCAGCTCTCTTCCATGGGGCACGAGTCAAACTGGATAAAGCAAGATTCACTGGCATCAGCCAAACATTCCAAGGAAGGAGGCAGACAAGAGCAGACGGGTGAATTGTCCACAGGCGATGCTTTATGGATATCTTCTTCTTCTTCTTCCTCCTCCTCCACCTCCTCCTCTTCAATCATTGAGAAGTTAGTACAGGTGTCTATTGGGAGTTACAACAGCCATTGAGATAGATGGGCGAGGTTGATTGACGCAGCCAGAGTTCAGATGGTTTACAGTAGGTGCAAAGAATATGTTCCCCCCTCAAGATATTGTTGGACTACAACTCCGCATGCATTGGCCGTTCTGGCCGCATCTGAGAGTTGGAATTCAAGAACATCCAGAGAGCCATAGGTTCCCCAGTCTTAGTTTGCAAGGAACAAAATATCCACAATTTTATACCGCTAATGGATGCTTGGAAGACCTTTTAGGTAACAAGTGTCTAATAAATGAAATAATTGGTTGTACTCACCTATGATTATTGTTGCCAGTGCAATTTTTTTTAGTAGTACTATGGAATATTCTCCCTTTCCTCCCCCCCCCATGCCCCCTAAATGTGTCCTGGGGTTTTCCCCAACCTCTGGAGCAGATTTGGGGATGGCGTGAACATTCATGGGGGCAAAATCCCACTACTTCTTGCTAGCACAAGAATAGGGGCACTAGTGCAATAGGCAGTGTAAAAACACAGGAATGACAAAATCTGTTCAGATCTTTACATGGGATGATGATTCTCCTTCCATGGTAGAGCAGGGCATAAATGCCCACTCCTCCTCTATAGGGATAAGGATAAGGATTTCGCGTGGGGGTTCCAATCCCAGCCCCAATGCATAAGCATGCATTGCCCTGTTACACCCACCATGCTCTTCTTCTGGGTCCAAAAGGACCTGCATGTTGGTGATAGCATGTCAACTGGTCATCAGCCGTTTTACGCTAAGGTAAGCATCTGAACCAACCCACAAATCCTTCCAGAGGGTGGGGGGTGGCTTACAGTCTACAATAGTTGAACAAAGTTGGGGCAAGGGAAGGGGGAAGAGAGGAGAGATCAACCATTTATAATTACTGAGTTGTGGAAATTTGTTGGCAGTATGGAACTTGGCCCAGGAAAATGCCTTGTGATGAGGGCAAAATATTTTCCCAGCTTGAACAAGCTTTTTTTATGCCTTTTTTCCCCTTACACAATTTCATGTTTAACAAAAATAAAATAAAATACCTTTGTAAACAGAAAATAAAGTTTGCTTCCTGATGCAGAAATTATATTGAAATGGAGTTCTTACCAATAAAATCCACCAGAATCCACTCCTCCTCTTCTTTCTCGCTGAACTCTGGCTCTTGCCTGGGCAAATTATTGATTTCTCCCACGAACATATTATTCAGCCTCTGGAACATTACTAAGGCAATAACAAGACTCTGGCTGGAACGTCTTCGTATGCAAGAGTTAAGGTACAGGTTCACAATGTACTAGCCAAGGGCGCAGGTAGAAGATTAAAGTGCACAAATACTTTTATCTGCTTAGGCACAGAACACGGGGAGGCATGGCTTTCTTTGTAAACGGTTGCTACAAAATCCTGCAAAAAAGAGAAGAAGAAAAAGTCTTAATGCTACATGCACACACAGAAAACATATACTGTTCAGGGGTTATTCCACACATCACATGGCAGCGACCCATATTTGTCACTGAGCCATGTGGAGTTGCAGGCACCATTATCAAGTAGATTCAATGGCACAATAAAAGGGCAGTTTCAAATTTCTATAGAGGGGAGCTGGTTCCAATGGTGTCTTCAAGTACAAAACAACCAGTGGCTTTTCAAAAGCATTACAGTGGTACCTCGGGTTACATACGCTTCAGGTTACATACGCTTCAGGTTACAGACTCCACTCACCCAGAAATAGTGCTTCAGGTTAAGAACTTTGCTTCAGGATGAGAACAGAATTCATCATATTGTGCTTGCCATCCCCACTGCTCCACAGGTTCCCCCCCTTCCCAGTCCTGCCTGGAGGTGTCAGGATTTGAACCCGGGACATTCTGCATATAAAGCATGTGCTCTATCACCAAATTAGAATGCTTTCCTTCTCTCTAGTCTCCAACAGTAGTTAGTTTCCTGGAAGCGCTAGGGCTTAAGGTTGTATCTAAAGAACAGCCCGTGTTCTGGAACTCCTGGTTCTTTATCACTGTTTCCAGCAGGGGGCTCAGAAGCGCAGGTTTTAAGTTAAAAGTAGCATTTCTCCCCCCCCCCCCTTCACTTATCAGGATAGCATTCTGCAGCAAGATTCCAGTTGCACAGGTAGGGAGTCTCACTAGCTTATGGAAATTGTCTTAATGCTGATAATATTGAGACACAGAGAGTTCTTGTTTGAGGGCATGTGGCAGCCAGATACGTGAAAGTAATGGCACATTATACAATTTACATAATCTCAGTAGGCCTGATCTATGTTTCCCAAACTAACTGTAAATGGGAAGTATTAAAATGTTGAGGGAAAACCAAGTAAGAAACACAAACAAAGACTGGTAGAAAGCAGAGCAATGGAACAAGGTCCAGGACAGGCTTCTCTAAGGAGGTCTGATCCCTACCCTCTTAAGCCACTCCAATATTTCCCAATCAGCACTGTCCTGTACACAGCATTATCTGATTCCCTATATTAATTTTCATAGCTCCAGTGCTGGGGGCTCTTTTTCTTCAGGGCTTTTGCTACTTAGGAATTCTTTCTCAGATACACCTTGATGCACCCGGTGCGGGGGGAGACAAGAGAAGAGAATCACCCCCCATGTTCTAGGCATTTGGGTAAGCTGCCTGGAATTTCCCCCCAAATCTACCTTAAATGATACTTGCGCCTCTTCTCACTACCCCTTGCTTAAATCTACTTCTCCCCAAAGTCACAGGCTGGAGCAGGGGTCGGCAAACTTTTTCAGCCGGGGCCGGTCCACTGTCCCTCAGACCTTGTGGGGGGCCGGACTAGATTTTGAAAAAAAGAATGAACAAATTCCTATGCCCCACCAATAACCCAGAGATGCATTTTAAATAAAAGGACACATTCTACTCATGTAAAAACTTGTGGATTCCTGGACCATCTGCGGGCTGGATTTAGAAGGTGATTGGGCCAGACTGGCCCCCCAGGCCTTAGTTTACCTACCCATGGGCTAGAGTGAGTGACTTTTTTTGGCAGGAGAACAATAGATTAAAAGGTACCAACAGAACACCCAGTTAACTCCTCCACCTTTTCCCCATAAGCCCTTCAGTTTTTAACTCTGCAGCCACCCCATTGTCCAAAAGCAAAAGCCTTGCAGAGAGATTCTCAGACATGAGTGGGCAGATTCAGATCACCCATCAGGCCTGTGCTCAGGCTGGCAGATTCTCCAGGGTCTCTTAGGGAGGGGTCACTGTCTTGAGTGGGTTATTTAGTGTAAAGCATTGTTTGCCCTTCACCCGATAGGCCCAGGGCAGAAATATGCACATTCTAAATAAAAATGAAACAGTACTATTAAAACAGCATAAAACCAAATATGCAGCCGCAACATTAATTCAGATGTGCAGTACACCTCAACCCTCCATCAAAGACTGGGCAAAGAGGTATATCTGTGCCTACTGCCAAAATGATACCAGTCTCAAGTCAGTGAGATGCATCATTGCAAAGACCTCATTGCAAAGCCGAGCTCATTCAAAGCTGTGCAGCAGGCAGCAGCCAACAGGTAAATCATTTGAGGAAATACTTTTTTGCACCATTCAGGACTTTTCTTCTTGTTGATTTTCACTGCTTTCAAAGGCAGCTCCATGAAAACTGAAAACAGGTTGCAAAAGCTTGAACAATGGCTGGCTCCCTCTAATCCAATCAGCACAACTTTGGTCTGATCGACATATAGAAGAGAATGAAGTTAACAGAAGAGACTGTGATATATCAGGCTGCCATTAGAGGGTGCCATCTTTTTTTTAAAAAAAGTACTGTATTTGTATTTGCATTTGCGTTGTTTTTTGTTACCACTGAGACAGAAACAGACACCAATTAAGGGGAGACACAGATATGTTGAAAGACAGGAAAAAGATGGCCATGAAGAATGGACTGCAAATCAAATGATATTTACAATAAACATAGTGAAGGATTAAAAAAAATGATTCCTGCCCTGTGTGCAGTTTGAAGTGGTATTGTTAATTTTACCATGGAAGAATTCTGCTACCACATTCCACTATATGGGTGGGCAAAAGTCTTAAAGAGAACTTAGAAGTTTGAAACTGCCTACCGTAAGAGCTGAAAAGCAGTCATGCAAGCATTCTCCACCCACCCACCCAAAACAATCTCCAAAAGCCCTCGGAAGCCTATCAGAATGCTCAGAGGTTGCATCAGACAAATGCTCGGAGGTTGCATCAAATGTGAAATGTTCTTGCAAAGCAAAACAAATGCAAGTCCAGAACAGTTTGCCAAAGACTAGAGCCTTCTGTGGAAAAATAAATACTTGTGAAACTTTAAAACACACAGGGGGGGGGAAACAACTAACTTCCTTGCCCCACAAAGCATCAGGAACTCCTATTGGAAAGTTGCACAGCAGAATGCCCACTATACTCAATTGGGAGGAGCCATGAAGTCTGTGATCAGCAGCTGCATGCAAAAGCAGAAGGTCCCAGCTTTGTTCTGGTGGCATCTCCAGGTAAAGCTGGAAAAGATCTCCATCTAAAAACCCTGGGGAGCTGCTGCCAATCAGTGCAGACACTGGGTGGACCAATGGGCAGGGGTCTCAAACTGCGGTCAATGAACCAGAGCTTCATCCAGGTTGTCCACAGTGTGGATCTGTGGTTGTGCCCATACTGTATTGATTTTTATTGCTGCTTTTACATTTTATTGCATTGCAATCTGAATTCTGTAAATTGTAATACCATACAAAGCAATTAAACTGCAATTAAGAATAATAAGTCTAGCACGACACATCACAATTACTACAGGCAGAGAAATCTTGAGTGGTCTGCCAGTTTTCAAGTCATCTATGGTAGTGTGTGTGCGTAAAATTTGGGAAGCACTGCCAAAGGCAACTTCCTAACTGTAGTTACATAAAGAGTGACTTACACAACTGCTTATCCATGTGTGTGTGTCATAGGAACCAACTCCTAGGAGCTGAGGTCCCTTTGGGGGCCCCATAAAATATTTGAGGGGGTCAGGGCCCCCCAGGTTGATAGGTACTGTCATTCAAATGATGTGTGCGAGCCACATCTTGTGATCAGTTATATAGGGCAGGGCTTACCTGCCTCCCCAATATTTTATTTAAGTTGGCACCCCTGGGGGGGATTGTGCGTGTTTACCAGAGCACATAGCTTGCTCTTGTCTGTTCACGTATATTGGGCTTCAGGATGGGGCCTCGGCAGGAATCACGCCTCGGGGTGCCGACCCGGATTGCCCCCCTCTCCGCTCCCGTGGCGGCCGTGAGTCACCAGTTCCTGGTTTGTTTTGATCGCGCAAGTTGCCTCTTCCCCGGGCGGCGCCGCTTGGCTGCTCCGGCGAGGTTAGTCACACACCTGAACCCGACTCAACTTCGGAGTCCAAGATCCGCCCCGACGGGAAGAGACGGAAGCCTTACACCAAGGGAAGGGCGGTCTCTCGGCACTGTCAACAAAACAGGATATGCGGGAGGCGGGGGGAAAGCAACCCGATCCCTTTCCAGCCCCCTTGGGCGGATCAGGCAACTCCAGCTCCTCCTCGGCCTCAGTCCCCCCACTCCCTCTCCAGGGGGCGGGCAAGGACAGAGACAAAAGGGAGGGGGAGTTGCTCCAACCGCAAGGCCGGGTAGAAAGCGGGGAGAGGAAGCGGAGGGCATCCACAAGGCGCGTGGATCGGCTGCACTGCCTGGGCAGTTGGCTTGGAAAGGACATCTTCCAAGGCCGGAGAGCTCTCTGTCCACGCCCCACGGCCCTGGCCGCAGGACGACCTTCACCTCCGCCCTTTAGGGGGAAAAGGGAGGTCCCCTCCTCTCCGCCCGCCCAGATCGGCGCCGGACTCCACCCTGCGCCTCCCTCGCCAGCAGTTTGAAACTCCGCTCCGGAGACGGAGCGCGCAGGGCAGGCGGGCAAACGCTCGCGCCCTTCTCCGCGGGTACATAAAGTTTGTCCGCGCCGGATTATTATTCCGCAGGATCGCGCGCGGAACGGTGCCGGGATCCACGCGCGCGCCCGCAATTGATATTGAAAAGGGGATCCCGAGCCCCGATCCTACAGATCTGGCGATAGTAAGGTTGAAGGATGCGATCCTATGCGAGCTCGCATCGGGATAAAATCACTTGGCACTGAGCACTCACAGGAGCCGTTTATTTGAAAAATAAAGTCGCACCGAAATCAGTGGGGCTCTCCTTTCAAGTTAGTATGTTAGGGATAGTGTTAAAAAAGAATATACAACTACTAATTTATATTTAACGGACTATGGGCTGCACTGCTAGATCTCACGAAAATAAGAGTTAATTCCGCGAATTTTAATAAAACAACCCCACCACCATCACCAAACGAAAACACCCCTTAAGGTACTCGAGAGGACAAGTTATAAGACGCTTTTTCTTTTCTTTTCTTTTTAACGATCTCAGCCTCAGATGAAACCCGCAGCAGTTTCATTAACCAGGAAGTAGGAACAACTGAATTTTGCGGGGCTCGCTTCCAGGGAAGAGGCTTCGCTGGCTGCGAGGCTGGCTGGCAAAACTACGCCACAAGTGGTTTGTGAGCAGCCCAGTCGGAAGGCGCTGCCGAGCGACGGACAAAGCTGGGAGGAGGATCGCGCAGTAATTTACCTTTAAGGAAGTAGAGCCGGGGGGGGGGGGGAGAGGAAGAGAAGAGAAGACTTTGAGAGTTAGTTCTCCCTGCATGAACTCCGGTGTTATTCGCCCCCCTCCCCGCATCTCTGCATACAACTATGCAGAGGGACGAGACGGACCCTTCCCAGAAAGTGGAACGCAGGAAAGGGCCAGTGGGTAAGCGATTCTGCCCAGCAGCCAGATATATAAATATACTAAACTTTATAGGCGGAGGAGATGGTGGGAATCCCCCGTGCCCAGTTCTTAAAATAGACCAGATTTCCTTTTCTCTCCCTCCCCCCCCCCCGGCCGCATCCAAACGGAACGCGCACCCAACGCCAAGAATATCGCGCCTAAGGTCACTTGTGGCCAAAAAACACCCACACGCACCCGGTACAAAGGACGCCCGCAGCCCTTCACTCACCGTCCGCAAAGCAGCCGGGCAAATCCGGAGCCTGGACGGCGGCGGAGTGAGGTAGATGGCGGGGAGGCTGCTCCTGCGGGCGCCCCGAGCCCTGTTGCACCGGCCAGTCTGCGCTCCCCGCAGAGCCTTTTGTTGTTATAGAATCCGGCGAACAGCTGATCGGCAGCGCCCGCCCCCTCGCCCCGCCCCGCCCGCCTCTTTTGCCTCGACGTTCCCACCCCGCGGCGCGCTGCTAGCAGGGGGCGCGCGAAGGAAGGCAAAGGGGGCGGGCCGCCCAGCCGCGCCTGCACCAATTGGGAGCCCCGCGGTGCTCTGGGACGCGCCGGGACAGGCTGTCACTAACGCACGTGACGCGGCTCTGCGAGCTGCGGAGCCAGACGAGGCGGCCTGCAGCGTCCGGGGTAGCGAGCCCGGGCAACAAAAGGAAGGCAGGGAGAAGGAGAAGCAGAGAATAGGAGAGCTGGGGAAGGAAGAGGAGGAGAAGGGGTGCGCGGAACGAAATGTGGAGAGAGGTGGGGGGAGGGAGAGGGATGGCCCAAGTGGAAAAATACAAGAGAAGTTGGGCAAGGTGCGGGGAAAGAGCCTGGAAATGCACAGCCCTCGTTTATTGCTACCCTCTCGTCTTCAGAAGAATACCCAGTTCCCACCCCGGTGACGGGGGAACATGAAGGGAGCCGAGGAGACGTCATTCTGACCAAAGTGCCAGACCACTTTGGAAAGTCCCCTGCACGCAAGTGTCTCCACACAATTTTTCCACCCTGTTTTTGACCAAGAGAGAGAAGGCATGCTCAATTTGGAAGTGAGCATGGTCTTGAAGGATTCGGAACACACACTTGCACCCATGCACCCCAATTATTCAGGGCCTGATGTTAAGTATGTTTTTCTACAAGCCATTTGCAGCAACACCACAATATGTTTTGATGCCTGGGACTGAAAATCCAGTGGTTAAAAATAATGGAGTAGGAGTTATTTGGGTGTCCATTAATGAGACTCCCCAGAACTGTCGGCTAAGGCTGAATATCTTGGCAAACCCTTGCAAAAGGAGTTCTGTAGCACTAAATCAAAAGCCTGCATTTCCTTCATGCATGTGTCCTAGATGTGTACACTGGCTGGTGTGGCCCACCATCTCACTCCCGCAGGGATAACACTTAGTATTTGAAAGCCCTGTATAACCCAAGAGGGTTGTGGCCAAGGAATGAAACTTATTCATGTCTGTTTCATTCTGGTTTGGGTTCAGCTGTGACTTAAGGTCTTTCACTGGGTTCATGCCAACAAAGTTCCTCACATTGGGACTCTGCTGGTCTAAATGGCAAGCTTTTTGTAAAACAACTAACTCCCTCTCAAGTGTATGCTAGTATATAAAAGTGGGGACCTGCAGTAATAGGTTGCAGTGTATTTCCAACTCCTCTAACAGGAATACTCCTTTTCAGGGCTCTAACTGGTGTGGAACAGGAGCCTTGTAGTCCTGTTTGTGATTTGCAGAGAAGGTGAAGATTAAAGTGTTGGCGGGGGGGGGGGGGGAGGGAGAGAAGGGAAAATTACATTGAAGTATATTCAGAATTAAAAGGAGGCGATTTGAAGATGGGGAATAGGATTGGGTAGGAGAGCTATATTTGTGATGCAACAACTTGCCGATGTGATGAGAAAATAAAATAATACTACTTGATACATGTTATTTTGATGCAGTAGGTTTTTTTGTTTTTTTGTTTAAATGTAGAGAAATATTACTGTGTAAGTACAGTCCACCAAAGAACGTCTGCAGAAGTCCAGTTGACAAGAAAGCAAATGGCAACTCGGGCAGGAGAAAATTCTTGTGCTTTGCAGCCAAAGTCTGCAGGGAAGAAAGAGAAAGCAAGAAAGGGGTCATATAAGGACACTCAATATAGGTTTTTGCTTCCTCTTTTATAAAAAAGT
Organism: Podarcis pityusensis; assembly: GCF_964106645.2. Taxonomy (NCBI): domain Eukaryota; kingdom Metazoa; phylum Chordata; class Lepidosauria; order Squamata; family Lacertidae; genus Podarcis; species Podarcis pityusensis. The sequence goes on along the minus strand of NC_138031.1, from coordinate 25,554,223 downwards.
GGAAAGTTAAGGGCAATTTTTCTAGAGTTAGTTTCCTGGTTTGCTTGCATGGTGTTTACATGTCCTTTTGCTCATCCCACAGTTTTCGATGCATTTTCCATTCACTTTTGAAACCACAGAAGACTGTGTTTTTTTAAAAAATTAAAAAGTGGATTCTCTCTGTAGCACTAAGTACCACATCCCATCAGCACAAGGATTTCTGCTTGTGCAGTGGAATGTGTCCCCTCCCTTCTCCCTGCACACCCTTAAATCTGTACTGGGTTTCTCCCCAACCTTTCAGAGCAGATGGGGGGGGGGAGAGTACGTGGGGAAAGGAGAAGGGAAGGTTCATTGTGCAAGCAGAGATCATTGCACTGTCGGAACTCAGTAGTATATTGCCCAGTGGATTTGTTGCAGTTGGATGACAGAGTGCTTCAGTCCACTTTAATTTCATAAACCTAGTGCTCTGGTATGTGCTTAACTCCCTACTGCAGAATATTGATGGTCTGGTGACCTCCTTGGGTAGCTTCCCATGTACAGTAATAGCTTCTGAGTCTCCAGCTCTTGTGCTGGTAAGCCTCTTGTCCAGGAAGAGAGAGAACCATGAAGAGACATGTCTGAGATAAGGAGGCTATTCCTGCAGAACAGAGGCAATGATGTGATTTATAGCTTTTCAGTTTGCATTATATGTGGCTGGTGCAGATGTGGAAATTCATCCTACATCTGCAAAACAACAACAACATCCAAAGCATGCAAAATCTAGAGCAGCTCCAAAAGGGAATCTTTAGGCCCAAACATAACTGCTGCCTTTTTTTTCTTCAGGAAACTTTGTGTGTTCTATCTGACTGGCCAGAGAAACAGGTTTGGTGGGTCCTGTGAGGTGATGTAGTGACTTAATTAGACCAAATTGCATCTAATCAATCTGTGAACTCCTCCCTGCTCCCTGTGAGCTGTTGTTATACAGTAGAGAGGATGCAGGGCTTAGGAGACATCACACCAAATCCTTGGTTAGCCAAAACCTTGGTTACCCTGAGTGGTAAGCCACCAGGTTTCAGCTCCTCCTACCTCACAGGGGTGCTGTGAGGATAAATATTATTGAACAACTTTTGCAAATAGGTCAGATAACCTGCCGCCCCTGGTCTCTGAGCTGCCTCCCCAACCCAAAGAAAGGTGCCTTCTCACACTGCCCCACAGGGGTCTGGGAAGAGGATTCCCCAGTCTTACTGGCCCAACAGAGACTGGCCAAAGGTGAATATGAGGCCAACACCTTACCTTGGGAGACAGCAGCAGGCGCTGCTGGGCCTGCAAGGTGGAAAGACTCTCAGTTTCCAGGCAGGCCTTGAACACAGCAAGCACAAGAAAGGCCAGCACAGAGCCTGCCTGGCCTCACACTTGTCTGTCCGTTCCCAACAGGCTCTGTCCATTCCCAACTGGCTGGGCTCCCTTGATCGCTTTCTTGCTTACTCCAAGGCCATCTCAGCTCCTGGCAACCAGCACCCTCTGGCCAGCCCCAGAGGCAACATTCGCCTGCAGAGCTTGTAGCCAGGGCTGCTGCAGCAAACAGCTGTGCAAGCCTTTGGGAGGCCGAGACGCATCAGAGGAGGGAGGGAAGGAACGAGGGACAGAGGCCAGTGTTGCCTGTGGCACCCCAACCATAATTCAAGGCACCCCAGGGTGCCACGGCACACTGGTTGAAAACCACTGTCATAGTAGATGGGCAGCCTGATTCTATGCATGCTTAAATGTAAAGGTAAAGAGACCCTGACTGTTAGGCCCAGTCGCGGACGACTCTGGGGTTGCAGCGCTCATCTTGCTTTACTGGCCAAGGGAGCCAGCGTACAGCTTCCGGATCATGTGGCCAGCATGACTAAGCCGCTTCTGGCGAACCAGAGCAGGGCACGGAAACGCTGTTTACCTTCCCGCTAGAGCGGTTCCTATTTATCTGCTTGCACTTTGAGGTGCTTTTGAACTGCTAAGTTGGCAGGAGCTAGGACCGAACAACGGGAGCTCACCCCATCGTGGGGATTAGAGCCGCAGACCTTCTGATCGGCAAGCCCTAGGTTCTGTGGTTTAACTCACAGCGCCACCCACATCCCCGCATGCTTACTCAGACACAAATCCAACTGAATTCAATAGGACTTACTCCCAAATAAGTACTATAGGAGAATGCAGCCTTTACTCAGCTGTAGCAGCAGTAGTAACTGCTACATCACTTAAGGCTGAATTTCAATTTCTATTCCAATGTAGTAACAGTGTTCTCTTCTTTACCTGGTGTCACAGTGACCTACTTGAATGCTAAAAATCTTTTTTGAGTGCTATTGAAGAAGACTGGAACAAATATAGGACAAAGCATTTAGGAGGTGGCTTTGCAGTTTTGCTGGTAGGAACAAACTAAGATTAAACACCACATTTTAAAAGACAGTTCAGTTTAAGAAATGACCTGACCTGGAAACTTGAGATTTTGCCTTCAGGTCTCTTTGCTCCAGAGCTGCAGTTCTTTCTCCGTATTTGCCTCTGCTATCAACAATCTATACATATATTTATTTCTTGTTTTATTGTATGTCAGGAAATTAGAACCATTTCCAGTCCCTTTATTAATAACAGGAGATCATTGACATTGGCTTCAACCATGTTGGCATCCGCCTGTCTCAGGAGACAATGGAGTGCACATCCAGGGGTGAAGTCAAAGAGCTGTGTCATCAGCACTGAAGTGACCTCCCTGGGATGCAAGCCTGGGCAGTGTGTATGGAGGTCCTGGGCTGCCCAGACGACAAGACCCCCCTCCCGCCTCACTGATGTGGTCCAGAGGAAAGCTGAGCAATGCGTTTGACACTGGCTTGGCCACAGGAGTTGCTGGAAGGTGTACAAGGCGCCATTCAGCCGCCTTAGGGACTCCACTCCACTCTTACGGTGGCAATATTAGCAGCCTCTCGGCTCACAAGTCTTAGATTCCAAGATGGGTATGAGTCTCAAAATGCAATCCAGGAGACTTTTTAGCCAGTGTGCCTAGTGAGACACACTAGCAGGTACCCCCAGCAGGCCAGTATTATACATCTAAAGCACATTGCTTTCCCCAAGGACTAAACTGTCGGGGCCTAAATGGTTAAGGGTGCTGACATTTGTAGCTCTGTAAACTAGAGTTTCCAGGATTCTTTGGCGGAACCCATGTGGTTTCAATGTATGGGCTGTATACCGTCTTATACCCTGCGCATGTGCATCTCTACAATCTGCTCCAATATGTGCATTCTCCAGTCTCTTTCTTCCTGCCTATTTGGGGATGATTACCCTTGAAAAGCCAGGGCTGACACATTGATAGTGCGCAATCTCCAGACAACTCCACAACCACCACCATCCCCACTTAAAAACCCCCAACAACCTTGCAAGACATGCAAATAAGTGATGACATCCACACCACAAAAATAAAAAAAGCAACTCTGCTCTTGACCACACCTGTCCTTGTCAAAAGAATGCAAAGTAGTTTGCTGTTGATGCAGAAGTAGGCTAGAACACACAAAGGGAGTGGTTTGAAGTTCAATGAAACATAATAATAAAACAGCAGCTAGCAGAAGGGCAGCATTTTTGGAACGCAGTAAGTGGCCTTATACAAGAGCAGCGTATTTATCCATCCAGCCCAGTATTGTCTACTTCTAATGGGCAGCTGCTCTTGGGCTGTCTCGGGTTACAGGACTTTCCCATAACCTGCTACCTGATCCTTTGAACTGGAGACGCCAGGATAAGACCCAGGACCTTCCAAGCACGTACTCTACAACAGAGCTAGGCTCCTCCTCCTTATTTAAAAATATACATACTACAGGAAATGGTGCAGGGAAAGGGAAAGGAGAGTTCCACAGCATCACATTACTCATTGTAAAGTTTTAATAGCTGCCTAAGAGCAAGAGGCCAAGGCGCTTACTTAAGTTCAGTCAGGAACTCATTCCCTGACTGCACTGACTGCTCCAACAGGGCACACTGTTTAACATGCATTTGTGGTGTTCACTATGTGGTTCTGCTGCCTCTGTGACAGGGCTGGTGGTGGCACATGGCCTGCTTCTCTAAGGTGACAATGGCTTGTGCCGTCTGCTCAACATGGTGCTGTTGTGGCAGCTACCCATAGATATGGACATCGTTGGGACTGGCAGGGGGTGAGCCAGAGGATACAATGTGGAGACAGTGCCTCTCTGGCACTGCCCCATAAGTCCATACAGCTGTGGAGATCTTTGGCTGTGATGCTACTTGCCCCAGTTCTCCCCTGTGGACCATCATGCTGTTTGCGTACTCTGGCCTCAGGCCCATCCAGTACACATGCCACCAGCTGACCCCCCCAGGCAACACAGAAATCTCTCCTACTGCTTTCTGTCACCTTGGCCCTATGCCCCTGCTGTGCCCCCCTGCCTAGGCCTGCTCCAGGACCTACTGTTAAGACCACCCTGTGTCCCCCACCCCTTGGCCTCCCACCAGTATGGTGGTTGCAATATCCAGAGAGCATTGCTCCAGGCCTGCTCCAGGACCTACTGTTAAGACCACCCTGTGTCCCCCACCCCTTGGCCTCCCACCAGTATGGTGGTTGCAATATCCAGAGAGCATTATTGTGGCTGGCAAGTAAATCAGTTTCCCAGATAAAGCCCAGCCTTCTCCATGTTCCAGCCTTCTGGCTGGTGCAGGTGTAACAGGTAGGTTCGCATACAATTCCTCATATTTATGGACACAAACTGCTGGATAATATTTTCTGATGCTGCTGTGAGCTTTGTCCTTCTAAAGGCAACATGTTTATCCAAGTCATACAGAAGACACTCTATCTTGGCACATCCTCATCGTGGACATGAATCAGCAGTCCAGTCATCTATTTCTCTCTCATTTCATCATATACGTATTGGGAAATAAAGGAGATAATGATCTGAGCTTTCCACTGTGTACATTACATTAAGTTTTTGGCTACAGGGGTATTTGCATATTGCCCTTTAAGTGTAGTAGATTAGACAATTACCAAGGAGTCTACTTGGAAACCAGGATGTCTGGATTTAGTGCAGTTAAACATTTCCTGTGTAATTGTAGCAGGTTAATGCCCCAACTTGCTCAGGAGAAAGGGGATAGGCACCATTACCCAGCTTGATCTGGGCATAGAGGGGATCCAATTCCAATATTGTGGCTTCCCGTTAAAAGTGGCCATGTGAGCAGAATGTGACGTCACTGACATGCAGAGTTTGCTGGAGCTCTTAATCCACAAATTGTAATGATCCGTCCCATTTTTAGCAGGATTACTTCAGCAGACCTCTGGTGCCAATGTTCAAATCATTAGAAATTACCTCAGCAGGCCCTCACTGGGAAAATGTCCAGTGAGACTTAATGGATGACTCAAGAGGGTAAACGGCGCTCTGAGGAACCAGTATGTCCATCAGAATGCAATTGCCTCAGAAAAGCGGTTGTCAGCCTGAGTGCCAATAAATAAATGGTATGTGTCTCCTCAAGGTTAACTAGAGCCAGTCCTACCATTAGGCAAAATGAGGCAGCCATCTTAGACAGCAGATGCTAGGCGCTGGCAGCAGTAATTCCTCATGGGTAAATGTGGCGCCCCCTCCCCAAAAAGAAGGGAGGGTGGAACAAAGCATGCTCAAACCCATAGAATATGCAGTACAGATATTGACCTCTGTGACCACCTCAGTGATTTGGGTTTGGGGGGCCATATAGGCAGAGAAAACAGGCAGCACGCTAGTGTGGATTATATATGCTCTACCTACTGATCTAGAATATAATATTATTTTAAGCCCAATTTTGTGCAACTTGACCTGGAAGGGAGGACACGCCATTTCCTACTTGACTTTAGGCAGCAAAATATATGGGACCCACGCTGAGATAAAAGTGTTTTAGGTCTCTCAGCATGTATCATTTCAAGGTTCTCATTTGAAAATGCCCCATACAGACTCCATGTGTAAATTTATAATCTCTGAGACAAGGCGAGAGAAAAACCTGCAACATGTCTGGACATGACTTCCGATGGTGAGAAGGTGGGGCTTTAGAATTCTGCATCTCTTTTGACCCCTTTCTAGGATAAACAGAAGCAAACTGAATTATGATAAAGCAAGAAAAATGCAGATGTATTTAATTTGTATAATATACAGTGGTACCTCGGGTTACAAACACCTCGGGTTACAGACACTTCAGGTTACAAACTCCGCTAACCTGGAAGTAGTACCTCGGGTTAAGAACTTTGCCCCAGGATGAGAACAGAAATCGTGCCGTGGCGGCCCGGCTGCAGTGGGAGGCCCCATTTAGCGAAAGCGCACCTCAGGTTAAGAACAGTTTCAGGTTAAGAACGGACCTCCGGAATGAATTACCGTAAGTTCATAACCAGAGGTACCACTGTATAGAGAATGCCCAGCTATGTGTCATTCCCTGATGCAAACTGAATTATGATAAAGCAAGAAAAATGCAGATGTATTTAATTTGTATAATATATAAAGAGTGCCCAGCTGTGTGTCGTTCCCTGATGCAAAATGGGCACCGATTTTGTTCTAAAGTACAGAGACTATTGAGGCTCACGTGAATCCTTATCAAGTCATATTCAAAGAGGGGAAGGCATGGCAGAAGCCATTCTGCCCAAGATGGCTGCCTGAAGGTGGATTTTATGACCATACACAATAAGTTGGACTGTTGGTCCAGCTAGCTCAGTGTCATCCACACAGAATGGCAGCAGATCAGCAGTGTTTCAGAGTTTTTCCTACGCTTAATGGAAAATGTCAGTGGTTGAACCTTGGACTTTTTGCATACAAAGGATATATTCTGCCACTGAACTACACCCCTTGTAGCCAATGCCTTTTCTGATCAACTTAAGTTAATATGTGATGACGGAAACCAACATTACTGAGACAGGGAATTTTGCCCTGGCAGACAGGAGTGGATTTATTTTATTTTATGTCTGGCTGGTGTTACTTGATTTCCAGCTGCTGTATAGTAGTTAAGGTCTGCACTATGTCTGGTATTTCAGGGAATACACCTGGGGAGGTCACAACTTGTACTTCTGGAATGACAAGATCAACTCTCTCTTGTCTGTCTGTCAAAATTTGCCAGTACAGAAGGTGGTTTTTTTGGTCAAACTGAAAATAACTGTTCTGTCCAAACTGAAAATCTATGTAATGCAAAGTTGTGTAGTGGAAAATTTTGAGCTGCCTGCTGGAGCTCGTCATTTCAGCCTTCATAGCCACAATCCCAAGGAAAGTATAAAATGCAGGTCCAGCTGGGTCCATCAACCCTACCCAAAAAGAGCAGCAGTGCATAACATAATGCCAAATCTATGGCATGACTTCAATCCTGATGCGTAGTTTCATATGAATGTAAGACAAGCCAGCTAGATGAGGCCAATGGTCCATCTAGGCCAGCATCCTGTTCTCACAGTGGCTGATCAGATGCCCATAGGAAGCCCACAAGCAGGACTTCAGTGCAACAGCACTCTGCCCACCAGAGATACCCAGCAGTGGAGGTAGAACATAGCTATCATGACTAGTAGCCATTTCCTGGGAATACAGTCAATTGCATTCAGTGGAGCTTTCTTTTGGCTGCATATGTTTGTCTTGTAAACCACAGCTTTAAGAAGAGATCTTCAGGCAGATGAAATGCAACCCTTGGCTTTTCATTAGATGTACAAATAAGTGCCATCATTTAAACTGTGAGCATTAAGGAGGATCTACCCACCCCCCCTCATTAGTTTTCTTAGGATGCTTGATTGTCACTTTTTTCAGACAGAATGCAATTTCATACCAGCAGATTCAGCTCACACAGTTAAAGTGGGCTTGATGCTTTTTGTGCAACAAACTTGCTTCCAACCCTCCCCCCCCCCCCATATTTTTATTTTTTGCAATATGGAAAGTGATGGGAAAATGCACTGGAAATGGTGGGTAACAATTGCTTGTGATGTAAATTCCCCACAAATGAATCAGAACAATTGTTCAATAAACAGTTGGACTTCGCATAACCTCCCCACAAACTTTGCGCAAACAAATCAGGATGAACGCTCAATAAACAGGTTATCTGGAAGTGACCTTATTCTCAGACTTTCTCCATGCAATTAAAGCAAAACCTGAATGCCTCATTCACTTGTCAGAGCAAGGAGAGTCTATAGATTAACCTGGCACTCCAGCCGATGACATCACCACTTCTTGCTCTGAAAACATCTGAGAGCCGTACTCCTCTGCATTCCCTCCCACTATAACCACTAATGCAGTGAAACTACGTACAGTACTGTATATGCTTGTGCATCTTGAACATGAATTTGTTCAAGGAATCCGTACTTCTGTACAAGTTCTAGAAGAGCCACATTCCGAGAGCTGGAGCCAGCCATAAGATTTTCCTTTTCTGCCTTGAAACCTCTCCAGCATATATTGAGGTAGCCTTTGGAATTCTGAACAGCCCCACGATTCAGTCAAGAAAGAAATGCATTTACAGAAGGGCACTCTTGACTGTATGGAGTATTTGACAATATCTGAGTGCAATCAAATAATAGCAGGTCAATTGAGCTGGCATGCTGACCCTAGACGGCTTCCAATCCATTCACTGTCTACGATTGATCTGGGAATGACTTATGGCCCACCACAGTGGAGCTGTCAAGTCTAATAAGCGAGCAAAGCCATCTGACTGCACTGCTGAAGACAAATGGTTTGCACCTATAAATCTCTAGTAGGCAGGCTGTCATTCAAGTTTTTACTGGAGATAATAATGGAACTAAGGCTTGAACCCATAATGCAGCAGGGTTATTTTCCATGCCTTTAGTAGGAATCAATACATTGTGACAGAAGCATTTTGCAATTGAAGTCTTGCAGGGTGCTCTGCCACAAATCCTTCCTGGACAGCAGAGGCAGCTTTTGGAGCTGTGCTTAATGCTAGTTTAGCCAGAGAATTCACACAAGCTAAAATAATGCCAAAAGCATTGTGATTTTTCCTGGACAACACAGAATTTCAGCACTCAGGAAATTTTCATACACAAAGTTTGGATTCTATTCCCCTAATTGGTCTTAATGTTGACAAAAATGTATCACCTATTGGACCAGCTCCAGCATTGCGCAGGCCCCATGTAAAGTGCTCTCTAGTGGGCCCCATATTACACTGGGCTTATCTGACAGTGGCAACAACAGCAGTACTCCAAACTGGGGCAGAGGGCTATGAGTTGCTGTTTGAATTTCCCACAATGCCCAGAACCTCAGTAATGCTATTGCAGGGAACTTAAAATAGAGTCTAGCCAACTCAGCAATGTGAAATGGGGAGCCCTAGGAAGGCAGGCGTCAGCTCTGGTGGGGCCTGCTACTTTAGGATGGCAGGTGCCCACATCAGGCCTGCATCTATTTTTCTTCTTCATTAACAGAATTCACATGTGGAGCAAACAAAGCTTCTTAGTGTCTCAAGTGAAACATACGTGAATGAAAACAACCACCACATTAGAGTCAGTATGTTATGGTTGGCTCCCTACTTTCTAGTTTCTTCACCCCCCCTTTAGTCTCTACTGTTCATTGGGTAAGTTGTCAAGTTTATTAAACATATCACTCCACTTTCAGAGAAAGAAGATAAATTCCAGGGCTCCTTAATAGTTCAGGGAATTTCCATGCAAGCACATTCCACAGCTGGGAGGAGAGAGAGCTGGGCTAGAGAGAGAGAGAGAGCTATCACTGCAACAAAGGAAGGGTACCTTACATGACCACTTTGTGAGTAATTGTCCTATCATACTGCTCTTTGCATGCTGCTTTTCAAAACCAAAAAAAGCCAAAGAGCTCACAGTCAAGAGGTTACATATGAAAAATATCAGAAAACACCATCAAAATCCTGCTATTAAAATTGCACATTAAAGAAATTAAAAATCTGAAACTATCACAGCAGCATTTTAAGGAGCACATAAAAATCCAGTATGGGGTTGTGGTTAGAGTGCTGGACTAGGATGAGGGAGATCTGGGTTCAAATCTCCCATTCAGCCACGTACCTTGAGCCAGGCACACTCTCTCATCTTAAGCTCCCCCACACGGTTGTTGGGAGGTTAACATGTGGACAATGTACACCACCTTGAGATCCCTGGAGGAAAGGTAGGATATATAAATGTAATAAATAACACAATCAAGTCTTGAAAGTGACCCCATTCCTCACTTTCTCCATCGCATCAGATCCTTCACACAAATCGGCCTCCAAATCTCCAGCTGTTCTCTGGCCTCAGCTTATAGCAGCAGTGTGTGTGTGTGTGTGTGTGTGTGTGTGTGAGAGAGAGAGAGAGAGAGAGAGAGACAGACAGACAGACAGACAGACAGACAATCCCCCTTCAGCCCTGTTCTGTTCAGATACTCACCCCTGTAAGGCTTGGAGTAAAATAGCTGTTCCCAGAGTCACTGCTCAGATGAGAGGGCCAACTCCTCCCAGTTTCTTGCAATGGTCTCCACTAACACAGGCTAGCAGCCACTGTCAAGCCAATCCACTTAGGCACAAACAGGAGGTGCAAAACACTCAAAAAGTGGTCAGTTGCAATAGAGTCCCTCAGTCAACCCTGCTCCCCACTGCCTAAAATGAGCCAAGAAACTCATATGTCTACTGGTTCAATCAGTTTGGTCTAACACAGTCTAAATAATAACTAAGCATACAGACTCCGGTTACCGAATGTACCTTAATATGAATGCATTTGTGATATTGCTCATGTGGATACCAAACACTATTTCCGTGAAATGTGTTTGATATATTTACAGCTGTTTTTCTTGTACCTATATATTATTGATTGGTTTACAGTTCTTGTGAGCTGCCTTGAGCATCGGTTGGAAAAGTGGCTTATAAATAAACTTGATGATGCTTGGCGACTGCTTAATTCATGTTACTTAAGTTGCCCTTCAGACAAAAACATGTTTGAATTATTTTCTATACAGATGGCTTCCATGCAAGAGCAAAGTAATGTCTGAACAAATCCAAAATCCTCCTGTGGATTCATTCTCTGCATTTATATGCATTCTAAAAACGGGTGGGGGGGGGAGAAGAAAAATAGATATGGTCCAAGAGGATTCGAAGACTTTTTAGCTTGGGTGCCCAGAATAAACACTGACAAATTGAAATGGTGGCGTGGCCAGAAAACTCTTATTGTGGATACTAAAAGTTGTGTATGCACAGGTGGGAGTTTCTATTTAGATCCAGCTGTTTCCCCCACACCCAGCCAAGCAGACAAACCACATTTTCGACTTGCATGTTTAAAACAGTTTGCAGTGTTCCAAATCTAAACCAAGATAACCAGCTGCTTAAAGGATTATTTTTTTCCCTGCTGCTGCATCTCTTTTGTGCACAACTGATGTGTTTACAAGTTGACTACAATAGACTTTTAACATTCTGATGAAACAGTTGTTGTTGTTTTTTTTAAAAAAAACCAGCAGCAACAACAACCCACAAAATTCTAATCACAGGCTTATGTGCAGTGGGCATGGATCAGTTTCATCCAGAATAGTACCGTATTTTTCGCTCTATAAGACGCACCAGACCACAAGACGCACCTAGTTTTTGGAGAAGGAAAACAAGAAAAAAAATATTCTGAATCTCAGAAGCCAGAACAGCAAGAGGGATCGCTGTGCTGTGAAAGGAGCAATCCCTTGCTCTTCTGGCTTCTGGGATAGCTGTGCAGCCTGCATTCGCTCCATAAGACGCACACACGTTTCCCCTTACTTTTTAGGAGGGAAAAAGTGAGTCTTATAGAGCAAAAAATACGGTAGTTCATAGTAAACACACTGTAGGCTATTCTTAACACATGCACATTGTGGCCTTGTTACAAAGAAAGGTAAAAAGTTTGGGATCATAATTTACCATGGTGAAAACACAGACTATTCACCGTACATGCTTGGACTGTTGCAAACCCCAGAGATTTCAGTCTTGCACTGCCAACTTGTTTGGCACTTTCTCTAGATGTGAGGCTACAAAATATCACGCTTTTCCCACACAAAAGAGGTTGCAGAAGAATTCTGTATTTTTTGAGGTAGGCCAGAATACATTTTGGGAATGGTGATGCTTTCCCATCTTTTCTGGTTCCATAGAGGTCCTAGATGTTCTTTCTGTAAACTGCTTTGAGGTGGGTTTTTTAAAAAAACGATCATGCAGTAAATTTTATAAAATATTTTTTTAAAAAAAACACTGAATACCTAATAGTTTTGGCAGATTCCCAGTCAGATTGGGAAACAGATGTTGTATACACACACTCATATAAACATAGCATAGGGAGGCTGATGGGATTTTCTTTTCCTGTGTAGCCCAAGTCAGTGAACTGGAATAAACAATCATTGACAGCCTAGAGTCTCTCTCTTGAACACATGCATTGTGATGGAAGATTTTTAGAAAACCCTTTTTTGGAAAGAAGTTTCTCTCTACGTGCATATTTTAGGCTTGCGGTCCGTTGTGCTCAATGGTGCTTCCTTTTGAGTAGATATATATATAGTTGCATTGTTAACACATTTTGAAGAAACGTTGTGAAGATTTTTTTTGTTTTGTTTTTGGAAGATCATTTTGGAATGATCTTTGGGAAGATCATTCAGGTTAAACCTACAGAAAAGTAAATAAACACTATTCTTCCTGGATATACTCACAACCTATACTTTGTCTGTTCCAGATGCCAGGATGAAAAGACCCAGCTGCCAATGGTAAGATTCACATTACTCCAGGTGCCTCCAGACCACCGAGGTTTCATTGGTGATTTAATACTGTATTTATGGTCCTATTTAGCAGTATTTTTAATGATTTTGCTGTTATCATCATGTGAACCACCCTGATAATTTCTAAACTGAACTGTGGTGCAGTATGTATATTTATAAATCATATTAAAACGTATTTTTAATAGGTTGGGGGCAATCCAGATGATACCGTGGGTTCTTTTCAACCCTATGATTCTGTGACTGTTAGAATCTACAAGAAGAAACCTGGTGAACCAGTCCGACTAGATCCTTTGTTAAGCTAACCAGTTAAGTCCTTCCATTTGCATGTCCAAAGAGGTTGCCCTGTTGCCATAGAGACAAATGGATAAGTCTTTTCCCACTTCACCTGGCTGGTCATCGTAGGCAAGAGAACAATAAGCCAAGGGACTGCATTGCTGCTTCACTGTGATGCCATCTCTCCTCCCTGGGAGAGTTCATTCATTTATTCATGATTTGGCTGTTGGGGCAAAGAAGGAATAGGAAACTTCATTTCCATAAACTTCCTTAAGTACACTTATTATAGACCTGAAGCCAGTGTACTTCAGGAAAATGATCTTTATCTTATTGTGCAGGTAAGTTGACTGTGTAGCGCCCTTAAATGCTCAAAATGTCCTATAGGGCTCTCTGAATGGATTTGTATACTTCAGTGTTTCCCAAACTTGAATCGCTAGCTGTTTTTGGACTACAACTCCCATGATCCCTCACTACTGGTCCTGCTAGCTAGGGATGATGGGAGTTGTAGTTAAAAAACTGATGGGAGACCCAAGTTTGGGAAACACTGGTATACATGAAAGCACTATTATCTGATTTGGCAGCAAACATATTTATAGTCAGTGAATCTTTTCAGAATGCTTGGTCTCCCTCTGTCCACTTTAATATGAACTATAATATGGACTCATAAATGTATGTCATTTTAAAAGGTAAAGGTAAAGGTACCCCTGCCCGTACGGGCCAGTCGTGTCCGACTCTAGGGTTGTGCGCCCATCTCACTTAAGAGGCCGGGGGCCAGCGCTGTCCGGAGACACTTCCAGGTCACATGGCCAGCGTGACGAAGCTGCTCTGGCGAGCCAGCACCAGCGCAGCACACGGAAACGCCGTTTACCTTCCCGCTATAAAGCGGTACCTATTTATCTACTTGCACTTGGGGTGCTTTTGAACTGCTAGGTGGGCAGGAGCTGGGACCGAAAGACGGGAGCTCACCCCGCCGCGGGGATTCGAACCGCCGACCATGTGATTGGCAAGCCCTAGGCGCTGAGGTTTTACCCACAGCGCTACCCGCGTCCCGTATGTCATTTTACCTTACATTAAAGCAGGGAAGGGAGAGGGGAGCTGTGGCTCTTTAGATGTTGTTGTAGATGTCCACTTTCCACCAGTCTCAGCCAGTAGTCAGGGATGACCAGAATTGTAGCTCAGCATCTTCATGGCCACAGGTTCTCCACCTCAGATATATATATAAATATGTGCCTTTTTGCATTGACAAAAACACACCTGTTTAATTTCTTTGTGTCAAGCTACTGTTAAAGCCACAGGTTATACAACCTTATACAAGTTATGCGGAATCACTGCACTGCCTGTTTGCATAAGAGCTCAAATAATGCCTTTAGGGCCTGATGCAGTGGCCATAAAAATCAATGGCAGGAACATCTCAGAATGTCTTTTTCTGAAAATAGCCTTACCTTAACATGAAATCTGGCCTACAGTTAAGGAGAGTTGAGAGTGGAGAAACAAGTAGGTGGAGCCTTTCTGGACAATGGATATAAATCTTTCCCCATCATTTCCTGTTGAATTTCTGCCAATATATTTGTGCTCTCATCAACATTGCTTTGTGTTTCATCACACTGTTTGTTACGTACATTTAAGGTTTAATGGTCACAATCCCTCCTCTTTGAATTTCATTTCCTACGGACCTCACTGCTTCTCTATTTCCCTCTCCCCCCCCCCAAATATGTGTGTGTGTGTGTGCGCGCGCACGCACGCACACACACACTCACACCTGTCAACTTAGAATAACACCATGCATTTGATGAAGTGGACTCTAGTCTACAAAAGCTTATGCCGTAACACATTTGTCACTCTTTAAGGTGACATTGGATTTTTTGCTGGTATTTGCTTTTTACACAGTTAAAGACTCTTTTCTTCTTCTTCTTTTTAATGGAAGCATTAACCATGATCCATTTTCAATTGTCCATTAAGCTGTTCCTCCTGACTGTGAAACAATTAACCTTTATTCAAGGCGGACACAGCTGTGTGTGGAATCTGCTTCTCCGTTCCATTGGACACCTGTTTCCATTACATTTATTACCATCCCTGCAGAGTTGCAACAACTAGATTGCTGTGGACAGAACTTCTCTGATTCCCATAAAGGCAACATTAACAGAGGCAAGCTGGCCAGGAAGACAAGCAGCTTATTCTGCTAAAGATTGTACATACATTCCTGTTGGCTGAGGAGCAGACAGCTGTTTTATGGTTTTAAAGGGCTGGTATTACCCCGCCTGATCTGCTTTGCTTCACCCTCACACACCCCAGCATCCACACCTGTATGAGTTTATTTTGTATTTCCAATATTTTCTAGATTCTTCTCTCCAGCTCATATAAAGGACTTGCCCTTGGCCAGAGTTGCAAACTGAAAGGGGAATCACTGTGCGTTGTCTAATCCATGGGTAGGCAAATTAAGGCCCAGGGGCCAGATCCGGCCCAATCGCCTTATAAATCCGGCCTGCGGATGGTCCAGGAATCAGCGTGTTTTTACATGAGTAGAATGTGTGCTTTTATTTAAAATGCATCTCTGGGTTATTTGTGGGGCATAGGAATTCATTTCATTTCCCCCCCAAAAAATATAGTCCGGCCCCCCAAAAGCTCTGAGGGACAGTGGAGCGGCCCCCTGCTGAAAAAGTTTGCTGACCCCTGGTCTAATCCAAGTAGAAGAGGCAATGAGAAACACTTGACTTCTGGACAGAGGTGCCAACTTGCGCCAAAGATTGAGGGTCCGGTTGACATCACACATGCGTCATGTGACGTCACATGGCATTTTGGGAGGAGCCAGGGGATGAAGCCAAAAACAGTGGTCATTGGCTCCTTTTCTCTCATGCTCAGCAGTCTTCCATGGCAGAAGGAGCAGCAGCTGGCCACTGAATCAGTGCTTGGCCTCCTCCACCCCCTGACAGTAGGGGATATGGGGAGGCAGCCCAATGAGCCTGCCTGGAGCAAGTCTATGGGAGGGACATTTATTCTTCCAGATCTGGACTAAAGAAGTGCCACTGATGGGATGTGCCCACAGCGTGGAAGAGACCTGTGTGTTCCTTCCCTGTTCCACTGACATCCCATCCTTTACTCTGTCCTGCTTTAGGCATTCAGCCACTATGACAGTGTAGAATTTTGCATTCTGATGGTGCATTTGCTAATTCAGTTAAAAAAAATTCTTTCATAAAATTTATACACCTGAAAGCGGTTTACAAAAGATAAAATCAGTAAGGTCAATTAAAAAATACAACCCTACTTTAAAACATACAATCATTAAAATACCAAAACATTGGCAGCAGTGCACCCACCAAATCCTATTGTCCCTTAGCCAGCACATCACCAGTACACAATTGCTGTTACGCTGCGATCCTGTGCACTTACCTGAGAGTAAGCTTGTTCATCAAACATTAGTAGTACAACTGCTGGGTTGCAGTGTTGTTTTATGCTTAAGGCGCTCTGGTAGCTTCAGCAGAAGAGAGGCCAATAAACACTTTAAAGAAATAAAACAGAAAGACATTTAATAAGCAAATGCTCCCTGCAAAAGAAGGAAAGGCCATTTTTAATATGTTCTTTTTCATTCATTAGTATAGCGACACACCAGGTCTATACACACACAGAGAGACTTTACCTTTAACCCCTCTGGTTAAAACTGGTCCTCAGCCAAAGTTTTAGTGGGCTGATCTAACAATTAAAACTTGCAGTTTTACTTCCAGGGATTTTAGCAAACACCAGTACTGTAGCTGTGGCAAAATCAGGAATGCATTGTTAAGGCAGAAGTGACAGCTTGGGAAAGGTGTTAGGCAAAACGCTCTTCAGCGTCAAGCCTTCCCTTGTGGCTTAATTTAAAGCATTAGCAGTGAAACCTGAAAAAGTGAAAGCAGCAAATATTAAATTGTAAATACCAGGCAGACTGTGGTGTAAGCAGATGTAATTGCCAGACTCGCAAGGACAGCAAACATCGTCCCGCTATCAGAACAAACTCAGCTGTTAATGGGGCTGCCAGGTCAAAATACACCACAGTATCTGAAATGGAGGGCCTGTGTATAGACTTAGCATGAACATATTGTACTTGAGCTGGAACAAAGATACCGTTTTCTAGATCTCTGAGTAATAAACAGAAGGTGATGTACACATGCAGCTTCTATGCGTAAAGTAGAACACAAGTTCTATGTAAAGAATCAGAGTTAATGCAAAGCTATAAAGTCCACAGAAGACATTATTAAAAATAACACAGATTGTCATCATCTGAAATTTTTAAAAATATATATTTTTAAAAAAATACAGTATTACTTTTCCCTTTCCCTTTTTGTTTTTAGTCTGAGAATTCACCAGTTAGTTATAGGAAGAAGAGAGAGTACAGAAAGAAAAATAAAATGAAACATAAAATTAACCTGACTTGCTGCTAACATCCATAGCCCCAACTTCACTCTAAAAATACTGAAAGGTGGGGAAAGCCAGGAAGGCTCATCTCACAGAAATGGCTGTGAATAGTACATGTATAGTTTGTTCCATCACTTTATTTCCAAGAGGACTAGACCTACTTTAAAAAAGGGGGGGAGCTCAGAGTCTGGGGGTCCAGCTGACTGAAGGCTTGCAGTACATCCGTACAGTCTGTGTACCCACTTCTCAGTGGTCCTACTTCATAGACCCAGGTTCAAATCATGTGCATGGCCAGGGAGGCAGCTGCCCCCCTAAATCAATAAAAATAAAAACCAATACAAATATGAGGTTCCGCCCCCCCCCCAACAAAAGCCTACCCCACCAACAAAAATCCTAGCTACGTCCATGGTTCAAATCCCTACTTCATTCCTTTATTTAAATATTTATAGGCCACTATTTCAGGGCAAAGCAAAGCAGCTGACATCATAATACAATAATAAAATACAACCACACATTTCAATAAAAATAAGCAGTTAAAGCAGAACGCACTGGCATTACAAATTCTGAAACGGTTTCAAAACCGCTGCACAACAAATCCTTCAAGCAAAAAAAATGCAACCTGAAATGATGAGACTTCTAAAACTCATTTAAAAGCCTGGACGGATGGGGCCTGCTTCAACCTGTATTTTCCTCCAACTGCTTACCCATTTGTAGCATGGAAGAAAAGTTAAGGCAAGAGTGACATGTTCTGGTTGGCTGTGCAGCCTGATTTGGAGCCGTTTCATTAAAGGTTTTGCACAAGTAATTAGCAACATGGTAGGCTGCATTGCAAATAAAAGATAAGCAATATTGTCTGACTGGCACTTGCACTTGATATCGATCCTAAAATGCGTTTCAGTATCTTATGTATGAAAACAAAGCATCTTTCCTCATGCTGAAGGTACTGGGTTTCATTCTGGAAGGGCACCAGTAGAGTTTCCCCAGGACAATAAAGATGAAAGCAAAAATATATTCACAGCTATCCACTTTTTTAATGCTGTATTCCAGGGGCAATAGCAGACAGGTTGGCGGCAGTGTTGGTGGAAGAAAGTTACCAAATGTCTAGGGTCCTGGGCTTTCTCAGGATTCACATGTACACAGTACGGCCATACTTAACACAATGTTTCACTCACATTTGTGACTTTAAGGATGCTGAGAGTTGTTTGGAGACCCCTATTCCTCTCACAGAGCTACAGTTCCCAGAATTCCTTGGGAAGAGGGACTGATTGTTGAACCACTTTGTGAGGGGAAAAGGAGAGGCTAAAAACCCTCACATAAAATAATACCACGTTTTCTCTTTCTGGAGCTTTTGATACTAATTTCAATTCCATGGGAACAATACTGATTTCCTAAAAGCCCCATTAAAAAAAAAAGTTGAGATCACTAGAAAAGCATATACTGTATCCTGGAACATTATGATTTACACTTGCATTCATTCTCCCTCTCCATCATTTTGGCAGGTGTTAAAAATTATTATGAACTCCTTAATGAGGGTTCATCCTTGTTACAACATGTACAAAGTGCCTAGCTTCTGAAGAGGAGCTTTACAAAAAAAAAAAGACACAATGCCTTTACATATGATAATGTCTATTATTTTGAGAAGGGTGAAGAGCATTCTGCCTTTCTCCCCCATTACTATAGCAACAGACATCTGTGAGTAATAGCTCTTTTAACTGTGTCAATTAGGCTTACATAAGAGTATTTTAATGACAAAAAGCCTGTGCAAAGTGCAGTCTAAGGTCTGGCAGAAGGAAAACTTCACACTCCAAGTGTTAAAAAAACCCTTTAAAAAAACACCCTTGCCCCAACTTCCATGTGCAATAATTGCCATGTTCTGCATTCGTTAGCTACGCTTCACTAACGTGTTGTAGCTTTCCATTAAAATCTGGAAGTCCGTTTGCTTCTCAGGCTCCGGGAGATAAAGCGAGCACTTGTTACGTGTCTTCTATAAAAAGACAACAGTATTAGGGGGTGGAGAGGAGAGATGGTAGGCATGCCATGCCAGGTGGCTGTTCTATGCCAGGGCTATTACCACCATAACATAAACTCTCTTCAGGAGTTAGGACTCCCCACAGAAGTAGCATCATGAGGAGGAGAGCTGGGGTGAGTTGTGCCAAGAAGCTCTGCCTCCCAATGCCACCCCACCCTGAGCTGGAGGGCAAAGGTGTGAGCAAGGGAGCCTCCTCCACTTCTATAGAGGCCTATAACACAATTTAAAGTCCTGGAAGGCCATAGCTCTCTTGGTAGGCCATGTTGTAAACAAAAATCTGCCCTTTTTCCCTCTTATGGGGTATCCAAGAGCCCATATAGTGTTCTTACGTAGGTTCCCTATTGGCAGTGGCGTAGCGTGGGGGGTGCGGGGGTGCCGGCCGCACCGGGTGCAACATCTGGGGGGGGGGTGCTCGCAGCTCTCTGCCCCTACCTAAAATCCACGGGTTAGGGGGCGCAAATTACTTGCCTTGCCCCGGGTGCTGACAACCCACGCTACGCCACTGCCTATTGGTAGGAGAAAATAAACAGAGGCCAACCAGAGAATATTGAGAAGCAAAACAGCTAGTAAGCCTGATCTTTATTGATCTATTGCAACAGGGTGCTCCCCTCACACACAGGAAAGGAGGAGGAACCCAGAACAATGGCGAGCAAGGCCTTATATAGACATTTTAAATTCCCTGCCCTGGAGCTCAAGACCAGCCCTCCATACATCATACATACATCACAGAAGGGGTGTAACCTAAGACCACCCCCCAGATACATCATTTCTACATCACAGAAAAGGCGGTCTACAGCAGAAATCTGATTGACTTGTTTATCTCACAGGTTACGTTTAATGGTCACTTGATTGGATTGCTTGGGGAGCCTGGCCAGCCTTTTGTAATGATAAATACTTAGTTCCTGGGCCAGGTCACAGGCTCACACCCTATTCATACCTTAAATGTGCCCTTAAGATAGGATTTGTGAAGGAAAAAGACAACGGGGAGGTTTCCCACTTTGACCTTGCAGAGAAATAATTGAGGTCAGTTTGTTTTTTTCTGTGGGGTTTTTAGACATGTGGTTTATTTATTTATGTACGTGTTTGCTTGGTACATTTATGAACATTTATTACATATCTAAGACCTTAAAATTCTTATCACAGCCACAAAGATGAATGTGCTAGCTCTATTCCCCACAACCTTCAGATTGTCATTTTCATCACCTTCATGAGAATATGAGGGTCAGTGGTCCATTTAGTCCAGCATCCTGTTCTGACAGTGGCTAGTTGCCAATGGGAAGCCCAAAAGCAGCTAGCTCCTGAGAACAACACTTGCGATTCCCAGCAACTGCCGTTCATACACATACTGCCTCCGATAGTGGAGGCAGAACCTAACCACTGTGGCTAGCAGCCATTGATAGACAAATCCTCCAAGAATCTGTCGAATCCTCTTTTATTTTTTTAAATTAAATTTGTATACCGCCCTCCCTCAGCAGATCTCAGGGCAGTTAGCAACGTAAATTTACAATATAAAAACCACAAAATACATAGAACAACAACAAACCCCAATAACCCCGCCCCCTTCCATAATACATTTTTCATTTTATTTAATAAATGAAGCCATCCAAGTAGGGGGCCATCATTGCCTCCTGTGGAAATGAGTTCCATACTATACACTCCATAAGTTGGAGGGCACCTATCTGAAATGGGCAACTGCCCCTGTACCAGTGGAGACTCCCCATGTGTATCAGCATCTTGATTTTCCAGGACATGCAAAAAAACAAAACAAAGGTCTATAAGAAAGCAAAGCTGGTCCAAAAGAAAGAAAGAAAGAAAGAAAGAAAGAAAGAAAGAAAGAAGACAATGAGTGCTTGCTCATTACTTCATGGCATTTCAGTTGGTCATAATAAATGTATTGCTCAACTGTGGAGAATGTCAACTGGTGTGGCGATGACATGCTCATCCCTGCACACACATGCCACACGTTTACTTAACATGATGGGAGAATGCCTGGGATTTTACTGTTACTGATTACCCAGAACTGAACAGGAAAGCTGGTTTGAAATGAAAAACAGGCTTGCTCATTCTGCCCATTTATCAATAAAGCCTTTCACACACTTTGTGTGCGCTTCTCCCTTGCTCATGCTATGCCCATGTATGATCATGGATGCATATATAACATTGGTGCATTTTCTCTGGGGGTACGCATACCCCCTAAACATTTTGTGAATCTAAGTTTGGCCTCATTGAGGGGCAGTATTTCAATATGAGTAGGAAAATGAGAGTACCCCTAAACATTTTTTTAGAAATAAAGCACTGCATAACATATATTTAAAGGACATACCCACCCACGCCCCAAATTCCTGGGGACTGTAGTTTACCCCTCACAGAGCTGCAATTCCTAGCACCTTTAACTAAAGTTCCCAGGATCCTTTGAGAGGAAGGAAATGTGCCTCAAATGTACAGTTGTGTACGCAGCCCGCAGCCACGATCATTTTACAGCTCTGCTTGCATGGTTGAAACTAGTCTTCATTTACAAGCTTCTCATAAACAGGCAGGCCTCCAAAACAATACAAGCTTCAACCACGCATATCTTGTGTGAGACGCTGCATTGTTTTTACCAAAATATAATTTACCTTTGAAGAATGTCAGACATCAAATTATTGTTTTATGATTGATATATTATATCGTGCTTGAATACCAAAGGATTTAGTTTTAGTTGTTTCAGTTGTCTGGATTACAGTACTTTTTTTTTTTCCTAGATAGAACATCCTGGAACAAAAAGGTCTGTTAACCTTTTAAAGGACTACTGACTCATACTTTTACAGTACATAACAGCTATATAACCATAATGCTTTGTAACAACACTCTTCGTCCCTGAGGAAATTAAAGTACATCATGGACTAACATATTAATCTGAGAAGTCATATTTAACTGGAATGCTACTGTGTCATCTTGTTTTAACAAAACAAATAGCTTTATTAGGGAGCTGAAGACAATTTAAACCAGAAAGAGGAATGTAGCTGAGGTAAAATATAACTTCCGGGTGCAAGTTTGTTTTGCATTCAGATTCACTGAGATGTCTTCAGAACAATATTATTATTATTATAACATTTATTATCTTCATCATAATTACTGCCCTATCGCTGTGTGTTGCCTCCTACAGAGCATGAGAGGAGAGGACTGTGTCCCATGGGGTTTACAATCAATAATTTGATACAGTGGTGGTGTAAACAAGGAAATAATGTGTTATTTTGATTGACATACTGAACGTAGTGCAATAAAAAGAGCCTTGAAAAACCCATCTAGGATATCTAGGGAACTTTCTCCACCCCAATGATTATGCTGGTTGCTCTTTTTTGAACCTTTTCCATATTGGAAGACACAAGAACTTCCCACGCTGGAGGAATGGCAGATGAAACTTATGGACTATATGGAACTGGCGGAAATGACTGGTAAAATCCGTGACCAGGGAGAAGAGTCGGTGGAGGAAGATTGGAAGAAATTCAAAGACTATCTTCAGAAACACTGCAAAATTAAAGAATGTTAGAGTGATGTTGGACTGAAAATAAGCGGTTTCCAGCTGTATAGGTTAAAGTTAATGATAGACTAAGATTAAGATTAGGATTAAAGATGATTAAAGAAATGGAAATTTGACAATTAAGAGGGAAAATTTTAATGTTATATTATATTAAGATTAAAGATTAGGTTTAAAGAAGTTGAAGTTATATATTACAATATTATATTAAAGTTAAAGATTGGGATTAAAAAAGTTGAAAAGAAATTGCTGGACAAACAATTTGGATTGGAATACAAAAGAAGGAGGTATGAGGAAGTCCAGAAAATAAGTAAACTAAAAAAACCGGAAATGGAAAAGAGATATTGTTTTTAACTGTTATGTTTTTTGTTTTTTATTGATGAATTGTGTTTTTTTTTTGTGTTTTTGTTATCTTTTTTTTTTGAGATATGTATTGTGTATGTTTTTTCTTTTTTTGTTGTTTAAAACTTTAATAAAAATTATTTATTAAAAAAAAAAAGAACCTTTTCCAGCTCTACAATATCCTTTTAGAGGTGAGACAGAACTTTATTTATTTGAAGTATTTATGTATCAGTTATTAACAATACTAGGGACGCGGGTGGTGCTGTGGGTTAAACCACTGCGCCGCTTGGGCTTGCTGATCGAAAGGTCGGCGGTTCGAATCCCCGCGATGGGGTGAGCTCCCATTGTTTGGTCCCAGCTCCTGCCAACCTAGCAATTCGAAAGCACACAGTGCAAGTAGATAAATAGGTCCCGCTCCAGCGGGAAGGTAAACAGTGTTTCCGTGCGCTGCTCTGCTTTTGCCAGAAGCGGCTTAGTCATGCTGGCCACATGACCTGGAAAAACTGTCTGCAGAAGTGGACAAACACCGGCTCCCTCGGCCTTTAAAGCGAGATGAACACCACAATTGCAGAGTCGTTCACGACTGGACTTAATTGTCAGGGGTCCCTTTATCTTTACCTATTAATAATACTAAGCAGTGTACATAAAATTACAAAACAAAATGCGAACAATTCAAACAATAAAGGCCAGGAAAAATGCACCATAAAGCCGGACGCTACCTTAAAACGCCTGCTGAAATAAGAAAATATTGGTCACACACCCAAAGTTTAGCAAGGAGGGTGTCTGTCTAATCTCAACTGGGAGGATGTTCTAGTAGTTACAAGCGGTGCTCCTGACCCATGAGGTATCACCAAGAGAGACGGTACACAGTATTCCAAGTGCAGTTGCACCATGGATTTTTATGCTGGCATTATGATTTTGACTGCTTCGTTTGCAATATTTTTCCTAATGATCCCCAGCATGCCAATCTGTCTCTTTCACAGCTGCCAACTACAACCCCAAGCTCTTGTTCCAGGCCCCATTAGTGTGTATGTCAAGTTATCAGATTTTTTTTTTGTCCCAATATGCATCAGTTTGCACTTTCTTACACAGTCTGGAAAGATCCTTTTGGGGTTATCTGCAATCCTCTTCTGCTTTGGCCACCCTAAACAATCTGGTATCATAAGCAGAGTTGGCTTCCTCATGGCTCACACCAAATCCCAGTAAATTAATGGACTTCTTAGCAGAATGCTAGTATTACTGACAGAGGAGTCAGCCTCATGCACAGTGCAAATACTGCTTAGGTTACTGCAACAGCACACTGCAAGCAACATTATACAGCCTGACTTTAGCCGAGAGGAAGAAAGAAATGGGAAGACTGAGAAGAAGTTGCTTAGTTTGGACAGAGAAACAAGCAAGCTTTAAATAACTGGAAAGATGCCTTATAGCACCTCCTCTGTTGGAGCAGACTAATCACACTTTCAGTAGTTAATGCATGGATCCAATTCCCATGTTCTCATTAGTCTGACATATTTTCTTACTAGCCTGCTGAGTAGCAAGTAGCCAGCAATTTAATGCTCCTCTGCAACCAGGATGGAAACACAAATAGCCAAAAATGGCCTTCTTCCAAGTAGCAGAGAGGAAGGATGAAGAGATCCATGCTCCACTGGACTGTATACTTGGCCCATGGTTACCAGGCAAGTTTTTTAATTCAAGGCTGCAAATCCTATAGACATTTCCTAAGGCTAAATCTCCCCAGGTTCAAATGGGACTTACTTCTGTGTAGATATGCGCAGGAGAGCAGTGTCAAGACAGCTAGTCCAGTTTTCTGGCCTTCTCATCAAGGTACCCTGAAAAGCATCTGAAGAACCCATTGTTCCTAGGAAAAACAATGCCATAGAAATTAAAAGCTAGGTTTCATTGAGTAAGGGTTAATAGTTTTATCTTTATCTCTGTCTATACGTTTGTGTTTGGCTCAGAAATCATGCTGTTAAAAATGAAGTGTCCGGTAACACCTTAAAAAAGAATGCGTTTATTAGATAATACCAATTCAAGGTGATTGTGTTGACATACAAAATCCTAAACAACTTGGGCCTCAAATAACTGAAGGAGTGCCTTTTCCAATCTTCTTCTATGGTGACCAATCATAGTAAAGTAAGATTGTCTTCCATGAACATGGTCTTAACAGTGAGTCCGTAAGTGAATGTAGGGGCCAATTCTGGAACCACATGTCCTTCCACAGTGGGGACATAGGTTTCCAGGCAGGAGTTGAGGGTTTGTCAAACATGACTTTCTCTTAGCTCTTTTCTCCTTTTCACCCTGAGTTTATGCTTTTTCCAAGTCCATGACACCTTTGGTAAAGGCTGTTCTCTGACTGGAACGCTCACAGGCCAGTGTTTCCTAGTTATCAGTGCTTCTGTTACATTTTTAAAGATTTGCTTTGAGAGCATTTTTAAACCTCTTTTGTTGTCCACTGGTATTTCGCTTTCCACTCCTGAGCTGGGAATAGAGTAGTTGTTTTGGAAGCTCTTCCAATATAGACCTGCAAGGATGACCCTGCTAGCAGTTCTGACGCTATGCGAAGTTTTGTGAGAGGGCCTTTTCTGTGGTGGCCCCCAAATTGCGGAATGCCCTCCCATCTGAGGCATATTTGGCTTCATCATTGTATATAATCAGTATCAGGTCATAAAACTGTAGAGTTGGAAGGGAACACAAGGCTCATCTAGTCCTACTCCCTGCAATGTTGGAATCCTTTGGCCAGTGTGGAGTTCAAACCCATGACCCTGAGATTAAGAGTGCTCTACTGACTGAGGTATCCAGGTCAAGATGCACCTTTCCACACAGGATTTTGGGTGTTGACAAAATTTTGTACTGAGCTGTACATAACCCGCTTGGGGCCTCACAATAGAAGTGCAAGCTATAAATAAGTAAATAAAATTGTGGCACAAGCTTTTGTGGGGTCTTACTGTGTAACTGTCCAAACTTAATAACCTCTGTTGGGGGCTCTGTAATACCAAAATAATATCAAACTGGTTTCAGTTGGTTGCCAAGGGTGGAGGATCAAGCGAGGGGGTGGGGGGACAATGAAACAAAAGGGGCAGAGGAGTTGCTTGGCTTAATGTTTCCAATTCAAGCACTGACCTATATTGACCTGCTTCCTGGGCCTAAAAGCACACTTTCCCATTCTGGTGAAAAAAGATTTACTTCCCCGTGGCTTTTAATCGTCAATCTCCCAGCAGACCTCTGTTTTTTCCTTTAAGGCGTTCAATAATTTGTCTGTTTCAGCAGCACCCACAGAGTCGCCATAAATCACTGTTTACTTAAATGCTTTCTTCCCCCCACTGGGATGTCTAAGGGTGTTTTGTCATCAGTGCATTTAGGTTATCGAGCCTTCCCTCCCCACCCTTGCGCACAGTTTGGAGGGCCATTCACAATGCTCACTCAGCAGAGCATAATGCTTGGGATCTCATACTAGTATTTTTTAACAATGCTGAGAAAGGCTTTAAAAACACCAGTTAGTAGAAATCTGTTAGGTGGAGAAGGGAGGGGGGAGAGTGGGTGGGTGGATTAAGTTTCGGATATGAAAAAGAAGGTTCAGTAAGTACCAGGACTGCAGTGCTGAATCAAGAATCGGCTAGAATATTCTCAATAGCTCTGTACATTTCCTGCTACAACATTTTCACACACCCGTCTACTCGAAAGTAAATTCCATTGAGTTCCCAGTAATTGGCTTTAAGATTGCAGTGCTAGGCTGTGCATATATCACAATTTATTCCAGTTCTAGCGTACTCTTACTACTGGTGTTTACATGACATTAGCCACAATCCATATGTATCCTGTAGTTTCTTGAAAAACACCACTATTCGGTGCATTTTCCTTCAAACCAGCTTCCATCTGATTTAAAAACATAAGCTGTGGTTAAGCTGATGTGTGTACATTTGAGACACCTGTAGCGTGTGTGCAGATGACAACAATATGCACAGACGACTGCTTCACTGAATAGTTTTGGGCGCTTGCATGGGGAAATCAAATGACATAATGTGCATTGGGTGAAGACATCCCTGCCCCCTCTCCTGTGTGACTTCAAAGGCAATGTGGGCGAAACGCCCTTGCTACATTTTAATCAGCTAATGCGCACTTAGCCTTAGTTGACTTAAAAAGTGCCCTAAAGGAATCACATTAATAAAAGCTAAAATTTGTAGCCTGTATCATTTATCTGAATAAAACAAATATGCATGTATGCGCTTAATTAATCTCTTTCAGTGAGTGGTGCACATGGCTTTGGAAATCGTGATTGAGCCGCCTCGCCCCAGCTTGCAGAGAACTCCCTCACCTATCTTTTGAAAGGATACTTATGAACATAAGTAAAGTCCTGCATGATCAGATGAAAGACCTGTCTCATCCAGATGCCTCTTACAGTGAGCAGCCAGATGGCTCTGGAAAGCCCACAAAGCAGGACCTGAGACCAATAGCTCTCATCCACTGTTGCTCTCCAGCAACTGGTATGCAAAGACAGAATCACAGGACTGTAGACTTGAAAGGGACCAAGAGGGTCAAGCTAGTCCACTCCCTGCAATGCAGGAATCTTTTGCCCAACAGGGGGCTCAAACCCACGACTGAGTTTAAGAGTCTCATGCTCTACCGACTAAGCGATCGCCATATAGTCACCATGGACAGTGAGTAGCCTTTGATAGTCTGATCTGCCCTGAATATTGTCCAATCCTCTTTTAAAGCCATCTGAATTGGTAGCAAATTCCGTAGTTTAACCATGTAGTGTGTGAAGATGCTTTTCTTTTGGTCAATCCTGAATCTCACAATTCGGCTTCATCAGATGACATCATCTGGGAGAAAGACACGTCTCTACCCGCTTTGGGGAAAGGCCGTAGTTCACTGGTTGTTGTTGTTGTTTAGTCGTTTAGTCGTGTCCGACACTTCGTGAATCCATGGACCAGAGCATGCCAGGCACTTCTGTCTTCCACTGCCTCCCGCAGTTTAGTCAAACTCATGCTGGTAGCTTTGAGAACACTATCCAACTGGACTTCCGGGGGAGGCGCCTCTGGTAATGGCAGAATTCCTCTGACCGGGAGGAATCTGCTCCGTGGAAATCATAGAATCATAGAATCATAGAGTTGGAAGAGACCACAAGGGCCATCGAGTCCAACCCCCTGCCAAGCAGGAAACACCATCAGAGCACTCCTGACATATGGCTGTCAAGCCTCTGCTTAAAGACCTCCAAAGAAGGAGACTCCACCACACTCCTTGGCAGCAAATTCCACTGTCAAACAGCTCTTACTGTCAGGAAGTTCTTCCTAATGTTTAGGTGGAATCTTATTTCTTGTAGTTTGGATCCATTGCTCCGTGTCCGCTTCTCTGGAGCAGCAGAAAACAACCTTTCTCCCTCCTCTATGTGACATCCTTTTATATATTTGAACATGGCTTTCATATCACCCCTTAACCTCCTCTTCTCCAGGCTAAACATGCCCAGCTCCCTTAGCCGTTCCTCATAAGGCATCGTTTCCAGGCCTTTGACCATTCTGGTTGCCCTCCTCTGGACATGTTCCAGTTTGTCAGTGTCCTTCTTGAACTGTGGTGCCCAGAACTGGACACAGTACTCCAGGTGAGGTCTGACCAGAGCAGAATACAGTGGCACTATTACTTCCCTTGATCTAGATGCTATACTCCTATTGATGAGGCCCAGAATTGCATTGCCTTTTTTAGCTGCCGCGTCACACTGTTGGCTCATGTCAAGTTTGTGGTCAACCAAGACTCCTAGATCCTTTTCACATGTACTGCTCTCAAGCCAGGTGTCACCCATCTTGTATTTGTGCCTCTCATCTGGGTCCGGCCGCCACGGCGAAGGCGGAGACCCGTTAAAATCACAGGCGGGAGAAGCCTGTGAACGTGGGCTTCGGCGGGCACCTTTTGCGCCTCGCGGGGAACCCCGGTTTTTGGGGCTCCGGAGCGACGTGGGGTGAGCGGCACAGTGCATCGAATCGTCTGCTTCTTCCACGGAGCGAAGCCGCATAGCTGTTGCCGGAGAGCGCTGACCTTTTCCTGTGGACAATTTGACTTTAAAGTAATTACCCGTGAGTAGAGCTGAAACGGAAGAATTTGAGTTCTAAAAGTTTAATTTGGTATCGTAACGGGGAGGTTCAAAACAGGAAGTCCGCCTTCCCTTTTTGTAAAGAGACTGAGGCAATGAAGTTGTAAGCTGGAGTCCTGGAAGGTCTTTTGTAAAAGATCAAATTTCCAACGGTAAAGAACATTAAACCCCCTCTTGGAGGCAGGAGAAGAGAGGGGGAAGTTGCGGATTGAGTATGCCTGAGGGAGAGAGCGAAGAGACTTAAAACACCGCCGCTCTGACCCTGGGAACGGGCTGCTAGTAAGACTGACGTCTTTTGGAATGTTCATTGACAGCGCTTAGAACGTTCATTGACAGCTAGCTAAATAAGAGAAATAAATTGTTTCTACTGTCTCCGGCTGCTTTAAAAAGGAGTAAAAGTAACTGAAAATTGAAACTAACTTGAAACTAACTTTGGATTGTTTAAAAGAGGATACTATTGACTATTCCAAATAGAAACTGTTTCCCCCTAGTGGAAGCCTTTGAAACTGGTTGATATACAAGAGTTGGACTAGGGGAATTTCCAGCTGCAAGTTAAGAACCGTGAGACTCTGGGACTGACCTTGAATCTTTCAAATGTTATGGTAAATGGAAGAGGAAAAACAGACCAGTCAACTGTTGATAAAACATTAAGGTCTGGGAGGACTTGGTAATAATCCAGGAGAGGTCTATTATTAGGCCCTCCTGTTCTTTTTGTTGCTGTCTTTGTACTAGTATATTTGAAACCAAGAGAAATGTCGACAGAAGAGGCTTTGGTGGTTGCATTATATAAGATAAATGACTCATTGGATCAGTTTCACAGGAAAATGGACATGATAAATGCGAAAGTGGATGTTTCAATTGTTGAGGATGACTTGAATGCAGGGAGTATGGACAATACCAATACAGAAATCACCCAGAAATTGATACAAGAACCTATTTTGATATGGCAAGCTGTGGAGGAAGTCAAGGAAAAAGCTGTTGCAGTTGAAGGTACAGAAACACAACTGGAGAGAAAGAGAAAGAGAGCCCCAGCCCTACAGAGGCAATTTGATGAACATAAGTTGACGCTCGCTATGACTGAACTTAAGGAAAAACAGACGAATTTGAGGATTAGAGTTCACCTTTGGTGGACATGCCCAAGGATTAAGACACTCTGGGAGATGATTCATAACGAAATGAAAAAGGTATTTAAATATACCCTTTTGAAGAAACCAGAGGCCTTTCTCCTGGGCATGGTCGGTCAATTGGTGTTAAAGAAGGATAGAATTTGTCTCATGTATGCAACAATAGCAGCAAGAATACTCACTGTGAAGTACTGGAAGACACAAGATTTATCCATTCGGGAAGAATGGCAGATGAAGTTGATGGACTATATGGAATTGGCGGAAATGACTGGCAGAAATCCGAGACCAGGGAGAAGAGCTGGTGGAAGAAGACTGGGAAAAGTTGAAGACTATTTATAGAAATACTGTTAAAATAATGAATGTTTGAAAAATGTTGGAATGAAGTTATATGGCTTTAGTAGAAATGCTATAAGGAATCAAGTATAAATAGATTAATAGTGTATTAAAGGGAAAATAAGACTAGAATATGTCAAGATAATTATAGGATAGAAAACAGAGGAAGATGGAAAGGAATTGCTGAAATAATTAATAGAAGTGGAAAACAGAAAGGGAGGTGTGAGGAGGTCGTGGAAATAAGGGAATGAAAGATAAGACATTGAAATTGTTCTGTGTTTGAAATGGTTTGTGTCATGCTTTGTTAGTTTTATGTTTTTCTGTTTTTTTTCTTTTTTGTTCTTTCTTTTTTTTTGTCTTTCTGTTTTGTTGTGTTTAAATGGTTGAAAATTAATAAATACTATTTTTTTTTAAAAAAAAAGAGAACACTATCCAACCATCTCGTCCTCTGTCATCCCCTTCTCCTTGTGCCCTCCATCTTTCCCAACATCAGGGTCTTTTCCAGGGAGTCTTCTCTTCTCATGAGGTGGCCAAAGTATTGGAGCCTCAGCTTCAGGATCTGTCCTTCCAGTGAGCACTCAGGGCTGATTTCCTTAAGAATGGAGAGGTTTGATCTTCTTGCAGTCCATGGGACTCTCAAGAGTCTTCTCCAGCACCATAATTCAAAAGCGTCAATTCTTTGGCGATCAACCTTCTTTATGGTCCAGCTCTCACTGGTATGCTCTCTCTTTATGGTCCAGTTCACTGGAAGAGCATCTTTTTTGCATACAAAAGGTGCCAGACTCAATTCCTTGGCATCCCCAGATAGGGCTGGAAGATAACCCTGTCTGAAATCCTGTGGAGCTGCTGCCAGTCAGGGCTGACAATACTAAAAAAGGTAAAGGACCCCTGGACAGCTGAGTCCAGTCAAAAGTGACTATGGGGTGCGGTGCTCATCTCGCTTCAGGCCAAAGTAGCCAGCGTTTGTCCACAGACAGCTTTTCGGCTCATGTGGCCAACATGACTAAACCTCCACTGGCGCATGGAGGACCGTGACGAGTGCCAGAGTGCACGGAAACGCCGTTTACCTTCCCACCACAGCGGTACCTATTTATCTACTTGCACTGGTATGCTTTTGAACTGCTAGGTTGGCAGAAGCTGGGTGGGAGCTTACCACCGGCAAGCAGATTTGAACTACCAACCTTCCGATCGGCAAGCCCAAGAGGCTCAGCGGTTTAGACCACAGAGCCACCTGCGTCCCTTTGACAATACTGAGCTAGATGGACCAATAGTCTGGCTCAGCATAAGGCAGCTTCCAATGTTCACTTCCCCTTACTATGCATACTTTTATACACCTCTACCATGTCACCCCTTACTCACCCTTTTCCTAATCTAAAACACCGCATACCCTTTCCTGGTAAGGGAAATGTTTCAGCCCCATGATCACTATGGCATGCCTTTTCTGCTCCATCTCCATCTCCAAAATATTGCTATAGGCTGGGTGGTTAGCCTGGATGCATATTTGGGGTTGCATATACTGTATTGTGGTTTTATATTTATAAGATGGGTTTCTGCAGAAACAGACTACAGTACTACACTGGTAAATCCAGTCTCCCTGGCTCTAGCCAAGATTGTTAAGCATCTCTTTACAAGACTAAACAGTTCGGGGCTAAATGGGGCAGGATTTCAGCCCTCCCTTGGCTGGAGGTCATGTCACTGGCAAGTGAAAGAGGACATCTGGGGTCAGTCCTATCTTGGACTGCCCTGGGAAGAGTCCCTGCCTGGACTTTCTCTGTGTTTCATCGAAATATATGACTTTGGGACCTGCTTGGAAACCTAATAGAAGAGCAAGATGCTAGGGACCATTGCTTCTTATGCTCAGTCTGAATATGTATCTAAGTAAAACTAGTATCACAAAGACACCACCCTCTCCAGTGACCTTCATTCTAAGGAAGCTGAACCTTTAATATGAGCTGGCGTCCTTGAAATCTCTCACTGCTTCGAGATTAGGAGGAACCTAACAAAATTGCTTCTGAGATGCAACAACCAGAACTGTACACAGTATTCCATGTGTGATCATGCCAGAAATTTATATACAGTTATTAAGATTGTGGTAAGTTTTATATTTTGATCTCCTTACTAATGATTCTTGGCATGGCATTTCCTTTTTCACATTGCCTGTGTGATAGGAATTTTGAGGTCTTAGATATATGTTGAATGTTCATAAGTGTACCAACCAAGCACGTACATAGATCAGCGCAGGAAGACCAACCTGAAACCATTTTGATTCCCAAACTGCGCAAATGTTTTCTCTGCAAGGTCAAAGTGGGAAACCTCCCCATTGTCTCTTTCCTCACAAATCCTGTCTTAAGGGCACATTTAAGATATGAATAGGATGTGAGCCTGTGACCTGGCTCAGGAACTAAGTATTTATCATTACAAAAGACTGTCCAGGCTCCCCAGGTAATCCAATCAAGTGACCATTAAACAGGTAACCTGGCAGAAGGAGGTAAACAAAGCACTCAGATTTCCTGTAGACCGCCCTTTCTGTGATGTAGGTATGATGTATGGAGGGGTGGTCTTGAGCTCCAGGGCAGGGCAGGGAATTTAAAATGTCTATATAAGGCCTTGCGCGCCATTGTTCTGGGTTCCTCCTCCTTTCCTGTGTGTGAGGGGAGCACCCTGTTGCAACAGATCAATAAAGATCAGGCTTACTAGCTGCTTTGCTTCTCAATATTCTCTGGTTGGCCTCTGTTATTTTCTCCTACCAATAGGGAACCTACATAAGGACTCTATAAGGGCTCTTGGATACCCCACAAGGAAAAAGGGCAGATTTTGTTTACAACACCTGGAATAACGTTTTTCAAGCTATCCCCAAGATCACTTTCCTGATCAGTCTCTGCTGACACACTCCACCAGTGATTATGTGTATTTACGGATTTCTGCCGCACTCTCCATTACTTTACACTTGCATAAATCCTTTGGAGTTCTTTACAATCCCCATTTTTTTACCAGATTGCTTGGTGTCACCAGCAGCAAACCTGGCCTCACTTCTCACCCCTAAGCCTCAGTCATTCGTGAACTAGTTAAAAACCTCTGTGCTGCTTCCAGACTGTCACTATTTTGTAGGTGGAGTTCAATCATTTACCTGCAAATTTACACTGTGCAGTTCAGGTAAATTTGACTCTCTTGTGCAAGAACCACTGCATTCAGCTAACAAATGACACTTTCTGAAATAACACAATACAGTACACTGTTTCACTGTGCTTTGCAAAACTGCACTGATATATCTTTGTCTAAACAGGACTTTTAAGCTGGAATCCTACAGACACCTAGGGGAAAAGTTCCACTGAACCTAACAATGCTGACTTCTCAACAGACATGCAAAGGATTGTTCTGTTTTGGTATACACAGTCCTTCCTGTAGAAGCACATAGCCTTGCTTACTTTTCCCTGTTGGAAGAGTTTGTGTTGTTTGGCTAGATCACCTGCAAATATTTATGCAAAACTTTTATAATACATGATACCAGGTGCAAGATAAGCAAGCATTAACAGTATTAACAATGAATACATTTGCATCAAACACAGGCAGAATGACTCTTATCTCATTAGAACCTGTGTAAATGCCACTCATGTGCTCTCTTTAATTCCATCTGCTGTTTATGCCATGTCACCCCAGGCAACAAGAGGGAACAAAACAGCATATCCTTCACTTGCTGCACTCCTGTCGAGAGTGACAGGAAGAAAAATAATGTTAAAAGTCAGATTTATTTATTTATTTTTTAAAAAACCTCCCCCAAAATGTTTTCATGTGATTCCCATTAGTTGAGGCTGTCACAACAATTAACATTATAGCCATGATTCCCAACCTTTCTCAGTTTGCAGAGCACCTGGATAGCATAGTGCTCTCTGCAAAACACCAAGAATATTCTTTAATGTCATCTTTCATACTAGGAACAATGTTAATAGTAGATAATATGATGTCATATTATATTATGGTCATATTATTATATATTAAGATATCATATGAAAAAAATGAGATTTGACGGGGAAATAACTCTAGCCATTAGCTATTTTTTCTGCTGATTGGGAAAAGCCAATCTCTGCCTGATTTTGCTGGTGAAACACCTCAGTGGGAGCAGAATTTGGGAACCAGCGTGGGATAAAAGAACTTCTCATATCACAATATGGCAGTAAAACATCTCTTCCCTGCCCTCCTGCAGGGTTGTGTCATCCACACGATGTTTCCCTCAAACAATACCTGTCTCAATGTTTCCCCCCTGTAAATTCAGGTTTACTCCTCTTCCCACATCCCCTACTTTCTCTATGCTTATACAGTGGTACCTCGGGTGTCAGGGAACTGCCATCGGAAGGAAGGGAAGTGAAAGGGCTCACACAGGTTGGGAGAGACTCAGCAGCTGAAGAGGGAACCAGTAGGGGGAGAGGAGCTGAGCTGAGGGAAAGTGAGCTGGAGGGATGGCTCAGAGACACTTCCAGCGAAAACAGTGGGGAGGTTTCAGGACCTCCTGTAGGGACACCCACTCCTCGCCGGAAACTGTCACGCAGAGTCCAGAAGACGTGTTTCCGTTAAGGAGCTTTTATGTTGGAAGCGATTCCGAAAGCAACCACTGTCGGAATCTGCCAGCGACTGACGGAGCCATGTTTAAGGGGCTCCGTTACAGACAGAGGTTTGCAAACTTGACCAAACTCTGAGGGACTAGGATTTTACACACAAGCAGCTCATCGTCCCATCACAGCATTCCGACAGTCTCCGTGAGCAGCTTGTGCAGGAGAAGGCATCATGAGCAACCCAGCCGGAACCGGAGAAGCAGGAGCTGGAGCGGGTCCAAGCCTGGAAGAAAGGTACCGGGTGTTGGAGGTCCAGCTAGCGCTGCAGACGGCGAGGCTTGAGGAGAGGAGGGCTCAGGATGCAGACAAAAAGGGGAAAGACACCCAGCTCGTCAGAAAGGTACCAGGATTGGTGCAGAAGTTTGGGGGGGAGCCCAAAGACTATCATGGCTTTCGGACAGAGATGCAATATGCCCTCAATCTGCAGTTTGATGAATTCCCTGACGAGGAATCACGAGTGGCTTTCGTGATTGGGCATCTTGAAAAGGGGGCGAGAGACTGGGTTAGACCCCTGATGGCAGCGAATAGTGACGTCCTAAAGGACACGATGAAGTTCTTTCGCGCCATGGATCTGATGTTTTCCAGCGATATTGAACAGGGAGTGGTCCGCAGACAGTTAATGGCTTGCAAACAGGGGAGCCGATCTGTCCGTGAGTACTGGACTGAGTTCACCATGTTGATCCATAAATTGGGGTGGGATCTATCGGCAGAACCCATTCAAATGCTCTTTGAAGAAGGGCTTTCTTCGGCTGTGAAAGACGAACTTTCCCGGGCGCCCAGGGCGGAGTCTATGGACCAGCTGACCAAATCAGCGCTGACCATAGGAGCGCGCCAGGAGGCGAGAGCATTGGAGAGGCGGGAAGGGAAGGGGGAACGTTGGAAGGAGTTCCGCATTCCAGACATTCCAGAGCCAACTTTCCCGCCGGCAGAGCCGATGGAAATCGGAACAGCGCGCGCGCGCGCAGTTTCAAAGCCCAGTGAGGGGGGAAAGAAGGAGGGAAAAGGCGCCAGGAAATGCTATCTCTGCCAACAGCCAGGTCACTTTGCCAGAGTCTGCCCCCAGAGGAAGGAATGGCAAGGGATGGTAGGAGCTGTGGAGGGAAGAGAGGAAGAAATACCGAAGCAAGTAAAAGCCAACGCCTGGCTGCCACCGTCGGGGCACAGCAGCCAGGCCAAAGAGCAGTGAAAGTGCCCACGCCAGAACCTCCTAAACCCGCCCTAGTGATAGAAGTGGCGCTAGAGCTGCCAAACGGACACCCTCTAAAGATAAAGGCGCTGTTGGACTCAGGCAGCTCCTGCAATTTCATGAGCAAAGAGTTTGCAGCTGAACACCAGATACAGACGATCCCTTTAAGCAACCCCCTGCAGGTGACCACGATCGATGGCAGGGAGCTGTTGGGAGGAGAAGTCAGCTTGCAGACCGTCCCAATGATAATGAAGGTGGCAAGGCACACCGAACTGATAGCGTTTAATGTGGCCACCTTGGGAGGAGCTCCCATTATATTGGGGATGAGCTGGCTAGCGTTACATGATCCGCTGGTGGGCTGGCATCAGAGAGTGGTTTCTTTTGGTTCAGCACATTGCTTAGAACACTGCAAAGAGGGAAAGGGTTTGGCAGGGGCCCAAGCCACCCTAGCAGGGACTGAAGTAACGGAGAACGTGAAGGTACCACGACAATACGCAGATCTCCGCGACGTCTTCAGCGAAAGGGAAGCTGACCAACTACCCCCGCATAGACCCTTTGACTGTCAAATCAATTTACTCCCTGGGGCACAGCTCCCTGTAGGCAAGCTGTACGCCATGTCAGACAGAGAGATGCAGGAGCTAAGAGAGTTCATTGACAAGAACCTGAAGAGAGGGTTCATCAGAGAGTCCAGGGCGGTGGGGGGCAGCCCAGTGTTTTTTGTGGATAAAAAAAACACGAACAAGCCGAGGCTTGTGTGTGACTTCAGGGCCTTAAATGCAGTGTCAGAACCAGTGGCTTTCCCTATGCCCAGGATTGACGACATTTTGACAAGGGTCAGGAAGGGAAAGATTTTTACTAAACTGGACCTAAGGGGGGCGTACAACCTGATACGAATAAGGAAGGGGGATGAATGGAAAACCACCATGTTCACCCCTTTGGGGGCATTTGAATATTTAGTTATGCCCTTCGGCCTACAAGGAGGCTCCGCGTGCTTTCAATCGTTTATGAACCACGTCCTGGGGCCTTTGCTTTACAAGAATTGTGTGGCCTTCTTAGACGACGTGTTGGTGTATTCTGAGAATGAGGAGCAGCATGTGAGAGACGTCAGAGAAGTGTTGAGCAGGCTGCAAGCCAACCAGCTGTGGGTGAAACTGGAGAAGTGTCAGTTTCATACCAAGGAGGTGGAATTCCTGGGGTATCGCCTGTCAGACAAGGGATTGGCCATGGATCCCGGCAAGGTCCAGGCGGTGCTGGAATGGAAAACACCCAAAACAAGGAAGGATGTGCAGGGGTTCCTAGGATTTGGGAACTTCTATCGTAAGTTCATCCGAAACTTTGCCCACCTGACGGCGCCCATTACGGACTGTCTCAGCAGTAAGAAGAAGTTCGTTTGGACTGAGGAGGCGGAGCGAGCATTTGAGGAACTAAAAAGGGCCTTCGCCTCGGAACAACAACTCCTGCATGTGGATTTACAAAAACCGATGAGAGTGGAAACTGACGCATCAGACAGAGCTATTGGGGCGGTGCTTCTGCAGCCAGGGAAGGAGGAGTCAGAGTGGAGACCGTGTGCCTTTTTTTCGCGAAAGCTGAACAAATCCGAGAGGAACTACACGGTGTATGACCGAGAACTACTAGCCATTCATGAGGCGTTCCGGAGATGGAGGCACCTGCTAATTGGCGCACAACATAAGGTGCAAGTGTGCACTGACCACAAGAACCTAGAGTATTGGAGGACGGCACGAGTGCTCAACCAACGGCAAGTGAGATGGGCCCAGGAGTTCTCCAAATTTAACTTTGAGATTTGTTACGTGCCAGGCCCAGAGAACATTAGGGCGGACGCTCTCTCACGCAAACCTGAATATTTGGAGGGGGAGGGAGCACCCGAAGAGAGACATGTCATTCCAGAGGACCGCTGGATGTGTGGGGCGGCATTGGTGGGACAAAGAGAACTGGTAGAGGAAACAGAGAATGATGAATACGCCCAGAATAAGCTCAGAGGTCTTAGGGGTGAGGGAGAGGAACCAGGGGGTTTCGAGGAAAGAAATGGAGCTTTGTATTACAAAGGGGCACTGTATATCCCTGAAGGAGACTTAAGGGGGAGGGTACTCAAGCAGTTGCACGACAGCCCCACGGCGGGGCATTTTGGACAACACAAAACCATGTGGTTGGTCACCAGGGAATTTTGGTGGCCTAAGGTGAGGGAAGATGTACGGGAGTATGTAAGAGGGTGTGAGCAATGCCAGCGAGCCAAAGGGGAGAGGCGGGCACCGGCGGGGCTATTAGAACCCTTACCAACCCCAGAACGACCTTGGGAGGCAGTGTCGATAGATTTTATGACTGATCTGCCGAAGTCCAAGGGGAAAACAGCCATCATGGTGGTGGTAGACCTACTAACAAAGATGTGCCACTTTGTAGCCTGCTCGCATGCAGTCACGGCGGAAGAGACAGCGAAGTTATTTGTAGAACACATTTTTAGGTTGCACGGGGTGCCATTGAGGGTGGTCTCAGACCGAGGAAAACAATTTACTTCCAGGTTCTGGAGGAAGCTCATGAGCTTACTGCAGGTGGAGGTCAACTTTTCGACTGCCCGGCACCCTGAAACCAACGGGCAGGCGGAAAGAGCAAACGGTGTCCTCCAGCAATACCTGAGGTGTTATGTCAATGACAGAGAGAATGACTGGGTAGAAAAGTTGGCGCTGGCGGAATTTGCCTACAACAATGCCGAGAATGTGTCCACAGGGATGAGCCCCTTCTTGGCTAATTATGGGTGTCATCCCAGGGGTTTCCCAGGGGGAGAAGGGGAGAGATGGAGCGTCCCGGCAGCCGAGCATTTTGTAGAAGAAATGGAAGCAATCCATCGTCAGCTCCAACTCAACTTAGAAAGGGCGAAGGAAGAATACAAGAGGCAGGCAGACAAGAACCGAAGGGAAGGTGAAACCATAAGGGTGGGAGATAGGGTGTGGCTGTCAACCCAAGGGTTGCCGTTCAAAGGAGGTTGTAAGAAATTAAGACCCAGGAGATTGGGTCCCTTTGAGGTCATTCAACAGGTCAACCCAGTGGCTTTCAGGCTCCGGTTACCCAACCACATGAAACTGCACCCAGTATTTCACAGGTCGTTACTGTCACCGTATGAGGGGGGACGAGAAGGGATGGCCACTCGGGGACCGGTCATAGAAGAAAGGGAATGCAGCAGCCATGTGGCAGAAATCCTCGACGCCAGGTGGAAGGGGGATCAGGTGGAGTATTTGGTAGCGTGGGAAGGAGAACAGGAGTCAGAAAACACTTGGGTAATGGCAGAAGATATCAATGACGAGGTATTGATAGAAACGTTCCATCAAAGGTTCCCAAGGAAACCTCAGCCTGTGGAGAGGTTCCGGAGGGAATACTTTGGGACCACCGATGAGGAGGAGGAGTTGGAAGGATTCTCGGACTCGGAAGGGGAAGGGGAGATGGACTCTGAGGAGGAGGAGTACTTCGAGACCAGGAACCGCAACAGGTGGAGAGAAGTGTTCGGGACATCGGAAGATGAAGGAAGTTCATTCCGGGGTTTTGCCTCCTCACCGCCCGTAGAGGAGGGGGCGAGAGGGGATGAAGGGGGCCCTGGAGGGGAGGTGGATGTCAGGGAACTGCCATCGGAAGGAAGGGAAGTGAAAGGGCTCACACAGGTTGGGAGAGACTCAGCAGCTGAAGAGGGAACCAGTAGGGGGAGAGGAGCTGAGCTGAGGGAAAGTGAGCTGGAGGGATGGCTCAGAGACACTTCCAGCGAAAACAGTGGGGAGGTTTCAGGACCTCCTGTAGGGACACCCACTCCTCGCCGGAAACTGTCACGCAGAGAGTCCAGAAGATGTGTTTCCGTTAAGGAGCTTTTATGTTGGAAGCGATTCCGAAAGCAACCACTGTCGGAATCTGCCAGCGACTGACGGAGCCATGTTTAAGGGGCTCCGTTACAGACAGAGGTTTGCAAACTTGACCAAACTCTGAGGGACTAGGATTTTACACACAAGCAGCTCATCGTCCCATCACATCGGGTTACATACGCTTCAGGTTACAGACTCTGCTAATATTACCTCAGGTTAAGAACTTTGCTTCAGGATGAGAACAGAAATCGTGCAGCGGCAGTGCAGCAGCAGCAGGAGGCTAAAGTGGTGCTTCAGGTTAAGAACAGTTTCAGGTTAAGAACGGACCTCCAGAACGAATTAAGTACTTAACCCGAGGTACCACTGTAATTATTTTCCAGCACTGTCCTGAATGAAGTCTTATTTTATATTCCTCAGATTTGCACAAAACCAGAAAATTGTACAAGCAAAGTGCATTAAAAATTTCTGCACCAGTTATTGCAGCAATTTAAAAAAATCATGTGTGCTAAAAATTCACATTCGCTAGGAACATAGTCTTGTATTCTTTTGATCCCTTAAATTTTCACAAAACCAGAAAAATGCACAATTTATTTTACAGTTGCCTGACTGTGCTTTTGCACACTTCCTGGGTGGGTTTAAAAAACAAAAAACTCGAAGTATGCAAGCAGCTATCCACACACATACGCTGCCAGTAGTCATACAACATAACAAAATCAACAAATTAGAAGGCAGAGACAAACACAAAAGAGAAGTATGAGTTGCTCCTCATATACAGGTTCAAATAGCTGCAGGTGAGGACTACTCTGGTCTAATTCTGTGGAGGGTAAATGAATTAACAGCTCAACAATGCTTTAATGTGGACAAGCCCACACACAATCTCAGGTGGTATGGAGTTCATTTTAGGCGCTAGGAAAATATGTATTTATAGTTCTCCCAGGCCTTAATATCTTTTAAATATGTCATCCATGTCACCTGAGGCAGTAGGCAGAATAATTCATTTTATTCTAGTCTCTGCAGAAGAAGGGCAATTTGGGCGATTCTTAGCTTTTGCAGCTGGACTGAGTTTTTCAGGACTGGTTGCTAAGGTTTGCATTTGTGTCTGGCTACGTGGGATTTTATGGCCTGATTTTATTGTTATATTATTGCCAGGTTGGCTTTTATTGATTTATGGTTTTATGGAGATGTTGCATGGTTTGTTTTAATTTTGTCTGTTTTACTGTGTAGATCAGGTAGAGAATATTTTCCATGAGGCAACTTATAAGTTGAGTACAGCTCCACGAGGCCCAGCCAGCATGCTCAAAACATCTGGAGGGCACCAAGTTGGGGAAGGCTGTGCTAAGATATCTGAAAGGGGATGTTTGATTTGAGGTGTCTCAAGGCTTAAACTGAGGTGCACTTTATTTTTATGCATTGGCTTGGGGCCAACATACATTAAATCTAACATGAATTTTTCGACTGTGTTCTGATGACAGGAATGAATGATTTGGTTGGGTTTGGTCCAAAATTTACTTTGGGCAGTAGTAGGTAAATGTCAGTCCCTTATCCATGCTGCTCATACACCTTTGCCTTGGCAAAACATGCAATACAGCATACATGCTATCCATTGGAATAATTGTTTTCTGGAGCACTGCTGGGAAGTCTTATATCACCCCCTGTGATGTGTGTGGGCAGTTAATATGCTTAGAATAAACTGAGAGGCACATTCTGTGACATGCAGGAAGCAGCAACTGATGACAAAAGGAATGTTATACCAGTATCATCATTTTACAGCCCTTCTCAATTTATTGAAATAAGGTGAATTTAGGAATAGTTTTTCTTTAATATAAAGAAAAATATTTCAGTGTCCATCCTTTGTTTAATAGCGCAGCCCCTATGCATGTCTACACAGGAGTGGAGTAAGTCCCATTGAATTCAATGGAGCTAACTTCCAAAAGACATGCAAAGGATCGCAATGTCTGATGTGTGCGTGTTAAATGTAACGTGGAAAATTTAGTGTGGAACATGGAAAATGAGATCAGGAGTTCTTAGCAAGCACATTGGGAACTGGATACATTCGGAGATTACCTAAATTC
The DNA here is from genome assembly GCF_964106645.2 of Podarcis pityusensis. Lineage (NCBI taxonomy): Eukaryota > Metazoa > Chordata > Lepidosauria > Squamata > Lacertidae > Podarcis > Podarcis pityusensis. Next base: position 25,511,798 of record NC_138031.1, on the reverse strand, counting down.
AGTAGGGAGTTGGGAGAATGCTAACATCTGATTCCACTGCGGGTGAGTAGCTCCTGTGTCTGAGAAACGGGTCAGCTGCCAACCCTGGAGGTTTGCAGTTTGGGGGTGCGTCTGTCACTGGAGGCTCAAATAGTGCCTTTGACCAACTGTGGCTGGTTCGACAGCTTACAGCCATTCCTGGACCAGGAAAACCTTGCCATACTAGTTCATGCGTTGGTTACTGGATTACTGCAATGAGCTCTATGTGGGGCTTCCCTTGTACTTGATACGGAAGCTGCAATTGGTACCGACTGCCACAGCACAACCGCTGACAGGAGTGAGGCCTTGTCAGTGTATAACACCCATGCTCAGAGATCTGCTCTGTTTGCCAATTTGCTACTGGGCCAGGTTCAAGGTGTAACTACAGTGGTACCTCGGGTTAAGTACTTAATTCATTCCGGAGGTCCGTTCTTAACCTGAAACTGTTCTTAACCTGAAGCACCACTTTAGCTAATGGGGCCTCCTGCTGCTGCCACACCGCCGGAGCACGATTTCTGTTCTCATCCTGAAGCAAAGTTCTTAACCCGAGGTACTATTTCTGGGTTAGAGGAGTCTGTAACCTGAAGTGTATGTAACCTGAAGCGTATGTAACGTGAGGTACCACTGTATTAGTATATAAAGCTCTTAACAACTTGGGGCCAGTTTATCCATGCGATAACAATCCTATATGCCCCCACACAACTGCAGCGACTGGCAGAACTGGCACTCCTACAGGTGCCACATAATACCCGTTCCACATTTGTAAGAACTTGATCGTTTAATGCAGCTGTGACGCGGGATGCGGGACACCAGCTGGGACACAGGTGGCACTGCGGCCTAAACCACTGAGCCTCTTGGGCTTGCCGATCAGAAGGTCAGCGGTTCGAATCCCTGTGACAGGGTGAGCTCCTGTTGCTCTATCCCAGCTCCTGCCAACCTATCAGTTTGAAAGCAAGCAAGTAGATAAATAGGTACTGCTACGGCGGGAAGGTAAATGGCGTTTCCATGCGCTCTGGCTTCCATCACTGTGGTTTAGTCATGCTGGCCGCATGACCCGGAAAGCTGTCTGTGGACAAACACCGGCTCCCTCGGCCTGAAAGCAAGATGAGTGTCGCACCCCATAGTCGCCTTTGACTGGACTTAACCATCCAGGGGTCCTTTACCTTTACCCTAATGCAGCTGTGCCTACACTTTGGAACTCCCTGCCTATTGAGATCAAACAGGCGCCTCTTCATTGTACTTTTTTGGGCACCTGCTAAAACATTCCTGTTTAAACAAGGCTACCCAAATCCTACACCAAAGTTGAGGTGATTTTAACCTGCTTTTGCATTTTAACTTCTGCATATTTTCATGTATAGCTGTAAATTTATCTTGATGGTATTGTTTTATCTTTTTGTAGACCACTTTGAGGCGGGTTTCTTTTTTTAGCAGTCAAACGGCGCATAAATTTTATGAAATCAATAGAAATGTAACGCCAATCATTTAGCAGCGGAATCCTATGTTTTGCATGTCTACCCAGAGGTAAGCCCACTGAGTTCAGCGCTCGCAGGTGGGTCGCCTACGGCTGCCATTCTAGATGCATTTACCTGGAATAAGCCCCGTGGGACACAGCACGACAGGAATTAACCTTTGCGGAGTCATGCACATGATCGCACGGCAGCGTTTCACGAGGTGGAGGCGGCGGTAGGACTCTAGCCCTTTAAGTATGTAAAGCAGCGAAGGGCGGGACTTAGTCTGGCGCTGATTAACAGGAGGGGGGCGGAGCTGCCCAGCGGAGCATCGGATTGGTCGGCGCGAGAAGAAGGCCCTGGAGAATCCCGTTCTGATTGACAGGCGGGGCGGGGCTTCAGCAGAATGGCGGCGGCCGTGGCTGCAGTGGCAGCGGCGGCTCTGGGCCGAGGGCTGCGCCCGTCTCCCTCAGCCTGGCAGCTCCGAGGTCCGCTCGCAGGCCGCAGCCGGCTGCTCTGCCCCGCCGCCTGCGGAGGGGGCGCGCCGGCTGTGGCCGCTGCCTCTCACCAGTCGGGGGCAGGGGAAGGCGAGCGCTACTGCATGGAGCTGCTGCGGTGAGTCGCTGCAAAGAGCTTTTCCCCGCTCAGATTCCTGCTACTCGCGGCTCGGATTTTTCGTTTCGGTTTATTTTTGAAACGCTGCGATGATATGTTGGTGCATGTGTGCTGTTGGTGCATATGATATGTGCCGCGCATTCGGCGCTGCTCGGTGGCCCCTTGAAGGTTTTTGATCGTGTGAAAAGAGGGAGACCCGTGTACATTCCCTCCTTTGGGGTCACCTCTAGTGGAGCACATGGTGTCTCCCCCTCCAACCCACCCCAATTTTATCCAGCCTGGTGCCTTCCAGGTGTGCTGGCTGGGCCTGGTGGGAGTTAATATTTATTTTTCATTTTTTCTCTCCCAGGAGCAAAAGGTGGGTGAACATGGTTCTGTCCGCTTCTCCTTTAATCTTCACAACGAGTCTGAGAGCCAGTGACAGGCTCAAGGTCATCCAGTCAGCTTCATGGCAGAGGGGGGATTTGAACCCTGGGCTTCCCCGGGTCGTAGTCTGACACTCTAACCATTAGGCCACACTGGCTGGCTGCCCAAGCTGTGGATTACTGCAATGAATACACTTTATGCAGGCCTCCTTTTTAAAAGCAGTCCAGAAGCTGTAGCTGGTACAGAATGCTGTCTCTGCCCATGCAGTGTGTTGGACAGCAAGATGGGGGATCTCATGTTATGCTCACCTTTGAAAGCAATGTGCTGGCTGCTAGTGAGCTGCTGGGCCTAGTTCAGGCTCAACATCTGGAGGGCACCAGGTTGGCAATGGCTGCCTTGCAACAACTTTGTGAGTTGGGTTAGCGTGGCAGCTGACTGGCCTTAGCTCCATGGCTAAGTGGAGATCTGAAACTGGGTTTCCCCCGTACTTGTGTGACACCATAATCCTTACTCCAGAAGTCATTTAATAAAGTTTGTTGCTCTGTGAAAAGCCTTGTCAGAAGTTCTTTGCTCTCTGGTGGATCCTGCATCTGAACTAACCTACCAGACAGTGAGATTGATAGAGAAGGGGAGTATCTCAGTGGTAGAGCCATCTGCCTTGCATGCAGAAGGTCCCGAATTCAATCTTCAGCGTCTCCAGGTAGGGCTGCAAGACCCTGGCATGAAATCCTAACTCAGAAAGAAACAGCTTCCTATGTTCTTATGAACAAAGGCAGGCACAGCTTTTCTCTAGAATCAAAGTTTTCAAAACACGTACAGCAGAATGAGATTGCAAAATGCTGGCTTGAGGCTGGCTGATTTAGGGTGAAGCAAGTTGCTACTTACGTAATTGATTGTTATAGTAGTTTTACTCCCTGGGGGAGGTGTTTGTGGAATTTTCCAGCTTGGCTGCCAAAATTACTTGGGCAGCCTTGGATTATTCACCTTGACTTTGGGGTCTAGTGGCCGTGAGCCATTTTGCTGTTTGGTCTCATGTTGCAAAAGGCAGGAGGCTTCAGTGCTGAAGTGGCAGAATGAACTGCCATCACTCCATACTGCAGGTAGAGGAATTGTATATGACAGGCATGTCCAACTCCCAAGAGACTGTGATCTACTCCCAGTATAAAAAACTGGCAGTGATCTACCCATTGTCATTGGAGGGAGGAGGAGCGTGCGTGGGGTGGGTGGATTAACCAGAATTGCTTTTTTTAGGAGGGGAAGTGTCCAGAGTTATTGAGCTTTGGGGGGGGGGGAGAGGATTGCACAGAGTTTTTTTTAGCTCCCCCCCCCCATAACTTTTTGTGCACGATAAGGATCCTGTGATATACCGATAGATCACAATCTGCCGGTTGGACATCCCTGGTATATGATCGCTGCTGCTGCTTTTTAGTGATGCTCTATAACAGGGACGCGGGTGGCGCTGTGGGTAAAACCTCACTGCCTAGGACTTGCCAATCGTATGGTCGGCGGTTCGAATCCCCGCGGCGGGGTGAACTCCCGTCTTTCGGTCCCAGCTCCTGCCCACCTAGCAGTTCGAAAGCACCCTTAAGTGCAAGAAGATAAATAGGTACCGCTTTATAGCGGGAAGGTAAACGGCGTTTCCGTGTGCGGCGCTGGTGCTGGCTCGCCAGAGCAGCTTCGTCACGTTGGCCACGTGACCTGGAAGTGTCTCCGGACAGCGCTGGCCCCCAGCCTCTTAAGTGAGATGGGCGCGTAACCCTAGAGTCGGACATGACTGGCCCGTACGGGCAGGGGTACCTTTACCTTTACCTATAACTAGAAAACCAGTATTGCTAGTTCAGAGGTGCATGATACGCTTTCAAGTGATTCCCCAAACCATGATGGAAATAATTATGGAGTGAGAGGAAAATGCCCAATCCTGTCACACCGCTGATTTTTTATAGTATTGGGAACCCCTGACGTTGCATAGCACTGCAGCCCAGAGTTAAGCATTGGTAGTGTAAAAGTCTACTATGAGTGTGCACTGCTCCTTTTGTAGAGCACAAGAGGTTCCTGCCCTATGGAACTTCTTTCAGTCTGAAAACTGATACAGGGGAGACAGAAAAGGGAGAAGAAAGCAGAGGTAACTGGGAGAAGAATATGTTTTTTCAATGCTGAAAGAGCAGGAGCAAAGGTTTTCGGCAGCATTATATTGGGATAGGACAGTATAGAGATACTGTAAGAACAAAGAGTTTCTTCTGGCCCCTGGACTGAACAGGAAGCCAGTCTAGGGATTGAAAGAGGAGCATATGCTTTTCGTGCAGAAGCTCCCAGGTCCAATTCCTAGCATCTCCAGGTAGGGTTGAAAGAGACTCCTTGAAACTGTGGAATGCTGCTGCCGGTCAGTGTAGACAATAATAAGTTAAATGGACCAATAGTCTCCTTTGGTATAAGACCACTTCCTGTATTCCCAAGGGTTGACCAAATGGTAGTGTTCTAGGCAGGAGCGGTTGGATGGGGAATATAACTGCAAACATCTCCATGGGTTCTAAGTTTAAACCACAAATTCTCCCACAGGGGGTTTGTTTGCTAATGTATGTGTGGGTGGTCTTGACAGGAAGAGTGCTTGAAATTGCATCATGCATTCCCTGAACTGGGGACAGTTTGTATTTCCTTCACTTTTGTTTAAATGAGCTTGTGACAGAACATAACGCTTGTATCTATTTTTGTTTTCCTCTCTAGGAAACGTGACTATGAAGGGTTCCTCTGTTCGTTACTGTTGCCTGCGGAGTGCCGTCGCTCTGCTTTTGCTCTGAGGGCCTTCAATGTAGAACTAGCCCAGGCAGGTATTAAATGATACATTAGTAAAATGTTCAATCCTTTTTTTAAAAAAGTGACATTTAAATTTGCCTTTTTTCCAGTTCCATGTTACACTGATCTGTTCAGTGAACTTTCCATAATGTACCCCACATCTCTTTGAGTGGCTGCAGCAAGGGTGGCCTACATGATGTTGTGGACCACAATTCCCATTGGCCATTCTGGCTGCGCGTCGGAGTTCACAACATCTGGACAGCACCATGTTGACTGTCCCTTTGTAATGTCTAAAATCTTTGTTTTGTGCAGTACTGATAGCCAGCTTGATTGTGCGGTGAATAAATGTAGCAGGTGGCACTCAAGGAATTGGGTATATGCAAAGAAAGAAATGTTGGCTTGATTATTTTAAGATCAATAAATTGCAGCATTATTCACTACCAACATAACGTTGCTGCTGTTCCAGATTAAAGAATCCGTAACTCAGAAGACAATTGGCTTGATGAGAATACAGTTTTGGAGGCAGGCTGTGGAAGACATGTATCATGACAACCCACCACAACAACCAGTTGCCGTAGAGCTGTGGAAGGTAAGAAGTATATATTTGTACTACAATTCACGTGTGTTCGCCATTCTTTTCATCTCTCGGGACATGCTGTTGGCAAACCAGCCATTTTTGATGCACTTGGTCTAAGCTTGAATTCAAGGTGATTCAGATGTTTAAAAGAGGAAATACAAGCACAGCTGCTGTTTGCCTCTGAGTGGGAATTTTGGTATTTCCTTGCATTAGAAAGTCATGGGAAGATTAGGCCAGGCATTATAACTGACCTGTCAAGCTCAGCATTCTTCAGTCAGATGCCTGCTTTATTTCAAGCATCTAAATCAAGGGCAGTGAACCACTGGCCCACAAGCTATATCCAGGCCCACCAAGCCAATGGTGCCATTGGGAGCACTGAATGAACCTCACCCATACCTTCCGTCATGGACAGCCCTGAGAAACAGCAAGGAATCATTTGCCGCAGGTTGGGATGCAAGTTCTTCTTTCTGGGGCCCTTCAATCTGCTCTCGATGGCAGCAGGTAGAGGAGAGGTGCTTTGTTCAGGGCCGGAAATGGTAAATCGGGTCAGAGGCTGGTGGGTAATTCCATGGGGCTTAGCAGGATGGTTTAAAACCTTTCCACCCAGCCCAGGGCTGTGATGTGAAGTAAAATGCTACTACTACCACCACCGCCCCACCATTCCTCTGCTGATCAGTGAATGCTCTATTTGGTGTGTGTCTGCTTTGATGTGTGCTTGCATGTGTGAGAGTGTGGTGTGGCCACACTCGCTGCTAGCATCTGCCCCAGAGGGGTTGCAATGGGACAATGATGTTATCAGGCCGAAAAAAGTTAGATACCCCAATTTAGGAAATCTGCAGAGTGCTTCATCTGGTTTAAGCAAAGTAGATTAAAAGTTAAGCAGCTCTCCACAAAATCACCTGCTGATCTGGAGGGTAAATAGCCAAGGAGACAATGGGAATGCATTGCTGTGCTCCGTTCTGTTATGAATCAACTCAGGTAGGCACACTTCTGCTGATCTCTAGGTGCTCGCAAATCCACTCATCAGTGGTGACTGTCACTGGTGAGCAGAATGCGCTTCCCGAAGGCTGGCTTAGTTTTACCCCCAACGTGATTCCCAGAAATTTCAGAGGAACAGTAAAAAAACTGCCTTCTGCCAAGCCAGACCATTGTAACACCATAGCGGCAGCAATTCATGAAGGTCTTCAAACAGAAATCTTTCCCAGTCCTACCTGGGGCTACCAGGAATTGAACTTGGGCCCTGATCCCTGTGGTTTGCCATAGAGCTATGGCTTTTGCAACCAAATTACAAAACACAGATGTGAATGTATTCCATTGAAATCAATGTGACCTCCACCTGGTGCATTTCAGGAGTAGATTAAGGCTGTATTTCTAAGCATTCCTTATTGACAGTCACCCAGTTGTTGTTTTAAAAAAAAGATGAAATTTGCTTCCTAGTAAATTATTTCAGATGTCAATATACAGTGTTTTAAATCCAATGTTGTGCTAGAAAGCAATTAATATAAAAGCTGGCCACATTGCTTTTTAAATGTATGTAATGGAATAATAGAAGAATAATCAAATCTGTAAGAGTGATCAAATCTTCAGTGCAGAATGCTTTTATTGGCTAGATATTGAAGTTTCCATACTATTTTGCGGGTAAAGGCAGATGTGGTGTGAAAAAAGATGTTGTATTGTGACCCTCAACTACAAGGTGAGCTTGGCTCCACAACTGAAATGGCATATATATACCAGCAAATCAGGCATTAATCTTGGGTTTCACACAATGCTCTCCCCACTAGGCTTCTGGCAGACTTCCTCTCTTTTAGTGTGAATGCTTATCTGTCTGTCCATTAAACTTGATTTTATTTTTAAGTACACCATTTTGTTTAAAGGCACCATTTTGTTTAAAGGGGTGCAAAGGGCCAGTTGTTCATATGAGGAGGGTTTGGCCAATCAGCAGAGTACTCTTGAAAAGTATAAAAGGGTTTCTTCCCTGATTCCCAGCAGAGGTTGACCCTGGAGAGGAATGTGGATTAATTTTCAGAGAAGGCATTTCCAGTGCAACCACTCCCCCCCAACCTCTTATTTATCTATTTATTAAATTTATATACTGCCTGTCATCAAAAGATCTCAGGGCGGTTTGCAAGATAAAAACAAGGTAAAAGCACAAATAAATAGTCAAAACAGAAGCAACAAAGGCCTTGTTGAAGAGGGACCCCCCCTCCCCAATTAAACCCCTTCCCTTTCTCCAAAGATCTCCAGTACATAAGTATCCCTCTCCTTTTATGCACACAAGAACCATATGAGGTAGTAGATTGGGCTGAGATGCACAAACTTATGGAATACGCAGAAATGGCGAAACTGACTGGAAGATTAAGAAATCAAGATAACAAACTTTTTATAAAAGACTGGAAATGGTTTATTGAATATTTACAGATAATTTTTCAAACAGAAAAAACACTGGCAGGATTACTGTTATAACCTGCAGTTACATAAGAGTATATATTTAAAGAAGATAAAATGAGTAAGAAAAGTTAATTTGGATATGCAGAAGATATTAAAAAATAAATTTAAGGAACCGCAGAAATAGGGGGAAGGAAGGCAAGTTTTAAAATGTCAAAATGATTGTAAAATCAGTGAAATGTATATATCTGAAAAATATAATGTTTTGGGTTGTTTTTTTTTGAAAAAAATAGATTAGGCTGAGAGACGGTGAGTGGCCCAAGGTCATGGCTGAGTAGGGACTCAAACCTGGATCTTTCTTGTTCTAATCCAACACTCTAACCACTATACCAGGCTGCTGCATGTGCCACCCCGCCGTGTATTAGTGTACCCGTTTCAACAGATGGCAGAATGCTTATTGTTCTCTCCAGTCCTTGGTGTCTCCCTCCAGGAAAGGACGTGAATAATTGTGCCAAGTTCCTTTTCAATGGCTTCCTCGTGAGCTTGGCTCTTGTTCCCTGTTTCCCTTTCCAAGTCCAGTACAGCTTGTTTACTATCCTTTTTTTTTTTTTTTTTTTTTTTTGCTATGGACTTGTCCAGACTTGTTTTTCTGAGTGCCCCTTATAGATGAGTCATAACTTTATTCTTTTGTGAGTCAGAGAGGGAAGGGAGTCTCTCAGAAGAGTGGTGTTATTTAAGCAATTAACATTTCTTCTGCTGCTGCACAGATTGCACACCATATTTTTGCTACTCGGCACGTGTTATTGATAAGAATTTTATTGTTTAGTCAAAGTATTTACTGTGCAGTGGGGCCAATTCTTCCTCCAAGCTGGTTGGCGTACCAGACTTCATACACTTCTAAATTGGGTGTAATTTGTGTTTTTTCTGGCACATACATGATTTTTTAAAAATAAAAAATAAAAATAACCTATCTGCTTGCCAGTCTTTATGTGTCATTCCCAGCATTTATTTTCAAGATTTATACTTTGCCTTTTGATCAAATCATCTCCAAGGCATCTTAAAGCAGATTATAATAATACAACACACAGCAAATTAACTTGCCTTCTGGTGATGGGGTTGTAAAGAGAAAAGTCGAAGGGACAGGATACCCTTTCTGCAACTCCCTGGGGTTCCTGATTTTCATATGCAGCTTGCAGTGAGCCCGAGATAAATGGTTTCTCTCCCTACCCCCAAGTCTGTTTTTTATTTATAAAAGTATCTACCTCCCTCCTTTGCTGGGCATCGCTCATCCAAGGTCGCTTACAATATTAACTACAGAATAAAATAACATCCGTGATACCCAGCTAAGCAGTTCTGCTAGTGCAAGCAGTTTTCACTACACAGCAGAACTTCCTTTCCCAGCACACCCCCTGAATATGTTCTGGGAGTTCGTCTAACCCTCCGGAGCAGATTTAGGGGATGCCACCCCATAAAACTACATGGGACGCGGGTGGCGCTGTGGTCTAAACCACTGAGCCTAGGGCTTGCCGATCAGAAGGTCGGTGGTTCGAATCCCCTCGGTGGGGCGAGCTCCTGTTGCTCTGTCCTAGCTCCTGCCAACCTAGCAGTTCAAAAGCACGTCAAAGTGCAAGTAGATAAATAGGTACCGCTCCAGCGAGAAGGTAAACGGCGTTTCCGTGTGCCGCTCTGGTTTTTCCAGAAGCGGCTTAGTCATGCTGGCCACATGAGCTGGAAAAACTATCTGCGGACAAACGTCAGCTCCCTCGGCCAGTAAAGTGAGATGAGTATCGCAACCCCAGAGTCGTCCGCGACTGGACTTAACTGTCAAGGGTCCTTTACCTTTAACCCCATAAAATTAAGCTCCAATGGCCGCAGCGTAAACAATGATTTTAAAACATCTTATAATATATGCCAGTTAAAAGAAATAGAAACAACATAACATGACAGCAGTATCATGTTAGAGTCTATCTTCCTTCACAGAGGTGAACATGGATGCTCATAGCATGTGTCTCTTTAATGTCTTAGTTGGCATTCACCAGCAGTTTGTGGTGCAATAATCAATACTTCTGATATTTATCTCTTATTGCCATAATTGATAGTTCACTCAGCTGCTATCACTGATGAGCAAGAGAGTTGTCTCAGCCCATGCTTTCACTCTCCATTCTTTCTCTAAATTAGCTTGGATGTTAATGTTAAAATCCCAACTTAAACTACGCATCTGGCAGAAAACCTGATGAGTTCAAGATGCCTCTCTGGAGTAAATAGGATTATGGGGGAAGGTTTGGCTTTTTCCTCTTTTTTTAAAGAAACAGTCTTTTATTTAGTGGCTGATTTATATGATATGATGACGGAAAGGGAACTTTATATAAATCAGTAGTAGCTTTAAGACACATGAGAACAAAACAACATGGAAATAAAATATGACCTTCTAATAAAAGCTGGTATTGTCAATATTGCTCTTCCCCCATGTGCTCTCTGTTCTGACCTAACTATATTCTGGTTTGGCTTTTCCTTGTTCTCAAATGATTACATTGTGTTCCATCATTTCCAGGCAATCAAGAGGCAAAAGTTAACCAAAAGGTGGCTTATGAAGATTATTGATGAAAGGGTAAGGTTTGTCCCCGTTTAAAATATTCATCCATGTGAGCTTTTCTTCTACTTGATTCTCTGCCCAGAAAGCCTGTGGGAAACAAAATACCCACCTCCATATAGGAATAAAGTTTTCATACAGGATCTTTCATTATATTATGAGCATATTTACACTTGAGTTACAGTCATTGCGTTGTATCCAGCTCCTCTTTTCCACTTGTGCAATGGAACATCCCTTCCCCACACCTCACACCCTCCAAATTTGCTCTGGAACTGTGGTTCCCAATGTGGGGCACACGCCCCCAGGGGGGCAATTTGATTTTTAAGGGGGGCCATTTGGAAGCTTGTTTAGACCAAGTTAATGGCCTTTTAGGCTTCCTCCATGTGAATAGGAGTTCACTTTTTGAATAGTAAGAATTATATGTCACAGGGGGAAGGGGGACACCAGGATTTTAGAGATGCTTTGTTTAGTCGTGTCCGGCTCTTCGTGACGCCATGGACCAGAGCACGCCAGGCACTTCTGTCTTCCATTGCCTCCCGCAGTTTGGTCAAACTCATGCTGGTAGCTTCAAGAACACTGTCCAACCATCTCATCCTCTGTCGTCCCCTTCTCCTTGTGCCCTCTATCTTTCCCAGCATCAGGGTCTTTTCCAGGGAGTCTTCTCTTCTCATGAGGTGGCCAAAGTATTGGAGCCTCAGCTTCATGATCTGTCCTTCCAATGAGCACTCAGGGCTGATTTCCTTAAGAATGGATAGGTTTGATCTTCTTGCAGTCCATGAGACACTCAAGAGTCTCCTCCAGCACCATAATTCAAAAGCATCAATTCTTTGGCGATCAGCCTTCTTTATGGTCCAGCTCTCACTTCCATACATCAATACTGGGAAAACCATAGCTTTCACTATACGGACCTTTGTTGGCAAGGTGATGTCTCTGCTTTTTAAGATGCTTAGGTGGCCAAAAAAAGGTTGGGAACCACTGCTCTAGAGGGTTGGGAGACCCACTGGAGCAGGTTTTGGTGGTGCATTGGGACAGGAAGGAGAAGTCCTGTCGTGCAATTGGAACTCTCTTAGGCAACATTGGATACAACCCATTATTCCCCCCCCCCAGGGGATCCCTAAACTGCAGTGAGCGCTATTGTTAGTTTCAAATTAAGCCAGCCTCAAACCATGGCTGTGTTCATACATAACGACAAGCCAAACGCCTTGGCATATTGTGATGTTTATTGGGAATGAGCAGTATGCTGGTGCACACTGCCTGTTTGCTCCTGTTCTGCTTCTCTCCTGTAACAAACAGGATAAAACGAACCAGGAAGCCTTGATTTCCCATTTTGTCTGAAGCAGGGATTGTGCTTTGTTGCTCTCTAATCACTATTTTTCCGTAATGAGAGTTTGCTTTGATACCAGCAATTCATTCAACCAACTTAGCCCCAAGTTAGGAAACAGGTTTTGCTTTCTGTGTTCAAACTCCTAGGAAAAGAATATGGATGATAGAGCCTATCGGGATATCAGTGAGCTTGAAGCATATGCTGAAAATACCCAAAGCGCTATCCTTTATCTGACGTTGGAAATGCTTGGTAAGCGCCTCTTTAGTTATCATGTCTGCCTGCCTTTTATCAATGGGTGCAGAATCCTGGGGACTGTAGCTTACAAGTCCCAGCACCCTAACAAATACAGTTCCCAGCATTCTCTGGGGCAAACCATGTGCTTTAGATATATGGTGTGGATATAAGGCTTGTGAGGCATTTCAGCATTGTTTGAAAAAATGGCTTATATATAGACTTGGCATTGACGCTTGCAGTTTCACACAGCACTATAATCACAACAGTTGCAGTTAGCACGAGAGAAATATGGTACAGCGAATTCAGCCTCTGCTTTTGGAGCCACCTCGCTCATAATTTTTCAGTTGTCTCGTAGGCACTCATATTTCTCATTGCTTACACAGAGAACCTAATTCCTGCTGTTTTGCATAGAATAAATGCAGCAAAGGAAGGGGTTGAGCTCTTGGTTTCTGAGTCTACCATTGTCCTAGGCATTGCCCAGTACAGTGGTAAATCAAGCATTGGGATAAAACGTTTTGTCTTTACTGTCAGGTCTTAAGGACAGTCTTTGGAGACTAGCCCTAGTATTTACTATCAATACAAAATGAGATTCTTTGTGTTGAAAATATTCTAATATTAATGCTGAAATGAGACTTGCCCATCCGGCTAGTATTGTCTATTCCAGGGTTTCCCCAATTTGAGTCTCCAGCTGTTGTTGAACTATAACTCCCATCATCCCATGCCAGCTGGACCAGTGGTCAAGGATGATGGGAGGTGCTCCAACAACAGCTGGAGACCCAAGTTTCTATTCTGATGGGCAGCAGCTGTCCAGGGCCTTGGGCAAAGGCCTCTCCCATCATCTGCCATCTGATCTTTTTAGTCTGAGCTACCAGAAATTAATCCTGGGACCACCTGCATACAAAGCATGTGATCTGTCCCCAAGCCATGCTACTTTGCCAGCAGTGGGATTGCATGCCACCTTGGTAAACACAATTTTCCAAACCTGTGTTTGCTTAGATCTTACAAACACGGGACAGGGTGCATCCTTTGTATAGCAGAATTGCTGGGTGAGGGAACAGCTGAACATTGCTCCCTGCTGAACTTCCTTACAAGTGATCCTCACTTCCCACTAAGCAAACGTAGAGTAGGGAAACTTTGTGTTTGCCCTATAACGTGCAGTTCTGTCCTCGGACAGCTACTGTTTTAACGTTGCTTGTGGCTTGAGTTGTGCTTTGCAGCTAATCATATGTACTTGGAAGTACCGTATTTTTCGCCCTATAGGACGCACCGTCCCATAAGGCACACCTAGTTTTTTGGGGAGGAAATAAAGGGAAAAAAATTATTTCCCCCCCAGGCGCGGGGCTGGGGTGGGGGAAGCCCGAGCTTCCCCCGACCCCAGCCCCCAAACAGGCAGCTCTCTGCAAGCCATGGGAGCCCAGCGCTGGCTCCCACTGCTTGCGGAGAGGTCCGCGAAGCCTGGACGCGCTGAGCTCAGCGCGCGCAGGCTTCAGCATGCAGGCAACTCTTTGCAAGCAGCGGGAGCCCAGCACTGGGCTCCCGCTGCTTGCGGAGAGGTGCGCGAAGCCTGGAGAGCGAGAGGGGTCGGTGCGCACCGACCCCTCTCGCTCTCCAGGCTTCAGCGAAAGCCTGCATTCGCCCCATAGGATGCACACACATTTCCCCTTCATTTTTGGAGGGGAAAAAGTGCGTCCTATCGGGCGAAAAATACGGTAAGTCCCAACTGGGTGAGGTGGAACATAGAACCACAGAATTGTAGAGTTTTAAGGGATCCCGGGGGTCATCTGGTCCAACCGCCTGCAATGCAGCAATCTCAACCTGTGGTCTCCCATCCTGGTTGAAACCATATTGGACCCTGCTTAGCTTTGCAGATGGGCTGAACGTGCATGCCTTCCAGTAACTCTGCTCAGGATTTCATTCACGGGGTGGTTTTTATCTTCTGTTTCTGCAAGGACAGGTGTGAAGGACCTCCATGCAGACCACGCTGCCAGTCACATCGGCAAAGCGCAAGGCATTGTAACCTGCTTAAGAGCCACTCCCTTCCATGCTAGCAGGGGGAAGGTGTTTCTGCCCATGGACATATGTATGCTGGTAAGGTGATACAGCTGGGATCCAAACTCATAGCAGTAATCACAACTGCATTTTTTTCCTCCAGACTCTTAACAGCAGGGCTTGTTGAATTTTTCAACTGTCACATTCCAGCAATGAGAGGTGCTAAAAAGTTTGTAACATCACTTGGAAATCCAAAATATATTTTGGTTGCATTGATATAATTTAGTTTTGCTTGGTAAATAAAATGCACATAAAATTGCATTAAAATCATTAAAAATGATTGCCAAGTACTTGCAGTTATAAAAATAATAAAAAAAAAAATTATTTATACCCCGCCCTCCCCGGCCAAGACCGGGCTCAGGGAGGCTAACATCAGGTATAAAAACAATTGATTAAAATGCAACTTAAAAATAGGATTAAAATAATAATAATAATAATAATAATAATAATAATAATATTAATAATAATAATAATATTATTATTATTATTATTATTAATAATAATAATAATAATAATAATAAATTTTATTTATACCCCGCCCTCCCCAGCCGAAGCTGGGCTCAGGGCGGCTAACAACAATCAAAATAATCCAACATTCTAAAAACCTTTCATTATAAAAATTAATTAAAATCAAATTGATGGCAACCATTAAGCAAAATTCTGTGCAGATTGCCAGAGGAGGGCGTCAGGCTGCGCCCTGACCAAAGGCCTGGTGGAACAGCTCTCTGTCTTACAGGCCCTGCGGAAAGATGTCAGGTCGCGCAGGGCCCTAGTCTCTTGTGACAGAGCGTTCCACCAGATTGGAGCCGTGGCCGAGAAAGCCCTGGCTCTAGTTGAGGCCAGCCTAACCTCTCTGTGGCCTGGGATCTTCAGGATGTTTTTATTTGCAGACCGTAAGTTCTTCTGTGGGACATACCAGGAGAGGCGGTCCCGTAGGTACGAGGGTCCTAGGCCGTATAGGGCTTTAAAGGTTAAAACCAGCACCTTAAACTTGATCCTGTACTCCACCGGGAGCCAGTGCAGCTGGTATAGTACCGGATGAATGTGATCTCGCAGCGAAGACCCCATAAGGAGTCTTGCCGCGGCATTCTGTTTTTTTTTTATAAGATATTTATTAAGGTTTTCAAAATATTACAATATAGAAAAAGAAAAAAGAAAAATGCAAAAATAAAAATAGTTAAAAACACTTCATTCTTTCCATTACTTATCTTTCATTTGCTTATATCCCGGACCTCCTCACGCCTCCCTTTTTTGTATTCCAGTTCAATTTGTTAGTTCAGCAAATCCCTCCCCTCTTTGTATATCCTAGTCGTTAATCGTAAAGTATTATAATTTTAAATTTTTACCTATTTTTATTAATAATCCATTTTTTCATATTCCCTTATAACATTTCAGCTAAAGACCACTTAGTTTCAATCCAACATCATTCTAACATTCATTAATTTTGCAATATTTCTGTAAATAATCTTTAAACTTTTCCCAATCTTCTTCCATCAACTCTTCTCCCTGGTCTCGGATTCTGCCAGTCATTTCCGCCAGTTCCATATAGTCCATCACCTTCATCTGCCATTCTTCCAAGTGGGTAGATCTTGTGTCTTCCAATACTTTGCAGTGAGTATTCTTGCTGCTGTTGTGGCATACATAAAAAAAGTTCTATCCTTCTTTGGCACCAACTGGCCGACTATGCCTAGAAGAAAGGCCTCTGGTTTCTTCAAAAAGGTATATTTAAATACCTTTTTCAGTTCATTATAGATCATCTCCCAGAAAGCCTTAATCCTTGGGCACGTCCACCAAAGGTGAAAGAATGTACCTTCGTTTTCTTTACATTTCCAACATTTATTATCGGGCAAATGATAATTTTTTGCAAGCTTGACTGGTGTCATGTACCACCTGTATATCATTTTCATAATATTCTCTCTTAGGGCATTACATGCCGTAAATTTCATACCTGTGGTCCACAACTGTTCCCAGTCAGCAAACATAATATTATGTCAAACATCTTGTGCCCACTTAATCATAGCAGATTTCACCGTTTCATCCTGAGTATTCCATTTCAACAGCAGGTTATACATCTTTGACAAAATCTTAGTTTTGGGTTCTAACAGTTCTGTTTCTAGTTTTGATTTTTCCACCTGGAAGCCAATTTTCTTATCCAAATTGTATGCCTCCATTATCTGATAGTAATGAAGCCAGTCTCGCACTTTATCTTTTAATTTCTCAAAGCTCTGCAATTTCAATTTGTCTCCTTCTTGTTCCAAGATTTCCCAATATTTCGGCCATTTCTTGCCGCGGCATTCTGCACCCGCTGGAGTTTCTGGGTCAGTCTCAAGGGCAGCCCCACGTAGAGCGAGTTACAATAATCCAGTCTGGAGGCGTGGATCACAGTGGCTAGGTCAGGGCGAGAGAGATAAGGAGCCAACTGCTTAGCTTGGCGGAGATGAAAAAATGCCGCCTTTGTTATAGCTGTAATCTGTGCCTCCATAGAGAGGGAGGTATCGAAGATTACACCCAAACTCTTAACGGACGATGCTGGCACTAATTGCACCCCCGCCAGAGATGGGAGTTGCCCCCTCAATCCCATATCGCCTCGTCCAACTTATAATACAACTTAAAATGCAGCCTCATTTCAGTGGAAGTATAGATTAATATTATTTTTTGTTTCTATATTATACATATTTTATATTACCTGACACTTTCAGAAGATAAAATTAAAATTCTTTGGCTTTCCGAGAGCAGTTTATTTGCTTATTAATCAAACATAGACTTAGCACACTAAAAGTTGTCCAGTCACAAAGATAATAGAAGATTTGAATTCCCTACACCCAAAAGCATATTTTTAAGACCCCTCACTGAAGAAATTTGCAAAAATTAAGTTTCCCCCTTAAGATGACATGTGCTACTGTAACAGCATCTGTATTTGATCAGGGCATTGATGTAAAATTTGATGGCTTATTAGCATGCATTTCCATTGTCATACACTCCAGTATTGCTCCTTTCTTGAAAGGGCTTCACTCAGTCACGTGGCTCATTCTGATAATGAGCCTGAAATAACTGAAAGGCTTTTTACCTAATCTTTGGAACAAAGTGCTTCTTGATGTTACGTTGCTGATTCCTGTGGAGTGCAATGTTTACCTGTTGAGGGGGAAGAAAATCTGTGTGGAATAGGTAGTACTCCCTCCGGAAATAGGAAGCTGCTTTATACTGAGTCAGGCCAATGGTCCATCTAGTTTGATATTGCCTATACTGACTGGCAGCGACTCTCCAGAGTTATGGACAGGGGTCTCCCCAAGCCCTACCTAGGCCAGAGGCTGAAATGGATCCTTCCACATGGGAATCAAATACTCTACTCCTAAGCTATAACCTGTTCCCATAATTGAACCTCTCTACCAACATAGGGACGCGGGTGGCGCTGTGGGTAAAACCTCAGTGCCTAGGAATTGCCGATCGTATGGTCGGCGGTTCGAATCCCCGCGGCGGGGTGAGCTCCCGTCGTTCAGTCAGTGTCTTCGGACAGTGCTGGCTCCTGGCCTCTTAAACGAGATGAGCATGTAACCCTAGAGTCGGACACGACTGGCCAGTACGGGCAGGGGTTCTTTTACCTTTACTTTACCAACATACCTGCGACATGGGTGGCACTGTGGGTTAAACCAGAGAGCCTAGGACTTGCCAATCAGAAGGTCGGCAGTTTGAATCCCCGCGATGGGGTGAGCTCCCGTTGCTTGATCCCTGCTCCTGCCAACATAGCAGATCGAAAGCACGTCAGAGTGCAAGTAGATAAATAGGTACCGCTCTGGCGGGAAGATAAACGGCGTTTCCGTGCGCTGCTCTGGTTCGCCAGAAGCAGCTTAGTCATGCTGGCCACATGACCCAGAAGCTGTACGCCAGCTCCCTCGGCCAATAAAGCGAGATGAGCACCGCAACCCCAGAGTCAGCCATGACTGGACCTAATGGTCAGGGGTCCCTTTACCTTTACCTTTACCAACGTACCTACTCTTGAGGAGCTTACAACCTAAAATTTGAGACAGGAAAACTACAGAGGAAGGGAAAGCAGGAGGAAACAGGGTGGCAAGATGTGACAGTTTCACTTAAACATGTGGTTTGGCTTTGTCACAGCCTAGTAAAATGGTATGTACTGTGGCACCATTCACAAAAACTACCTTGGAGATATTGACATTTTCAAAAGTGGGGGGTCTGTGGCTTGGCCTTTGGAAAACAGGGAGTCCACAGCAATGGGGAACCACTGACCTAGTACAATAAAGAGCCCACAGTTGCCTGCAGTTTCCACCCCCTAGTTTTCTAAAAGGCCATGGAGGAAGGGGAGCTGCTGTCTCTGCAGTCCAGCCAGGAATGTGGCCTCTTAGTAGGCTAGTTTTCAAAGCTACTTGTACCCAAAGGGCTGGTGGAAGAGAGATGGATCACGCACCCTACCCTGCCAGTTTCCATGCTGGCTATGCAGGAAGGATAGAATGGTCTGTCCCTTCTCTGTCAACCCACTCACTTGCCTGAATGGAATTCCTTAGTTTCCTGCAGCAGCCAGGTGCGCTTTGTTAAATACACAACTGGCCTCCGTCACAGTGTGACCTTGGGTAACAGGAAGCCTCTGTTGTAACTTACACTCGAGGGTGGGGAAGTTTGGCTTGGTTTTTTTTTTTTTTTATAAGATATTTATTGAGATTTTCAAAATGTTACAAAATAAAAATAAAGAAAGAAGAAAATACAAAATAAAAATGGTTAACAAAGTAAACAAAGAGAGAAACAAACCACTTCCAACAATACGAATACAAATTCAAAATAAGAAAAAAAAAACCTGAAAAAAACAAAAATACACGACAAACATTTAAAAACATTTCAAAACAAATTCATTATTCTCAGATCCTCAACTGTCATTACCTTCTTTCTTTGACCTCCTCCTCCTCCCTTTCTTTGTATCCTAGTTATTAATTATCCCAGCAAATCCTTTCCATATTTCATAATATTCTGTTGTTACATTACCTTAAACTGTTTTAATCTTATCTTTTTATAAAAAAAAAACCTTGAAACTTAAAGCTTAAGTCTTATCCTTACCAACTTCTCATAACCATAATATTCTTTCATAATTCTTTAAGCATCTTTACTAAAGCCGAGTAGTTTCATTCCAACATTTTTTTAACATTCATCAATTTTATAAAACAGTCCTAATAGTAAAAAAGAAAAGAAAAAAAGAAATACAAACAGATCCAATCTTCATCCAGCGTCCCTTCCTCCTGGTCCCGGGTTTTGTCAGTCCTTATTATCCCATCGATCTAGCGCATTAACCTGGCAACCTTATATCCGAGGCCCTCAAGTCTCTTCCATGTCCCTTCCGCAGCTCTTCTTCATATTTGTAACTGTATTTTCCCTTGTCTCCTGCTCGTGGTAACTCCAGCTTGGCAATATTTTTGACCCTTCTCGACAGATCAGCCCCTTTTCCATATTCAACACTAAATTCCATGTGATGTTTAAAAACATGTTTCAAAAACCCTCCAAAATTAAGAGCCCCCACAATCCCAAACATCTCATGGCCCATTGCCAGATTTGAAAAGTCCAAACATCCCAGCATAGGGGGGTCAATCCAGCCCCCCATTTCCAAGCCAAACAAAACTTTTTCTTTCCAAATCTGGCTTTTTCCAAGTTCATTTGTCAAATCCAAAAACTCATATTCCTGTTGGGCCTGTTCTGTCAGGACGCACTCCTGATTTAATTCCTGGGTGGGCTCCACATATTTTCCCACTGTCTGTTCAAAATTTCCCACTGCCTGTTCAAAATTTCTAGTCGAAGTCGCCATCAAATTCATCTTCTCATGTAACTGTTCCAGTAGGGCATTTGTTTTATATAAAGCACACAACAGAGCTTCTGTCCTGCAAGGTCAAATGTCTATTCCCACGATTGTAATCTGTAATAGCTGCCAGCTCCCTGGAATTAGTTACAGTTTCACAGTCTCCCTCTAGGGGGAAAACTTCTATTTGTTCTTGCAACAAAGTTTTCCTTTTTGAGATATTTTGTCAATATTTGTTCCTTTAAAATGCGAAAGGAAACAGTGGATTCACTATGTTTCTCTTCTTTAGCTATCTGTCAAAAACGTTTGTCTCTGGTCAATGAGCTTCAAACGTCAGTCCTGACACCCCGCTCCAGGGTCAGGACGGTGGAAAGTTACTTTACTTTAAACTCACTTTAAACAGTCCGAAAAAGATCCCCCTTCTTCTCCTGCTGTCGAAGGGGGGTTCCACAATTTTAAATGATGAAATCCAATCCTTTAAAGGCGATTTTCTAGGCTCTAGTTTACGTTGTCTTTGCTTTATTCTGTCTACAAAAGAACGGAAGGCTGACTTCCTGTTTAGACCTTCCCGTTCAGTACCAAATTGAAAATAATTTTTTAAATCCAATTCCTTTCTGCTCGCAAGTCCTTATTTAAGGTCCAGTTGTTCAAAGTTTAAGTACTCACGGGTGCTTATTTTAGAGTCCAAATTGTCCCAGGAAAAAGGCAGCGCTCTCCGGCAACGGCTATGCGGCTTCGCTCCACGGAAATAGCAGTTGACTCACAGCACCGCGCCACTTCCCCCTCTTCACTTCGGAGCCCGTTAATGGGTTCCTTTGCGAATTGGGGGGGCGCTAATGGTGCCCGCCAAGTCCCATGGTCACAGGCTTCATCCGCCTGTGATTTTTAAAAGGGTCCCCGCTTCGCCGTAGCGGAGAAGACCCGTTTCACGCGGAGCTAGTCCCTCCAGTTCAGAGGGAGTCCGCCATTGCCGATGGCGCCACCCCGGAAGTCTTGTGCATCGGGAAGTTTGGCTTGTTTCTTGGAGTGACTGGCACACGTTTATTATTAATAATAATTCAATTTATATCCCACCCTTCTTCCCAAACAGCCCAAACACACCACTGAAACAGTACCATTAAAAACGTTCCAAGAACAGTTTTAAAACAATCACATTCTCTCAGCCAGCGGCTGTCGGGAACCGTGCCTTTCAGCCATCAGATACCTGAGTAAATGAATATGTTTTTAAATTCCCCCTGAAAGTCAATAATGGGTAAGACAGATGGGCCTCACCAGGGTAAGGCAATGCCGCAAGTGAGGAACCACTGCAGTGGTACCTTGGGTTACAGATGCTTCAGGTTACAGACTCTGCTAACCCAGAAATAGTACCTCGGGTTAAGAACTTTGCTTCAGGATGAGAACAGAAATCGCACAGCAGCGGTGCAGTGGCAGCAGGAGGCCCCCATTAGCTAAAGTGGTACCTCGGGTTAAGAACAGTTTCAGGTTAAGAACGGACCTCCGGAACGAATTAAGTTCTTAACCTGAGGTACCACTGTACTGAGGAATTCCTGTCATGGGACAACACCAGCAGGGCAACCCCAGAAGGCCTCACCTGTTGATCCAAGATGGTTAATACTGGGGAAGGCACTCTCTTAGATACTCTGTTCCCAAGCTGTTTAGGGCGTTATATGTTAGTGCTAATGCTTTGAATTGGGCCCACTAGGCCAGGGATGTCCAACCAGTCAACCACAATTGACTGGTTGATCCCCGGAAGGTTTGAGTCGATCGCGGGCTCTTTTTCCTTTGCGGGGGGAAAAGAGGATCCGGCCCTGCCCTCTCACCCCGTCTTTGATTCACACATGATCTCTAGAACGGAAGACAGAGTTTTTGCTGGGAGGCTGTTTGTTTCCTGATCGATATTTTGGTGAGCGACTTTTCCCTTTCCCCCCTAAATAAAGCTCAACATTTTAGACCTGCCCCTCTAAAAAAAGGTCAACAACTTTGACCTGAACCCCCCAAAAAGGGGCAGATCACTGTCAGGTTTTTTTCTTTTCTTTTTTTAAATGATATTTATTAAGAATTTTAGAATTACAGAAAAAACAAAAAAGAAAAGGAAAAAGAAAAAACAGAAAAAAACAAACCAGTCAAACAATACAAATTGATAAAAATCAAAATCAAAAAATAAGAACAAAGCACGTAACACAAGACAATCAAAAAGCAAAAATAAGCCACAAACATTTAAAAACAAATCCAATATTCTCAAATCCTTAACTGTCATTACCTTCTTTCTTTGACCTCCTCACTCCTCCCTTTTTTTGTATCCTAGTTGTTAATTGTCACAGCAAATCCTTTCCATTTTTCATAATATTCTGTCATTACATCACCTTAATCTATTTTAACCTTATCTTACTATAAAAGACCCTAAAACTTTAAACTTAGATCTTATTTATACCAATTTCTCATAACCATAACATATTCTTACACACTGTCAGGTTTTTTTCTGTGAGTAGATCGCAGTCTCTTGGGACCTGGACGTCCCTGCACTAGGCCACCCAGCCATCAGGCTGCCCCACTTCCTCTGTCAAATGCCCCCTCTCTTTAAAAAATGGTGGCTGACTAGTGCCTTGAAGCATTAATTTTTCCTTTGCTGTTTTTGCCTGACCAGAAGCAGGTAGAATGATATTTCTGTACAGGGTATGTAAAGCCTGAGGATGTTTCATGAGGGAGGAAGAGTATGGGAACATGTGCTGACATGATACGATTTAAAGTGCCAAATTGAAAATGATAATTGTGCTGCAATTGTGTAGGCAGGCCATTCCTAATTTATTTACCAGAAATGTTTTTAACTTGTGATGTTTTCTCCTCCTCACCCCCTTCCTGGTGTATTAGCATGGTGTTTCGCAAGAGGATTTCATCAGGCGTAATCAGGAGAAGAAAATGAGGGATGTAATATATGACATTGCCAGTCAAGCACACGTACATTTGGAGCACGTGAGTTTCTGCCCTTTTTCCTGATATCTCTGTAAGAATATTATTGTAAACAATGACTGTGCAAAACAATTACTTCCTTTAGACTTTCGTAGCATCCAGCATTTTGATGGTCGACGGTATAGCCTTTGGTTGTTGGTGGCTCCCACCCTGTTTGCCTAGGATGGGACTGAAAAATGAGCTTTGAATGTGATCAGAAGTCTTATATGAATATTTTATGATATTCTATATTTTATGATAGGAAATATTTTCATAAATAAATGTTCATGCTTTAAAAAAAAAAATCCACACACATATAAAAACGCTGTGAAAAACTGCTTTTCTCAGTGAATTTGGCGTAGCTCACTGTCGCCATCTAGGGTCACATTTGTATATTGCACTTTACGGCACATTTAAAACGTTTTATTTGCATCCGTATAGCTGAGTCCCAGTGTTTAAGTGAGCCACTTCCATCTGAAGAAAAAGCAGCCTTTGAGCCCCAATTCAGAGTATTCAAGTAACCTGGGGAAAATAGTCCCCTCTCTGACTGCTATTTGTTCCCAGAGGTGCTGTTTTGCTGGAAACAACCCCTTTAGCGGCAAATAGCAGTTGGGTGGGGGGGGGGTGTCAAGAGATTTTTGATGCATGGCTTTGTTCCAGATCAGGGCCCCTGTGGATGCTTTCCCTTCAAAATTATAAATGCCCAGTATGTTTTTAAAAGCACAAACGACACAGCCTGTAACTTGGCCCCTGCAAAAGTGACATCTGCTCAGATACTTTTCCTAGGCATGCCTCCGAAAACCTGCTTCTGCTAGCAGCTGGTGCTGTCTTGCAGTTCAGCCCAGGTGGTATCCCTGATTAGTGCTGTCACTTTCAGGTTTTGCGAAGCCAATGGAAAGAGGCATGGGCTTTCTCGTGCCCCTCTTGGTGCCTGCGCTGTCATTCACACCCGATATAACGAGTGCAAACTGAGCGAGACAAAACACAGCAAAAGGGAAGGAGCTGTAACTGGCGCGGGCAGCATAGCCCAAACCACAAGGCCCATTTCTTTTTGTTCTGTGGTCTCTGCTTGTCCTGTTTGACAGTAATGCGATGCGCTGTGGACAGGGCCTTTTGTTGAAGAATCAGCTGGCACTTTTGTTGGATGCCCCCGTCTCCACTTGCAAGCTGCTCTGCTGCTGATTCCGCACTTGGACGAAGGCTCCTTTCTCAGCAAGCCATTAAATAAATTGGCATCCTCTCTCGTCCCAGCCCTGTTCCCCACCCACCAACACAGACAAAGGCAATAGCTAGGTATAATCCATAATACATAAAGGATATGTATTGATTCTATTGAGAATGGATGAAAAAAAAAATGATTTACAGTGAGTGAGCTTTGAAGGGTCAGCTCGTGTTTTTGGTAACACAGGCAAGATTGGACTGTATTTTCAGGCAATGTACTGAGCTGTAACCAGAATGAAATTATTGACTGTTGTAAATGCAAATTAAACTAAATTGATGGGTGCCATCAAAGCTCGATGAAAGTTGCTGTTCTAGTGAATCTTCATTTATGGCCAGCAGAGGGCAAAATAAACCTTCTGTCTAAGATGATTCAGAATTTCTTTCAGTTTGATGTCCTCAGAATTGCAGACTTAACCCTGGGAAATGTTGTAACTCCTGCTAGCATCCTGATTTAGTTCTGTGTGTCTCTTGATTGATTAACATCCATCTATGTTTGCAAAGTGAAATAATGTGCTCTCTGCCAGACCTTCAAATTCAATTAACTACCGTACTTTTCTGTGTATAACATGCCCCCGTGTATAAAACACCCCCTATTTCTGGGGACTCAAAATTAAGAAAATTATTGTTGCGCTTTTTTGGGGAGGATTGCCCACAGTTGTTGAGCTTTTCTCAGGGGGAAATGCCAAAAATTGCTCAGCCGCCAGACCGACAATGCTGCTCGCACACATCGATAAAGCAACCTATCCTCTGTCCCAGCGCCGAAAAAAGCAGCAAAAGGCCCACTCATTTGACACAGCAACAGCCAATCAACATCTGCCCTTGCAGCAGCCACCAATAACAATCTCCAACTCACAGCAGCAGCCAATCCCACGGCCCCACAATGCACTTGTATAAGACAACCCCTAATTTTGAACATGATTTTTGATTAAAAAAACATAGTCTTATACACGGAAAAGTATGGTATTAATTTCATTTGATCTCTTTACACTAGTTTTTCCTCCAAAAAAAAGAAGGGGGGGGGAGGCCAAAGCAGTTAACAATACTTTACCCCAAACAAATATAACAATATTGGAAATGGCAACTTGACTAGGGATGCTTGAGCAGTTTGGTTTCTGTGAATTCCTTGGGGCTCGGACGTAGTCTTTTTGATAGTGCTTTATCAATGACAGTAATGACTGACCATCTTTTAGCTGTGACATGCTAAATATTCCTGTTGTTGGAGAACTTGGCCTACAAAGGGATTCTTAGAAACCAAGCAAGTCATTGTTATTTGATATTAAGATTTTGTTTAAGGGATTAGTGGAAACACATATACCGTATTTTTCGCTCTATAAGACGCACCAGACCACAAGACGCACCTAGTTTTTGGAGGAGGAAAACAAGAAAAAAAAATATTCTGAATCCCAGAAGCCAGAACAGCAAGAGGGGTCGCTGCGCAGCGAAAGCAGCAATCCCTCTTACTATTCTGGCTTCTGGGATAGCTGCGCAGCCTGCATTCACTCTATAAGACGCACACACATTTCCCCTTACTTTTTAGGAGGGAAAAAGTGAGGTGTATAGAGCAAAAAATACAGTATATTTAACTGCATTTGCAATCCAAATGACGCTGAAATATTTACTTCAGCCATGCAAATAATCTGTGGAGTCCATTGCTCTGCCAGTTGTTTCCCACTCTTTCTTGTTGTTTGTTGCATATCTTGTTGCCTGTTGCATATCCTTCCTGCCCACACACCACAACCTAGTCATTCATGCTTCTTCAGCTGCCTGGACAGCTGAAATAGTCTTCTTCTGTGTTCCAGCACAGAAATAGCAATTCAGTGCTGTGAAGCCTCTGTATGCTCTCCCGTCCAGCATCCATTGGCGCATGGGAGAGAGCATGCAGTCTTATGGCTGTGCTCTTTTGCCCTGACATTTGGCTGCTACTGTCACTCTTGCAAGATGGGCATTTAAGGAGAAAATACCACGCTCTTTTCAGCTTGGCCTAGTGGGTGTGTTGGAGTTTGGTTACTTACCTGAGCCACTGAGTCAGGGGCAAATGGCACCTCTGTCTTATTGCATTACTTAATGTGCGCGTCTTACACCTGGGTTGCAGCTGATGTGTGAAACATATTCTTGTTTTGGTTGTAAACCTTCAAGGCAACTCCAAATCAAGCAAAAGTGTTTGGTGGTTGGTCCTCAGAGCTTGAGAGTAGTGCAATTCTTGGTCATGTTTTTTTGTGATGACCAATGCATTAATACAATATAAAACTTCCTTTTACATCCAGCAACACAGTTAAGACTGTGAATCAACAACTTTGATCATGCATGGATCAGACATTGGTCTACAGTGGTGCCCCGCAAGACGAATGCCTCGCAAGACGGAAAACCCGCTAGACGAAAGGGTTTTCCGTTTTTGAGTTGCTTCGCAGGACAAATTTCCCTATGGGCTTGCTTCGCAAGACGAAAATGTCTTGCGAGTCTTGAGATTTTTTTCCGTCCCCCCCCCCTTTTTCTAAGCCGCTAAGCCGCTAATAGCCTTTTAGCAGCTAAGCCGCTAAGCCTTTAATAGCCGCTAAACCACTAATAGCACTAATCCGCTAAGCCGCTAATAGGGTTGCTTCGCCAGACGAAAAAACCGCTAGACGAAGACACTTGCGGAACGGATTAATTTCGTCTTGCGAGGCAACACTGTATTTCATTGTTCAAAGCTTGGATTGTCACCACAGCACTAATAGAAATAAACTGATGTTGTTGTTGTTAGATGAGCTGGATGTAGCTCAGAGCATCTGCTTTGCATACAGAAGGTCCCAGGTTCAGTTCCTGGTATTCCCATCTACTGCTGGGAAGGACTCCTGTCTGAAATTTAAAAAAAATATTATTTATATGCTGCCCATCTGACTGGGTTGCCTCAGCCATTCTGGGCAGCTTTCCACAAAAATTAAAAATACATTAAAAACTTCCCTTTACAGGGCTGCCTTCTGATGTCTTCTAAAAGTCATATTGTTGTTTATCTGACATATGATGGGAGTGTGTTCCACAGGGTGGGCGCCACTACTGAGAAGGCCCTCTGCCTGGTTCCCTGTAACCTCACCTCTAGCAGTGAGGGAGCCGTCAGAAGGCCCTCGGAGCTGGACCTCAGTGTCTGGGCTGAAAGCCTGGAGAACTGCTGTCAGTCAGTGTAAACAATACTGAGCCCGATGTTCTAATGGTGTGCGATGACTTCCTGTGTTTCTATAGTGATGGCATAGTCCAGAGAAGAGGGAAAATCTACAGGATCATGTTTCTGGCAGTCAAAAGGTTACAGAGAGTGTAAAGAACACAGTTAGATTTTGCAGGGACTGTGGCATGATTTCCCAGATCTGCTGTTACATTTTGATGTACATGATAAACATTATGCATGGCATGACAGTGCCGAGTTCATGAAAAATTTTGCTGTATGCACAGTATTTTAAATTGCCTCTTGAAATCAACGTGCTTTTTCTGTCTGTATGCAGGCTAGGTCCTTCAGGAAGAATGTTCCTGTTAAAGCATTTCCTGCCTTTCTCTATACCGTAAGTGGGGCTACTGCTTTTTTACCCCCTTGAAAATAACTTGGATCAGCAATATGGATCTCTCCCTGAATACTTCAAGAAAGATTGGGGTGCTGCTTGTAATCTGGGTGGCTCTGCTCCCTCCCAAGTGTGCCCCAGGGCCTTCTTTGAAATTCAGAGCTCCTGTTTCTTAGATGCACATAGGAGTTTGATGTGTTCTGCAGTGCTGCTTCTGATAGCGTCATTCTCTCCATAGCCAGTGTTCGGGCTGTGGGTGCTGTTGGTTTTGTAACAAGAATGGCACCACTTTTGCACAAGAGGGAGGAAACCACAGGCTTTGAGTATCCCAGGGTTTGCAAAAGTACAAAATCTCTTGGGGGTGTGGGGAAGCTAAAGAGGGTGGAATGGAGACAAAAAAAATCCCAATGAAGACTGAGCATACTCAGTGGATGCCCAGCACAACATGGGGGGGGGGGGGTAGGACAGAAAACCAGGAGGGGGTGGGGTGGAAGAAAAGTATTGAATATCTTGATCAGGCACACTCTACATTGACAAAATTTTGTTGCAGGCTTGGCTTTTGACATCTTAACTTTCACCAGTGTGGTATTTTTATTTGGTACTGATCACTATAAATGGATATTTCATCCGTTGCTGCTGTTAATCTCTTGTCCTTTCACTTTAGTAATAATAATAATAATAATAATAATATCCCTTTCTTTTCCAGGCTGCTCTTGAGGATTATTTGAATAAAATACAGAAAGTTGACTTTGATATATTTCATCCAAGTTTGCACAGGAAGAGCACTTTACTACCTTTGCATTTGTATATTAGATCCTGGAAAAAAACATATTAAAGTGTATTCGACATGAGATCCGAGTCTTTCTGGTTATTTTTGGCTGAGTTTTAGCCTCACTCACCTTGCAGGTTGCTCTAAGTGACACACATAACGGTTTTTCACCCTCTTCTCCTTCCCTGCCCACTGTTAACGCTCACAACAACCATGTTAGGAGAGTTAGACTGATCTAGTATCACAGAGTAAACTTATCGGCTAAACCAGGATTTGAACCCAGGTCTCCCCATTGATGTCCACCACTCTTCACTACACCACACTGGCTGGGCTTCTAGGTTAGACTGATCGCTGGCAGGGGAGCCAATTCCTAGGGCTCTTTTTCCTGGCATATGTGCTGCTTATGTTGAACACCCTGGCTAGCTATTTGTTTATTTAAACCGTGTCTTGCCTTTCCTTTTGTGGCTAGCAACAGATAAAAACAAAATCACAAAAAAGACTAAAAACAAGATTTTAAAAAAGAGACAACTTCTGGAGAAGCTGCCAAAACGTTGGGATGTATCACTTATGTGCATTGGACCTGTCCAGAGGTAGCTGCTTTCACAGACAGGGCATTTGGAAGTAATGCAAAACATTCCAATCAGACAGTGGATAAAAGTCCCCCAAATGGGATTGCTAAATTTATTTAACAGTGAAAACAAATATCTTAAAAGTAAACCCTTAATTGAGCAGTTGCTGATGGCTGTGCAACCATCTGTCAGAAGGTTGTTAAAGAGGAGGACAAGAGGGGAGCCTTCTCAAACATTTAACTTGAACGATATGTCGGTCACATTCTTCAATCGACTCTTAACAGCCACATTATGCCTTTTAACTGTTTTCCTCAGTGCAAACAGTGCAAGAGTTCATGAGCACTGACAGTCATATGACTCCTCTTTAAAGACGTTACTCTTGACATCTATGGGGTTTGTAAATATATAATCTCTTATTTTTCTCTTCCCAGGGTGTGTCTGCTGGGTATGGCTTACATGTATGTAGAAATCAGAGCTAAATGAGTGCTTGGATATTCATATATGACTAACCTAATACAATCCTCCTAATGGTGAAACAATGTTTTGCATCATTCTTTACAATGTAACAGTACAGAAGTAAGGAAAGTACTTTTGGATGTAAATGCCTAGGTATTTGTTGGCGTAAGGGTGGAAGAATGAAGCACTGCAACGTTACATTTTCTAACTGTGTTGTCCTTTGCATAGGCAGTGTGAGTCACAATGCTGAAGTTCCAGTCCTGCAATTTGATTCACTAGTCTTAATTAGAAGTTGGGGTGATATTTTTTAGAAACCAAAATAATCTCAATAAAACACCATTGGCAGCCACTGGTCAAGATAATTGTGTCATAGTAACCTGGTTTGCTTGACAAAGTAAGCCAAACAAATGGAAATAAATATTTATTTTTTGGAAAGCCCTCTGGCTTATTGGGACTGCATGAATCTTTGGGCTCCTGGAGAGGGACTCACAGATGCATGTCTCTTTTATTCTAATGCCATGCTGAGCTAAGCCAGGGTTTGACTTAGCTTGCTGTTCAAATCCAGGCTTGTGGTTAAGCTCTGTCCTCACTAACCATGAGCTGAAGCCAAGGGGAGGGGGAAAACTTGCTCTCCTGGTTCAGGAGTAAAAAAAGACTGGGAAAAGGAGCAAAGCAGCTGTGAGCTCCTCTCTAGCAGCTTGCATGTGGCCTACTATGTTGAGCGAACCAGGCCAATATGCCTCTAACCTGTATTGGGAATCTCCACTGCCTTGTGCATCAGCTTGAACATATCCATTCATTTAAAAAAGTTACCCTGCTGTTTGCAATTCCCAGGTGGTCTTAATATAGGAAGCTGCCTGATACTGAATCAAACCATTGGTCCTTCTAGCGAAGAGCTTGAGGCAGGAGTCTCTCCCGAGTCTACATGGAGATGCCAGGGACCTTTCGCATGCCAAGCATGTGTTCTGCCAATGAAGCACATCCCTCTCCAATCCAGGCATTCACCAGAGCCAGGCCTGCAGAGCTTTGCCACCTGTTCCATCACGTGTGTTTAGGCCAAACTTCTTCAGAAGTTGTGGGATTCCAAGTCCCACCAGCTCTGGCCAGAATAGCAAATGGTTCAAGCAAGGTATTGGGAATTGTAGTTCAACAACTTCTGGCATACCACAGGCTCGCCAGCACTTGACTACACCATAACCTGGCCATGGTCCATATGTTATTTACAAAAATATATAAGGAAAGTAATTTATTTCTTTCTCCTAAATGGGCTGGAAGCTTCCTGGGACCAAGCGCACTTGCTCCTGCAGCAAGGCTGCCCCTTCTTCATATGTAAGCTACCCATAGTGATTTGAAGGTAGTGTCACAATAGGAGGGGTGGAGAGAAGAATTGGTGCCCTTGCATCTTGCAAATGAGCAGTAGTACACAGTTTGTAGCAAAGCCCCAGATGCACAAAATATCTCAATTCTGCATAACACAATTCACCCAGTCATCTATCTGTTTCTCCACGTTACTACTTTGTAGCTATCGTTGAGTTGTTGAATGAAATTCTGCATGTAATCCCCCTCTTGCCTCCCCCCCCACTTTAATCAGGATTAATCCCCACAGCTGCTTTGTTGTGTAACAGCATCCAGTGCTTTTAGTGAACAACGTGCCACATAATGAATTTGTCTAAGCGGAAGATCCTACTGCAGTTTCAATCAGAGGGCCTATTGCACCGAAGGAAACTTGGAAAATCCCAAAATAACAACTTAATGTGAAGGCCATTACAAGCTGCGCTTTGGGGACCAGTGCTTTAATGCATTGTTGCATAATGATTTGTATCTCATTGAAATGGCTAATTGCAGGAGATATTTGACTGCTTATTCTACGTTGTTTGGAATGTGCTAATCCTGGTCGATTTGTGAGGAAGAGCTTTCCTGACATTCTGGAATAGCGAGGGCCTCAGCTGGATTGGTTTCCCACTCTTCAAGTGTCTATAGTGAAAAGAAAAAAAATGTACACTTGCAGTGCGATCCTATGCATATTTATTGTACTCATTTATTTGGGAGCAAGTTTCTTTGAACTCAGTGGGATGTACAGCAGTATCCCCTGTGCATCCTCTAGGCAAGTCTCACTGGGGCTCATAGGTGCATAGGGATGTGTTTCTTTCATGTGGCACACCGCTAGTTTGAAAGAGGATGTATTCTGAAGGATGCCATTGGCACCCTGCCCTCAAGCCAAGTGTGCATTTGGTCTCCCTGAAGGACTGTTTTTTAATGTTGTTGATCTCTTCAATATCATTAACAATATTGCCAGCAGAAGCAAGTACTTCCTTAGCTATTATTTTAACTTCAGAACTGTTTAAAAAATTTTCGGCTGGTCCACGTTGTTGAACTTTTTATTATTATTTAAGTATAGTACTTGTTTTTGGCCAAAATCACTTTCAAAATGATTTTAGATAAGAAAGCACATTGGGCTAGAAATTAACCCTGTATCATTTTCTTTCCCCCCAATGCAGGCTCACAAATAGGTGGGTCATATTATAATCCTTGCAGCTTGGTTGGGTAAAGGTAAAGGACCCCTGACAGTTAAGTCCAGTCGCGAACGACTCTGGGGTTGCGGCGCTCATCTCGCTTTACTGGCTGAGGAAGCCAGCATTTGTCTGCAGACAGCTTCCGGGTCATGTGGCCAGCATGACTAAACCACTTCTGGTGAAACCAGAGCAGCGCACGGAAACACCGCTTTCCTTCCCACCGGAGTGGTACCTATTTATCTACTTGCACTTTGATATGCTTTCGAACTGCTAGGTTGGCAGGAGCTGGGACCCAGCAACGGGAGCTCACCCTGTTACGGGGATTTGAACCTCCAACCTTCCGAATGGCAAGCCCCAGGCTCAGTGGTTTAGACCACAGAGCCACCTGTGTCCCTTAGATTGGTTGGGATTGTAGCCTAAAAAGATTGCGTCCCTTAGATTGTGAGAAAGATTGTGTCCCTTAGATTGGTTGGGATTGTAGCCTAAAAAGATTGTGTCCCTTAGATTGTGAGAAAGATTGTGTCCCTTAGATTGGTTGGGATTGTAGCCATGTTACTGATGTAACATGACATCAGTGCATGTTACAGGTCTACCGGTAGCTAAATCTGGAAAGGTGTTCCATAGAGGGGTTTTTTAAAATACTCCAAACAGGAAACTACAGGTGTCCAAATGTTTTGACTGCACCAGGTATGATTTAGGCCCCTTCACTTTGCTTTCAGTATGCTCTTCCTGCTGGCTTGGGAAGTGGTGTACACATGACTATTAGCCACAATCCATGCCTATCTTGTTTCTTATGAAATACTCTTTCCCTCAAAACCAACATTGTTCCAAATTGAGAAAAGGAATGACCTACATGCATTCTAAACTTGTAGTGTGTACACAGCTTGCAAAACACAAGCTGCCATGCATTTTATTGGTGTAGAGTGAGAATTTTACAGAACAGCAAATGAAGCATTTAGATTACACTCCTACTCAGTGTAACAATAACCTTCAACCTTTCTCTTACAATGTGGAGATCTAGCTTTTAACCCAGAAGTGGAACATGGGCTCCATCTTATTCCCCCCCCCCCATATATGCTCACCCTTCCTTGTGGTTCGCTACCACTGTTTTCATGGTAGAGGCCAAAACACAGTAGCAATAGTAAAGCATCTTGTATGCATGCAGGAAAAGTTTGTTCACCAGCATCTCTAGTTAACAGAAAAATCTGAAAGACCTGGACCACAAACTGTGGTACACTAAGTCGGACACTAAGTACATATTAGAGATAGCAAAGTGTCTGAGATGTGTAAGGTAGCTTTTTAGACTTTTGCTTGTCTTTCTGTTAAACTTTAACAACTTCAACAAGGAACTGATGCGATGGGTGTGGTGCTACTGGTGTAACACAGCTGAGATCAAGGTGAGACCCAGCAGCTGTTCAAAACCCACCAGTGACCAATGCTGGGAGAGATAAGTCTGATGAATTACTAGCATGCTGTGCTGGTCATCAGGGAGGCAGCTTTGACTGTCTTTGATAAAGCATGGGGTAGTTATTTTATTGGAGAGGCAACTGTCCAAGATGCTAGGTGCAAGTTTTTCAGTGATGAAGGCCTCTTCCTCTTCCTCTTCCATTTGTGCTCCAAGCAAAAATAAAAAGTATGATATGGCCAGCCTGCTTTTTAAAATCACGGGGTGGGGGTGGGGGAGGGTAGGAAATTTAACCAGGGGCAATGATAAGCGGATGCTGTCCTTCCAATTACATGATCACTCATAAATGAAGCACAACAAATTGCAAGAGGGCAAGGTGGTGAGAAAATTAAGCCAGGAAGTATGCACTTACTTTTAGAAAAGGCTCAGCCTTACTGGGTTAGCATTGGGCTGTGCATGTAAAATCAAATATGTTGCTTTGACAGCTGATGCCTGACAGCTAATTTTGTATAACTCAAAAGCCCACTTCCAACATTGTGAAAACACTAGCTGATGCAAGAGAATAATCATATCACTTGTTCTGTGAAACTACAACACACCGACTACCTCACTCGGGAACCATGTGAGCTGCAAACCAACAATACAGTGGTACCTCGGGTTAAGTACTTAATTCGTTCCAGAGGTCCGTTCTTAACCTGAAACTGTTCTTAACCTGAAGCACCACTTTAGCTAATGGGGCCTCCTGCTGCTGCTGCGCCGCCCGAGCACGATTTCTGTTCTTATCCTGGAGCAAAGTTCTTAACCCGAGGTACTATTTCTGGGTTAGCGGAGTCTGTAACCTGATGTGTATGTAACCTGAAGCGTATGTAACCCGAGGTACCACTGTATCTGGAGGGCCAGAGGCTAGATGCTGCTGCTTTAGCCAATACTGAGCTGCAAGCACAAACAGCGTGACTTGCAGCTCTCTGTGTGCTCCTACCCTCCATAAAACTAGCTTGGCTTGAGAAATAAATGGTGGAAGGTATGTGGATCCTATATAATACTGAGGGAAAGCAGACAAAACATTCCAGTGCTAATGGAGAACATTTAGCAGGTGTGTAAAATCCAGCTATAGGAAGATATGTAGCTGCAAAAGACAAAAGGATGTCATTTGTTGTGATGTCAGGAAGCAAATGTGGTGTGGTAAGCAGAGGAGAGGGAGAGAGAGAATGCTGAGAAATAAGTAAACAGGATGTAAGCAGTTACAACAGCTTGCAATCACCATGTGCAATTATATGGTCATAGAGGTCATATGGTAATATGCTAAAACCCAATAGCGTACTCAGGCATTGCCTCTCATTTTGCATACAGTATGCTGGGGGGGGGGGGGAGAGGAAATGCCACGACAATCTTATCATATTCAACAACAGAGCTGTGAGATTGGAAGGTGTGCTGCTCTACCCGCAAATAAAACATTCTGCTTCTTTTCTGAGAGTGATGTATAGAACTCCCATTAGATTAGATTGCATTGTAGGCAGCATGTGACAGGTGAGGATGTACCTCCTTATTTCATTCATTCACTCATCAGCCCCTTCTGTTGGAGTGAGTCAGCCTGCTCACTCCACTTCCTCTGGCAACGCCGTCATCGTTCATCTCTATTTTCCCCCCTGGAGCCACATATGTAAAAGCCTCTGTGCTTTCTCTGTTAGCAGTATTTAATTAAAACATGCATTTGGAAAGTAAAAACATTTGATTATCTTCAGCACAATACTATCCTTTTCAAAAAAAAAAAAAAAAGTATGATGGTTTTGCTCTTCGTTACAGCACAGTCATACTGATGTTGGTAACCAGGAGACCCACTTTAAGTGAACTCAAGGTTTACACCAGGAGTGGGGCACCTCCACCAAGCCCTGCAGGAGGAAAAGCAGTACAGTGGTACCTTGGTTGTCAAACTTAATCCTTTCTGGCAGTCCGTTCGACTCCCGAAACGGTTCGAAAACCAAGGCGCAGCTTCCGATTGGCTGCAGGAGCTTCCTGCACTCAAGCAGAAGCCGCATTGGACGTTTGGCTTCTGAAAAACGTTCGCAAACCGAAACATTTACTTCTGGGTTTGCGGCGTTCGGGAGCCGATTTGTTTGGGAGCCAAGCCATTCGAAAACTAAGGTACCACTGTATGTCTTTTTAATTTTTGGTTCTCCCAGCCCCTCCGGCCACCACTGAAACTAGAGTGGCCAAATATGAATCCAACCTTTATTTATTTTGTATATTTATTAAATTTCTATACCACCCTTCACCAGAGGATCACGGGTGGTTTACAACATAAAAGCACAAAAATACACAACATAGCAGCAAACAAAAACAGAGCCCCCCCCCCCCAAGTTAAAAGGCCATAGTTTAATTAGCCAGAGGCCTGAGAGAAGAGGAATGTTTTTGCCTGGCACCTAAAGATGTGTAACAGAGGCTGCAGGTGAGCTTCCCTGGGGAGAGTGGAACTACTGCAGATAAGGACTGTTCTTGTGTTGCCACCCTCTGGACCTCTCATGGAGGAGGAACACAAAAAAAGGGCCTCAGATTATGATTGCAGAGTCTGGGTCAGTTCATATGGGGAAAAGGCAATGCCTTAGGTATTGTGGTCCTGAGCCATTTAAGGCTTTATAGGTCAAAATCAGCACTTTGAACTAGGCCTGGAATCTAACTGGCAGCCAGTGCAGTTGGGCGAGGATTGGCGTTTTTTTGTTTTTTTTTAAAGTAATTTTTATTAAAGTTTTAAACAACAAAGAAATAGAAGAAAAACATACACAATACATATAACAAAAACACAAAAAACAAAAAAAAAACAAAAGCAAGATTCAACAATAAAAATACAAGAAACATAACAATTAAAAACAATATCTCTGTTTCGTTTCCGTTTTTTAGTTGCTTATTTTCTGGACTTCCTCATACCTCCCTCTTTTGTATTCCAATCCAAATTATTTGTCCAGCAGTTTCTTTTCCACTTTTTTAATCCCAATCTTTAGTTTGATAAGATATTAAAATATATAACTTCAACTTCTTTAAACCTAATCCTTGGTCTTAATATCATATACCATTAAAATTTTCCCTCTTAATATCAAATTTCCATTTCTTTAAACATCTTTAATCTTAATCTTTAGTCTTAGTCTATCATTAACTTTAACCTGTACAGCTGGAAACCACTTGTTTTCAGTCCAACATCACTCTAACATTCCTTAATTTTGCAGTGTTTCTGAAGATAGTCTTTGAATTTCTTCCAATCTTCCTCCATCAACTCTTCTCCCTGGTCACGGATTCTACCAGTCATTTCCGCCAATTCCATATAGTCCATAAGTTTCACCTGCCATTCCTCCAGCGTGGGAAGTTCTTATGTCTTCCAATACTTTGCGATGAGTATTCTTGCTGCTGTTGTTGCATACATAAAGAAAGTTCTATCCTTTTTTAACACCATTTGGCCGACTATGCCCAGGAGAAAGGCCTCTGGTTTCTTAGGGAAGGTATACTTAAATACCTTTTTTAATTCATTATATATCATTTCCCAGAAAGCCTTAATCTTTGGGCACATCCACCAAAGGTGAAAAAATGTACCTTCAGTTTCTTTACATTTCCAACATTTGTTATTGGGCAAGTGATAGATTTTCGCAAGCTTGACTGGGGTTATGTACCACCTGTATATCATTTTCATAATATTCTCTCTTAAGGCATTAAATGCCGTAAAT
Organism: Podarcis pityusensis; assembly: GCF_964106645.2. Lineage (NCBI taxonomy): Eukaryota > Metazoa > Chordata > Lepidosauria > Squamata > Lacertidae > Podarcis > Podarcis pityusensis. Next base: position 25,474,492 of record NC_138031.1, on the reverse strand, counting down.
TTCATACCTGTGGTCCATAACTGTTCCCAGTCAGCAAACATAATGTTATGTCCAACGTCCTGTGCCCATTTAATCATAGCCGATTTTACCGTTTCATCCTGAGTATTCCATTTCAGCAGCAAGTTATACATTCTTGACAAATTCTTAGTCTTGGGTTCTAACAATTCTGTTTCTAATTTGGATCTTTCCACCTGGAAGCCAATTTTCCTGTCCAATTTAAATACCTCCATTATCTGATAATAATGAAGCCAGTCTCGCACTTTGTTTTTTAGTTTTTCAAAACTCTGCAATTTCAATCTATCTCCGTCTTGTTCCAAAATTTCCCAATATTTCGGCCATTTGACCTCCATATTGACCTTTTTCAAGGCTTTCGCTTCCATTGGTGACAGCCACCTTGGGGTTTTGTTTTCTAACAAATCCTTATATCTTAACCAAACATTAAATAGCGCTTTCCTGACAATGTGGTTTCTAAATGCTTTATGTGCTTTGACCTTATCATACCATAGATATGCATGCCATCCAAATACATTATTAAAACCTTCCAAGTCCAAAATGTCAGTGTTTTCAAGGAGTAGCCATTCTTTCAACCAGCAAAAAGCTGCTGATTCATAATAAAGTTTAAGGTCTGGCAGAGCAAATCCACCTCTTTCCTTTGCATCTGTTAGTATTTTAAATTTTATTCTGGGCTTCTTGCCCTGCCAGACAAATTTAGAAATATCTTTCTGCCACCTCTTGAAACAATCCATTTTGTCCACAATCTGCAAAGTTTGGAACAAAAACAACATTATAGGCAATACATTCATTTTTATCGCAGCAATACGGCCCAGCAGTGAAAGCTTCAAATTTGACCAAATTTCTAAGAGGATTGGCGTTTTATGCTCAAAGTGTCTTGCCTCAGTGAGCAACCTGACTGCTGAATTTACAACACCCGAGTTTCTGAACTGTCTTCAGAGGCAGTCCCACGTATGATGCGTTGCAGTAATCTAACCTAGAGGTTACCAGAGCATAGACAACAGATAGGGGTGGGGCTGGCTACTAGATTAAGGAAGGTGAAGTATAAATTACAGGCCTTTTGGGAAAACCCATGTATATTCAAAAGATTTTGTATGTTCACAATGGGACACAATTTCATCTTCTCCCAGTCAAGTACCTTCCACGAAATCCCTTAAGGTGGTTTGGATTTATTTATTTATTTATTTATTGATGTAGGGACAGGGCAGGGCATGTGGCATTTGAACCCACAACCACTTGTACAAAATGTGAGGGCCATGACCTTACAATTGATGAGGACATGAGGCACTGGAGTGTGCAAGGTAGGCCAAAATGGACAATTGTATCTGTACACTTAGCTATGAATTTGTTCAGGGGTGACATGCTAGCAAAATGTTTGGACATCACTTCTGTTTGTGGTACAGATTTTGGAATTGAGTGTGCTGGCTATACCATGAATGTGTGACATTAATTTTATAGAAGAAGGATGGAAGTGTCTGTACGTGTATGCATTTGAGGAGCTGCTGTTACATGTTGCAGAAAGGTGCACCTGAACAGTGTATTCTTAGCGCATGTCATCATAGTATAATAATATGCTCAACCATCCATCTTCATTCAGCTGAGTCTGTCACCCTTCAACAAGCATGCGAGGAATGCAAGAATACAGGGGTAGGGGAGTAATTAAGGCATAATTGCTCATTTTCTAGTGACTAAAAGATGCCAATGCTACTTGGCATATTTGTTTACAGAACCAGTCAAGACAATTCATACTGTTAAAAGGGCTCCATTCTCAGATTTAAATGTCTGGCTGCTTCCCTGGAAACATAATTCAAGACATTTCCTCAACAGATGTTCTCTGTGCTAAAACTTAGGTAAATATGCTTTTGCATATCTTATGTCCCACTGCACAATTTAACAAAAGCACAATTTGGGCTGCATGCATCTGAAGAAAAAGACAAATATGTTTCTGAACCAGCTAAATTGTTCAGTGTTGTGTGCCTTACACTAGGGATGGAGAACATGTGGTCCTCCAGATGTTGTAGGTCTACTCTTTTATTGGGGGAGTCCATGCCATCAATGGCATGGAAGATCTTTGGTTCAGTACAGTACAGTAGCTCACAAACTGTTGTCTTGTTGCCTGTTGCAGGAGAGAGGACAGGTATTTTTCTCAGACTGGGCCTCTGGATTTTGAAATGAGAGGGAAGGATGGATAAATGGCCACTATTCAAGCTATGCTAGAGTGGCCTATAGTGTGAATAATATACAGAGTTAGATACATACAGTGATAAGTTCTTTGGAGCTCATCAGTTGCAGCAACACAAAGCGAAGTTTATTTTTCAAATTCACGTTTCAAAGAAAGCTTTGCTTTTATATCTCATTCTTGCCGTTTGAAGTTGTTTTCCATGGGGTTAGGTGCATCTATGCTGAGCTTTCCATAGCCCTTTGTACAGGTTGGATTAAGTTTTTTAATGCTTGGGGTTTTCCTTTTAACGTCTCTGAACTGCTTGTGATTTTTTTCCTGGGCTTTGGCCTACAGGCAGCTTTGAATAAGTTTAATTTTTATGTTGCTTTCCCCTTCTCCTTACTTAATTTATTCCCTGTAAAGATTTCACCCCCCTATTTTTAAATATTTTCATTTTCCACCGAATTATTTTTTCTTGGGTCTTATATTGGACTGATTTATACAAAATTTCACATGGGGATCAACCTGTCTTCCTTAACCTTTATTTCTATCTGCTATGCAGCGTGCAGTGTATAAACCTTAACTAGAAGGTTGTTGTTTAGGTGGGTTGGTGGCTAGAGTGCATTTAATTTTAATCATGCATGCTGCAATCTTACATAAAAGCTACTTTACCTGATTGCTTCACATTTTCTCCCGCAATCACTGTGTTCCAATTTTTGCCTCTTGTATACACAACTTCTTATATTTTCTTTTATCCCAAAATTAATTCATGTAAAATGTTATTTTGATTTTCCTTTGACATTATTTGTGGACTATGCTTACATCTTTCACATACTAAATTGCATTCACTGGTCTTCTGTTGCTAACTGAAATCCATTTAGACAGTTTATCTTTGTACATAACTCCCTTGTTTACTAGGGCAAATTATGAACTTCACATTCAAACTCCCAACTCCCATTGCCCCTGATTACTGATCATACTGGCTGTGGTAGCTGGAGTCCATAACATCTGACAGGGCATAGTTTCCCTTTTAATCCTAGTCTATCCTGTTTGGATGCAGATCTGAGGGAGGCGTATGGGAGTTATCGCCACGCCAATCCCGAGATGTAAATTAGGCTAAAAGATTGGGATTGGCACAAGGCTATCTGGTGAACTGTATGAACCAAGGAAATGGGATTTCCTCAATCTGTCTGTCTTTCATGAAGGGGGGAAATCATACAAGCAACGAGGCAGTGTGCATAGAATGTATAACCTACCATAATGAGCATTTTAGCTATACTACAATTGGAAAAACCAATATATGGAGAATATGTCAGCATAGGAAACAAGTGCATCCTGTGTACAGTCTCATATTACACACATACGTTTACATACATTTGTTTTTAGATTTACACTCACATGTGGGTTGCATCTTATTCATATCAAAGTACTTTCCCTGTAAGATTTTTTTAGGGTTTTTTTGGTGCACCTTTAGACAAATGCCAGCAGTTGGAAGTATGGACGTTTGAGAAGCTTATACTAATTGGATTGTTCTAAATTCAGACCTGTTTGTCTTTCCTTCTTCTAACCAAACACCATATGTGTGCCTGCTGAACATATTCTTCCTGACAGACTATGCTCATTTTTCTTGGATGTTATGAAAATATTTCTAAGGAAACAGAAGGCATACAGAATCAGTAACCCACCACACTCTTTTCGCCAATAATTTCCCCTTCTGTCCAAAGGCCCTTTATATCGTTATCAGTGATGGGCAACCTGTGGCTTTGCAGATGTGGGTGGAATCCAATCCTATCAGCCTCAACCAGCATGGCCATTGGTCAGGGTTGAGGACCAGGGCAGGAGATACATTAGCTGAAGCCTTCTCACAGATTTAGAGCATTGAAATACATTAGGAGCAGTAACATGTATGGGCGAGGAAGTTCTACTGACAATGTTATTGATATAGGCTGAGTTTGGAAATGTGACATAAATTGTTGATTGGGATAATTCGTGTGACTTCTTGAGCTCATTTCTGAGATAGTTCCTTGTTCCAGCAAATGAGCAAGTCAGTTGTGCTTGCAAACACAATTTCTGGCACAAATAGTAGATGTAAGTACATTGGACCTTGGCCACAGTCCCAAGTCCCTTGCATACACAAGGGCTCGCTGTTCTCTCCCTTGAAGGGAAGCAGTCTGTATGAAATGCAGCAGCAGTTCTGTATGAACAGAAATGAGTGAGGAAGTCTCAGTGTAGCTGTATATATGCTGATAAGACCTGCTGGATGATTGATCACAGCCTTACTTTTTCAAATCCAACACAATCTGAGTTAAGCCAGTACTGGTCACACTCTGACCTATGATTTATAGTTCACCACACATATACAACCACCTTGGTTATTTGTTACAGGATGCAAATGATTAACTTTAGAAGAGCCCCGCTGAGATCTGACCAAAGATCTTGCTGCCAGTAAGTCAAAACTTTTAGGACTCCCTTAATTCATCAGACATAGCTTCAGTTTCTGATGTAGGCATTGAACCTAAAAAGGCTGCCCCAAATACAGGAGGCGAAAAGGAACTTGATAATATGGCAGAAATTCCAAGCTAGATTCTAAGGCAATCAATGAGAGTGTGACGGCTGAAATGGTGATGTAGTTAATTTCTCTGGGAAAAAAACAATGACTGTGCTCACTGAGAAAATGTGGGCAGGGGTAGTGGTACTCTGATGGCCTGGGAATCCGATTCAGAGGCTGAACCAGAGGAATCCCAGCCTGCACAGGAGTCCCCGCCTCCAGGGCCAGCTGAACTGGGGCAGGGCCTTGATTCTGAAGCGCCTGCACCTGTGCCGGATCCTCAGGAGCAGGCACCAGGTGAATCCACTCTAGCTCCGGAGGTGGTTGAGGACTCAGTGCCTACAGGTGAGTCTCCCCCTGGGTCCAGTAACCCTTCATCCTCTCCTGAATTGCAGAGGCTCAGGGCAGAGAGGCGGAGAGAACTGGTTTCTACCAGGAGGAGTGCTCGCCTTAAGGCCAGAAGAGGCAGGTCTCCTGGAGGCTGGGACCGCCCCTGGCCTCAGAGAAGATAAAGGCCAGTCAGCCCGGTCCCAGGTTGCGGGAGCAACGTCGTTGAAGAGCTGTTTCGGTCAGCACCCAGTCCGGTTCCCCCAGAGTTCCTGTCCTTGCCCGGCTCCTCACTGTGGACCCTGCTTCGCCCTTGGAAGACTGTCTGCCGACCCTCGACTCAGGTCCTGGACCTCACCCCACGGTAACCTCCCCCCAGCACAGGTACAGGAAAGTGGATTTTTTTTAAAAAAGTGAGTGTGTTCTTAAGAATAACATTAATAACTTGAAGAACTGCGTCTGAGGGAATAATCTAAGATCATACAGGATGCTAGACTATGATCAGGCGCTGAACCAGCACCATTTTGCAAGGATGCTTGGTTGAACAACTCACAGATATATCAGAAGATAAACTGCTTACCTGTCATGTTCTTAGTTTGTGGCGGCCTCCATTGATGAAAACTACAAAACCAAAATACTTCATGTTATCTAGAACAAGAGTTCTCATACCTGGGTCTTGCTGTACTCTTGGAGGCATATTGAGAAGGCTTCCTTATGTGGTGGATGCTGAAGTACATAGTTGTTGTCCATGGTCATTTCTCTATGGGTTCCTCCTTACAGGTATTGCCATTTTCCTGAATAGGTATCTTAGTGGCAGTGATGCTTTCCAGTTACAGGCTGGGCTTTCTGTTTTGCCTGGTCACATTTCCCCACCACCTCACAGTAAGGTGTGTTGAATTTTTCAACTTTCAAATTGCAAAAAAATGAGGGGTGCTAAAAAGTTTGCAACATGACTTGGGCGTTCAAAATATATTTTGGTTACATTAATATAATGGTAGTTTTGCTTGGTAAATACCGTATTTTTCGCCCCATAGGATGCACTTTTTCCCCTCCAAAAATGAAGGGGAAATGTGTGTGCGTCCTATGGGGCGAATGCAGGCTTTGCGCAGATCTCCGCAAGCTGTGGGAGCCCGCGCCGGGCTCCCGTGGCTTGCGAAGAGTTGCCTGCATGCCGAAGGCTGGGCGCACTGAGCTCAGCACGCCCAGGCTTCGCGCAGCTCTCCGCAAGGCGCGGGTGCCCGGCGCTGGGCTCCCACGGCTTGCGGAGAGTTGCCTGTTCTGGGGGCTGGGGTCGGGGGAAGCTCGGGCTTCCCCCGCACCTGGGGGGGAAAATTCCCCCCTTTATTTCCCCCCCAAAAAACTAGGCGCGCCTTATGGGACAGTGCGTCCTATAGGGCGAAAAATACGGTAATATGTATGTAAAATTGCATAGAAATAATTAAAAATGATTGCCAAGTACAGTGGTACCTCGGGTTACAGACGCTTCAGGTTACAGACTCCACTAACCCAGAAATAGTACCTTGGGTTAAGAACAGAAATTGCGCGGCGGTGGCGGCGTGGCGGCAGCAGGAGCCCCTATTAGCTAAAATGGTACCTTAAGTTAAGCACAGTTTCAGGTTAAGAACGGACCTCCAGAAGGAATTGAATTCTTAACCTGAGGTACCACTGTACTTGCAGTCATATTATATATTAATATTTATATATTATACATATTTTATATTACCTGACACTTTCAGAAGGTAAAACTAAAATTCTTTGTTTCTCCAAGAATAGTTTATGTGCTTCTTCATCAAATGTCAACCTACCAAGCTAAATGTTGTCCATTCACAAAAAAAGCAGATTTGAATTCCTTACCCCCCCAACATATTTTTAATACGTCTCACTGAAGATATTTGCAAAAATTAAGATCCACCACCTAAAATGACATGCTCTGACCTCACACTGTTAGGAAAGTTGCCTATGCAAGCAAGCAGTCAGGCAGGCAGAGGCAACCAGCCCAGGTCCTGGGCTCCTCCATTCATGTGTTACACAATGGTGCTGAACTGCAGCATTGGAGCAGGCAGTGAGCAGGAAGCAGGAAGCAGAGAAGCCAGTGAGTAAAGTTACTAGGTGGCCTGCCCTGCACCCTCTTAAACTAGCCTGCTACTCTCAAATGCTGTGGAGGACTCTCTCCTGTCAGCAGTGCTGAAATAAGACCAAATTGCCACGATGGCAGATGGGAGGTGGAACACCTTTGCTCCAAGGGGCAAAATATATTGGGCCAGCTCAGATCATATTCTGTTAAGTAACAGAAAGGATGGAGATGAAATTTGGGATTCAACCGCCTTTTACTGTGTGGCTTTATGTCAATTTACTAATGACATTTGCATCTCACTGCCATTCAGCTCCCACAGTACAGTTTTCTCCTTTATGCACTTGCCAACTTAGATTTCACTTCACTCACCTGGCAAAGTGGGTTTGTCCATGAAAGCATAAGTAATTTGCTTTATTGCTTTTATTTATTTCATAAAAATTATACACCGCTTGACTGTAAACAACCTCATTAGTCTTTATTTGCTTGTACAAATTGTTAAGTCTCCAAAGTGCCACAAAACTTTGGCTGCAAGATAGTAATACACTATTAACCCCTTTAGAATTTGTTTTACCTAAGAAAGCTTAATGAAACTGGAGTGTTAGGGATACTTTACTTTACTTACATGGTTTAAATGGGAGAAACACATGGCTATTTATAAAATAGGGTTATTTTCTGAAATGTATTATGAAGAAATGATTCAAGGATTTTCAGCAAAATTACGCAAAATGTTACATCATCTTTCTGCTTTCAGTGCCGTGGAGTTTGATAAGTTCAAACACTTGTCTCAAATAGTGAATCTTCCTCTTTATCAGTATCTTGAATTGAGGCACATTTTGTTCATTTCTACAGAAGTTTATTGTTCACTGGACTCTTCTGCAATATTGGTTAGAAGTGCACAATGTTGCCACTAAATTAGTATTGTAATATAGTACATCAGTACTGATGGGGAAACTTCTATAAAATTACAATGAAACAACTGCTTTTAAATGAATGCAGCCACTGATTATGCAAAATGCAACCATCACCACCACCACTTCAATGTGGGTGGTGACACATAAAACAATGAAATTGGAGTTTCTGCAGATATTTCATCCTGTGATAAATATCCTGGTTGAAGTTTGAAAAATACAATTTTTTGTGGAGGTGCACGCAAACACAAAGTTTAAATCATAAAACAAATAACTGCTGAATATTTCCATTCTGATTTTATTTGATCCTCTTTTATATTGTTCTATTTTTCTATTTTCTGGATCAGTGGAAATAATAATTTATAATAATTTATTATTTATACCCCGCCCATCCCCAGCCACTCTGAGCAGCTTGCAACAAAAGATTAAAAATACATTAAAACATCATCATTAAAAACTTAAACAGGGCTCCCTTCAGATGTCTTCTAAACGTTGGATAGTTGTTTATTTCTTTGACATCTGATGGGAGGGTGTTCCACAGGGCGGGTGCCACTACCGTGAAGGCCCTCTGCCTAGTTCCCTGTGACTTCGCTTCTCGCAATGAGGGAACCGCCAGAAGGCCCTTGGCGCTGCACCTCAGTGTCCGGGTTGAACGACGGGGGTGGAGACGCTCCTTCAGGTATACTGGGCTGAGTCCTTTTAGGGCTTTAAAGGTCAGCACCAACACTTTGAACTGTGCTCGGAAACATACTGGGAGCCAATGTAGGTCTTTCAAGACAGGTGTTATGTGGTCTTGGCGGCCACTCCCAGTCACCAGTCTAGCTGCCGCAATCTGAATTAGTTGTAGTTTCCAGGTCACCTTCAAAGGTAGCCCCACGTAGAGCGCGTTGCAAGCTGGAGATAACTAGAACATGCACCACTCTGGCGAGACAGTCCGTGGGCACGTAGGGTCTTAGCCTGTGTACCAGATGGAGCTGGTAGACAGCTGCCCTGGACACAGAATTGACCTGGGCTTCTATGGACAGCTGTGAGTCCAAACTGACTCCCAGGCTGCACACCTGCTCCTTCAGGGGAACAGTTGCCCTATTCAGGGCCAAGGAGTCCCCCAAACCCACCCGCCCTCTGTCCCCCCAAAACAGTACTTCTGTCTTGTCAGGATTCAACCTCAATCCGTTAGCCGCCATCCATCCTTCAACCGCCTCCAGGCACTCACACAGGACCTTCACCACCTTCACTGGTTCTGATTTGAAAGAGAGGTAGAGCTGGGTATAATCTGCATACTGATGAACACCCAGCCCAAACCCCCTTATGATCTCTCCCAGCGGCTTCATATAGATGTTAAAAAGTATGGTAAAGAGTATGCTGTTGCCAAAAGCTGTGTAACTGATATGCTATGATGTAATTTTTTTGGCTTGACTTTTAAAGCTGAATTTATGTTTTGCATATCTTCTGTTGTAGCCAATAAACTACTTTGATAAACATAGTTAAAAAGGTGTGGTGGTGGTGGTGGAAGGAACCATAATAGGAGATGAAGTGCATGAAACAACTATATCCCAGTCTCAAGAAGGCTGATCTCTAAATCACCGACATAAAAATAACCATATTCATGGCACCATGCTCTTATGAGCTTTGTAAAATTTAAGGCACAGTCAACTAAGTGGTGTGCTGGTGGAAGTGTTTATATAAGGTTGAAAGAGCGTTTTATCTTGCCGGTTGAGAGCTTTCAAAAGGAAACCATCAAAGGAAGTTGGAAGAGAAGTGAAACGGAAGAGAGCATAAGATCAGAAAAAAGCAAAACTGTGAGGCATCTAATATAAGGTTTTTGAATTTCTGGGCTTTATGAGGAAGAAGTTCTCATACAAACTGAAGTTATGTGAATATGAATTACTGGTAATTGTAAACTGTTACAAGTGGGAACTGCAAACAGCTTGCAAAGTCATACATGACTTTAGGACTCAAGGAGAACCCAGCCTAGAACTAACCAGCCTGAGTTTTGTGATCTGCAGTGAAACAACCCAGTGGAAAGAGCAGTGTTAAATACCATAACTAGAATAAATTATGATCATAAAAACAAGGTAAACTTGAACCACCAACATCAAGATGCATATTCCCCCCTGCCCCCCGGAAAAAAGAATGTTTAAATCATTCCTTTAGACCCTGCTTGAGGAAATGAAAATGAAAATGAAATTACCAGAGTCACAACGAGCAGAAGGGGATATATTATAAAGCAAACTTTGATGTCTCATTTTAGGGAAAAGGTTGAAAGGCAGATTTTTTTGGGGGGTGGAGGCATGAAAACTCAACTGAGCAACATAAAGGCATTGAAAGGCCAGGAACAAGGCCAGTTAGTGGGAACAAGGGGATACAGGAAGCCCTGCTTAGGCTCAATAATACTGAGGTTGGTAGATGAATTAGTAGAGAAAGAAAGGTTGCATTTTCCTAGAGTGTCAGAATCAAGTATTGATCACAATCATCAAAAAGATGTTCTATTTATTAAAATTATTATTATTATTCTGTTAAGAATTTTGCTTTGTGAGTGGTGAGTGGTGAATAATGGGTATGTGTGTTGTGGTGTGAGGGTTGCCTGTGGTTTGAGACTAGAGGCACAGTGTGTGTGTGGCTTGTCACTGTGGTTGTAGACCACAGTGTCATGTGTCTGCGGTTGCCACAACATGCACTGAACTGAATAATTTGAATATTAAATGTTTATAAGTGGGACCTGCAACAAAATATTAAAGTATGGAGGGTTCCTGTTCAGTATTCCAGTAAGCCATGCTGTCCTCCATGATACTCTACTCCATTATCGCTCCATTTTCCATTCCTTCCCCAGTTATTCAACATTTTGTGGCCACTGAGCATTTTAAATTCTTATTGGACTGGGGTGCCTTTTGGGGGCGGGGAGGGTCCCTGTAGGGTTTTGCCCCCTAAAGATTTTTTGTATTTATGTAAAGCCTTCTTTTGTACATAGATGTGACAGTGGTTCCTCCTTTATGTCAAATGCAAGAGGACCACCAAGACAACTGACTTAGTAATCAAATTATTGTCATATACCCTGAACCAGTTTGAACTCAGACTTTTTTTGGGGGAAAGGGACTATCATTGTACCAATTCCACGATGTAACGCCCTAAATATTAAGATCAATATATTCGAACTTATTAGACTTCTTAATTTCAGAAAGGTCTGAATTAGGTTTGAATCCAGATATATCCCAACTATTAACAATCCCAGTATTACTACTTTTGGAAGAGTAGTATTATGGGATACAGCACAATCTATCCCTTCATGAGAAGGCTATAATTCAGATACAGTAAGTAAACCAGCAAATACGGTAAGTGTGGAACAGCAGTCATTTTGAATGGAATCCACTTCAGAAATAACAATATGCGGATATGTGAAATAGATGCTTGTCTTGGCTGCAAAGGGAGAGACAGAATGAGGTCTTACTCTCATCAAATTCTGCACAGGTCTTAAGAGAAGATTTGACACACACACACACACACACACACACACACGGTGAAAGTAGAGAGTAAGTTCTCTGTACATTCAACCTCTCCTACTTTACCTGGTAAGCTACTGTTATTTTTACTTTTAAGACGAGGTGTGGAAGCCCTTAGTGTCCAGCAGTCTGTTATTACTCAGGTCCACCAGTTGAGCCTGCGGAAAATAAACAAACAAACAAATGCTACAAACTGGGACGGCAATTCAAACCCTGGCCAGGCTTAATGGAATGGATGAGTGGGTCACTGCCGCATCTGCAGCCCTTCATCTTACACCATTCAGCGCAAGAGGACAGGCAAATTGTTTTGCCAGCTTGGAGTTAGTGTAGCAATGGACCCAATGTTGGGGATTCAGTGGACTGTGGAGAGCTCAACCCCTCAGTGTTATGGGGCTTTCTGTGGCCTACCTACCAGTGCGGATTTTCCCGGCTGCCCTTCCAGGCGGATGGAGCAAAATATTTTGCAGTACTAGTGCCAGGGGCTTAGCCAAGAGGGGGGCAGGGAGGGGCAGCTGCCCCCCATTAATAAAAATAACTGAGGTTTTGTCCCCCAAAAAACCAAAAATCCTGGCTATGCCCATGACTAGTGCAATAATGCTGGTGCAAAGGAAATTCTACTTGCAGCCTAAAACCCAAGTGCTAAAAAACACTTCCAAACACATTCTAGGCGAGACCTACCCAAAGACATCCAGGTGCCTCAGCAGTCAAGCCTTTGTGGAGGCAAATTCCCATCAGAAAAAGTATTGCACTGAAGACTTAATAGCAGTGGCGTAGCGTGGGTTGTCAGCACCCGGGGCAAGGCAAGTAATTTGCGCCCCCTAACCCGTGGATTTTAGTAGGGGCAGAGAGCTGCGAGTGCGAGCACCCCCCCCAGATGTTGCGCCCGGTGCGGCCGGCCCCCCCTGCACCCCCCACGTTACGCCACTGCTTAATAGGCAAGGTGTTTCATGTTCATCCCCATCCTCAGTGCTAATAATAGATGTGTGGGCACAAGCGGCTCCAACAAGCACAGAAACAGCTTTATTATATATCTTCTTCCTCATCAAAATGTTGATTGCACTCATCAAAGGCCATAACAACATTCATAACATCAACGGACACAGCAATCACAACCCAATCTGGTGAAAACGTTTTTGTTACACAAGGCGAGTTAAAATAGAGGCGAGTCACATATGGTTTGAGCGTGTTAGATCCTCCGAATCTCTTTTACAATGAACGGATAATATATCCAAATTATTCCCCTTATACTACTCTAGGGCAAAGTGAAGTGGCAAGAGCTGGGGAGCAGCAGACAGGCGTTGCAGGACCTTGCTGCCTAGTAACCAAAGACAATCCTGCTGCTGCCTCAGGTGCAGTGGGAGAAATCCCTTTTCCAGGCTCGAAGCGAAGCCCACTCGGGGTCAGTGCACGGAAATGCGAGGTGTGCTGCATCCACATTGCCCTTCACCTCAGGCAGCAGAAAGGTTTTGAACCGCTCGGATTGCGCGGGGGGAGGCCAGAGAGCTTCAGGGGACAATGACCCAAGGCTTTGCTCGAAGGGCGCCCCGTGTGAACCCCGGCACATTCCCGTGCGCCCCTTCTCCAGCAGGGAGGGCTTCGACCCTTACTCCCCCTTCAGCAGCGCACCCCCCCCCCCGGCTTCGACGGGCGCCTCTCCCAAGATGGCGCCGGCCCCTCCCCTCGGCTCTCTCTTGGGAAATCGAGCTGGGGCGGGATGCCGCCGAGGCTCGTCCTCCTCGCCGCTTGGAGGCCGGCCCAGGGTGTTGTGTGTGAGAGAGCGTGTGTGTGTGAACGCGCACGAGCGGCGGGCGGGGCAGCGGCGGCAGTAGCCCGACTAGCAACGGCGGCTGAAGGAAACCGAGGGAGAGCGAGAAGCAACAAGCTGCGGACCTGGGAAGCGGAGCGAAGGGAGGGCGCGCTTCGGTTTCTCAGTAAGCGGCGCGCTCGGGTCAGGGGGGCGCGGGGAGAGAGAGCAGCCCGCCGTCCCCCTTCGGGGCGAAGCCGAGAGCCGGCGGAGGTGGTGCGGAGGAAACTTTCTCCTCCCGGTCCCTGGCGGATCCGCGGCCATGTTGGGATCCCGTCTGTTCTGGGGAGCGAGGACGGCGGCGGTGCGGGGAAGGGGGAAGAAGGAGGCGCCCCACAAAGACCCGGACGGCGTCCCTTGACTTAGGGGCGGCCCCGCGGAACCTCCCGCCGGAGGAAAGGCGGCTCCGGCTTTGCCCATTGGGAGCCGGCGTCCCAGGCGCCGTCGGGGCCGTGTGTTTGGGCTTGCGGTGGGTTTCGGGCGCGCCCTGACTCCGTCGCGCACAGGCGGCGGCACACGACTTGGCACCGATGGGGGACCCCTGCCTGGCAGCAGCAAAGGGCGGCTGCGTGAAAGGAGAGAGGAGGGGACGTGGCGGCCTCCCAGAGTCTTAAAATTTAAACCGGTTCCCCTTTTAAGTGACACTTTCCGAAAGTAGTGGTAGCCGAAGCTCCTTTCCCCCTCAAACTCTGGCAAAAGTGAGAAGTGGCCGCCCCCCTTCTGCGTTCAGTGTGGGGCTGAGATCAAGTGGCTGCAGCCTAATTGGCACCCCGTGGATGCCTGTGTGTGCAGGGGGGAGTGTGCGCACCTCCCACTCTTCAGCGTGCCATTGATTTGGGGTAAAATGAGGCGTATGTGGTCGCCCCACCTTCCCCTCCCTCAGTAAACAAAACGGAAATCATTTCCCACTTCTCCAGAGAAAATAGGCTTCCCGCTCAGTTCTTCTCTTTTATTCTCGCACTGGAATAATAGTGTTTTGTTTTGTTTTTTTAAAATACCCTATTTATGAGATTTATTTTTTATTGGGTTGCGGGGGTCTTTTTGCTTTTAAAGGCTGCCTGTCAAAAGTTGCGTGTGTTGCGTTTCCCCTCTTTCCCGGGCGAGTTTCGTGATGGTGCGTGATTGTTTTGCATCAGAAGGCAGGGAACTTCCTGTGACTGTCAACAAGGGTTAGCAAAGCAAGTGGATTCCGGTTGGAAGGAAGTTAGCTCTCCTAAGTTTTCTTCTGATAGGCTGGGCTTGGCTGAGATGTTGTTCATGCCAGTGGTTTTTTGTTTTAAGTTTCTAATGCCATGGCATCCTGGAGAGGGTGCCAACTTTCTGTTAGCTGCTACAGAAATAAGAAGGGCTGGTTCTTTTTTTGTGTTACCTGTCTGCATTTGGGATTTCATTTGCTTATTTATTTAGCAAACCCATACCTGCTTTTCCCTTAAAAGAGCACTCAGTGCAGCTTGTGAAAATTGCTATTGACAACACAGACAAGTCTTAACACTTAAAAATGAGGCAAACAGTTTTATAGGTGTAAAGTCACACAGTGCTAAACATGGCTTTTAAACAATAATGATTGTGATAAGTCTATTGAAGTGGTAAGTCAATTGAAGTGATTAAAGCCTTTCCCCCCACATTATTCAGATTTTATAAAAAATTGCTTTCTGTTATCAGGTAAGATAAATATGTTACCTGAAAATATTATTTTTTTTCTGCTGTTGTAACTTATATTGGAATATATTGGTCCAGTCAGCTACTGTTTCTTATATTGATGGCCATGAGACCTAACAGTTTCAAACTAGCCAGTACATTTTCTTTTTCCATATTTACATTCAGATGACCTTGTTTTTTTATTTGTGTAAATATTTTGCAGTGCAGTCTTACAGATCAGCTGATTAGAGAGGGTTAGGAAGGAGGGGAGGCACCTCCACTGGTGGAGAAGAACCTGGCTGATAGAGGACTGTTGAGATCCCTCCTATGCATGCAGATGGCTCCATGTGCATAGAACTTCAGTTGGTGGTTCTTTTCTCTTTTTTTTGCCAGTGGTGGTTCTTTTGCCAACAGTAGCTGGCATTAAGCCCTAAAGTGGGATGACCTGGGGCAGGGGTGGGACAGGGGCAGCCCTGGATCTGATAGATTCAATGTCCCTTTTTTCCAGGTCAGAATGCTCCATCCTCCCTGAAATTGGCTTAACTAATTCCTTCCATGTAGGAATATAGAAGGGGGAATTTAAAGAGAAAAGCTGTGTGAAGCAAAAGAAGCAGCAGCAAGTTCCTTTCACCTTCTGGACTGGCCAGCACAAGCTGGCAGGGCTTCAGAAGTGATAGTAGGTGCAGCACTCAGTGATGTGGGGGCAGTGATGTGCTTTATTTTTCTGCAGAAAACTGTTTCATCCATTCTTCAGTAACAGTGACCGTCAGTGTCCCTTCCAGCTCTACAATTCTATGGTTCTATGCATTAGTTAGCTGTGACTTACGTATATTTATCCAGGGTTGGTTTCATATAGCATTGGGTGATTGTCTTTTGGCCCCCTAACAGTTGTGCAGTTTGGGTGCCGCAGGGTATCATATTGTCCCTAGTGTCGTGTAACATATATATGAAGTCATGGGAATGGTTATTAGGAGATTTGGGGTGAGCTGTCATCAGTATGCTAATGATCCCCAGCTCTCTAACATCTGAACCAGGAGAGGCCATGTAAGCCCGGGAGTGGTGCCTGGACTTGGTGGTGAGCTGGATGAAGGCCAACAAACTGACTGAATCCTGGCAAGACAGAAGTGCTGTGGATGGGTGATTCCTGAATCCATATAATTTGTCTTCCCTAAATGGAGTCGTATTCCCCCTGAAAGAGTGGTTTTATAGTATGGGACTGTTACTGGATGCATCTTTGCTGCAAGAGGCCCAGGTGACCTAGGTGGCTAGGAGTTCCTTTCACCAGCTTCAGCCATTCCTGAATCAGGATAGTCTGAGCACTGTCATCCATGTACGTGTAACCTCCAGGTTGGATTACTGCAAAGTACTGCAGGTGGGACTGCCCTTGAGGTTGATCTGAAAGCTTCAACTAATGCAAAATATGACAGCTACAGGGTATCTCCACCATGCTACACCTCTGAATTAATTGCAATGACTGCCAGTTAGCTACTGGACTACTTTCAAGGTGTTGATTTTGGTGTATAAAGCTATATACCATATTGGCCTGAATATAAGCCTCACTTTTTCCCCAAATTCCAACCGTGAAAAGTTATAAAGTGTGGCTTATATTCCCAACCTTGCAGCCAGGAGCGCAGGGCAAACAGCGCCAGGAGTGCGGCCTCTCCCCCAAGGCCAGGAAGGGAGAGAGCAAAGAAGGGGAAAGGCCGCTGGCAACACAGTGCGGTCCCGTCCCCCCCCAGTATGTAGCCAGGAGCAGCGAGGAATGGAGCGACTTATATTCGGGTATTTTTTCTTTTTTTCCCTCCCTCCCTTCCAGTTTTAAAGGTGCGGCTTGGGACCAGGATTGTCTCACTCCTTATATAGTCACTGTGCTCTTTTGTTGAGGGCCTCCTGCAAATACCATGTTATCAGGAGGTCCATTCCACACTGTATAGGAATTGGGCCTCTAGAACTGCGGCACCTGCCCCTTGGAATGTCCTCCCATTAAATAATAGGTGGCACTTTGGTTGGCTTTTTGGCACCTCCTGAATTCCTTCCTCTTCCAACAAGCCTTTTAAGCAGGCCTTTCCCCCAGTCTGCATCTGTATTGGAATTGTTTTTAGATGTTTTTATTGCTGGTGTGCTTGCCGCTCTCAGCTCCTTTGGTAGGACAGGCAGGATATAAATTTAATACAGTAAATACTTCTGTTCATAGTTCAGCAGCGAAATGCCGAATGCTTGCCAATGTATCTGTGGAGGGAAATATATCCAGTTCACTTCATAACCTACCCATATATTGGTAGGCTGCTACCCAAAGAGGCTTTTTCGATCCCTGTTTAACAATGGATGTGTTTTCTCTACTACCTATGTATCTTGAACATAATACATTTGACATTTCCTTTTCAGGAAATGAATGCTGGCATGTACGGAGGTGTAACTGGCTTTCTCACCAGCTGAGATCTTAGGCCAGTCCTGGTTATTAATTTTTCATCCCAGCATTCACAGTCATGAGTTTTGATCTTGTTCATGTAGGTGGCCTTGAATCTGTAGTGTAAAATTCTTCATCTGTGTTTTGATAGGAGCTCTTGTCATATTTATGTTTTCCTTATTTCTAAAAAAGACTTAAGCGCAAAATCAGTATGTGAAGTACTTCATATTCCTCCCACAAAAGTTTCTTTGCTTGTTAGCCCACAAAATCTTGGAAGGATGTAGGTCAGCATTTCCTAACCTAGTGCCCTCCAGTCGTTTTGGACTGTAACCACCAGTAGCCTCAGCCAACACAACTGTGGCAGCTGGACCTGATGGAAGTTGTAGTCCAGAGCATTTGGAGGGCACCAGGCAGGCAAGGCTGCTGTGACTACATGTAGAAGTCTTGGTTCAGATGAAGTTTTTGAACTCTTTTACGTAAGCCCCCCCTATAAGTTTTTCCCTTATAAAACAAAAAAGGGGAAAGTCTTATGTAAAAGATGAAAAGCCACAACTAAGAGTGTTCATATGTTCATACAATATACAAAAAGCAAGAAAATTAGAGAAAGGAGGCATGAAATAGTAAAAGCATGTCCTATAAATGTTGTCTTGCCAGATCTAGTGACAAACAAGCCAATGGTTGCAGTCTTTACACAGCCACACAGGAAGCATAGAGGGAGTGGATGATTTTAAGGCTCATGCATTCCAGTTGGGCATATATTAACAATAGAACTAAAGATTTGTTCTTGAATTGTCACAAACCTGAAATGATGTCTTGAATTCCATGAGAGCATGCATTAGTTGGTTAATCTTCCTGGAGGAATACAGGAAGGAATTCTTATACTTGCATTTGGGCTTTTGTGTTAGCTGTTTATTTGAACATGTTTGTACACTTATGATTTGTTTGTTCTGGCAGCTAAAATCCTGTTCGTAGAGATAAAAAAATTATGTGCTTCCTCCTATTATGTGATTTTTTAAATTATGCAATGACTGCAGAAATCACTGCACACATTTACAAACCTGTTTGGGACTATCATATATTGGCTTAATAAGCTGCAAACATTTTGCCAAAGCATACAACCCCTTCCATTCTTCCTTCTCTGACTGCAGCAGTCAAACCTGGAAGTCTACAGTTATCTGTAGTTTACCACATAATCAGAAATGGAAAATTATGGTTACCTGGTTCAGAACAAGTTGGGATCTCAAATAAATATCTAACTTATATGTGAGCTATTGACTTGTTCTGAACGTGGTGGGCATACTTTCCCAGTTAATTATTAATTTGAGACTTAATTTATATGAGGAGCGAAGGGGCTGCATGTGAAGGTTAAAAGGCTTGAACATATTTGTTAATTAAGCAGAGATATAATAATCTGAATATGACCAATTGTCAGGAGAAGTTTTTAAAAGACAAAACAGAGCCAACATCGCTCTGATTTATCTGAAACAAACCCGTGTTGTTAAAATGGGTCCTGTGCTGCCATAAGATTCCAGAAATACATTTTTGTATTTAATGAACTTGTTGAGAAGTGAAAGAGCTTTGTTAGGTCTGTTAACATCAGAGCTGAAAAAGCAAAATTTGTTGCGGCCGCCGCATCAAAGATTTGGGGGCCCCAGCCCTAAGAGCACCAAATTTAGTTTCATTGGGGAGCAAAGACTTGCCTTTTTAAGGACATAAAGAGTCTGCTGAATCAGGCCACTGGCCCATCCTGTTCTAGACCAGCATCCTGTTCTCACAGTGAGCGACCAAATGCCTGGGGAAAACCAGCAAGCAGAACATGAGCACAAGAGCAGCCTCCCCTTCCCTCCTGCAGTTTCCAGCAACTGGTATTCAGAAGCATTACTATTACAACTGTGGACGTATTATGTAGCCATCACGGCTAAGTAACCATTGGTAGCGCTTTCCTCCATGAATTTGTCTATTAATAAAACAGATCCTCTTGCGTTTCTAATATAAATACATACCGTACTTTTCTGTGTATAAGACTAGGGTTTTTTTAAAACTAAAAAATAATGTTAAAAAGGGGGGGTAGTCTTATACACGGGGGCAATCTCCCCCCATTTTCTTAATTTTGAGTTTCCCAAAATAGGGAGCGTCTTATACATGGGGGCGTGTTATACACGGAAAAGTACGGTACATTTTCATTTTAGACAGTGACCCAAAGGCTCAGAGGGGTTGGTTAAGCCTTTAAGGCAGCAAAAAGAAAACACATCTCTTCCCAATACTAGGTGACATCCATTAATGGCTGATGCCTCTTATGTCTGGTAGGGTGGAAGGCAGAGAGCCCAAACAGGAGCTGGAGTCAATGACAGGCAGAGCCAGCTGTTCGAGTTTTGTCCCCAGCCTCTTCCCTGTTGAGTTCTACAAAGGCATCAGCTAAAGGCAAGGAAGCTGAAAGGCAGTGCCGTCCCCTGTGCTGGTTGTAAGTAGCAAAGCGCGGACAGGGCGAGGGCAGGCTGAGGTTAGTGGGCCAGAGCCCCATTTGCCCTGATATACCAGCCTCCACTCTGACATCCACTTGTGTCTTGTCTGTGAGCTGAACAGACACCTTCCTCGCCTCCCTCCTGCAACTCCCACATGCGCCCACAAAACTTCACCAGAGGGTGGACCCTGCCAGAGGGGAGGACTGAACTACAAAGGGAGAAGAGGAAGGGGAAGTTTCATTACAGAGTAGCAGTCGCTCACACAGCATTGCATTTTGCCAACTGTGTAAGTTGTTTTAATGTTGATAATTTCTAAAGTGATACGGCTTGCCTTTCGGTTCCCTTTGGCTACTATGTAAAGTAAATATTATTAAGAAAAGTGGCTACATTCCAAATATTGACTAAAACCCTGACTTTCTAAATATGTTTGGCAAGATAAGCTTCTGTGTTCTTGCCTCGAACCTCAGATTAAGAATTTCATCAGTATTCATTGACTACATTCCAGAAGCTTTCAGTAGACTCATTCCATTAAGTTTATTTGGTTGCTGTGAGGATTAAAGCATGCTTGTCACATTTGTGTGTGCTTTTTCTGCACCTGATTTAGCACTATGGGAAAATGGAGACTAGAAGCCAAAACGTACAAAATTATCAAGGCTTTTGAGAGCATGCTGCCACTTTCTTTATAACTAGATACCTCCTTTCCTGAGTTAGTAATATACTTCAAAGAGGAATGAAAGCTGTTAGATCATGCAACAATTTCTGTTATATTAGTTATTCAAGTGGCAGCTTAAAAGGTATTTCCAGTGGCACATTTTTCTTTTTAAAATGTGGTGTTAGTTTCTCACGGTGGTAGTGTAGGGGAAATTAGGAAGTTATTTTACTGGATGTAAATAAGAAGATAATGAATTCAAAAACATTTATTGATTGCACGTGCTACTTTGCATGTGCAATCAATAAATGTTATCAAATTCATTTTCTTGTTATTTACCTCCAGTAAGGGAACCTCCTATTCTCTGCCATTTAATTAATGGACACCTCCATGGGTAGGGCTCATATTTGGATAGAAAGAAGGCAATAAATTACTTATTAGTAAAAATACAACAAAAACTTTTTGCTTGTAGATTTGCGGTAGAGGACTGTGAGTCACCTTTTTCTGTCTCTCTTGCCTATGCAATTAAGAGTGAACCACATTTTCTGAAGCGATTCCTGGTTGGATAGAGAAATTTGCACTTGGTGTTGGAGACACAGGTATTTAAAATATGGAGAATGCTGACTTGCATTTTGAGTTATGGACCGTGTGCAGAAGTATGCTGCAAAAATTTTTTAGCCCATAGGGCACTGGCAAGGAGAGGGCAAGAACTCTGTGCTGGGTGCAGCTGAGGGGGCTTCTCTCCTGTAACAGCCTGCTTGCTTTCTCTGCTGGGTGCAGAGATGGAGCAAAGTACTCCATCCACCTGGGCTGCTTACTCAATACTCACTTACATGCAATCTGTTGTTGCCTATGGCCACAAGGCTGAAAATAGGAGCCATACTGCACCTATTTTTAATAAGCATTTCTCTATATTCAGTTGCTACTGGCATCCTTTTCCAAAGGATTAAATTCTTTGATGTAGTTTTACCTATTTCTTTCACTTTCTTTTGTTGCACATTTGTCTTTTGCAGCTTAGGACTTCCTTGCTGACAGTGGCTGCTTCAGATTTCATCTCCTTTCCGTATAACCTCTCAGACTGATAATTGTTAATGAGTACACTCCCGATTTAATGCTCCAGAGTAACACAGAGTGGCTTAACCTTCTTATCTATTTTGAGTTGCCTAGAGATTCATGAATCAGTTGCTGGCTAGCTAATCTTCTGAATGCATGCACTTTTGTGATGATTAGTAATCCAAATTTAAGTTTAGATCATGGCCAGTTCAGTTAGCTGTGTCTCTTATACAAACAAGGTGTGCTCTTGAAGTGGTCATTGAACAATAACAAAGCACCCTGAGTCAGGCTGTCGTATCTACTTATCAAAGGAGGAAGAGTGACATTGTCATTCCTAGTGGGCTGCAACTGTTGTGAGATGCGGCATAATTTAGATAGGTTTAGTTTACTTTGGTCCTGTTGGGCAGAGGATATTGTGTGTTGAAACCTTGCTAATTAATTACAGCTGTGTCTGGCGGGAAAGTTTGGACTTAATTTAAACGTAAAGCAAGAAAAGTTTGGTCTTTCTTATTTTCTTTAGGAATAAGGATAGCATAATCTAGAGAAAACTATTTGGTATCCTGTGGATATTTATACAAAAACATCTCAACTCCTCCTCCCAGTTTAGCTTGTTCTACCTTTTGTGCCCCCCAACTCCACCAATCCAGACCCATCTGTGTTGCTTGTGTATAGTATGCCGCTGGTCTTGGGCTAGGGCATTCCTCTGAAATTGACATTGCATGAAAGAAAGCACAAGAAACAGTGGTGCCTTCCTAAAACTAACAATAAACCAACATTAGGATAAAGCAGCAACTCCTTTTTGCAAAGAACCGGACCTTTATCTTTATCCAAGAGTCCTCTGGAGGTTTCTTCATTGGAAGTGGCTGCAGTGATTGTAAAATGCCAAACCTCAGCTGCACTGAGGCAGGATTCATCTCCTTAAGGATCTTTTTGTACTAAATGTCTCCTTGGCAGGACGATTGATTCCACACTTGGAGACACTAGTTTCGTAATCAAGGTAAACACAATATGCAGTAAACAGCTTTATACTTTCCTGATACTCTTTTGATTCAGAGGATCACCATGCCAGTTCAAAATCTTCCCCTCTTCTATGTTATGGATATTGTTTTGAAGTAGCATGATTTGTTTTATATAAAGTCAAGAAACCAGTGTAATTCTATTGGTCCGATGTCAAGCAGATCTTTAATTAATAACATAGTCATTTTAAAAGACACTTAAATCCTTGATGTGTGTCTATGTGTTCTGCATCTGTCCAATAACTCATGCTGCCTGTATTATGCATTTTCAGTTGCTCATTGTTTTTATATTCATAGAGAGAACACCATCTTTTTAAAGTGTTGGTGAGCTGTCTAACACCTTTCACAGACAGGGCACAACTTTAAGAAAATTGTGCAACCAGTTTTAACTAGCTTTGCAAACAGAGTGTTTGAAACATCCTAGGGTTTGTGTAAGTATGGTTAGTGCTGGTTCAGATGTAAGGAAACCAGGGTTATCTGGGGCAAACAGACTGATGATTTGGCAACACTCTTCTGATATACTGACTTTGGAAGCAGTATGCATGCACCTGATTATTAGATTCACCTTGCATCTCTAAAGTTTTCCATGAAGCACAGTGAAAGATGCAGTGTCAACTGTGAGAAGTAATGGGTGAGGGTTGTGGGACAGAACTGAAACATTTTACAGTAAATGCTTTACTATGCGGTGGGATCACCGAGTAAAAGCGAATAGTGTAACAGCTGGATAAATTTAGCAGTATAGTGAATCTAACTCGAGTTCTTGTGGTTAAATACGTGGACTTCCTCCACATCATCAAAATTGTTCAGTGTGCTGCATTTGTAGCTTGAATTCTGTTCTTCACGGTACAGTTAGTTCACTTCCAGAACATTTTAACTAGTTATTTACATTTTCTTTTTTTCATTTATTTGGGTGGTTTATATTCCAACCTCCGGTTTTAGTTTACAAAAAGTGAAAATTACAACAAAACATATTGGAGCAAAAGCATTAGATGCCATGTCACTTTGAATTTTTTTCAAATCCAAATAACAAATGTTTGGGTGATGCCACTATTTATTTTCATATGTGCATTAAGCTTGCTGCATGCTTTACCAATTAATTTATTTGTATGGGAAGTATGATCTAACCTTATTCTGAGGGATGTATAATTATTGGGTCAGACAGAGAAAATACGTGAGATGCCTATCCAGGCTCTCAGCATTGAGAGTAACCAATATATCCTGTCATGGATGGATGGGTTGGTCCAGTAGGATAAGAATTTACACTAGAATGACCATCTTCTATGTTTTCAAAGACTACCCTGTTTCTCCAGACACTAGTCTGGTGAGGACTAAATCATTTCAGTTGACCTAGTGAGTTGTTGGACTGTATGTATGTCATTTGGCAGTGTATGTCATTTGGCAGTAAAGGAGTTAGAGGTACAGAAAAAGGGCTGTGATGGCATTGATTGGATGGGGTGCATAACTGATGAATGTGCTTTCCTGAAAGATCCTCTTAAGGAGACGTTTAGTAATGGGCTTGCCATTCCAGAATGCAAACAATGTACAGTAAAATTGATATATTGATATGAAATTCACATGTAGTCTCATTGCTCTGCATGTGAAACAGTAAAATGTCTTGCTGTACTTTGTTTTTAAAACATGGTATGGCAACTGGGGGCAAAATACAATTGCTTCATGTGCCGATCTAGTTAGCATCATGCCTCGGCTCTGCAGCATACGGAATAATTTTATGTTTAAATCATCATTGGGTAAAATTATTTAAGAAAAGGCTGTCTCTTGCACGGAAGATTAAGTCAGCTGAGAATCATGAGCTTGTTATAGCATAGTGTTTGTACTGTTGCAAAGTCTTCAATGAATAGCAATCTTCTTGTGGGTAATGCTGAGGGAATCTTCCCAGGAAATCCCGCAGGTCCTACGACAGCAATAGCAGATTATGTAAAGCTGGTTATTGTCGAAGACCTAACTGATGTAACATAAAAACATAAGAGTCATGCTGGATCAGACCAAAGGCTTTGCTTTCCACCACCAAGTCAGGTGCATTTAGCAGGGATGACTTTTCCTGGGCAGCTCAATGATTGTTGAACTCTCTTCCAAAGAAGGCTAGACTGGCCCTGCCTCTACCAACCTTTAGGTGGGAGGTTGAGAAATTTTTGTTGCACCAGGCTTTTAAATGTGTTAATTTATCTAGTTTAATGTGCTTTTTATTTGCATTGATGTTTTGTTATAAACTGCCTTTCTTTTTAAGGATGAAAGGTAGTATAAAATGTTTTATGAAATAAAATAGCCCACAGAAAGAATTCTAAATTTATAATTTAGCATAGATTATTCCTTTCCATTATTCCATAAGGGACGCGGGTGGCGCTGTGGGTTAAACCACAGAGCCTAGGGCTTGCCGATCAGAAGGTCGGCGGTTCGAATCCCCATGATGGGGTGAGCTCCCGTTGCTTGATCCCTGCTCCTGCCAACCTAGCAGTTCGAAAGCATGAAGTGCAAGTAGATAAATAGGTACTGCTCCGGCAGGAAGGTAAATGGCGTTTCTGTGTGCTGCTCTGGTTCGCCAGAAGCGGCTTAGTTATGCTGGCCACATAACCCAGAAGCTGTACGCCGGCTCCCTCGGCCAGTAAAGCGAGATGAGCGCCGCCACCCCAGTCGTCTGCGACTGGACCTAACAGTCAGGGGCCCCTTTACCTTTATTCCATAAGGTTAGAGGGCACATCTTGAGATATTTAGTCTAACAGAGTTTCTGACAGATTCACATCTACTTTTAATTTAATTTATTATACTGTTCCATCTTTCCAAGACCTCAAGGCAGTATGTATAGTTCATTCTCATTCTCTCCCCCCTGCCCCCTCACAATAACCTTGGCAGGTAGGCTAGGCTGAGAGGAAGTGGGAGGACCAAGGTCACTTGCTGAACTTCATGGCTGAGCAAGCATTTTTACTGATTCCTGTAGCTTCATGGGACTACATAGTCACATTTTGTGGAAATGGAATTAATATAATTATAACTTAGTATTAAAGTAACATGCAATCTAGCCATATACAGATGCATGCACAAATTGTGCTTTTTAATTATTTAAAAGAGGCAGACTTGACTGCCATAGCTGATAGTGGAAGTCCACCTCAAGGGCTGATTTTATGCACTTATTTGGCTATGTATATCTCTTTAGGAAGTGATACTTGGATTCAGGTCACTGTTCCTGTTTTGTTTTCCCATTTCTTATTCCCGCAACAAGTAAGTGTAAAAGTTTTAATTTCTGACATGAAGTTTGATTCTGTAGCCCTGATGGCTAAATTCAGTGACTCTATTAACTAAGTCCTTTTAAATGTGAATGATAGTGAATCTGATCCAGCACTGTCAAGTAACATTTTAAAAGCCAATTTGTGACATTTGTTTGCTGTAATAAGCCTTCTTTATAACACTGGTGTATCTTAGAACAAGATTTGCATGATAAGTTGAGCATTGATATAAGAACACAAGGTAAATTTCCAGACTCTCCGTAAATGTTCATGAATTATGATTGCAAAGTGAAGGAATGCGACTAGATACATTGATTGTACTTTCATTGACAGGCCCAGGCACCTTTCAAGGAATTCATTGTAAACTTCTTTGGGGTCCATTTGAAGAAATGGTTGGAATCCAAGACACACATATAAATGGACTTCAGAAGAGCTCATTGTAACTGCCAATCAGCTGATTGGCAGTTACAGCAACTCTTTTTGACAGGTGGGCATAATTATGATGTTAAGTGATTGACAGGTGGCAGCCTTGCCTGCTGTCAAAGTTGACCTATGGAGAGTGGAGGAACTCACGATCCAGACTTCCAGCCACTTCCAGCTCCCTACCATGGTGCTAACTGTCATTTTAGTGCAATGGGAACATGCTGCAGCAAGCACTGTGCTTGTGCACTCTCCTCCACTTCTCCTGCATATTGACTAGGTCAGGCTTCCTCAAACTTGGCTCTCTGTTTTTGGCCTACAACTCCCATGATCCCTAGCTAGCAGGACCAGTGGGCAGGGATGATGGGAATTGTAGTCTCAAAACATCCGGAGGGCCAAGTTTGAGGAATCCTGGACTAGGTACTAACCTGCTAAAGAATGGATTAGGCATGCCTCTTGTTTTCATGTAGGTACTTATTTTTAATGTATAGATATAGCTGTATAGCAGAGAGTTTTGCCATGACAATGGATTTCACCCACACCTTAGGAGCTATTTTTGGCAAGTGCATAGTTAGAAACCTAGAAACTAGGGCCCTGGGCTGTCATCTGTATATTTTAAATGTAATAGGACCAAGTATACAAGGGACTTCACATATCTGCTCTGGAAGGAGAATTTTCTGTAGCTTCTTTTTTCCCTTGAGCAAAGGTCAGTTTGGGTGCATGCTTTTAATTTTTAAATGCAAGTTGGTTTATTATTGCCTAGGGGTATTAGCTTAGCTCTGCGCATGTGAAGAGGACTTGTTTGCATTTGCTTTTTAAATAACAGACATTAGGTTAAACTGAATTTACTTCATTTGTGAATCTGAACTAATGCCATGTCATTATAGAATGCAGAACGATATGTCAAGGTGGCTCTGTGTGTGTGTGTGTGTGTGTGTGTGTGAGAGAGAGAGAGAGAGAGAGAGAGAGAAAAAGAGAGAGAGTTTGGCTGATACCAGAAGCTGGATACACACAGGCTAGCCTTGCTCTGTGCTGAACCCAAAGCTATGACTTGGGGTTTCACTGGAAACCTAAAGGGGAAGCAAGATCTGCTGGAGTGTTAATGCTGTGAGCCTCCTTCAAAGAAAAACAAACAAACCCTGTGCTCAGGTTGTATATATGTATATATAATACACATCCTAAAAACACCACAGTCTCAATTGACCCTTATTCTAAGGAAGCCAAACCCTGGGTGAGCACTGGAACCCCTGGAGTCCCTTGCCACTCAGGGATTGGGATGTGCGCGCAACAGTATTTAAAGTAGTGGCCTTCAGAAAGCTGGTGCTGCCTACTGCTGAAAATATCATAAAGTTGTAAGGTGGCTAGATTAGCACAACAATATTAGAAATTTAAACGTGGAACAATGTGGTGGTTTTCATAGTTTCAATTTGGCATTCTGCCTTTCTAGTACATTTCTAGGGAAAGGGTATCATGACAAAAGGTTAAAAGACTTTCCACTCAGTGTGCAGTGCTGATGAGTTAACTTCCCTAAAATGAGCAGTATTGGCTCATGGTTTGTTTTTTTGCTGTTTTTGTACGCAGTAGCTTTCATCCTCAAGTCATCTCACCACGTACAGTGGTGCCCCGCAAGACGAATGCCTCGCAAGACGAAAAACTCGCTAGACGAAAGGGTTTTGTGTTTTTTGAGTCGTTCCGCAAGACGAATTTCCCTATGGGCTTGCCTCGCAAGACGAAACGTCTTGTGAGTTTGTTTCCTTTTTCTTAAAGCCGCTAAGCCGTTAATAGCCGCTAAGCCGTTAATAGCCGCTAAGCCGCTAATAGCCGTACTTCGCAAGACGAAAAAACCGCAAGACGAAGAGACTCGCGGAACGGATTAATTTCGTCTTGCGAGGCACCACTGTATCTCTAAACTGGGACTTAGAAAAACTAATAATTGGATATGACAAAGATCAAAAGTTATAGTTGTGGAAAGGCCACAAAGTTAAAACGAACATATGCAGGACATGCAGCAAGAGACCACTCAGGTCAATGGAATAAAGCAGTGTTATTATGGAGAACCTACAATTTTAAAATGGTATCTCTTGGAAGAAATCTGAAGACAATCAAGTTGCCTTGTATTGCTCAAATCCTGCAAAGTTTTATAAAGCAGCCTAATAGCCGCCCCTCCTTCCTTTTACTGTCTTGTTATTCCTTGGTAGGAAAGCAAAATAAGAGGAGAGGTACTGGCTCATTCTGGTGTTTAGTCTCCTTGCTTAAGCTGTTGATTAGTTGAAAAATGCAAACCACAGCTGTGGAGGGTGTCAGATAGCAACGGCCACTATGGAAATCTGGCCTCCTTTAAAGACAGGCAAGAGGGTGGCAAAAACTGGGAAGGAAGGGTTTCCCCACTCTTTTCCAGTGATGCTCACCAAATTCCCCCTGTCATTTAAAATAACTCTCTACGCTTGGGGGGGGGGGGTTAGGGAAACGCTTAATGGTTTGGTGTGGGACCTGCTGCTAGAGGAGAAGCTGACAGAAAAATGCATGCTGATAACATCTTGCTTGATTTTCAGCAATTGGCTGAATAGCTGCAGCGACCTAACATTATTCCTTTTTGTTTTAGGATACTAGTGAAAGATGGTGGATCGCTTGGCAAACAGTGAAGCAAATACTAGGCGAATAAGCATCGTGGAAAACTGTTTTGGAGCCGCTGGTCAGCCTCTGACTATTCCAGGCCGTGTCCTGATTGGTGAAGGAGTACTAACGAAGCTGTGTCGGAAGAAACCAAAAGCGAGGCAGTTCTTCTTATTCAATGATATCCTTGTGTATGGTAACATTGTCATCCAGAAGAAGAAATATAACAAACAGCACATCATTCCACTGGAAAACGTGACTATTGAGTCCATCCAGGATGAGGGGGATCTACGGAATGGGTGGCTTATCAAGACCCCGACTAAATCTTTTGCAGTGTATGCTGCTACTGCCACAGAGAAATCTGAATGGATGAACCACATAAATAAATGTGTTTCTGATTTGCTTTCCAAAAGCGGGAAGACTCCCAGTAATGAACACGCGGCTGTTTGGGTACCTGATTCTGAAGCCACTGTATGCATGCGCTGCCAGAAAGCAAAATTCACCCCCGTCAATCGTCGACACCACTGCCGGAAATGTGGATTTGTTGTATGTGGGCCCTGCTCTGAAAAGAGGTTTCTTATTCCCAGTCAGTCCTCCAAGCCTGTGCGAATCTGCGACTTCTGCTATGACCTCCTTTCCACAGGAGAGATGCCTACATGTCAGCCTACGAGATCGGACTCTTACAGTCACCCACCGAAGCTTCCTTTAAATGATATGTCAGATGATGACGACGACGATGACAGCAGTGACTAAGTAATGAAAGCGAATGTCTTAATATTACAATTGGTATTTGAACCTGAGTTGCTGGATGAGGAAACCTCTAGTTGCAGACTCTTCCGAGAGGCCTGACCTAGCCATAAAATCTGCCTGAAAAACCTTCAGCTCAAATGTGCCTCAGTATCTGAATCTCTTAGATATATCATTGCTCTCTTTTCTGCAGGGATAGACTGTTGCAAATATATCCATTTTTCCTAGCTTTGTATACTTGATTTCCTATTTAGGGGTGAGCTGATGATCATCCTTTCCTTCCCCTTCTTTCCCAGCGGAAGAATAGAGAATGAACAGTTTTTGTTCTTTTCTTTTGCTACCAAGAAGCATCCCACAGTGTGTTTGGCAGTGATATCCTACCACTTCTTATTAATATTGGGGAGGGGGCAATTAAACCAGCATAATGAAACTGGTATTTTTGGTTAGCGGATTGAATAGAACATCTAACCAGGCTTTGAAATTGATGCTGTGCTATGACCCCTTTTAACATAAATGCATTCTGTAACATTATTAACTTCTAAAACTTTATGCAAGAAGTCATATACCAAGCAGTGCCTTTTAATGACTGCACTGTTGCAGGAAGAAACTAATCCAATGTATCCTCTGTTGTGCAACAAACTAAGAAATAGTTGGTGCTATTGACAATAATTGCTGTTGTGTAACTTGGATCTGAGTAGTGAGGACTGTATGTTACGGCAATTTGAGTTGTGCCCCAGCCCCAGCCCCCAGTACCTCTAGTAGGATGCATGAGGGTAGATTAAACATTATTGTGGAGTCTGATGAATTCAGCTTGAGCTCCCACACCATGTATACAACTACTCAACTTGGGGACCGCTAATAAATTAGATATTCTTCAAATGGATTTAATATCTTGCTATTTTCAAAATTGTGTGAGATTTTTAAATGTTTATAGCTATCAGGTATTTATAATGGAGAACTGTATTTTGTCTCAGATCATGGTATTTGCTGTAATGTTTTTGATTTGATATTTATAAAATTAATTCCTTAGATCTTACGCTAACCATTTTAAATTTTAGGAATGGGTTTTTAAAAAATAATTAGAATGTCTTTTAAAAGCACATCATGGGAAAACATCCCAATCAGCCACCCGAAGAGAACTTGCAAAAAATATCCATCCTTTGTACACAGCTGACCTCGAGATAGAAAAGAAATGCAGATGACTTCATTTTAAATATATAAATCCAGGAAGCAGGGCAATTAGGGCAAAAAGTGTTTCCAATAGAGTATTTTCTTTTTACCTTTAACAATACTATTTTCTATGATGGCGTCGTTTTTAGAGAAGTGTCAGATTTAGCTCTGTGAAGTTTTGTAAAACCCCAATACATATCTCTATTTTTATATAACGGTAGCGTGTTTAATCAGTTTATGTAAAAGTCCCCTGATGGAATTGTGTTGGGAATTCAGTAGCATCTGAGAGTTTATAAAAAGTGTTGAATATTGTTTGTACAAAAAAAAAAAGTTATAGTATCTAGAATTTCATTTATTAAGTGACAGTTTCTGCACTGTTTGCCTCATCTGGCACTAACTGGGCTATATTTATTGAATAAACAATCAATTCTGCATCTTGTTCTAGTCTCCTAATCTGTAATCTGGCCACTGTAGCACAGAAGTCAGTGTTGGAAAAATGAGATGGGGAGTGCACTCCATCAGGGCAGGATGGTGAACTTGTGACCACCCAGTGTTCTACTCCAGCTCCCATCTGTGATTATTGGCCCTGCAGTTGGGGGTTGATGAAAGTACAGTAGGTTCCCCATCCCAGCATTAGCTGATGTGGAGCAGCTACCATTCACTTGGGGGTTGCTTGGGAATTTGTTGGAGAATGTGCAGCAGCAGTGCCTTCCTCGTTGGTTATGCCAATTTACAGCTATGGTTTCCATCTTATATACAGATAACTGAATAGTGCTAACAGGGAAGGAAGGAGCCATGGCGTTAATTCAGGTGGCATCCCAGAATAAGGCACATAATTACTGAGAACTTCTCTTAAGTAATGCTCTCCAAACGTAGCCAATTGCTCCTCGAATTCCCAAGTTGTAAAGCAGTTCGGGGGATTTGGGAAGAAGGCACTTGAAGGTTAAAATGTTTTCATTTTGTAAACCATAGTTTAGTGTTACAAGTTTCAATGAGCATCGGCCTCTGCATTCCCTCCTCCCCTCTCCTGCTTTGCCAGTTTCAGGCTAACCACAGTTTAGCACAAAATGTGGTTAAACTTAACGATGGTGTGTTAGAGCAAGCCAGCTTCAAGCCATGATCACTATGGTCTGAAGATGGCTTGTTTTTTAAATAATAATAATAATAATAATAATAATAATAATAATAAAGATTACCCATGGTTGTTCTGGGTTGGGACAACACAGCAAAATATTATTAAAATGGAAATGACAGTTTCTGAACTTCTCAGCAGTGCTGGAAGGTGGCTGGGAGAGCACACAAGCCCCATGTTTGTTGAGGCTCATGCTTGTAATGCTAAAACATGGTTTAGCAGTGTGTCCAAACGAGGCGTTTGACTTGCTGTTAAAGCTATAGATCATTAAAACACTATAAATCAGATGAGCAATAACGTGCAGTTGATGTCAGGAAATGGATGGCCCTGAAACGCTGAGACGTGATCTCAAGGAAGGAATCCTATGTGCATTTACTTGAGAGAAAGTTATACTGAAATCAGACTTTCTTCTAAGCAGACCTCTGTAGGAGCTTGCTGTAAATGGAATTCGTCTGTTTCTTCCACTGAAAGCATAATTTGAAGATTGTTTCTTTTTCATGGCACAGATAGGAACTATAAGGTACATCTTGATATAGTTCATCTTCATTCTTACCCTACGTTGTGCAAAAGATTTTGCATAGTCAATATTGAATGTCATACATGTATTTACCCAATTATTTTTGAATGTTGCACAAACGCTTCAGCACTTTCTACCTGCAAGAAAATTTATCCTCCCATTTGGCAATGTGTTCTGCCTACCTACCTTAACCCCATCATTATCTGTGAATGAAATTCACATTATGCTGCAATTGATCCCTGAAGCTGTTACCAAATTCACATTGTAGGAGAAAATAATTGTAGGACTAGGAGTGTGAAAATAGGTTGCCACTTTGTGGTTCCGTTCAGGATGTTTATTGTGTAAAATAAACTTTTGTCTTGTGTGTTAGTCGAACTTTAAAAGGGCTTAATAAATGGTTTTGTAACTTTGTCAGTCTGGGCTGCTTTCATTTTGTAAATATGTGAATAGTTTTTAATAAGCAAGTCTATGCTTTTCTTGTAAGGTATCTAAAAAGGAAAGAGTTTTAAAGTGTGTCAAAAAGATGAGCGTGGTCAGATAAGCAACAATTAAGCTGCAACTCTGTATGCACTTAACATAAAGCCCACTGAACACAGTAGGATTTATTTCTGAGACGGTATAAGAATGAACTGTAGGGTTATATTTATTTTTAGTAAATGTGCTAATTTCCATTTTCAGACAATAAGCTAATTCCCTTTTTGTTACAGTGAATTTATTCCTGATTTATCTCTTTTGTCTGTGTTAATGGTTATTGGAGTGCCAAAAGCTGGTGTGTGCCCAGGACTTGCCATCAACTGAACCCTATAATTGAGTGTCAGATTGAATGCAAGCCTGCAATTCTCACTTGCACACCTCATAACACTGGAAAGATGGGTGGGAACTAGTATATGACAAGGGAGGAGGGAAGCAAGCCAAAGGTGGCATTTTCTTTTGTGTAGGCCAGCAAGACAGTTTTTTAAACCACACTCCATGGAATGGACCTAAAGGTTTGTTTACTGTAAGGTAAAGATAAAGGTACCCCTGCCCGTACGGGCCAGTTGTGACCAACTCTAGGGTTGTGCGCTCATCTCACTCAAGAGGCCAGGAGCCGGCGCCGTCCGAAGACACTTCCGGGTCACGTGGCCAGCGTGACGAAGCTGCACTGGTGAGCCAGCACCAGCGCAGCACACGGAAACGCCGTTTACCTTCCCGCTATAAAGCGGTACCTATTTATCTACTTGCACTTAGGGGTGCTTTCGAACTGCTAGGTGGGCAGGAGCTGGGACCGAACGGCGGGAGTACAGTACACCAAAATCTGTGGCACTGCTAAGGAAACTTATCATCCCTAGGAAATAGTCATATGAGCACTGTGTAGTCTAGTTGAGGTTTCTGTCCCTATTTATCAATGCTGCTATTTAAAACAAGGTGGGCTGGAGACATCCAGTGTCTTGTTAATAGCATTATTGCTAAGCCTGCACCTGTCCTGACCTTAATGTTATATTGGCCCTAGGATTCAAAATGACAAAGGTCAGGGACGAAGCGTGCAGTGTCTGTGAGTATCAAGTGGCTGAACTGGCAGAAATGAATGGAAAGATGTTTGCTTCCTCTACCGCTACGTTCAGTAAGATCAGCATTGTTTTTTAATACTGCGTGGTTCTTCAGGTATTAACTGTACGAAAGTCTGCTGTTCATATCAGTAGTGTAATGTGAAGTGATCACGCACTGAATTTTCACCAGCAGTAAAGGGCAGGAAACATTCCCTTCAATCTGAACTATTGTCACAGAGAAGAGAAAGAGTTTGCATGTTGTGCCTCTCAACTTAAAAATGCCCCAAAGTGACTTTAAATGGCCCAACATTTGGTTTGGCAATAACATAAAGAACTGAAACTAACCATATATATCCAACAGGTTCCGAAAAGCAAACTACATGCAACAATAAATCATCTTGTCATTTTGTTGTGAAATACCAAAATGGAAAGAAAAACTTGAGGAGGTGTGAAATTTGGTTTGTTGTACATTACATCATAGCAGTGCTTTTTTTCCTTAAAAAAATGTTTAGGGGTACTCTCATTTTCCTACTCATATTGAAATACTGCCCCTCAATGAGGCCAAACTTAGATTCACAAAATGTTTTGGGGTATGTGTACCCCTGTACTGGAAAAAGCACTGCATCATAGTAAACTGGGTAATGTGCTCACTTCATTGAATTTTAAAAAAACCAGGAGCCAGGAGCGAGCTCAGTTGGAAATTTGTGTGTGTTTTCCAAGAGAAGGGGGGAATGCAACTTGGTAGTACTTTCCACAACGTTTGGGTTATCTTTTAGCTATTTACAAATAAACCACTCATTGGGTAATTGTGTGATAGGTGAAAAGATGTGGACATCAGATCAGTCATTTGAGGGGTGCTATCCATTCCTTCAGTTGAACTTTCTGGGAAGACTTGTGTTCCTGTGTATGTGGGGTGTATGTGCTGGTAATGTGGGGTGGCCACATTTGGTGGAGAGTAGGTTGGTTGAGGCCACCCCATAAGTATAATGGCTGAAGAGGTCTGAACCCCATTTTTGCCCAGCTAAGTCCAGTGCTCTAGCTATTACCCCAACGGCACTTTACATTTTAAGCTGCATGAAACCAGCTTAAATAGTCATGGTTATCACCAAAGAACGTTGGGAACTAACTAGTTAAGGGTGATGAGAGTTGTTAGGAGACCCCTGTTCCCCTTACTGCAGTTCCCAGAGTGGTTTAACAATTCATCTGCCAGGGAACTCTGGGATTTAAATCAGGGTCTCCCAACAACTCCCAACACCCTTTACAAACTACAGTTCCCAGGATTCTTTGAGGGAAGCCATAGCAGTTTGAAGTGGTGTGATATTTGCTTTAAATGTACAGTGCTACCTCAGATTACAGATGCTTCAGGTTACAGACTGAAATAGTACCTTGGGTTAAGAACTTTGCTTCAGGATGAGAACAGAAATTGTGTGGCAGCGGTGCGGTGGCAGCGGGAGGCCTCATTAGCTAAAGTGGTACCTCAGGTTAAGAACAGTTTCAGGTTAAGAACGGACCTCCAGAATGAATTAAGTTCTTAACCCGAGGTACTACTGTATAGTGCAGATGGGGCCTATGCCTCATTTGCTCTACTCTTTGATACAGGAATGTGATCCAGCCAAAATTTATCACTTGCAGATTTCAGCACAAGTTTAAATCTTTCCCTTTGGAATCCACGAGTCTTTGAATTTCCTGTCTTAGGGTAAGAACTAGCCGAACACATGAAAGAGATGAGCCTTGCCATTGAGGACATGCTCAGACCTGATAGACGAAAACTTGGGTACTGTAAAGGAAAAAAACCAGTTTCCCCACAGAGGCTTTGAAAAAAAGGAAAGGAAAGAGATTTGGGTTCATACTCAGTCACAGGTGTGTCTTAACTCTGTAGAAGCAGAGGAGGGCAGAGGACAGTTGAATTAGGATTGGGTGTGCTCTACTTCCACTCTTGGCAGAGGGCACCGAGGACACCTGTCTTGTGCAACTGGAGTTCAGTCTGCTTTACTGGAAAGGTATTAATCACCATGTTGGGAGGAAATACCTTTGCCATGTGAGAAATCATTCCTATAACCCCTACTCAGCTGAACGGAAAGAGTTATCAGATTAGCAATGATTATTTCATATTCGGTCCTCTATCTGAAACAGTGATGTTACTTGTCTGGATTTGCATTCTCACAGACGATGCACAAGATGCACTATGGCCAACTTATTATGGTAGGCAATGCAGACTTGACTCTTGTCTCTTTCTGCATGATAGAGGATGCTCAAATGTGTTCACTCTGGTTTAAAACCAAAATAAGGGAAAGAAGATAAACATATCCTTCAACAATGAAGGGGTTCCCCCCCAACACCCTTCCCCCTAAAAAATTACGTTTTTAAAACAGTGATGCAAATATCTGGAGAACCCCTATTGGGAAAGAAAGCGATACTTTCCGTTTTGTGTTTTCTGTATCTAAAATGCAGCAATCTTCCCTCTTGCCTGGATGAATGTTTTCATTTCTTCCTAGGAAAGCAAGCACTCGTTTATTGAAATACTCCTCTTACTCCAGACCTTTTGTGCAGCTTGAATTTGGAGCCTCTTTGCGAAAAGCATTGACATTGCTTCAGTTAGGATGATAAGAACCAAGGACTGTAACCATCAGACAGGCGAGGGTAAGGCTATTGATAGCTAACAGCCTCCGTGGCTGTTTTTCTACCTCCACTGACAGAGGCAATGCTAGTTGTTGGGAATTGTTAAGTGCAGGGAGGACTATTGCACTCGGATTCTGCTTGCGAGCTTCCCCTTTGGATCATACCACCGTGAGAAAACATGTCAGACTAGACGGGCCTGTGGCCTGATTCAGCAGGACTCCTATGCAGCGGCGGAGCAAGCCGATCAGGCGCCTTGGGCTGCGTGTGTGGCTGCTGGTGGGGCAGGGCCAGCCGGGGCAGGGCCCTCCGCAGGACCTCTGAGGAGTCTGCCTGCCTCCTCCCACTCAGCCGCCCTACAGCTGAGGGGGAGACGGCGGGCAGACCATTTGGGGCAGAGCATAGCCTGCGGGCACCCAAGCCACCATGTCACTCCCAGGAGAGACGTGTGGCTCGGGCACGCTGCAAGCCCCACAGTGAGTGCCACCTGGCATTCTGTCACCCCCTCAGTGGTGACACCTGGGGCTGCCCACCCCTACTGCCCGCCACTTCCTCTGCCCCTGCTCTTATCTGAGGGGATTTTGGTGGGTGCCACTTGCCATGTTTAGAAGGTGAAAGCCAACTATTTGAAAGACTGTTTCCCTACAGACCCTTCCAGGTGTTCAGATAAACAGAAGGAACCCTCTTGGCAGTTCCACTGTCAGGTGATGGCATTATGGGAGAGCTGTCTCCCCACAGAGATACATCTGGCACCTCCGTTGCACAGTTTTTTTATCAGGTGCTAAAGACACTGAATCCCCGCGACGGGGTGAGCTCCCGTTGCTCGGTCCCTGCTCCTGCCAACCTAGCAGTTTGAAAGCACGTCAAAGTGCAAGTAGATGAATAGGTACCGCTGCGGCGGGAAGGTAAACGGCGTTTCTGTGCGCTGCTCTGGTTCGCCAAAAGCGGCTTAGTCATGCTGGCCACATGACCCGGAAGCTGTACGCCGGCTCCCTCGGGCAATAAAGCGAGATGAGCGCCGCAACCCTAGAGTCGTCCGCGAGTAGACCTAATGGTCAGGGGTCCCTTTACCTTTACCTAAAGACACCAGATAGGTGTATATCTTTCGGGCCTGCCCTGACTGTTAACTATTTTTAATCTTGCATTTTTGTATTGTGGCCACCTGCCAGCTCATAGTGAATTGTGTTTAAGAACTCCAGTTAACAACGACAACAATCTATAATTACGCCTGCTAAAATGCCTTCTGTAACAATTAAGGCAAATGCGTCCTGACAAGCTTTGTTTTTGGTTATTCTAGGTGCAATAGTCTAATAAACCTCACTAATTTCCTAAATGGAATAAGAAACCCTGAATCATCCAGCACCACCTTGTGTTAAAATGGGATGCCTTGCACCTGACTAAAATAATGTAAGAGTAGCAGAGATTTCTTCTATTTCTTTTTTATTATTAAGCGTGCTACAAACACACACACAAACTAAATCTGTCTTCCACTCCTGTAGTTCCGAAAGGTTTCTAGCACCATTGAAGGACTGTGCTGTCTTCTGGTCTGTTCGTATGTCTCGTGCTGCGTACCAGGCACGGCTCCAGCTACTGATGGAAAATCCTGTTAGGGTTTTCCTTATTAAAGCCATATGCTTCTTTCTTCACTGTGCAGCTAAGTGGCTAGTATTAGGATCCCTTCCCCTTCCTTGCAGACTGTAATTTCCAGTTAATTGCAGTGTAGCATTTGCCTTCTTGTTTTTCCAAAGTTTCCATCTGAAAGTGAAGTGGTTAATAGAGTAGTAATTTGCATCAGACTTTGCTAAGATGAAAATGAGAACAGGGGCAGGACTGGTGCTGGGAATCATAGCCTTTCGAAGATAGGGCAGCTCTCCCCGTGTGGCTCAAGTTTCGTGGCTTTTATTTATTTTAAAACACCCACAATTACTGGAAACATCCTTTTGAAATGAAAATCCTTCCCAGAGCACAAAATGCAGAAATGAGTGCTGGCCTGTTACACACTTGGTACCATTTAAGCTCATCCACTGGCCGCTCGGTATTTTTGCATTAGTATTATTTTACTGATTGCTCTTTTTAATAAACCACAGTTTAGCATTATATGCAAATCATGCCATGCAACATGGCTGTGTTCATCTGTGTATAAATTCAGGGCTATAGATAGGGAGCTCCGGCCTGTATTTACTATAAAAGACAGAAGGGAACATGAAAGGGAGCAAAACATTTTGGAGATTGGAAGTCGGAATGTTCCATTCTATCCAGGGGGTGGTCACAAGCTGCTTCTTTCTGGCCCATTGAATTCAAAGTTGTTTTTCTTTGTGGGTCTGAAGCACTTTGAGACATTAGCCACATTCCTGAATGCCACGGAACCATAGCGATAAATTTTCAGTTATCTGCGTCAATGTTTAATGCGATTTGCAAGCTGGGCTTGTTTTTGTTTTGTTTTGAATTGCTGTAAGAATGACAAATTGGGGTCCCACTGTTTCCTAGCTGAAAACTGAGATGATGAGAGGAGGGTGGGTGGGTTTGTTTTCTTGGTTTAACATCCTCAAGTATCTTGGGAGGATTTCTGGACGACTTACAGCCACAGGACGAAAGGGGATCCTCCTGTTCTCAGCTGTTTCATTTTCAGATTTTCCTTAAAGAGGAAAATCTCAAAACAGCCCAGACTGCAAAAAAACACACCAAACAAACAAAAACCTAGCACAAGCTGACATATGTTTCATTTCCCTGCAGTTAGCAAATATGAAAAAGGAAGTGTGTGCTACTTGCTTTGTATAGTTCCTCAGCAATCAATATAGTTTCTGCCTCCTTCTGGAAAAAATAAATGTGGTTGGGATTTCAAGCCAGGAGCAAGCCTAGAAGTTCTTGAATATGCTCTGCCACTTTCCAACTTGTTTGAGTTTCTACCTGTCTGGAATTCTGCCTCCTGCAGCTTTGGTACATGGGCTTTGACTTGAGAGGCTCAGGATACAAGCGTACAAATGTTACCCTTTGCAACATTATAATATGATGCAGCACAATCTGTGCAGGCGATTTTATTTTATTTTTTACCTTAAAACATTTTTAGTCACACTTCAGTAGTAACCATACCCTCAGTTTCTTTTTGCTTTAGTTTTTTTTTTAATAAAAAAATATATGATGTCTCCCTCATCTCTCTGGCACTCTTCCCACTTACCAGTTAGCTCTTGTGCTGCTCTTTGCCGTGTTGATTATATATATATATATATATATATATATATATATACACACACACACACACCCCGTATTTTTCGCTCTATAGGACACACTTTTTCCCCTCCAAAAATGAAGGGGAAATGTGTGTGCGTCCTATGGGGCGGATGCAGGCTTTCGCTGAAGCCTGGAGAGCGAGAGGGGTTGGTGCGCACCGACTCCTCTCACTTTCCAGGCTTCAGGAAGCTATCCACAAGCCTTCGGAAAGCGGCAGGAGTTCCCACCAGGCTCCCAAGGCTTGCGGATAGCAGCTTGCAGCCCGAAGCCTGGGGAGCGCAGCTCTGCGCACCCCAGGCTTTGGACAGCTATAGCAGCAAGCTCTGGGAGCGAAGGCGAGGTTGCGTGCAACCTCGCCCCTGCTCCCGGACCCATTCTGGGGGCTGGGGTCGGGGGAAGCTCGGGCTTCCCCCGCTCCAGCCCCGCAGCTAAAAAGGAAGCCAAGACAGCGAGCGGGATACATTCTGCTAGCTGTCTTGGCTTCTGCCAAAGTCGCATGCAGCCTCTCCCAGCTGGAGAGGTTGTGCGTGGCTGAAGAGGAAGCCAAGACAGCCAGCGGGATGACTAATTTTTTTCCCTTTATTCCCCCCCCCCAAAAAAAAAACTAGGTGCGCCCTATGGTCCGGTGCGCCCTATAGAGCGAAAAATATGGTATGTGTATATAGATAGATAGATAGATAGATAGATAGATAGATATGCAGTTGCATTAGATTTAATTGACAGCATCTCCAGTTAAAAGATATCAGGGACAAGAGGAATACCTGCTGAGCCTCTGCCAGTCAGAGTAGACAGAGTAGGACCAAATGGTTCAGATTCACCTAAAGCAGCTTAATATATTCAACACAACAGATTTCCAAAGCAAACTTTGCAAATTCAAGAAGAGAGCTTTGAATTATAAAATGTTGCAGAATTTTAAATGTCTGCAAAAATTACTTTCTGCTGTACTGTCATCATATTGTGGCTGCTGTACACCATTCAGTCTGAATCTCTAACCATGGCCCCAAAAGTCATTGTTTCCTATTTATGGAGACAAAATAGACCCACCAAAATTTCTGTGCTGCCTGTCACGCTTAATTTGGTTAGTATTCTTTTCTTGATCCAGCAAGGGATATCTGCACATATAGGGGAATGTATTCAGGTCCGATTCATGTCATTATGTTCGTTTAGTTTCTGTTGGATGATAATCTTGATAACAGACTGCAAAGAACATCCTCAACTCAGGGTTGGTGTTCGTATATACCACAAAGTACAACTGGATCAAGACCAGCTTGTTTAATGGAACTGTTGTGGCCAGATAGGAACCAGGCATCTCTCTGTTAATCTCTTCAACCATAAAATTACAGGGGAGGGCTGGAAAACAGCTGACATTTTGTAATGAAAGGTTAGCACTGGATCTCCTGTATAAAGGACAGCTATGGGAGAGGTGGCATTTGCTTGCTGGGGACTGCCAGAAATTAATCTTTGACATCCATGAGGGATAGAATCTCAAAGGAAAAAGATAGTAGTGGGTTAAAGTATCGTATTTTTCGCTCTATAAGACGCACCAGACCACAAGGCGCACCTAGTTTTTGGAGGAGGAAAACAAGAAAAAAAATATTCTGAATCTCAGAAGCCAGAACAGCAAGAGGGTTCGCTGAGCAGTGAAAGCAGCAATCCCTCTTGCTGTTCTGGCTTCTGTGATAGCTGCGCAGCCTGCATTCGCTCCATAAGACGCACACACATTTCCCCTTACTTTTTAGGAGGGAAAAAGTGAGTCTTACAGAGCAAAAAATACGGTACTTTATTTAAAGCCTGGAATAATGTTGCATGGATTTTTCCACCATTAAACCATAGAACAAACCACTTTTGGCCCAACCACTAGGCTGGTACGAACCCACCAAAAGTCCCATTGAAAGCAGCAGATCAACAAACCTTATTCCATTTCCACAGAACATAGTTACTGCTAAATTGGGCTGGTTTGTGCCCCTTGTCTCTA
This sequence comes from Podarcis pityusensis, assembly GCF_964106645.2. Classification (NCBI taxonomy): domain Eukaryota; kingdom Metazoa; phylum Chordata; class Lepidosauria; order Squamata; family Lacertidae; genus Podarcis; species Podarcis pityusensis. The sequence goes on along the minus strand of NC_138031.1, from coordinate 25,432,753 downwards.
GGGACTCTTTTGATCTAACACACCTGTTTTTTTTGCTATGTAGATTTCCAACATGTACAGACATCAGTCTGGTTTTAAGAGAGCCCAAAGCCTAGCCATTAAGTGTGCTTTCAGAGTGTAATTATGATTGTTGCAGAGTTCCAATTGAAATGTGCAATTTTGAACTCTTCCTGCAGTAGAATCACCTCTCTTCTCCAGCAAAGAAACAAAAAATTGCAGCAGTTTGTATACACAGAGGGCAGAGGGTGGTGGGGGGAGAAGGAAAATTAGAAGGATGATCTGAAAAACCTCATTGAAACACCCCAAGTCAACATTTCACAGTGCTGGAGATCCAATGTGGGTTTGTTTCTTGCCCCAACTGAATGTCTTCCAGATGTTTTGGAGTACAACTTCCATAAGCTCCAAGCAGTAGACCAAAACATCTGGAGAGCACTCAGCTGGGAAACACTGGCCTAAATCAGTGAACTGACTTAACTTTGGTCATGTGTTTATAAGCTCATTTTGCATAGCTTAGCTTGGGTGTGTTCAGAGTCAAGTGTTCTGTGTGTAAACAGCAAGGTCACAAGAACGTGATCCTACATGCATTGGCCGAGGCCAAATTCCATTCCCTTTAATCAGAGAATAATGGTGAAGGAGAATATCTGGGCAAGGAAGGTCATGCTGCAAGATGGGAAGAGGGTGGTTTTCCTTTGTTAAGCTAAGTGCTTACTGATGGTGAGGAATTGATTGCTTCCTCAGTAGGATATGGTGGCAAGGAGATGAATGGGAAATCTACTTTCGGCTGAGATCTGAGACTGAGATCCTGTGTGCCTGTGTGAAAGAGAGAGAAAAATGGAGGGAGCTGGCTGTGTGATTGTTGGGGTGAGAGACAAGACGTTCATTTTTTAGATGGAACTGGTTCTGCTGAAGCATCTTTGAGGTTCAGGTGCTCTGTGGGACCCTCATGCAAGATTAGTGATTGCGCTGCCTTAGGAGTCTGCTTGCTCCCAATAGGCTCTGCTTATTTATTTGTAAACAACCGATTTAGGAAGCTACCAACGCACTCTATCATCCAAGAGAAAAGAAACCCTGCAATGCTGCTCCTAAACATCTCATATTTGGGGAAGTGGGAATAAATACCAACGCTACAGTATGATGCAACGTGATTTAAATTGCAGAGGGAAGACAAATCTGAATGGCTCAGTTGGTTTGAGCGTAGTGCTGATAACGCCAAGGTTGCAGGTTTGATCCCCGTAAGGGACAGCTGCATATTTGTGCATTGTAGGGGGTTGGACTAGATCTGGCTTCCTCAACCTTGGCCCTCTAGAGGCTTTGAGACTACAATTCCCAGCATCCCTGACCACTGGTCCTGCTAGCAAGGGATTCTGGGAGTTGTAGACCAAAAACATCTGGAGAGCCCGAGGTTAAGGAAGATGATCCTCAGGTTCCCTCCCAACTCTACAATTCTCTGATTCTATGACATGTGAACACAGGGTGTCTCTAGACAATTAGTGAATACATATTTTCAACCTCTGTATTATGGCCCCACAAGCCTCCATTCAAAGTCAGTAGCATAACAGAAGGGAGGGGAATAATTTTGCCGACAGCAAAGGGTTTTTATCTATATTGTTCTGTCCCTCTGAAGAACGACAGGAGCAATTATATGTGTGCTGCAGCTCTATGAAGAGGGAATCCATAGGCTTAGTTTACATACTTAACCCTGTTTATGGTCCTTTTCTTTCTCTGGCTAAGTGCAGGTGAGGATTGTAGGATCAAATGTCAGCAATGCAGCCACAGCACTGCAAGGTTCTATTAATGTGCACTTTATCCTGTGCCGCGTTATGGCTTCAGTTGGGAGATGCTATCCTGCACTGTTCATGGGCTGGAAGCAGAGTGCAGGAAACGGAAGACCACAGACACAGTGATTGTAAGAAGTGCAAAGCACCATGCAGGTAAGACCTCAACCTACTACCTCAATTTGTTTACAGTGTCCTGGGACCATAAAGTCCTGTTGGCAACCCATAACTCAGAGCAGGGGTCGCCAACATGGTGCCCGTGGGTGTACCTGCACCTACAGAGGCATTCACTGTCACTCACCTTGCCTCTTCTAGTTAAATCAGACTTGAAAGAAGCATTCTGCTGTAGCCAATAGGTTGTGGTGTGTGAGAGACTGAACGTGTGTTGTGTCCACAAATGCGCCTCTGGCCCCAAAAGTTTGGCACCCCGAGAGCAAAAGCAAGAACTGCTGTTTTGCTCCTCTGAAAGTTGCCATATATTTGCATATATAAACAAGCACAAGCAAATTTTATGCAAAGTTGTGTCATGGACTATGCCTTGAGTCTTTTAAATACTTAGCATGCAGCTGCAGTCTGCAGAACGAGATTTCCTTTGTTAAACTTCCCAAGTCTAACAGGTATCATAGCCTAACCGGGATTTTTGTTGAAGTTAATAGGATTTGTCATGGGATTTTAAGTGAAATTCTGTGCTCAGTTACACTCATGTAAACTAAAACTAATTCCATGGGATTATATTGGGTTTATTTCAGTGTGCAGCCCTGAGCTCTCTCACACATACTAGTACCACTGCAGCTCTCCTTGTTTTTGACAAAGTGGCAGCTTCTCTCTGGCTTGATGCCCAAATTTCACAAAATGGCTCTGGTGGAATACAAGTGATTTCATCAGTCCTTTGCATACTTTAACGAACGTACTCTCTGTCCCAATGGTGGTCTAGCAATAGTCTACATACCATGCTATTTTTTGAACAGTTCGCTGCGGAGATTATTTAAAACACGCTCTAATCCATTCTGTATTCTCCTCTCATTGTGCACAGAGATTTATGGATGTAACTTCCTGCACATCTGGATTATGACAGACCTCACAGTTGTTCCCTGCACCCACCCCTTACAGCAAAAACACCAATGCTTTCAACAATTTCTGTCCCTGAAAAGTGCTGTGCTCTTAAAACAGAGAAGTAGTGTAGAATTAGGGAAGGCAACAAAGATGGAGAGGATCTAACAAATATGAACAAGTGTTTCCTTTGATGCAAGAGGAGTCCTGCATTCACTGAAAAGGGTCATGTTGGTGTGTGTGTGGCCTCCACAATGACAGTATTTTGCAGGAGGGACCCAAGCACGTGCCTGATATTTAGGCTTGCACAGTTGAAATGGATTTAAGTGCTCTTTTGCCCTGGCACATCAAAACCATTTTTCTTTTTAAAAAGGGGACTTTTGCAGTTTGGAAAGTGACAGGAAAAAATACATTGAAAAGTGTAGGATGAACAAATGGGAAGCTGTGTAAACAGCTCCCAAGCAGGATCAGGATGAAGGCTAATTGTCATATAACTACCCCATGAGCAAACGAGAATGAATGATCACTGAAGACAGGACCATGTAAGCTTTTTTTCAAGCAAATCAAATTAACAGGAGGAACCCAGAGAGAAGAAACACAAGTAGTCAAGACAAATGCCACAATCCTACAGTTATGTGCCTGATGCTTCCTTATTCCCTTTATTCCAAACAATTCTGTAGTATGACACCAGAGAAAGTTGCATTACAGGTTTCTCCTGTAACTATGTTTTTAGGAGAAATAGAATGGCACAAGGAAATGCTTCAGTGCTTATTCTACACTTGCAGTACAATTCTATGCACGTCTTCTCAGAAGTCCCATTTAATCCAATGGGGTGTACTCCAAGTAAGTGTGTTTAGAACTGCAGTCTTCAGTAAGCGTCTGCTGGATTGTGTCCAAAGGCTCCATATAAATCATATATCATATAAATCATAACTCATATAAATATATGATTCAATGTGTTCTCAGCTTGATTCTACGTAGGGATGTAAGTTTTCAAATTTCCCTAAAATTGACTGAGATCTGATTTAGCAGTTGTTGGTGACACACGATTTCGTTTTTAATTTACCTCCTTATTTATATCCACCCTCCTTTAAAAAAAAAAAGTGGGGGAGCAATCCTATGCACAAGAAGCTGGTGTTAAGTTCAGCCACCATAAAGCCACACCAGATCATAAACCCTGTTCTGCAACCGAGCTACTGCTGCTGCTCTGCCTGAGCCTGACAGAGGGAAAACAAGCCTTAAATAATGTTCTAATGCAGGTTTGCCAGGTTGCATGACTGAGCTGGGTTTAGGATCCAGACTAAGTTCTCCCTCTCTGGTCCTGCCCTCACCACACTCCTGGAACACCCCTTTTTTTGTAATTTACACTCGCCAGCTTTGGCTCAGCCAAAATGTGCAAGTTACACTGGCATCTCTTCGGCTAAGCCGGGGTTGGGAACTTAATGCCAACCAAGACATAGATCTGCTGCATCCTAACCTGCTCAGCCCAGTCGATTTTACCACAGGATCGCCCCCCTAGTTATGAGATTGAAAATACTGTAATCTGTATGCTTCCTGGAGGTTGTCGCTTGCAAACACTTAATCATAACTGCCACCAGTTAATTGTATGAAAACAACCTGGTTTTTTTAAAGAAATGGATAGTTTAACATAGGAAAATAAGAATAGTGATTTCCCCCCACCTCATATTGCCCTTTTGTGTTTGATCTTGATGTTCTTTTTAATTTATGCCTACCCTGCTGTTTCAAAGTCATCCGTTTGATGACATCTTGTGGTGGTGAGTTCCAGAGATAAACCATGTGCTGTGTGAAGGTATACTTTCTTTTGTCTTTCCTGACAACATTCAGCTTCAGTAACTGATAAATTACTCAACGGAAAGATGGGGGAGGTGGTGGGAACCCCTATCTGAGGTCAAAAAGAGAAGGGGGGGAGGGGAGAACTATTGTTTGACATATTTTTATCACGCATTATGCAACATACAGAAAACTAGGTTTTGATATCTTGGGTTCATATTACTCAGTTTATAGCCAGAGGAGAGGTTTGAAGGAGCTCTGGGTCAGCTTTTAAGAAGTGCTTAAGACTTCCTGTGCAAATAAACACAAATGCAAGAGCCCTACCTTGGTGTAAGTCTGCCCTCTGCAGTTTTGAATAGGAATACTATGTTTACTTTAACTACATGGACAAGCAATCCTCCTTTTTGTGATCTGAGAACATAAAAAAAACCTTCTAAGAAGTTAAAATAGTGGACTGGAATGTAGAATCTAGCATGTGTGCTTTTAGCCAGATGAAAGGCAGAATGGGCTGTTACAGGCTCCCAAATAAGCTGCTAAAAGGGCTTTTCCTCATATAGAAATAAAATGCTGATTTGGTTCAGCTTAATTTTGGGTGCCTGGCTAATGCTAAAAGCACAGGGCAGGAGCAGCATCATACTAGAAGAACCAAAGTACAGTGGTACCTCGGGTTAAGAACTTAATTCGTTCTGGAGGTCCGTTCTTAACCTGAAACTGTTCTTAACCTGAGGTACCACTTTAGCTAACGGGGCCTCCCGCTGCCACCGCTCAATTTCTGTTCTCATCTTGAAGCAAAGTTCTTAACCCGAGGTACTATTTCTGGATTAGTGGAGTCTGTAACCTGAACTATGAAGAACCATTCAGCTTTCCCTTCCTCTGTTGTTTCCCCTGTTACATTTAAAGCACATGGCTGGGAATGGTAGTTTGCTAAGGCTGCTAGGAACAGAAGTTCTGTGGGGACAAACTACAATTCCCAGGATTTGGGGGTGATGGTGGTGAGGAGCAATGACTGTAGAAGTGGTATAAATGAGCTTTGAATGTATGGTGTATATGTGACTTTTATAAGCTCCTCAGAGCAAACACCCATCCTCTTGTACTCTGTAAAAGTACCAGACTCACAGATGGCATTAAAATTATAAAAACACTCTAAGGTTCCCATTTTGAATAGGACTACCTTATACATTCTCCGTATATTGGAAACTCCTCTGTGATCCTCAGGTGAAGGGTGGTAATAGAAATTTAATAAATAAAAATAATAAATAAAAGTCAGGAGTGGACACAGACTAACGTTGCTAACAATGTGTTCCATCAATTTCTAAGTGTGATCAGGGTCTCTCAGTAGGAATGTTGATTCGAAGCATCCAGCAAACCAACTTGTACAAGTCAAAGCCGGGTTGACCAAAAGCTAGTGTGCGCCGGGAAAAACATGGAAAAGGATGATGATATTTTTGTGAATCATCCTGGGGCTAGTTCATATACTTGGCCTGCTTGCAATTGGGTACTCTTATCCCTGAATAGTCGCTGGAAGGTTTTGCAATCCCATTCATGGAGTTTTCTCATGGCAAACAGTTCAGGTATCTCATTTGCCATGAGCAAAGGGTTCATGTAAATAAGCCCCCCTTTCAGCAACTCTGAGGGGGGAGAGAATCCTATTTGGCTTCAAACATGGCATTGTGAAGCCCTCCCTTCAGACTGCCTATGTAGGTCAACCGCTTTCCCAACAGATGGCTCAGAACCAAATAATCAACTCTGTCCATGCCCACTTAGCCCCTAAATCCTGCAGGTTTCAGAGACCTGAGCTGCCAACATTATTGAGAGAATGAAAACTACAGGACTGCAGGGGATAATACTGTGCTTTGCATTTATAGTGTGTGCTTTAATTTTAAAAAACAAACAAAACATCAAGTACAACTTCCATTATCAGATAGTAATACAGGTAGGAAAGAATAATACGTCAGTGACCCACACAGAGCGTGTAACAGAAGATCAACCAGGTAAGTCAAATGAAAAGCAAATAATATCCTACTCTGAATACCACCCCTCACAGATTCAGTTATCAAACTTTGCTTTCTTTTATGTTCTTGTTCATTTATTAACACACTCAACATTTTTGTATTCTTACGAAGGGTTTCAGCTAATGGTTCTAATGAAGGAACCAATAACAAAGGGAAAAGGGGACACCCCTGTTCAGTTCCCCTATGTGTTTTAAAACTCTGTCAATCACATCGGTTGACCTGGACTCTTGTCATTATTGGACAATATAGGGCTCTGATTACCTGTGTAGAATATTTACCAAAATTTATTCTTTCCAAGACACAAAATGAAAAGGACCAATGAAGATGATAAAACACTTTGTTGTTGTTGTTGTTTAGTCGTGTCCGACTCTTCGTGACCCCATGGACCAGAGCACGCCAGGCACTCCTGTCTTCCACTGCCTCCCACAGTTTGGTCAGACTCATGTTTGTGGCTTCGAGAACACTGTCCAACCATCTCGTTCTCTGTCGTCCCCTTCTTCTTGTGCCCTCCATCTTTCCCAAAATCAGGGTCTTTTCCAGGGAGTCTTCTCTTCTCATGAGGTGGCCAAAGTATTGGAGCCTCAGCTTCACGATCTGTCCTTCCAGTGAGCACTCAGGACTGATTTCCTTAAGAATGGATACATTTGATCTTCTTGCAGTCCATGGGACTCTCAAGAGTCTCCTCCAGCACCATAATTCAAAAGTATCAATTCTTCGGCGATCAGCCTTCTTTATGGTCCAGCTCTCACTTCCATACATCACTACTGGGAAAACCATGGCTTTAACTATACGGACCTTTGTTGGTAAGGTGATGTCTCTGCTTTTTAAGATGCTGTCTAGGTTTGCCATCGCCTTTCTCCCAAGGAGCAGGCGTCTTTTAATTTCGTGACTGCTGTTACCATCTGCAGTGATCATGGATCCCAAGAAAGTAAAATCTCTCACCCTTCTATTTGCCAGGAGGTGATGGGACCAGTGGCCATGATCTTTGTTTTTTTGATGCTGATCTTCAGACCATATTTTGCGCTCTCCTCTTTCACCCTCATTAAAAGGTTCTTTAATTCCTCCTCACTTTCTGCCATCAAGGTTGTGTCATCTGCATATCTGAGGTTGTTGATATTTCTTCCGGCAATCTTAATTCCAGCTTGGGATTCGTCCAGCCCAGCCTTTCGCATGATGAATTCTGCATATAAGTTAAATAAATATCATATATTTAGGTGCCCCCCTATAAAACACTTTATGGGCACCTAAATATATGATACTTAATGTCTTGTGCTGTGTAAAATGTGTAATATATAAAATCTTTCAGATATAGTCTGAAATACTTTAAATTGCCAATTACTGTTTCTATTTCATCTACAATCCAAGTCCAGATCAGATCCTTTTCTTTAACCCTCTCCCACCCCCCGAGTTGAAGTCCTGTTTAAGAAGTCAAATTGCTGTACTTGTTTGTAACACACTGAGGCACAGGTCAACAGTGTATATAGCACCTTTTAGGCTTTTGAAGTTCTTCAAGCACAATAGTTCAGTAATTCCAACAGTAACCTGATAAGACTGGCCTGTGCTGTTCTCCACATACTGCAGATGGTGTGCGTGTAGGACCAGTGCTGTGTCTAAGGTCACCTAGTGAATTTGTATCTGAGGAACCTCCTGGCTTACACTGCACAGAACTAGCTCTTACAGATGATAGAATCTAGTGGTGTTTGCTGTGTCAACCACTGTCTAAGTCAGGGATGCCCTCCAGATGTTGTTGGACTACAACTCCCAACTTTCCTGACTGTTGGCTAGGCTGATGGGAGTTGGGAGTCCAACATTTGGACTCCTAATTCCTGGTCTAAAAACACCTTAGGTCCAGCCAGCTATATCTGGCTAGGATCAGTCACACCAAACCCTGCCTCCCATCAGTAACCAACATTTATATTCACTCCCAACCCCATCTCTCAATAATAATGATAATAATAATAATAATCAGTATTTATATAGTGCTGTTTACTAATTATTCAGTGGGTTTCACATTCCTTATTTCATAAATACAAAACTATGCATGTATTTAACATTTCAGGCATGTGTTAGCTATCAAGACACCATGGAGGCCAAAAAGAACAAATACAACAGACAATTAATATATGAAATTTAACCAACTTATTCAGATATGCCAAGAATATAACTTTTAATGACTCTAGCATTACAGAGAAATTAGAATGAACGATTTCTGCCTTGTGGATTTTTAGATTCCATATTTTGGTTTAAAAGAAAGTATATCCAAGTTATTTATTCTAAACAGATTACATGGTCTAAAAAGCAACTGAAATTCCTTGCATAGGATGATGTGTTTTAAGATCGTATGAGCAACATTTTTCCCCCAAATGTGCTATTGTTTCCCACATTCTGAGTACTACTTGCTTGCTACAATTGTTTACGCTTCAATGCGCTTTTAAACTTTCAGTGCTACAGAAAAAACTCCTGGAATAGTGCTACACGTGTTGGTTGAGAAAATAATTCAGGATCAGCTAAATCCTACAACTCAAAATCATACAACCCTGCTAAGTCATCCTCTGAGCAGACCCACTGAAATCAAGGGAATTCAGTTATGCAAGTCCAGTTCATTTCAATATGTCCACTCTGGGTCTGACTAACACTGGGTATCACCCATCGGCTCAATTCTTTTTTTAAGATGGAAATGGGGATGCAAGAGTTCTGAACCGCTTTGATTATATTTGGTATTCCAATACAAAGATTAAAACATAGAATGTGGATGCACTGACAGTCTCAAAAGACAACTGAAATAGACATCTAACACCAGTTTTCTGATAACTTAAAACTTGCAGAGTGTCAGTGAAGGTGGAATAACCCTACCCCTAATAGGACGTTTACCCTTGTCCGCCGCAAAAAAATACATTGATTTTGAATATCATTGCAAAAAAATTGTTTAGGCTCCGTCGCAATATCATTTACACGAACAGCTTTGAGTGGCTCAATCCAATGCATTCTACTCAGAAGTAAGTCCTACTGAATTCAGTGGGACTTTGTTCCAAGTGAGTGTGCACAGGATTGCAGACTTAAGGGAGTGGAAAAAGATCCACCCTAGCTCAACTCTGGTTATGTTTACTTAGAAGCAAGTACCACTGTTTCCAGTGGGGCTGATTCCTGGGATGACGTGCATGAAGACTGCAGCCTAAGGCCCTGGCTCACAACTAGAAATGAGCTTATTAAAATGCTGGAGCTGTCGTGTCATTTTCCTTCCCATTGCTGGACTGTCCCAAGCTATCTGCTCTTGCTCTTAAGGCAAGCTTCAGCATCCTGCTAAAACAACTCCAAAATGATATTAATTTGAAGATTGGCTCACTACATACACATCTGCAGGTAAAAAGCCAAAGCCAAAATATCCCACATGCATATTCAAAAAGTGTTCTAACCCAAGTATTAGCTGAGGCAGATTTCTCTTTCTTTTCAGATGTCTCTCTCGCTTCTACATTTGTGGGATGCCTTCTAGGACTCAGACCTTGTTTCCTTTCAGCTTCACTTCCTGCTACACTGGAAGTACTCAACAGTTCTGCCAGCCTGGTCCTCTAGGCCGAGGAAGGTCTCCGGCTTACTGTGCCCCCCCCAGTTCCATTAGTTCACAAGGGAATTGCAGACAAGGCAAAGTCCACGGTTTGTATTTGGATTATCAAGATCTAAGTGTACACGGAACACACTCAATTCATCACTCGTGATGCCGAGCAGTGAACAAATGGTCTTCATACAGAAATGAGCATGTGGATGACAAAGACAACTTCATTCGACGTGTTTGCTGCAAACCCAGCGGAGCTGTCGATCCACAGTGAGGTCTGTTAATTCATCTATTGATCTCCAAGTGCACTGACAAGCATAGGCCCTCGATCCTTTCTTGGTTAGCATCTTCGTCCTCAACTTGCGGAATTCAGGCATGTTATTCCTACCAATCAAAAATATTCTATTTCAACAGCGTTCTTGTTTTATTATGCTTTTACATTTGTTGGACTGGCTGGGGCAACTCAGTCAGATGGATGGGATAATAATAATAATAATAATAATAATAATAATAATAAACCAACTCCCTCAGAACTACACAGCCAATCATTGCCCAATTAGCCACAGTGTAGAAGCAAGACAAAGACACTCTACCCTTGTCACTGAAATGAAAGCCTTTGGGTCTTTCTGCTATAGGCTTTCCCCCAATCTATGTACTGAAATATCCACACCTGCAATTCTGTAAAGTTGATATCAGAACATTTACGGACCACAGCATTTATATGATACCCCACTACCATATAGGTCACATCAAATATTCCTATCAATATTACCCGCAAAGCATACCTGAAAAAGAGGTAATCACATGACTGATCCCACTGAAAGTCATCGTATTGCAAAACGCGGAAGTCACATGCAGTACACCGCAGCTGATCACAGGTTCTGTCCAAAAAAGATTACAAACATTATAGATTAAACGCATGGAACAGTTCAATGAACTAATTTCTTAACTTATTAAACTTGTTCATATTATCCAATCTCATAATAGGTGCATTTCTTAAATCTTGACAGAAGTGTGAAAAAACTCACAATTTAATAAACAGCTGTTAAAAGGAAAGGAATATTCTGTTTCACATTTCCTATCCTAACACACCAGAACTAGACTAAACTTTAAACAGAACGGTTACACTGTAAGCTTTCAGTGCTACTGTTTAAAATTAACCTCCACTAATTAAAATCGGTTCTTACCATTCAGTAAGATAAAACCTCAGTTGATTAAAGGCTGCAACTCTGGTAGTTATTAATTCAATTTTCACTCTTATTTCTATATATGGGTAAAAGCTTGGGTGACTCCATTTTACAGGAAGAAGTTAGCCTAGGAAAAATCCTTATGGCAACTGACCTATATGGCACATCACAGCTGATCTCTCACCACTTCCCTCCTCGCAAGAGGATCATGTCTGTGAAACTATGTGAACATATATCCAAGATCCTCTGTGTTTCTGATTCATATGCTTCTTTAACATGGGTAAGCAAGTAGACAAATGCTAGTGGTATACAGAAATCTAAACAAACATGGGTTGAATCCTGCATGTGCTGGGAGCTTTTCTCACCTGCCTTGCCACTGGCTGATGCAGCTGAACAGTGAACTCAGACTGACTCCTTGTGGCTACCAGACCACAGGCTGAGATAACTGTGTGCAGCAGCTTGGGTGGGGGTGGAGAGGGTCACAGATGGTGCAAAAGCTCCCAGGTTCAGTCCCAGCCATCTCCAAGAAGGACTGAGAAATGCATCTGTCTGAAATGCCAGAGGGTTGCTGCCAGTCCGTGTAGACAATACTATGCCAGATGGACCAACAGTCTGATTCAGTATAAAGCAGCAGCTTACAGTATGTTCCTTCCTAATATAGCAGTAAGAGAAACATGAAGGTCTCATAATGCAATTGCCAGTATTTATTTATTTTAAATGCCTACCTCTGAGAAATATTTGTTCCTATACCATGTGGCGCGCTGCTTCCACCAAGGTATACAGGGCAACATCTATAAGAATTAAATTGGAAAGCCTTGAAATAGTTTTGAAGAAGAAGAAGAAAAAACCCCACCTTAAACCATTTGCCTGCAAAGTTTGCATCATTTGATTTCTCAGGTGTCATTACGCTAGTGAGCATGTGTACCTTTTCAGCAAACCTTTTGTTTGTAGAACTATAAGGCAGGACAATTCAGAAGAAATGGCAATATTATTATCTGCATGATATATGTATCTTGGGGGCAAAAAACCCCAACTGGAAGGGAAATACTCCAGAACCTGCAGGGTTTCTACCAAACACTTTCTTCTACTACCATTTCTTCATAAGCATCAACTGGTGCTCCCACATACTCACAAAACTGTCAGCATTAGGGAGACCAGAGGCTAAAGAGTAGAGCATAGCTTGCCAAACACACATGCTGAAATTCCATCTTCTGCACAGCTATTAAAGATGTAGGAGCCCTGTTCTCTTTTGCATCTGGCTGCCCTAACCAGCAATAATGCAACACAGCAATAAAATTCTGTCCACTGAAAACATAGGGTTTGATCCATGCTATGCTAGTTGCACTTAGGTGCCATTGAAATCAAAGTGAAAAGTTAGCAATGATTCAAATGAATCTGCCCTTTCTTCCTTGCTGTCCTGTACAGTGGTACCTCAGGTTAAGAACTTAATTTGTTCCAGAGGTCCATTCTTAACCCGAAACTGTTCTTAACCTGAGGTACCACTTTAGCTAATGGGGCCTCCCGCTGCCACCACATGATTTCTGTTTTCATCCTGAAGCAAAGTTCTTAACTGGAGGTACTATTTCTGGTTTAGAGTCTGTAACCTGAAGCGTCTGTAACCCGAGGTACCACTGCAGTTTGAAACTGTGTCCTGGGTAAGACTCGTCCTTCTAATCCACCCTCAAAATACACGTACCGTATATGGATCTTTTGGCAGAACTTTCTCGTTCCCATGTTGAACATAGACAAATTTACTTCTGAGAAAACATATATAGTTAGCTTCTGATGAACAGTGATATTCTAGAAATAGCTATATGGAAGTACCCTTGTGTTCAATGGGGCTTAGTCTCCGATAACCTGGCATTAGATTGCAGCCTAAACCTATGCACATGTAAATGAAATAGCCATACCGTTCTTCCAATTTGCCCCTGCCTTACCTTCCACTGTTGTTTTGCTTATCCTGAAATTTAGATTGTAAGCTCTTTGGGGCAGTGACCTACCCAATGGTGCAATGTAAATAACACAAGTCCCATTGATTTCAATGAGAAATAACGGCAAAAAGTAAATCCCACTGAGTTCATTAGGACTTACTCTCAGGTAAGTGTGTACAGGCTTGCCGTCTTAGTGCAACTAAGTCACTTGATGCAACCCATGCATTCTTTTGTTTACTGACTGTCAATAGAGTTAAGTTGAAATTAGCTGTTTGCTGTTCAAAGCATTTACTCACTCATGTTATTTTTACTTACCTCTTACCATGAGCTTGAATGGAGGTAGTTCTGTTTTCAGATGCAGGGCTAGGTGACTTAGATTTATGTTTCTAATAAAGAGAGAGAGAGAGAGATGGGGACCTCTTAACACAAACCAGCAGCACGGAAAAGCTTTCCTGCTTTTGTTTCCAAATAACAAGGACCAGAAGTCTACTCGAAGAGGAGGAATACAAGAGGGTAGAAAAGCAGCAAACAACAAGAGGTCTTCACAAATGGCTCCCATTTCCGCAGTCAGCTGCAGCAAGGATACATGGGGAACCACACTGCTCCATCAGTCAGGCAGTATTTTCCTTCCTCCAGTAAGGATGTACCCATTCTCTTAATGTGAACTTTGGGTTTTGGACTGGAGTAAATGGCTCTGGCTGATGTGTAGGACTACAAATTCTAATCTGATGTGACAACTGAAGCAGTGTTAGCTTTATTCCAGATTAGGGAATCCAGAACACTTTTTCTCTGCTTCCTTGGCTTTGGTTCTGCCCACCACGACCATACAGCCCTGACGGATTACTCCTGAGGGAACCCCGTCCTTGACTGCAGGGGAAGGTTGTCTATTCTTACTCTAGACTTTCACCACTTTCCTTTTTCATCTGGCTTTCTTCTTCAAAGGTTCTGACTGACCCCCACCCCCAACTTTCCCTTTTCTCAGAGGTTGCTTTGTCTTGACCTACCACAAGATTTTTGGCATAGCTGTTTTCATCGATGATATCTTTAATTATGTCATCTATGTCTTCTTCTTCACTAGCACCTTTTGTCAATACTTTGGAAAATCTGGAAAGAAATGGAAGAGGAGCATCCTTTGGTAAGTTTATTTAGAAGATGCTGGCCAAAGCATGAGGAAAGCCGCTTCAAACACTTAAAACCCCTGTGGCAGTTGTCACATGTGAAAACGACATGTTTTGTCTCCAAGTATCCGCAGTGTGCACAGTGGCCAAACACAGTTTCCCACAAAGGTGAGAGGAAGCAAAGATTGTTCATCCATGATACTTGCTACTTATGCAAGCCTGCCCAGATGCTTAGAAAGCTGAGGTAATTTTAAGCTGTTTTAGTATTTTAACTTTTGCGTGTTTTAAAGCGGGGTTGTGATTTTTAAAATATTTTATTTCACTGTTTTATCTTCTGTAAACCGCGTTGTTGGTTAGTTTGTTTGCAGTGCCTAAGTTTTATGAAATAAAATAAATAAATGCACAGACTGTGGTCTGCAACTGTGGCTTGAGATGCATGTTTCCTGGGTTTGACATAATTCAGTGGAGCAGTTGGTGGAAGGGGAAGAGGGGTAAACTGTCTGGAAGATAAGCCAGAGGGGGTGTTGGAGAATGTTAAAAAGATGCAGAGATGGGGATAGTCTGAAGGAATTGGGAAACGCTGGTGTGTTCATGCAAGCTAAGAATCTGGCAGCAGTAACACCTGGGTGGTCGCGCGTCACGTCGCCTGGAAACGAGGGAGGGAGTAGTAGAACGGAGAGACTAAGCGGCACCCACAGAGGTAGAATACGCGGAAGAGTCGCGCACAACCCTCATTTCTGGTTTCCGCTCGAACACGCTCCTGTGCGGGCCAGGAGTATCATCATCACGCACAAGAAACAAGGCAAGGGAAAGGCATCTTCCGCCGAAGCACTTCTTTGGTGCCCTTGCTGTATTTTCTTCTTTTACTCTGCGTGGGTTGCCCAAAGGCTGGATGGGTGGAAGGTGGGAAAAGCCTGAGATGCGCAAACGGTTGCATGCTTACTCGAAGTATCACTTAATTGAACTGGGCTACTTTCATAGTAACTTCGCTTGGTGAGTGCAACCTAAACACGCTTAGAAAATGAGGGATTTTATTTTTAAAGGCTTCAGAGCTTTCTGAAGTTTGCACTACACGCTAACTGGGAACCGGAAGTGTCGTTAATACTTCTCTTTGAAACTGCGCTCCCCTTTAGGGGCATCTCGGAGGGGCGGGGGAGAGCAGGAGGAGGAAGGCGCGAGCATGCGCAGTGCTCACCTGGCCCTCTCCCCAGCCGCGGCAGCCTCGGCTTCGGCCTCTTCTTCCTCCTCGCGGAAGCGGTTCCTTTTCCGCCCCTGGCCCGGCCGGCCTCGCTCCGAACAGTCTCGCCTCGAGAGGCGGCAGAACTTGTTCTCTACCTCGTCCAGCAGCTCATCCAGGTCGTCCGCCATCTTAGCCTCTCCTCACGTCTCTCACCCCCCTTCCCCTCGTTGCCATGGTAGCAGCGGGGGGGGGGAGAAGTGCGAGGGCAGGCGCTCGCCGCCCCCGCGTCTAAGCCGCCGCGGAGAATGGTTAAATAAATAAACAAAACCTATTCATTAAAGTCTGGGATTGAAAGTTAAAAGCAGAACGTCACATTCACGAAGCACGTAGATAAAATTTATTTTTTTTTGTCTCGCACGTAGTCGGCAGGATTCGAACCTGCGCGGGGAGACCCCAATGGATTTCTAGTCCATCGCCTTAACCACTCGGCCACGACTACAGAACATGCGTGTTGCCTCTTGCACAACAACTGAGCTCACTTTGGAATGCAACGTCTGCCTGTGCAATGTCTCCTGTTAGGCTGCTTCGCCGCCACAACCGCCTAAAATGATTTAACAAGATTAAGCACAGTTAAAATATCATTATAAACATTTTGGCAGACATCTATAAGGATGCACCGTGCAACAGAGAGCACTGGGGTTTGGCTTTCCAACAAGGGCAGTTATAAATTTATTCCCCCAAATAGCTTTACAATGGGCATTTTTTTGTAAAAAAATTTGCTCTTTCGAATTGATACATGTTTGTTTGGTCTTTTGTTTTACGACAAGCGCAACCCCCTTTTTTTATTCTGTACCGAATCGCAGTTGTTCTCCCTGCTGTCATATGACAGTCTCCTACGTTTTCTTTCTCTTGTTTGGACCACAGAGCATCTTCTAATGCTTACTCGGAAGTAAGCCTCGTTGTACTCAATGGAACTTACTTTCCAAGGCTGCAGCCCTATGCAACCTTATCTGGGACTAAGCCCCACTGATGCCCGTGGGACGTGAGTAGACAGGTGTGTAAGATTGCAAGGGTGCATAGAATTTTCTCCTGGAAGTTACTATAGGACTAAGATGGCTGTAATATGTATGCCTTTCAAACCCAGGTTCTGTGTGAATCCATCTTTATTTGTATCAATCAACTATGGGGGTACAACTATTTGCAAATGCCACTGAAGTGGTATTAGGGACTTGGAGTCTGACAACATCTGGGAGGCCACAGCTTTTTAATCCCTGCGCATTTGCAACTCTGTGATGTCTTCTTTTAAAATAAGAGCACTCCTTTTTTGATACAAAATAAAACAATGTGGCTGAGCGGTTGTGGGTTCAAAGTGGCCTCCTCTGCTCTTTCTCATTCCTGCCCGGCAGGGGGTTGGACTAGATGACCCTTAGGATTCCTTCCAGCTCTACAATTCTACGATTTTATGATTCTATGAAATATACAACAACAACAAGCAACAGCACCACCTACCTTGCTAGCAGGGCAAATGACATATAGTTGCCCTGTAGACTTAAATTTATATTCCATTTCAGGACTAAAAATATACAACACTAAGAATGACCAATTTATAGAAAGGTGGTCAACTATTGAATAGTAGGGCCACATATTTCTCTCTCTCTACACTTTAATTTGTTTATTAAGCTATGATGATGGAGCAAATAGTTTATGAGGAACAAATCAGCTCAAACTACCTCCATGTTTGTTACTCTTACCATTTTTCTTTATATATATTACATATCTATCTTTCTGTCTATCCATCCACTTTGCAAACCAGTGCAGCTTCACATTTTATGCAGGAAGTGTAATTAAGAAACATGTGTATTCTCCTCTCTTGAATTTTATCAGCCTTATAATAACTATTATTCTTTGGGCCTGCACAAGTACCATGAAATATTCCAAATGTGTATAGGTATAAAATGCTGTTTGGTGTGCCTTGTGTTCAAAGTCCTTGGCATGTGGCCACTATTGTCTCTTTCTATTCATTCATAAAAGTGACAGGGAGGGAATGCTCTGTTATGTTGTGTTTGATTGGTAACCCAAGGAAACAATCAGAAGAGCCCCTCTGAACTAAGAATCATTGTCTCTTCTAAGCAGAATGACAGAAAACCTATTGCTGGATTTCTCCTGCCAAGATCGCTCAACATTCGTCAGACTCCTTTTTTTCTTTAAAAAGAAAAAGCAAAGCCTGCAGTCCTTAACAGCTACAGGCGAAGCCTTTCAGTTACAAGGTGTTTTATAATCCTCTTGGTACCATAAGTAATGAATTGCAAGCCCTCTTTAGATTCTCTTGTACTTGGAGCTTTTTATATTGTTGTTCCGTTCCCCTTCCTCCACCTCTCAAGGCTCCTATAATATCACTGCCCTATAATGACAGACGTGTTGGGCAGGGCGGTTGTGAGCCCCTCAGTGGCTGATGCTATGGAAGAAACTGAATAGCCCTGATGCCTCTCCAAGTCTTTTTCAAGCACTCCCTTGGTTTAGGTCGTGGTGTCATGTAGGTAAATTGAGTCCAGAAGTTGTGGATCCTCAAGTGGAATTTTTACATCCATCCCTCGCAGCTGTGGAGAGTTTAGACTAATCACAATTCTCCCTGGTATACCATCATCTCTGTAATTTGAAAAAGGATCAGGAGGAGCCTGAAGGCTTGCGGGGGGGGGGGGGGACATCTTAAAGAAACCTTTTGTCTCAAAATACATCACATGTGAAAGGGAGCACTTGTTCCTTCAGTGCGAGGGGCTTAAGGAATGCACAAGTCAAATACGTTGTTGGCAGCCTTTCAGGTGTCCCTCAGAAATGCAGCGGCGCACATTTGCAATACAAAATAGCACCTTCTCCCTTTTGGCTCAGTTCCCGACCAGCTTTAGCAAGTGCCCATGTACATGTGTACATGGACAGCAATATCAGAACGGATAGGGATAAAGTATGCTCTCAGACTGTTTTCGGGGGAATTCAATCCCATGCTGGCAAATTCAGCTTAGACAATTCAAGCTGATTTGGAGCTCTTGCGCAACAAAGCTGTTTCTTCCCCATAAGATAAGACTTTCTGCAGTAAGCAAAGTGATGGGGAAAGTGTGGGGGGCGGAGGATGAGCCATATTGGTGATGAATACATCACTCACACAGTTTTGACCAATTTTCAGTTGCTTGATGTCTGAGCTTCAAAGACAAAGCAGCACCACCCCATCTTCCCTTCACACTCTTGGAAATGGAAGTGTATATATATTTATTATGCTGTGTCCTTGCTCATTTTACTCACCAGCCCTGCCTACCATCACCTGCTTGCCAAAACCACCTCTCCCCTGGGCAGGGGGCTAAAATATAACTGGGGTATGATTGCACAGCAGTGTTCCATATCTCTTCATTTGGATCTCACCCCCTCCTCAATTCCTTTGTTTGTTGAGGCCAGGGCTGCCCTGGCCATGAGGCAGGCTGAGGCAGCCACCTCAGGCAGCAGAACCCCAAGAGGTGGTGCCCCCACAGCTCCCCTGCTTTCCTTGCAACTTCCATTGCTGGTGGGGAAGTGGTGGCTTTCAGTGAAATCTAATTGGAACCCACTGCTGCTGCTTCATAGGCACTCAGTGCTTTTTTTCTGGGGGGACACATACCCCTAAACATTTTGTGAATCTAACGGGAGAAGAAACTAAAACTTTTAAATTTTTTAGTTTCTTCTTTAGCACAGTGAATTGTTAGTTCTGTTGAATTGTGTGGTGAGTCGTCAGTTCTGTTGCTACCCCCGATGGCGGCCTCATTTCCTGTCACAGTGTTTCCTGAGTCTCAGACAGAAGCGGGCGTTTAATGTGTGAAGTAGGAGTTGGAATCTAGCATGGTGATTGGTCAGTTTCGTTGTTACCACCTCTGATGGCAGCTTCATTTCCTTTCCCAGTGTTTCCTGAATCTCCGATAGAAGCATGTTCTTTGTACAGTGGTACCTTGGGTTACAGACGCTTCAGGTTACAGACGCTTCAGGTTACAGACTCCACTAACCCAGAAATAGTACCTCGGGTTAAGAACTTTGCTTCAGGATAAGAACAGAAATCGTGCTCCGGCGGCGCGGGGGCAGCGGGAGGCCCCATTAGCTAAAGTGGTGCTTCAGGTTAAGAACAGTTTCAGGTTAAGAAAGGACCTCCAGAATGAATTAAGTTCTTAACCCGAGGTACGACTGTACTTTTGTCCATTTACTGCATTTATTTTCCCCGATTTGAACTATAAAATGGTGATTTTCTTGAGTCAAAATGAAAGTACCCCTAAACATTTTTTTAAGGAAAACAAAAAGCACTGGAGGCACTGCTGCATGACTCAGGTGGGGATTCAGACTTTGGTGGTTGGGATTCTATGGTGGGAGAGCAGCACCTTCCTGGTTAGGGCCTCGCTACACATCATGAGCCCCACACACGCTTGACTGTGACAGAAGAGTGAGTGCAATAAGGACAGACAGCAGAGAAGTGGAATGGAATGGTGGGCGGAGTTAAAGTTGAATGACAGGTAGAGAGAGTCGGTTGGAAAATGACAGTTGAAAGGAGAGAGATTTGACTGTGAGAGTCTGAGGGAAAGGGGGAACAAGATGAGAGGCATAATTGAAGTATATGTAACAGAGTTAGGACAGTTGTTCTTAAAGGTAGAATAGGCAGTTTCATGTATTTTTAGTCTGGACTTAGAGGAGTAGCTGAGGAACTGACTTTAGTGAGAACTTGGGGACAGGAGCTTGTAGATTTGTCCAGGAAATGTCACAACTTGTTGGCAGCCTGGTGGGATCCAAAGCTGTGAGATATTGCTATATAGGAGTTAAAACTGTGAGAGTGGGATCAAAATTTAGTAGCAGAGTAGGGTCCTAATATATAGGAGCTAAATCTTCGAGAGCAGATTCACAATTTGGCCTCAGCGGTGTGGGATTTGAAGTTATGGGTTATTAATATATAAGAGTTATGTATCTGAGAGGAGAATTTGTAAGATTTGAATGTGTGAGATACACGTTAGTGGGATTTTTGAAACAGTGTAATAAAACCAGTGAGTCACCTTGAAATGCTTCAAAATTTGATTGCAGAACAAGCGCAACAACTTTGTTTGGGTCTGAGGAGAGAAATTAAAGAATGCTGTGTAACAAAGCACCCAGGTCAAAAGAGGCTTGTAAGGATGAAGCTATGGATCTTGACTCAATAGACTACTGGAGGATAAAGGAGGTGTTGGAGATGACACGTCTGGAAGTGGAACAGAAGAAGAAAACGAAAGAGAGTCAGAAAGAATTGGAATTAATGATGAAGGACAATAAAAGAAACCAAAGAGAGATGGAGCATCAGAAACAGATAGAACGGGAGCAGAGGAAGAAGTATGAATTAGCGATGTTTAGAAGGGAAATAAAGGAGAAACAGGTTGCCAGAGAATATGAGGAGGTAGGATCTGTGAAGAGAGTGTCCCAAGTAGGCCTTGCATTGAATGTTCCAAAGGTAGAGCAGTTTATCTTGGAGAAACGAAGATTGCCTGAGAGCCAATTTATGCCAGAAGTGGGAGATGCCATTAGTAGTCCAAAGAGGCCAGTTGAGGCCTGCATTTTGCCCACTGGCGGAGGGGATGAGCCTGTCTTCCTGGAATTGGCTGATAAGGCCAAGATGCCCAAAGACATAGGGGAGAAGCCAGCTCAAGAGTCGGAGCGCATTCAAGAAGATGTAGAATGTCTGAAAGAAGAGCTCACAGTAGCCAATGCTGCAAAGGTAGAGCTACAGTTAAAGCTGGATGAGCTACAGAGATCAATAAAGTATTCTGAGAAAAAATGGGAGGATGAAAAAGAATTCTTGCATAATCAGAACATTCGGTTGGCTACAGAATTGAAGGCAAAAACAGATGAACTTCTGGTTCTTGCTTGGGAAAAAAGAAGTGAAATTGTGGGTCTTCAGTATGACCTGCAGAACAAGAAAGAAGAAGTGTCCTGCATGGAAAAGGAAGTCAGTGAACTAAAAAAATCAAATGAAAATCTACGGAAACAGGTGGCAGATCTTTTAGTAGAAGTGAAGGAGGCAAAAGTACAGCAGCGAGCTAGTATGGAAGAGAGATCCCACAATGAACGAAACACCCATATTGAGTTGTCTAATTCATACAAGACTTTTGCTGATGAATGGGAGACAAAATGCAAAGCATTATGTCAAGGTATACAGGAACTGTGCAAATATCTGAAAGGTGCAAGTGAGGCTAACAAAGAAATACAGGATCATTTGGTTGAGATGCAACAATACATGGGGGGAAATAAAGGAAAAGATGCATTAGCTGGAGGAATAATGGGACAGATGCATAGCTGAGGCTGACTGACCCAAAGACACCAAACGAGTTCATAATGGGGCAAGCATTGTCCTAGGCATAAATCTAATACATTCTCCAATCATGGACCAAACTGGCTAAGCACTTTCAAACGTTATTCCTATATACACAGCTTGACTGAGGAAATCTGTACAGTGTATGCTGAATGCACTGTATTTGAACTGACAACACAAAAGGTTAAAAAATATTGCCACCCGTTGCCAGTCTCTTAAGCCATCCAATATGCCTGTATATTAAAAGATCTGGAATATCTCCCCTATGAATTTAGTTCGCCTAGGAATAACATATTTTTAAGTGGTTACAGCCACACAGGAAAAATTATTTTTGGATAAGTAGGTCAGCTCTGTAACAGCACAGGTGTTTCTGCATGTACAAGACACAGCAGGAAAATGTTTTTAAATAAATAAATGTTGCAATGCAAATTAAAAAAAGGGGGGGAGGGAGAGAGAAAACACCCTCTGAACCCAAAAGCAACCCCTACTCATGAGCCAGTATCCTTTTTAATGAATCTGGCACAGTTTCAAAATTTCCACTCATAACCATGCCTGTTTGATCTCTATGAGGTATAGCAAACAATTGTAAAAGAGTTTCTGGCAGAAAAAAAGTACCATTGGCTTATGCTGGTGTGTATCAAAAAGTTCCCACTTCCAAATCAGCAATAATTAAGTGCACCATCAAAAAATAAAAATAAATATGCCACACCTGCTTTCTCTGGCACGCTGTTTCAGATCCTGTAGGCTCAGCAAGCAGCATTTCATTTCTAAAGAAAGAGAAGTGTCAGGACCGTAGATAACCTGAAGAAACACAAGCCTGCTGACCTAGGAGTCCAGAAGGCATAAAAAAGTAAAGGTACCGCTGACCGTTAGGTCCAGTTGCGGACGACTCTGGGGTTGCACACGCTATAGACCAAGGGAGCTGGTGTTTGTCCGCAGACAGTTTTTCCGGGTCATGTGGCCAGCATGACTAAGTTGCTTCTGGCGAACCAGAAGGCCTGTGAGAGGTGAGAGCCTGGGGATTGCTCTCTTGCAATGGTTGTGCTTGGATATTGAGGATCTCACAAGTATGAGGTCTGACTGAAGCTGCTTTTAACCACTCCTGGGAGGGAGGTGAACCTGGCTCCTCCAAACATTTGGGGTGGGGGGAGAGACTGCAGTTTACTAGTAGAGCACAGGCCTCGACACCTACAATTAAAGGACCTGGAATCTCCTTCCTTGGAGAGCCAGTGTGGTATAGTGGTTAAAGCGGTAGACTTGTAATCTGGTGAACTGGGTTCGCTTCCCTGCTCCTCCACATGCAGCTGCTGGGTGACCTTGGGCCAGTCACACTTCTTTGAAGTCTCTCAGCCTCACTCACCTCACAGAGTGTTTGTTGTGGGGGAGGAAGGGAAAGGAGACTGTTAGCCTGTTTGAGACTCCTAAGGGTAGTGATAAAGCGGGATATCAAATCCAAACTCCTCTTCTTGGAGAGCTTAGATGGCCATTTAGTTGAGACCCCTGCATTGCTGGGGGTTGGGCTAGATGACCCTCAGGGTCCTATCCAAGTCTGCAATTCTACAATTCTATGAAATGCTTAAGCAACAGAGCTCCAATTTGGGATATAGTTGACGGCTGGCCAGACAGCATTCCTGCACAGGCACCAATTTTGTCTTTTTCAAGAAGAGAAATTGTGTGATTTCCCAAAGTGCTGGGATAAGAAAAACTATGAGATTAAGATTGTTGCGAAATATTATGTTTCTTGCTGTGAGAAGAGCATCGCTAAAAAGCACAAGCAACTTCAATGATTTTGTTCAAACTTTAGGATATCTCTACCAGCAGGGGGCACTGCAGTGTGACATTTAAGGAGCAAGACACAAGTGGAATTACATTTGAAGCAATCATTTCAGTACAAACAGGTTCAACCTTTAGTAACTGTCTCTGGAAAATGCCCAAATTATCACCTGCAAGTTGAAAAGCAAGAGGTACTTTTATTGATATGATTAGTTGGCCAATATAGGTAGAGAATGAAAGGGAGAAAGAATAAAATCCATTGTTTTTGTTTTTTAATCTTGCAGGTGACGCACAACTTCTGATCTCACCCCTTTAGGGTAATTACATAGAACATGAAGGCATAATTTTAAGAGCAAGAAGGGGCTGCAGTAATTAGAAAACATGCAAAGATCGCTAAGTCATTATAGCGTGCAAGGCACTGACAAATTTAGCGGTTAATGGCACACATGCATAGATTATTCTGAATCATTGGTATCCTTTGAGGCTTTGCCCAGGATTTCTTAGGGAATGTGCTCATAAAGTAATGTCTACATCACCCTTCACTATGGGGATACACCAGTGGTGCTAGGTAACAATCTTAACAGCTTGGAAATTGGCCAATTATTTGTGGAAATAACTTCTATTTCTGGGTGAAACTTCTCAGATTTTGGTGCATTGGCAGGATACTGAGCAGAATCTGAGCATGGCCATATTTAATGTGCTTTATTCTATATATATGTATCTATATATATCCATTCTTAAGGAAATCAGTCCTGAGTGCTCACTGGGAGGACAGATCCTGAAGTTGAGGCTCCAATACTTTGGCCACCTCATGAGAAGAGAAGACTCCCTGGAAAAGACCCTGATGTTGGGAAAGATGGAGGGCACAAGGAGAAGGGGATGACAGAGGACGAGATGGTTGGACAGTTTTCTCGAAGCCACCAGCATGAGTTTGACCAAACTGCAGGAGGAGTGCCTGGCGTGCTCTGGTCCATGGGGTCACGAAGAGTTGGACATGACTAAACAACTAAACAATATATATATATATATATATATATATATATATATATATATGAACAGAATGAACTCAGAGCAGACAGTTCTGAGTGAGGTGGACAAATAGACTGCCCTGACATAAGGCAGTTTCCTATGGAAAACAGATCTAACACAGAAGGGAGAGTCTAATAGATAAAAGTGGTGCATAGCGTCACATGGGATGAAGATGGTTTAAAAGTATGACACAATTCATTATGAACAGTTCTCTTTGTAAACAAAGGATTACAGAGGTTGGACGTCATGGATGCTTTAGCTGAGATTCCTGCATCACAGGGGGATGAACTAAATGACCCTTGTGGTCCCTTCCAGCTCTACAATTCTGTGATTCTATGAAAGGAAGCTTCATTCTACCACATCAAACTATTTCTCCGTCTCTAGCCTAGCATTGCCAATCTCACTGGAAGTGTCTCTCCAGGTGCTTGACAGAGTTCTTTGCCACCACCTTTTGCACGACACCTTTGACAAGAATTGCCTGGGATCAAACATTTATCTGCATGCAAAGCTTGTCCCTTTCCAGTGTGATGTCAGCCGAAGGGACAACTTGCTTGCTCTGCCTGCCGAGAGGTACATGAGTGGCTTCTGCTCTGGGAACATACATAGATCTTCACATGACTTCCCTCTTGCACAAGATGCAGGAGTTCCCCTTTACTCTAGAAATGTGGCTCAGGAATGGGGAATCTATGGCTCTCCAGGTGCCACCCGACCCTTCCATCACCTCTAGCCAGCATCGTTTGTAGGCAAGGATTAGGGGAGTTGTGGTCCAGCAGCATCTTGATGGTTGCGGGTTTCCCGCCAGTGGTATAGCTTGTGTGAACACCATTCATAGCAGACCACATTTAATTCTTTACAGTTGTATGTTTTGCAGTACGAGAGAGAGAGAGAGAGAGAGAGAGAGAGAGAGAGAAAAGAAGAAGAAGAAGAAGAAGAAGAAGAAGAAGAAGACATTGTGCAAAACAGGTCTGTAAGTAGGTTAATGAGATGTAGTGGGAAAGCAAAGGGATGTATGCACAGAACTGCCCCCCTCTACTAAAGCGTATGGGAAAACGCTTGTGGGTGGAAGATTTGTATGAGCGATGGAAGTTCTGTGCCTGCAAGGAATTATTGGATTAAGCTGATTGTGTGCACATATATATATATATCCCAAACTGATGCAGAATGCCAGTGCAATCACAGTCATGGGAAAAAAAAGAAAACAGAATATACATGTGAGGAAATAAATCTTTACTTATGGGTACAGTTTCACAAGCCACACCTGTGTTTGAAGATACATGCAGCTATAATTAATGAATTTACCTCCGAGAGAAAACTGTGAGAGAAGACAGCTGTGAACCTTGCCTTTAAAAATGCAAGAAGAGGCCTGAAGTTGATAGAGAGGAAATATTGGGCTTATTTGATTAAACTCTGAATTTAATCAAACAGGCATTTTGTTTTTCGGGGTGATTTCTTTTTTTTAAATGCCATAAATTTATTTTATTTCATACACTGCTTGATTGTAGAAAAAACAACACCTCAAAGCAGTCAAAAAGTCTCTCATTTTCATGGCACATTTATCTGTAAATCTAGTGTGCAGCAAAGTCTCAGAATTCCCATAATAAGCAGAAGTCCTTTGAAATATTGTTTGTTACTATAAAATTAAGGTTATAGGAGCTGGTTACATTTTATGTTAGGTTAGCTCCATGAGCAACCAGCGAAACAGTATAAAGTTTCCTAAGATTTGAAATGCAGCGGTAATGGCTTCCGGAAGTACATTGGCTGGAAAGCCATGGTGGAAGGAGGAAGATTGGTGATGTGGGTTGGGGGGGG
Source organism: Podarcis pityusensis (assembly GCF_964106645.2). Lineage (NCBI taxonomy): Eukaryota > Metazoa > Chordata > Lepidosauria > Squamata > Lacertidae > Podarcis > Podarcis pityusensis. The sequence goes on along the minus strand of NC_138031.1, from coordinate 25,406,211 downwards.
AGGGGGCAAGCTATGTTTTACTTCTAACTGACACGTGCCACAGTGCAAGATGAATAAAATCTGCATCTTTTGGTCCTGTCTTCTGGCATGGTCAGAGCATGGCAGCCAAAACAGGGCATCCGGGATTGGGATCAGAAGCTAGGATGTAATGCTTAAAATGGGACAGTTGCGTAGTATGCTAGTCCAACATCCTGTTTTCACAGTAACCACCCAGATGCCTGTGGGAAACTCTCAACAGGACCTGAGTGCAAGAGCACTCCTCCCTCCTGTGGTCTCTAGCAACTGTCATTCAGAAACATGACTGTCTGTGACCGTGGAAGGAGAGCAAGAGAGGAGAGCATGTTATGATAGCTAATTCCATTCATTAAGGAGTGTGTCCTTTTGGCAGTCCTGAATTGCATTGCATAGAAGTGCATTTCTTTGTATGATTCCAAGTTCCAAGATTACAAATCTGATTTTATTTGCAACCATGTCTCTATCATACCCTCATCAGCTCTTTATCTCTAGTCTAAATATGCTTGATGTGATCCAGTTTCGATATTGAGCATTTTATAAATGTTTTGGTTAAATCTACTTGGTGCTTTTTTCTGGGGGGGATGCAGGAGTATGCATACCACTAAACATTTTGTGAATCTAAGTTTGGTCTCATTGAAGGGCAGTATTTCAATATGAGTAGGAAAATGAGAGTCCCCCTAAACGTATTTTTTTAGAAAAAAAAACACTGAATATACTGCAGGAAAACTAGTGGTTAACAGGGAGTGACAAAGGGCAAAATGATTTTTTAAATATCCTACACAGTTATAAAAATCGTGATGAGCTGTGCTTATTTTCCAGAGAAAGGAGCATAGTTGCACCTGCAGTAGGGCTATGTTTTCTTTATCGCTGTGACAGAAAACATGAATCATGGATTCTTGCAGATTTTTCCTGTGTACATCATGGGCTTCCTCTTATTTATCACAATTCCTATAGGAACCAACCCTGGCCTTGAGTAATAAGTATGTTGCCATGCTCTGGGACATGAGTTGAAAAAAGAAGTTTATTATACAAGATGACTCAACCCTGCCTGCAGCCACTGAGAGCAAAAGGGAGGGGAAATGTTGACATCTTGACCTTCGTATTATCAAGCCCAACTCCACACTCATTTGTTTATATCTCAACTAGATCCACTGAGGTGAGGCCCTGCGCAAACTTGCAAACTGTAAGGGAGTGGCAGATGTAGCAACAGAAGGACTTCAGTTCATCTGCACTGTAAAGAAAGCCGACACAGGAGTCAGGTAAGCAGCCTGGAGCAGTGGTTTTCAACCAGTGTGCCGTGGCACCCTGGGGTGCCTTGAATGATAACCAGGGGTGCTGTGGGCAACACTGGCCTCTGTTCCTCTTTCCTTCCACCCTTCCTCTAATGTTCTCTTACGTCTCTGTTTCCCAAAGGCTTGCACAGCTGCAGCAGTCCCAACTACAAGCTCCCCAGGCGAATGGTGCCTCTGGGGATGGCCAGTGGGTGCTTCCCAGGCCCCTGTAGGGCAGTGTAAGGAGGCATCTCTCTTTGGGGGCAGGGGGGCCAGCTCAGAGACCAGGGGTGGCAGCTGCGACTGCCTAGAGGACTCCCGAGGAGAGGGGAGAAGAGAGGAGGCTGAAGGAACACTCCACAAGGGAGGGTTTGAAAAGGGGTGAGGGGCTGCCAGGTCTGCAGGCAAGGGGTGACACAACTGGGCTCCTGAGCCCCACAGGGAAGCCGCAGAAAGAATGTAGTTGGTCAAGCGAGCTGTGGATCCAAAAAGGTTGAAAACCTCTGGTCTAGAGGTTCATTCCTCACAGAGACTCAGGCAAATATTGTTTAGGGGCTCAAGAGCGAAGAACATACCGTACTCACACTGCAGTCAGTATGGCCACCTAAGAATGACAGAATATGAAGAGGTGTGGAATTAAGAAAGAACACAAGTGTGAAAGCAGAAGACAGCCAGTGGCAGGATAAATAGAGCAAGGAAGCAGTACACTGAGAAGCGTGGAACAAAGGACAGTAATGTGTGTTTTAGGTTAATAATACTAATACTAATACTAATACTAATACTAATACTAATACTAATACTAATACTAATACTAATACTACTAATAATTTTATTATATATACCCCCCCCCCCCAAATCTGGCTGGGTTTCCCCAGCCACTCTGCGTAGCTTACAGCATATATAAAAACATAATATGGACATCCACTAATGGCGGAAACAAAAGCACCATTCAGGTGAGCTGCAGTTAGGGATGGGAGAAATTTGTTTTGGGTTGCATTTACAGGTGAACCTATCTAATCTGCCCTTCCCGAAACGAAATGTGAATCAAGACACAGCCATCCTTTGAAATTTGCACTTCCTTAAATTTTGCCGTTCAGTTGTCCATTTGACTAATGTGTAGAAAAATGTATATGGTGGAGTAAATTCTGTACATAAATGTGTTTCTTCGCGAAAATAACACAAAATGCTAGTGCCTAAAATTTATTTACTTAATAAAATTTGTACACTTGATTGTAGTAAAAACCTCAAAGCAGCTGCAACTGTGGGCTAGCCATGTGTTACAACTTATAGCCCTGCATCAGGTGTACATTCCAATTTGTACCAAAATACATATTTGGACGATTCAACAAATGTGTGGACGATCATCAAAATGGGGATGGGGAATGTGTCTATAAGCATTGGCAAAACTACTGCAGATCTCCGGTGCTGGGTTGCGGGTAAATGATGTCAGGCTTTCTTTTCTTTTCTTATAGATTTTGCAGCGGTTGGAGATCACTCCAAAATACAGTACAGACATTCTTCCACTTACGCACAATCAACTTGCACGTGACCACATATACCTGCATTGGTAGGATGTAAATAATTCAATTCAAACCCGGAAATGGCGAGAGAGAACTGGAGAGTCCACGTGGCTTGTGAGGAGACCCTCCCTAGAGCCCGAAGAGAATGTCAGTGAGGGTGAATGAAGTCCTGAGGAGACCAGAGGCGCAGTGGGGCTTTGTTTATGCTGCTCAGCCTCCCCATCTAACAGCTGACCTGTGGAGTAGTGTAGCATCAGCAGCCTCTTTTCCTCGCTTATTCCTGCCTCCTGCCGGCCCCAGATCTTCAATTCTAGTTGTGGATATTTTTGGATACAGTATTTTTGGTATGGATTGAAGAAAGAGCGGCAGAGAGGATGTTTAAAGGGTGTTTAGAGGGTGCTCCCCACTTAATAAATTTCACTTGTGCATGCAGGGGCCCGGAACGCAACCCCTGCGTAAGTTGGGGGGGGGGTGCCTGTAGATACTTATGAGGAAGGTAGGTATACTGGTTTGGTGTGCAGAGACCTGTTAAAAATGTGAATTTTGATTTCCTATTAAAAGAGTGAAAAATATTTACAGTCACAATGTCCATTTTTCAGCACAGTATGTGTGCATGAGAGAGAGAGAGAGATGAAAATTAAAGATAAGTTTAAGGAATAACACCAAAGGCACAGAGCATATGGGAATGTAGTGATTTCCATTTTCTATAAGGAGCATATAATGCAGGAAGAATGTTACTCTTACGAAAGCTGGACATCATCTGATACCACAGAACCACTTCTATCTCTTGCATTCTTTCCATGTTTAGTTTGAAAACGCCTTTCATGGGCTTTCAGTACATTCTTTGATTTTCTGCCAGTGTTTATTTTTTAAAAAATATATTGAAGAATTACGCTTGGTGTTGAGTAACTTGCAGCACAGAGCAATAGAAAAGGCTGGTTTGTGATATGGAAGCCATGCACTAATCTCCTGTTCCCTGGATTGCCCCAGTATGCTGCTTGGGTGTGCAATTCTCTGCACATGTCCCAAACGCGAAGGGGGAAGCAATAATACTCTTAAGCCCTATAAAGAGTCCTCAAAATCTGGATGCTGTCCTTTCAAATGGGGAAAAATCAGAATTTATGTAGCATTCTTCCCCTGAGTGTTCAAAGAGCTTTGCATATATCATGTCACTAATCCTTACAAAACCTTCTAAGGTAGGGTAGTATTATATTTTTGTCTCTCAGTTTCTGTGGATGTGCAGGATGAGATTGGGGCCCCTGGGGGGTGAATGAAGTTTTGGGCACGTTATTTCATTCATCTTCCTTCTACGTTTCTGGAACTTAAGTGCTTATTGGCCTTCAGCTCCAAAAGAAGGCAGATAATCAAGATACCCATGGAATCTGCTTTTAGTGGTTCCAAGGCTTTGCCAAATGAGAAAGAATTTGGCTGAAATGAGAAAGACTGGCCAAATTTCTAGGATCAAGGACCCATAAGCAGGAGTCGAGAAAACTTTAGAAACTCATGTCACTTATGTTTTGTTTATATTCCCCTGACAGTTTTAATAATGCTGAAGATTTAGCTTTGCATTCTGAACAACTGAGTGGTATTTCTCTTTGAGTTACAGAGCAATTAGGACTTTTCACACAGTACATGCAATGTCTTTTTATGGCCTCGGGCAGAAGTTTCTGGCAGTTTTGCTGAAACATGGGGTCCTGAAGAGAGCTGTCAGGAGCTGAACCTGCAACCTTTTGAATGCTCAACCACTGAGCTAGATGCCTTCCTCCGATCTGCCGTTTCCCATAATACATGAGTATGGAGCTACCTTACACGATATTCTTTCTTGATGAGGCATTGCAATCTCTGAGATGGGTTAACCCTTTTGCTGGAGTCCTGCTTGCACTGGCCGAAGTGAACAACTATATTTGAATGTTTGGCTGGTTATATAGCTCAATGCAAATATTTTACGGCTTGGGTAATTTATCAAATTATTTCTCAAGGGGGGTGAAATAATTTTGGGAAGAAAATAGGACTTCCGGGTTGGCGCCATCGCCGAATGGCGGACTCCCTCCGAGCTCCGGAGGGAGTCTGCTCGGCAGGGGCTGGGTCCTACCGCACCGGCGATGCGGGGACCCTTAAAAACCACGGCCACGAGGGTCGTGGACATGGAGACTCGGCTGGCACCGCTAGCGCCCTCCCGACTCGTGAAGGAGCCTTTTTAAAGGCTAAGGATCGGGTGCCGGGGAGAAGCGTGGTGCTTTGAGTCCTCTGCTATCCCTGCCGAGCGCAGCCGCATGCCATCCGGCGGAGAGCGCTGACTTCTTCTATTGAAAATTCGGACTTTTAGACAACAACCCGTGAGTAATTTGGAAACTGGGTTTAAAAGGAGGAAAAAAAGAATTTCTTTTTGAATTGGATACGAGCGGGGGGGGATCCAAAAAGGAAGTCAGTCCCCCCCCCTATTGTAAACCTTTCAAGACAAGGACGGGGCAACCAAGGTCCAAAAAGATTTGTATTGCTGATAAAAACTAAGAATTTCACGATGGGGAACTATAAGAACTGTGCTGGAGGATGAACTGAGGGAGAAGAAACGTAACCCCCCCCCCCTGGGAACCGGGGTGATTGAAGAGAGAGCCTGGTGAAAAGAGTCGGAGATTTTGACAGCTGTCAAAGTAGCTGTCAAAGTCGGAAAGCAGAGAGGATTTTATTATGAGAACTTTGCTGGCTAAATTTGTTACAATTTGCTACAATTTGTTAAAACTTGGATATAAAATGGCGAAAATATGGATAACAATCGGACTTTTGGACTAGAGAAGACAAAGTTATAACAATCCCCCTAGAGGAGTTTCGGGACATTACAAAGATGGTCGTAAGTGAAAAAAACACCATTGGAATTTTACAGGACTGGTTATCTTCTGGGAAAGCTGCGAAACGGAAACAATATTTTGTCTACAGGGTGTTCAGCTAAAGGAGACAATAGAATTTTCTATTGAAGAAAGGAAGGGACTGAACGCAAGTTTTTGTTCCTGAATAATAATAATCCCTGCAGACTTACTAAGCTTCTGAATTAGAACGTTTCAGCAGCGGAACAAGAGGAAACTGGACTACAATTTGGAGAGAACAATGGGGGGAGTTTTATTACAGATCTGAAGTTAAGGGTTCTAAAAATGTTTATGAAAGGGAAAAAAAAAAAAAAAAGAAAAGAAAAAACCAGCAAGGAGTTGGGGGAAATAGGTGATTTATGGATTGTAAGAATCCCAGGCGGATAACATGGTTTGGTGGTCAGGGGGAAATTAAACCGGGGACAGGGGGGGAGAACTATAATCCAAAGGCTTGTTAACTTCTTTTTTTTTGAACTAGCTTTGTCTTATCTATTATACTCCTTATTTCTTATTTCTGATATTTTTATTATGTGGGGAGTTTTTATTATTAAAAAAAGGGAAATTGTGGAATGAAAATGGGGTGGGCCTTGGGAAAGAAATTTTTTGTGTTTTATTAAGGGTATTGATGTGGAGTGCAGAAATTTTAAATTCGAATAATGGTTTAACAAATTAAGTTTTTAATTAGAACTGAGAGCTTGTGGAGCCAACAATATGAAAAAGGAATATGGTAGGGGTGGGGGAAGGGGGGAGTCCCAGAAAGCGGATATATGAAAATAAGGCTATGAACGTATGTAAATTCTTGCTTTCTGTATTTTCTTTTTTTTTTTTGAAAATTTTAATAAATATTATTTAAAAAAAAAAAAGAAATAATTTTGGGAAGAAAATAAATTTGCAAGTAAGTGGCCAATCTTCCAATTGTGAGAATATTTGCCAGCCCTCAGCTTTGATTTATCATTAATTTTTGCCAAATAATGTGCTAATGGACCAGAATTTGCGTCTCTTATTCCCTAACTTGTATCTAAAATGGCCAGTTCAATTTTATTTCATCATTTTCACTCTCGGGACCAAGATGGCCTGAACTTACATACTTAGATTGGAAATCAATGTACTGTTAAACTGTAACACAGGCTCTGAGTAGTTGCTATTAAACAGAAAAATAAAAAGCTTTCAGTTAATGTGTAATTAATAGTTTGGCATTTCCCCCGAGTTTAGCCCGGGACCCTTTCTGTTTCTGTTTTGTATTACTGAACTCCCTTGCCAAATATTTCCAGATCGTATAGATTTAGATAGGACATGTTCCAGAACTTGTAGCATTTTTATTTTGACTTTTATAGTATTTATTGGAATAATGAAAATAATACTTTGACAACTTACCAAATATATGGCAATATTCACACATAAATAGTTAACCAGGGGTTAAGGTTTATAGCTACTTGGATGAATATTCTGTTTTTTTTTTTTTTTACACTTTAGTGTTACTCATCCACTTAACCAACCAGTTGGATGCAATGCTAAACTAGGGATGGGGAACCTGACGTCCTCCAGGTGTTTTTGAACTCAAGCTCTGGTCAACTCCAGCCAGCATGGCTAATGGTCATGAATGGGTGCTGCAGTCCAACAGCTAAAGAACCGCAGTTTTCCCATCCCTGAACTAAACAATAGTTTTATTTATTTAAGTATTTCTAAACTGCTCTTCCATATAGTAGTAATAATAATAATTTATTATTTGTACCCCGCCCATCTGGCTGGGTTTCCCCAGCCACTCTGGGCGGCTTCCAACAAAGATTAAAAATACATTAAAATGTCACACATTAAGAACTTCCCTGAACAGGGCTGCCTTCAAATGTCTTCTAAATGTCAGGTAGTTGTTTATCTCTTTGACATCTGATGGGAGGGCGTTCCACAGGTTGGGCGCCACTACCGAGAAGGCCCTCTCACTGGTTCCCTGTGACTTCGCTTCTCACAGTGAGGGAACCGCCAGAAGGCCCTCGGCGCTGGACCTCAGGGCAGAACGATGGGGGTGGAGACGCTCCTTCAGGTATACAGTATATCAAGGTGGCTTACAAACATTAAAAATTTAATAAAATCAATCCATAAATCATAATCAGAAACATCAATAAAACGACAGGAATTACAAGTTGGTAAAAAAAGAGAGAAATTCATATTGCGAAAGGCCAGTTTAAACAGTACAGCTTTCAGAAGTCTTAGAAGGGCTGGCAAAGACATTCCTGCAGAATTTCTACCAGTAGGGAGTTCCACAGGGCAGGCCCTGCCAAAATATAGGCTCACAGTTGCAATTCCCGGCAGCTCTTAACAAACTGCAGTGCCCAGAGTTCTTTGAGCGAAAGAATGTGCTTTGAATGAACTTTGAAGGTATAGTGTGAGCCCAGCCACCACCTCTTGGTTTGAACTGGGAGTAGAATTGCCAGCCTTAAGGCAGAAACAGGAGGTGGCGACAGAAGGCAGGTCCAGGAAAATCAGGAGCTCTGAGTGTGTGATGGGAGCAGCATGACATAATCATGCCATGTGGATAAAACTGTCTCTCTGGATACTTTCCTCACCCTTAGGGCAAAGGAATGAAAGCACTGTTAAAACATACCCTTAGTGCCATCAGCATCTTTCTTTAGAATCACCACTGTCCACACTGCTGTTCAACCCTTCCCAACTCCAATCTTAGGCCCCACTGAAGGAATGCCCTCTCTTTATCCTGGACTAGAATTAAGATGGTGTTGTGACCGTCAGATATTTCCTGGTAAATGAAAGTTACATCAAAGTTGTTTGCCATAGCCTTAAACACTGCTGGGAATACATGTGAAGCCCTTACAGTTGAGAATCCTTTTTGGGAGATCCTGACTTCACACCCAAATCCACAGGTTGTCTTGAAAAACACACACTCTTTTAAAGTCCCATTTCTCGAGACTCTTTAGTGAACCTATGGGAGTTGGTTAAAAGAGGAAGTGTTGGAGTCAATATCATATCTACTTTTCATGTACCCTAATCTCTGTCGTTATTACACTGCCATATTAAAGACGGAGGCTCGATCTTTGTTTGTAACAAGTAATCATAGCTTTTTGAGATTGACTAGATCATATGTGTTCTAAGTTTGCAGTTTGGATCCAGGTGGGGGCAGAATTGGCCGCTCCTCGATTTTAGTCATTGCTGTGCACTCATGCCATATATTTGCTAAGGAACAATCCTTTACTGTTGAGGCAGCTTGTTGCGACTTGTAGAGTACACAATGTTTGCTAAATTTGAATGTAATCCATTTTACATTTTCATACATAGAGGCTTCCATCTGTGGAAGATCAAAAAGTCATTATTGCTGGTAAACTCACCATCTGGCCAGAGTAGGTTAGAAGAAAGATCAACTTGACCCATACCTATCACCTCATTAAGCAGTTGTTGCTCATTTGTTACGTGGAATCCCACCACACCTTTTCCTTTAAGGAAGCTCTTCTTTCCTTGGGACATTGTATTTTCCCAGCACTCCATCAACAATGTACTCTTGGGGAAGTGAAATGTGAAATGCTTTCCCCAGCTAGTGGGGCCATTGTGAGTTTTAGTGCTTCCTGGAATTTGATTACATGAAAGTCACAGGCACGTATTGGATAGTGCCTGTGATGTCACTTATGGTCAGTGACAGCTTCAGATGACACCGCTGTCTAGAATACACCTTCCCCATGACCAGTGCTATTTTTCTAGAAAAAGAGGTGCCAGAACTCACCATGAACGCCTTCCTTGTTCTCTCATAATGGTGCCCACCTGAGAGTTCTGGTGAGTTCTGACTGAAAAAAAGCCCCGTCTGTGACAAAAGGTAACAACATTTGGGCCATTTAGTTTAGGGAAAAGGTGAGTGAAGGGGAACATGATAGAGGTGCATAAAATTTGGCCTGATTTGAAGAAAGTGAATGGAGAGATATTTTTCTCCCTCTATCAAGATACTCGAACCTGGACATTGAATGCTGGAAGATTCGGGACAGACACAAAAAGAAAGTACTTCTTCACAAAGCGCATAATTTATCTCTGAAATTCACAACCACAAAACGTAGTAATGGCCAGTCATCAACAATTCCCAGAACTCTTAACAAACTACAGTTCCCAGGATTCTTTGCAGGGAAAATGTCATTTGAACGTATGCAGCCCTATGGCTCTTAGCTTCAAGAAAGATGCAGGGTCTGCACAGCCGTTTGATGCAGAGGATGCTTGAGCTCTGGATTTTTTGTACTGAGCAGTGGGGGTGGACTGGATGGCCGAGAAGAAACCTTCCACCTCCACCTCAAGGCTTCTATGGTTTTTCCTTTGCTCCGTGACAGATTATAGCACCTCACAGATGGATGTGTCTATGGCCTATCGGTTGTTAGTGCTGAACTTCAAATGACATAATTCATTTAACCTTTCCACTCTTGCTGTGTTAGTGCAAAAGTAACTGTAAATCTTGTTGACTATTGCTTGTATATGTATTGGCAGCAAGTCAACTTTCAGCTTGAACAACATGGGAACAATATGCGCAGCACAGCGAAAAACCCATTAACTGTCTCTTTCTTTCCTCCCGGTGCTCATAGAACACATTTAGGTCCCAGGTGATCGGCTTTTACAAATATTAATACAGGATTAATTGGCACCAGCTCACAGTCGTGTATTTGGTTACACTCACTTTTCAGTAATATTTCATGATATTCTGTAACCCAGGAAAGTAATGAGTTTTGCCAGTTGAGGCGGCAGTGGGAGATGATGGGGCAGTTTCCCCCACTTGTCAAAGTAATGTTTTAGAAAGCCATTTAGGGATGGCACAGAATAGCCTCCCCGCCCCCAACCTAATGTTTCATATGACTTGGGATATTCATTAGGAAGTGTCTATTTTGCTGGCCAATACAGTGGTTTAGTACACACTTTCTATTGTCAAAAACAATTAAATGGACCTAAGTGCCAGGTATGTAGGCCAAATGCAAAAATATATATTGCAGCACTTGCCCACGTTGTTGTATGTTCTGTATTGAATTTTCATTTGCAAGCAGCTTCAGGAGACCATTTTGCTTCAGAACCAGGCTCAGAATACACTATTATAGGCACACAAACATGGATGACATTTTGTTGCCTGATGAAAAGGACATGATGGCACCACCTCCTAATCCATGTCCAGATGTCCAGATTGTGGGAATGTTGTGGATAGTAGGAGAGGATATATTTATTAAATATTATCCTTCCTCACTCACGCTAGTGAGCTGGTAGCGGAGTACATTCCCCTGTATATTGCAGGAAGCTAGATGGTAGATTTGTTAGAATTTCTTAAATTAAGCAATCCGGTCTGGCTTATCCAGATTGGTTTTGTTCCTGGTAAATCCCCCTTTGTTCCCTCTTAAAAAGAATAAAGACATAACAGTCTTCTATTCAAAGTAATAAGAAGTTTACTTACATACAGTTCACAGTATGATCCTGAAGGCAGGCTTTAGCTTGTAGTTACAGAAGAGAGTGTGGGTTCATCTCATATGGGGATTGAGCCCATGTGCTGCTGGCTGAGAGCTAGCAGACAGCAAAAGACATCCAGATGGAATGAAGCAGGCTTCCTCAAACTCAGCCCTCCAGATGTTTTGAGACTACAATTCCCACCATCCCTGACCACTGGTCCTGCTAGCTAGGGATCATGGGAGTTGTAGGCCAAAAACATTGGGAGGGCCGAGTTTGAGGAAGCCTGGAATAAAGCAAAGAAGAAGGGAAGATGGTTGTGTGACCAGCCCTTTTATGGGGTCTCCCAGGGCCACGCCCATCTACCTGGTCACATGCAGGGGGAGGATGCTCCAGACAGGTGTGACAGGAAGTCCTCCTAGCTGGAGTAACATCCCTTTGCGTGTCCACTCTGGGCAAACAGGAAATGTTGTATTTGACTGCTTTCTGTGATGTCACATCCCACACAGATTGGCAGTTGAATATTACTTCAACACTGGTGACAGGTCAGCATTTTCCACCACACCTGAGGCAGGCCACGTGGTACATATAACTCCCATCATTCCTAGCTAGCAGGACCAGTGATCAGGGATGATGGGAATTGTAGTCCAACAACAGCTGGAGACTCAAGTTTGAGAAACACCGCAGTAAGGAGGAGAGGAGAGTACTTCTGTCCAAACACACCCCAACCAACGAGGATGAGCCACTGGATTTTTAGTTCTTTATTGGCAAAGCACTCAGTTACATCAGCTCCTAATGTGCAAGGGAATACATCAACAGTCTTTGCTAACTAGCTGTCTAGGCACCTAAGACTGCAGACTTGTGTTCCGTCTTGGACAGAACACTCCCTTCTTAAACTCCCTTGCCAGATGTAGTAGGCTCAAGCACCCATCGGCTCTTCTTCAATAGCAGTTTGAGCTGATCCTGGTGCCCCTCCTACAGTATGGAAACAATGGAGTGTGCAGGGGACTCAGGGGTTTCCAAAGTAATGACTCTCTCTGTACATGCTGTAGTCTCTCCAGAATCTGAGGCTCTTCTCTTGTCTCCAGTTGCCCGGTGCCCTCCTTCTTCACCACCAGCAGCTGTCTCATGAGTGGCACAGGACCCCACAAATCACTGGCCCGTTCTCCTGGATCATCCTTCTCCCTACCAGTCTCCTCTGCCCACACATCCCTCAATTTTTCGGGCTCCTCGCGGTCCCTGACAACTCCTACAGTTGATGAAGGCACAAGTAGTCTCTATGGCAAGGACTACTTGGACAAGGACAACTTAAGCATGATGGCCCATGCATTGGTAACTTCACAGCTGGATTGCTGCAACGTGCTCTGTTTGGGTGACCCTTGAATTCAGTTCAGAAGCTGCAGCTTCTGTGGAATGCAACAGTTTGACTGGCGAGTATATAACGCCTGTTTTAAAAGAACGGCAAATCTATCAGATTCTTTCAGCTTCTCATTTTTCCAGTCTCACGTTCACTTCTCCACATTTTCACGTCAGCTTGAAAATCTATTTTAGTTTGCAAAATTAAATGTTGGAAGCTGGAGACACAGAGGCTTGTCTTGCTGTGTGGTGGACCCAGAGCTGTGGCTTCTCTGAAAACAATGCGGGAAGCAAGTTCTGTTGGGGTGATAATGCTGCGAGCCCCTCGATCCTATGCTCAGGTGGCATATATGTGTAAATTAAGGCCTATATCCCAAAGACACCAGAGTCTCCACGGACATTTGCTCCAAGGATACTGAGCAGTGGGTGAGCACACCCCCCCCCCCGGATCTCTTGCTGCTCGGATATTGGGGTGAGCACAAGAACATTAACCGTGAGATAACTATCAGATACATTAAAGCTCCCCTCTTTGGCTGCCATGTAAGGCACTGCAGTGCTTTCACATCAAAAAAGGTGTTTTCAAAGCCTGTGAACACTTTGAGGACAGATGGTTCGGCACCAGTTTGAGCAGAACTGGCTGCTATGCTTTGTCCCTTTAAACCTGTCCGTGGCTGTAACCTGAGAAGCCCAGCAGTGCTGCTAGGATCAGTTATTAGTAAGTGCACAAGCTGTTACCGAGTGTGAAGCAGGCGCTTGGAGCCCAGCCAGTAATATAGTGTTGGACTTGCTCCTCCAAGTGTGCCATAGATTTATTTCCCTCAAGACGGTCCACGTGCTCTGCTGGACTTGACAGAAACTGTAATAGAAAATGACCAGCAGAATGCAAGGTATCCAATATCTCCCCAGGTTTCCCTGAGGAGAGTTTGCTGCAACTGTTGCTCTGCCAAAGACAACAGAACTGGGATTCTCAACTGTTTTCTAGCAGGGATACCTCAAGCACTTGAACGAACCTGGGAGTGTCTCTGTAGTTTTTGAACTCGTTGGGATTGTGTTGATCAGAAAGGGATGCTTAGGCACAGCCTGCCACTTGTTGCTTCAGTAGATGCGGGAAAATCACTCAGTCCTTTGTGGTGACATCCTGGATCCCCTGTAAGTGTTGCATTAGCACAAGGGGAGGTCAATTCAGTCCTGCAAACACAGCAGTCTGCAGTCTCCTGAGACAGACGGATGGCAAGAACAACAACAATGGGCGTCCTTTTTTCCTGTGGGTCCCCCCCATGACGCTGCTATAATGTTTAAAGGCCTGCAGCCACATGGACAGGGACTTTTTAGTTTAGAGAAAAGGCAAGTGAGAGGTGGCAAGTTAGGAGTTGATGGAATTATGCATGGCATGGAGAAAGTAGATGGAGAAAAGTTCTTCTTCATCTCTCAGAACACTTGAACTCATGAACCTCCAACAGAGCTGAATCTACTTCTTCACTTGCTTCTATGGCACCCTCTCTCTCAGGAACTGGGGATGGGCACCGACTTGGATGGGTTTAGAAGAGGATTCAGCAGATTTGTGGAAAAGACTATCAATGGCTACTCGTCATGATGGCTATGCTCTGCCTCCAGGACCAGTCACTCATAAGGCAAGGTGAGGTGGTTGCCTCAGGTGGCAGGATTCGCTAGGGCAGCAGATCCCAATGTAGATCTTTCTTCACAGCCAGTCCACTCATGAGGGAAGGTGAGGTGGTTGCCTCAGGTGGCAGGATTCACTGGGGCAGCAGATCTTGATGTCAATCTTTCTTCCCCTCCTTGTTCCTGATGTAGATCTTCCCTCACTCCTTCTTTCCTGATGGGTGGGGGTGCCAAAATGTCTTGGGCCAACCCTGTCTGGGCCAGGAGTCAGCTTTGTTTGCTGAACAGCAGCCTGAGGGGATGGGGAGAGGGCAGAGTGACTCCACCTGCAGCTGATCAGCCTTCAAGGGCACGGAGGAGAAGGCTTTGATGGGAATCAGGTGGCTTCAGCCTTCTTAAGCAGAGCTTCCATCAGCAGTCAGATGTTGGTAACAATGCTTGTAGTTCCTGGCCTTACCTTGCTGCTTCTTGCTTATCTTGAGCCTTGACCCCATGATCATTGGATTCCCTGACCCCTGAACCATCTGACCATGTGGATTCTTGTTTGCCCGACCCTAGGACTGAACCTGACTGTGGATGCTGACTCTGCCCCCAGGCAAGTACACCTCAGAGAATCTTCTGGTTGGCTGGCTGGCCTCCCACTCCACTGAGCTATGAACGTTGTCGCTCAGTAACAAGGCTACAATACTGTCTGCCTCTGCGGTTGGAGGCAGCGATGCCTCTGAACACTGGTTGCTGGAGTGGTCTTGTGTTTGGGTCCTGCTTGCCGTTTTCCCACAGGCATCTGGTTGGCCACTGTGAGAACAGGATGCTGGACTAGATGGACCACTGGACTGATCTAGCAGACTCTTCCTATGTTCTTATGACCAGTTGCATTATGGATTCTTTTCACAAAATTGTCACCCTGATTTTGGCTGGGTAATGCTTTAGTGGCAAGAAGGATTTAAGTGACCACCTTTCTACATGGTTTTAACTATGAGACGTCCCTAAGCAAAGTGACTTCTGGTGGGGTCCCCTGCTAAAACCAAGCCATGGTGGTGGCAGCAGAAAAATGCCATTCTCTGATCAGTGCCCCAATATAGCATTGCTCATGCGCATTGTGAGAAACTAAAGTAGCAGCTCCCAGACACCTGGCCCTGATCATCAAAGATCTGGTTTTTTTATTTTTAAAAAAGCAGGGGCAGTGAAGATGCCCACTGTGGACCCTGTTTGGGAGCTGTGGCCCTGGCACCTGCCCGAGGATGCCATGCGGTGACACCAGAACTGAGATCAAGGACTGCACTAGAAGCCTCCAAGTTCTGCAACCAGAAAACCCAGATTCTGTGACTGGAATGAACGATGGAAAATGAGCAGCACCTGAATGCGTTCTACTCATTTCTCTATTCATTCTTGTTCCACAAATGTGTTTGGTGGAGAGTGTGTACCTTTGTGTGTGTCAAGATGACAGTTAAGCCATGGCAGTTAAATGAGCTTAAGCTCAGTTTAATTGGAAACACCCTTTAATACAGTTGCATTAAAAACAAACAAACTCTGCAATCATTATGTGAAGGGAGCTCTGGTCAATGGTTTCAGAACCATTCCCCGTTGGTTTGTGGAGAAGTTAATTGCAACATTTGAGCTGTGTACACAAGAGGAGGTTGGAGCTATGGATTGCTGAGCACTGCAAGGGGCTAGATGGATTCGGCAAGTGAGGGAAAGGTTAAAGACGTACACCTGCAGGCACTACAGGAGGCCATGCTGGAGAGAGACAGTCTCCATGCAGGCAAGAGGCTGGGATTTTTAAGATGTTGTCAGCATTTTTTCCTCATAAGCGGCGGTTGGTTAGCTGCAGGTTTTGGGTGAGGGAGAACAGGTGGAGAAAGAGGAGTTAAATATGGGCAACAAATGGAATATTTCTTAAATGGATATGGATATTCTCTGTTTCCAGCTTTGAAATATTTAAAAGGGTGTCATAAAGCAGAAGGACGGTGAAAGAAACAGTGAGGCCAAAAGACAGGAAGGTAGATCTGAACCAAAAACTTTGACTGCTTCCAGGTTGCTGTTATTTTGGGAGAGGGATTCAGTGGCATACCAGCAAATTTGGGATGCGCAACTAGCATGGATTTGCACAATAACTTGACACCCCCCCCGCAAAACCAATCTTTTTGCAGTAGGGAAGGTACGCACAGGAAAGCGTGGGATAACAATTGCTTGACACAACATTGTCTAACCTCCCTGCAACTGTGGTGTGAACAAATCAGGATGAATGGTCAATGAATAGGTCATCTGGATGAAGGCACCTTAAGAAAGACCACTAGAGCAGTTCACCAGTGCAAGAAATTGCCTAGGAAGCTGAAGGTTTTCAAGAGAGGAACAACAGGGATGTGTTAAAGCTTAAAATGTAAGCCAAGGGTAACCTTGCAGAAGGGCCATAATGAAACTCCGTGCCTCGAGGCAGACTGCAGGTTCCCCTTTGACAAAGTACCACCCTCTGGGGCCATGTGCTTACTTGGCGGTGGCAGCACAACAATTGCCTTGGAATGACTCAACATAGAAGGATATTGTGGTCCCAAGACTAGGGGAGGGACCATTTTAACTTCCCATGCTGTCAGGCTTAAGTCAGCAACAAAAACAATCACCTGAGGTCAGTGCAGTTAAATCTTTATTCAAGGAAACCCTAGCCCAAGCTTAATGGGCTCAGCCGCTCTTTCTAGGAGGCCTTGGTCTGATGAGGCAAATGAAGCTGCCCAAGAATAGTGCAAGTGGATGCCAGTCTCAGCACAGAATTATCCTAGTTTAATAGACATTCACTTTCCTGAGAAAGTGTGGTAATTGTAGTTCTGTGAGAGGGTTTGAGTCTTCAAGAGAATGCTCAGCAGCCCCAGCAAACTACAGTTCGCAGGATTTCAGGGGGTAGAAGGAGTTGTGGCAGTCAAACTGCTATAAAATTATGTAAGCTTCTATCGCAAATATTCCTTCCAGAGTGGATGCTTACCCCTTCCTCCGGGTGGGTGGTTGTTGCGGATCCCCATGCTCGGTCACCATCCTTGGACAGCTAGAACAGAATGCTCATGGCCAGGTGGCCATTGAGGGAATCCCCCCTGGCCGCATGGATAGCTGGCTCAAGTTCCCGCCAGCTGCTGCACCTCAAATTGGCCAATGTGTGGCCTGTTCTGGGGGGTGTGCCTCTCTGGCAGAAAGGGCATTGGCTGCACGCACACCCAGGCAGTTGGTGAGGCATAAAAGCTGGCTGCACCTTAATATGCCTTCCAGAGCTGCAGTAGATGTCCAAGACAAGAGAGCAAGTCTCATGGAATTTAGGGACTTGTGCCTCACTGAATGCACCAAAGATTACAGTTCACATGTGTCCCCTCTCTTCCAGCTCTAATGGCCAGCATGGACATTTCTTTGACTGGATCACACTCTTCACTCCACTAACACTTCGTGGAAGGTCCCAGGCTTGGTAGTTTAGGTGCCTGGAGGCAAAGGGCAGCTGGCCAGAGCTTTAGATGTGTCAGCAGCTGCAGAAGAATAATCTCTGGAGGGACAGTGCTGCCAGGAAGCATCCCTAGGTGCAACCTTCCCAAAACTCACATGCCTTTGCCTGTGTACATGTGTATAAAAGTATTTTTGGAACTGGCTGTACACTCTTATTTGTAGTGTGAACAGTGATGGCTTAGGCTTCCATCGCAGTTCATTCATTTTCATATGAAAGCAGGATGTTCCTTTGGTACGTTGCAAAACTGGATTGAAGGGACTTGCTGGGGGGTGGGGGACTCTTTCAAATGATCAAATGTTCCTGTGCAAATATACTGTTATGGGATTGTGGCTGGTCAGGTGTCTTCTCATAAATGTAAACAATAAGAGTGGTAATATTCGGGGTCGACACATTCAAAATGCACTTAACTAAATCATGACTATAAAGTCCATTGCTTTCAGTGAGTCTGCTCAAAGTGTGACTCAGTCAGCTGTCTCTCTGAATGAATATGGGGTTGCCCCTGTAGATGGTCCTTTGGACATCCTCGCTTACTCCCAAATGGGCTAAGTCCACCTTGCTATACCTGGGAGCCCTCCTGCTCATTCTGCTGAAAGTGGCCCTGGACCTCTTCCCTAAAGTCATGCTCTGGTGGTACCTCCAGATCCATCATTTGATTAAGAGATATGATTTTTAAAATTTTTAAAAGCCTAGTACATACTTGCCAAATATCAATTTTTAAGGTTCGACTTAAAGCGCTTCTTTGCTCTTGAATCTGAGTGAAACTTAATGTAACTTGCATGTCAGAGTGCAGAACAGATTCCCAAGGCAAGTGGTGGAACCCTGTTGCTTGAGACTCTTAAAAGTGGATTAGACAGCAGACTCAGAATTGCCCTGTAGGGAACAATCTCGCATTGACAGTGTGATGGAATAGATGACCTCATAGTACAGCTGTGTGTGTGAGAGAAAAATGTCTAATATACGAGTTTTTCTTCTCCCATGAAGCTATGCAGTGATAAACCGCCAAAGAAATAAACTTAGACATATAGTGTGATCTTGGATGGTAAAGCTCGCCTTGTAAAGTTCCACTGCAGACCTGTTCTATTTTCAGTCTTGCATATTTCCAGTTACATTTATTGCATTGTAGATATAATAAACAGAGATAACCTGTTCTTCATATGCTCCAGAAGAACACAAAGCATCTTCATGCTTCTGGTTACTATATTTCAGATTTTACAAGCCTATGGGATAAGATTTCTTCTCTGATCTTTGCAGTCCTGAGGTTAATCATACAATAAATCAGTGTTTCCTAGACTTTTTGGTACATGGGACACAGTCCTCCTCTGGATTGCAACTGGAGCTTCACTCTTGCACTTATTCCCAATGGTCTTCTGATTTTTCTGCTTAGGTTCTTTCCTGGGTTGAGTTCAAACAGACTTCTGTTTAGGGCCTGCTTTTGTGCAGGAGTGCAGACAGTAGGAGATGGTACCAGCGGTGGCTGGTGCCTGTTGTGACTCCTGGGGTGGAAAGCAGTGAGACCAGACGTGGGTGGAGACACCCTCAATGACAGATGGAACCATTCCCTGATTGGCTGAAAATAAGAAAGCCAACTGACTTTGGTGAACCTTTACGAACCAGCCTCCACTGGCTACCAGTATGGCAGAGCCATGGAGCTGCCGTCCTGACTCCAGCTTACCTGGACAGGACTGCAGGGAGGTTGGGCTGCACAGGCCCACCACACACAGCCCCAACCTCACAACCGCCCTGCCCCACACCAGTCCAGGTAAGTTGCAGTGATGTTGGTGTTGGAAAGGCAGTTCCATGGCACTACCTCACCCCACTGGACTGCTCCTGGCTACAAGAAAGGTGCAGTCCATTTGTGTGTGTGTGTGGACAAGCTGAGTTTGATTCCCTGGAGAGCAATGTGGTGCAGGGGTAGGAGTGCCAGACTAGGACTAATTTTTTTGATAATTATCATATTTTACTCTTTTTTGCAAACCGCTTAAAGGCTTTATTAAAACCCATCAGTACATGAATGTTGTGAAAAATATAAGACGGTCCAGATCAGGGATTCCACCGAACAACTCTAACGTAGAATTCTTGACATGCCTTGCTGAGAACTTCTTTCAGGTGGTGGAAGAAGGAATGAGGGAATCAACTGTCCTGGATGAACCTAACCAATAGGGCAGATGTGGTTGATGAGATCAAAGGAGTGTAAACTGTGAGGGAAAGTGACCATATAATGCTGGAATTATTGATCTCATGGAAAGCTCATGGTGTGTGTAGTCAAACATGTGCCTTGGATTTCAGGATTTTAATAAGCTCAGAAACGCTAGGTGGAATTCCAGTGCTAGATAAACTAATTGGTGAAGGAAGCCTCCTAAGGCTCTGTCCTGGGCTCAGCACTCTTCAATGTTTTTTAAAAGTTATTAATAGCTTAGATGAAAGGCTGGGGGAATCACTATGCAATATAAAGATGACACACAATGGGGGGGGGAACAATAGATAACACCCCAGAAGACAGGAATAAAATGCAAAATGGCTGTGATGGAATGGGAAACTGGACTGAAAGTAACAAAATTTAATTCAACAGGGACAGATGCATAGTTTTGCACCGGGGAAGAGAAATCAAATGCAGAGGCAAGGGATTGGAACCACCTGGTTTGGCAGTACTACATGTGAAAAGGATCTTGGGATAGCAGCCAATTACAAAATAAACATGATTCAGAAAAATGATGTGGCTTCATAGAAGGCAAATGTGGTTTTCGGTTCCATCACAGAACCATTGTTTCCAAGATACAAAAAGTGATAGCTCCACTTTATTCTGCACCAGGGCCTGTCCAGATCGATGTTTTATTGCAGGTGCATTCCGCAACATGTTCTTGACACAGAAGCGCATTTGTGGTGGATTTATTCTGCTCTACTAGTTGTTGTGGGATGCTTTCCCAGTGCTACCACGCTATTGCTGTTTGGAGGGACAACAGTATAACAAAAGCGGGACAAAAAGAAATAAATAAACCAGAACATTTGTGGTGTAAAACGTTACAGGATTTCCACGGAAAGCTATCAGATATAACTGGAAATAAAACAGTGTGACTGCCTCAAAACTTCCTCAGGCACAAACAGCTTTGAAAAGGGGGATCACGTATGACTGCCCCGATAGAATCATGAGTGTACAATAAAAAGTACACGTGGAAGGCCCCATAGATGAGGGGAAAGACTTGTCCTTAGCTGTCCTAGACGGTAGGACTAAATAGAACAGGCTTATGTACGTAGCATGAAGGTAAATTTCAGCTGAATAGTTTGACAACGGGGCCAATTGTCTAGAGAGCTGGTGCACTCTTACTGGAGGGTAAAGATGGACTTCCTAGCTTTCACTTCCTAGCTTGAGCAGAAGTTTAGAATAGATGGTTTACTAGACCCTCTGGCTCTGTGATTCTGTTAATCTCATGGAGAGCTGCTGCCAGTTAAAGTTGATGGTGCTGAGGTAGACAAACAGACAGTCTGACCTGGGACAGACAGCTTTCTATGTTGCCATCTAAGATAGTTCCATTTGCCCATCTACTGTTGAAGTCAGAACTGGAAGCCCCTGCATTAAATGTGCCCCCACCAGAGGGATGTTCTCTGGCCCTCAACTGTCAACTGGGAAGCACAAAGGAGACAGAAAGGAAGTTTCTATGGGAACATAGGAAGCGGCCTAAAACCTCAGGCCATGGATCCATGGCTCCACCTCAGGACATGGATCTGGCTCAGTGTTGTCTACACTGACAGACTGGGTTTCAGACATGGTTCTTTCCCTGGAGATTGACCTTGGGTTCTTCTACAGGCAAAACAGATGTTCTGTCACTGAGCTGTTGCCCAGTAGAATTAGTTGGCGGCCTCTTTGAGTATTCAGGGTTGAGCCTTTGACCTGCCATCCACGTTACCCTCTTCAAATGGCCATCTGGGGGTGGGAGGGGAAAAAAGACCTGCTGACTGAGGGCAGATTCACACCATGCATTTAAGGTATATTCAATGCATATTTAAAGAATCCTGGGAAGTGTAGTTTCTCCCTCACAGAGCTGTAATTCCCAGAACCCTTAACAAACTACAGTGGTACCTCGGGTTAAGTACTTAATTCGTTCCGGAGGTCCATACTTAACCTGAAACTGTTCTTAACCCGAAGCACCACTTTAGCTAATGGGGCCTCCCACTGCTGCTGCACCGCTGAAGCATGATTTCTGTTCCAATCCTGAAGCAAAGTTCTTAACCTGAAGCACTATTTCTGGGTTAGCGGAGTCTGTAACCTGAAGCATATGTAACCCGAGGTACCACTGTACAGTTCTCAAATTGTATGTGCTTTGACTGGAGTGGCCCTTGACTGTCTCCTGTTGCCATCTAGCCAATAAAAAAAATGGTAAGGCCGGAAAAGAGCAGAGGGCTCCTTGGCTTTTAAAAATACGTGCTGAGGAGCCCAGTGTCCCTGGCAAGAGAAGACAGCCCAGATCCTTTCTTCCTAAGCCTTGGTATGCTCCTACTGTTAGCTCAGACATTCAAACTATGCTCATGCATGCTTGCTCATACAGGTGATTTTTCTAATACACTAACGACAGAAGACAGCTTCTCACCCAACATATAAAGTCATCTGTTATTTTTCCAGCTAGGGAAATTGTTAGTTTTTAATGTTGCTTTTTCAGCTGGAACAATTTAGCGAGCCAGGATCAATGTGAAATGCTGCACATCAATCATTTTCTATGGATCACAAACCAAAGGCGAGTAAAAGAAGAAGAAGGGGGGGGGGAGAGGCTTTGCTCATCGGCACTAAATCAAGCACCCCCTCCGTTGCCCCATTTTTTATTTTTTTATTTTTTTGCACAGAAGGAGCAAAATGTTTACACGAATCGTTTTGCATCACTTCAGTTATATAATGAGAAGTAGCTTACATTTAAAGGGTAGTATTTCTACCACATTACATCTGGAATATGATTCTCCATGGAGTTGGATCTCTTTTGGCTGTACTAACTCATCATGTGCTGAAGGTCTCTTAATATTTTTCCATTCTAAATAACTTCTGAAGTTGTTTATTTTTTATATACAGATGTTGTTATGACTATATTGTGTGCAAGCTAGCAATGGACAAATTTGTTGATGCTGGTTATTCTCAGCTCTTAATTTTCCCAGTCTTAAATTCAGACCCCCTCACTACTGTATCAATTTGCAATTTTCTTTATAAAAACACCCCTGTACACAACAATGCGCAAACATTCTCACGTGCAACTCTCTCAAGATACCCATTTTTGTACGCAATCTTGCCTAGTATATGCAATTTTCATGAACACATGCATTCTTGTGCATGTTTACTCCTAATATATGCTTTTTGTCTGCCTCCTTTGGTTGGAGAACTACATTATGAAATTTGGAGGAGTGCAAATTTTGAAGGATAGCTGTGCTTCGGCTTGCATATCATTTAGAAAAAATTAAAATGTGGACTAAATGACCCTCCCCCTCACATCCTTATGTGCAACAATATCTTGCTATTCAGAAGGGAGGAAAACCCTTTAGACCAACGTTTCCGAAACTTGAGTCTACTGCTGTTTTTGGACTATAATTCACATCATCCCTGAACACTGGTACTGCTAGCTAGGGATGATGAGAGATGTAGTCCAAAAACAGCTGGAGACCCAAGTTTGGAAAGCACTGCTTTAGACCAGTGATGCCCTCCAGATGTTGTTGGACTGTAACACTCATCCGTAATCATTAGCCATGCCTACTGGGGGTGATGGGAGCTGAAGCCCAACAGCATCTGAAGGACCACAGGTTTTCCATCCTTGGTTTAGTGTTGCATCCAAACTGTGTGTAGGGGGCAGGGTCAATGGGTGTGATCCTGTGCCTTCCTCCATCCATCTCCAGTGAACGGTATGAAGGACCATCTTATCAACAACTGAATCTACACCTCAGTTATCTTTATCAATGATATCTGAAGGACAAAACCAAAATGTTAAAGCCAAGGACCTGCTGTTATATATTTTATTTGCAGCATGATTATCTATAGCTGAGGCATGGAGAGCTCTTACAAACCATTGGTTCATTTTGCACAGTGTTGTCTACAGTCACTGAGTATCAATCAGCAGCTCTCCAATGTTTCAGAAAGATCTTTCCCAGCCCAAAGTGGAGAAGCCAAAGGACTGAACCTGGGATGTTCTGCATGTAAAGCATGTGTTCTTCCATTGGGTTATGGGTGCTTCTCCTCCTTAAGATCTATTAATTGCTGTAAATCAAACTGCAGGGTTCGTCCACACTTCTGCTCGTCCCATTATTTCCCTTTAACTAATTATAGTGACAGAGTAGCTCAGTTCTCATAATGAAGGCAGAGAATGGGGAATGAGAGGCTCCACTTCTCCACTAAGAAGGAACCTCCCAGTAGATAAGATGAGCCCATGATAATACAGCTACCCAGCAAAGAGAAACAAGAAAGCGCTTATTCTCAGCTGCTGTATTGTAGACCAAAATACTGACACACACTTTGGAGACATGGATATCTTGCATTTTGCCTTAGTCTGTAGACTGTAGGTGATTATGTTTCTCTCTGTATATTTTGATGCACGTTTGTGATCTGTTGTGTTATTCTTTTTTTTTTTAACCCTCAGGCTCTGCAGAAGTCTTAAATTCAGGAGGGTAAATCTGTGATGTAAATGGGCAGCAAGTTGCCCTTTTAAACTCTTATTATAAGAGAATATTGTACTGTTAATGAATAATGGAAAGGGGGAGAAGAAGCTCAAGAGAAACATTCAAACAGCAGGGCATACATTATTGCATCTTCACAGAGGCATCTGAGGTAGCGCTTGCAAACTTATTTATCCTGCTACTCAACCAAAATGATGCATGTCATTTGCCATGGCAACCCTTCCTTCATCGTATGTGCCTATATATTGCTTCAGATGTGTGGGCCACTTTCTTAAAAAGAAACAAACGCATACCCAGACATCGATGTCACATGAAATCCTATTCATTTCACAGTGCTTTGATGTGAAAACATGTACCTCAGGACACAGACATCCATTTCTTCCCTCTGCCCCATATTATTGCTGTTCTGTCTTCAAGTATCTGTGGCAACAATGTGTTTCAGACAGAAGTCTCCTGTTGCCCATCTCTTTCCAAGAAGAGATTAGTGATACAGGACCACCCTTTGACCAAGGCGCCTCTGTTCTTCTGGTTCTATTCGTCAGTGAGGGAGACAGTGAAGTGTGAGCTATGTAAATACAGATCTCCAGGATCTCTGGGAAAAAGGCAACCTTAAGCAGTCTTCTCCGTAATAGGAATGGACAAATCTGTCAGTGTTGGTTTCTAGTAGTTTCTCGTTTTTCCAGTCTGTTTCCCCCATTTCCCAAACAGTTTATGGTGGTTGTTTTTAAAGAGATCCACACAAGAATGTGCACATTTTGTGTAATTTCCCCTAAGATATGCGTTTTGTGCACAATTCTGCCCAATATATGCATTTCTGCAAGCAATTTCTCCTGATACAATGCATCATTTAACATATATTTTCATGAATGTAGTGTTTTGTATGCACTTTCCCCTAATCTTTGCATTTTTATACACATTGTTGGGTTGGAGAACTGCAACGTAAAAATCTGGAGAGTTCTACATTTCAAAGAAGAACTCAGGTTTTGTTTGCATGTTGGTTCTGGAGCTGTGAATTAGGGAGCACCTGTGTGATTCTACCTATGTGTGCTTCTAGAGGAGGTGGTGTTTTTGTGATATATGGTGTGTGTGTGTGTGTGTGTGTGTGTGTGTGTGTGTGTAGGCTGAGCATAAGATGGAAGGGCCCACAGCGTTAATACTCCAATAGATATTGGTTCCTATTAGGCATCCAAGCCCCTGTCCCCACAAATCATACTTCTGGATTCAGCACAGAGCAAGTTAAATCTTTGTGCCTTTTCCTACGTCAGGTTAAAGATGATACTTTCTCACATTCACCAATGATATCACCTCCAACTGAAGAAGGGGAGGGGAAAAAGCTTTCCCCCACCCACATCTGCAAGTATCTCCAGCTAGTAGCACTAGCTCTTTAGTCATGTAAAGAGATACCGGTAATTAACAGACTTCTAACTGAGGCACTAAGTCAACTAAGAGAATCGTTTGACTACTTTAGCAGCCTCTGTTTCTACACAATCCCATCATATGGATACGAAACATCAAGGCCAACCCACCCAGTCTTATAATAATATTTTCAAGCATCTGAAGACGAGAAAAGAAAATAGTAAGCTGTTATAGGATTTTCTGTTCGTGTTAGAATAGGCCCATGAAAGATAACAACATCCATCTCCTCACTTTCACCAAGTACATCCTAGCTCTAGGTTTAGGCTGTAATCCTAGTCTCACTGAAGCACTGTTATTCTCTCTCTTTTTGTCTTCCTGCCAATTTGGCGTCAAGGGCCTGCCTCATGTCCTGTCACAGAAATGCATTCAGGAAAGGCCCTCACCTGGCTGTTAGCTTTGCCGTTCATATTTGTTATGTTCTTTGAAGGTTGGTTTGAAGTTAAGCAGAAGCCATGTTTCTAATAAATCTTAAGTAGAGACCCTTTATGCGAATTAACGTCTAAGTCACTCCTTGGAGGTTTTTTAATGTTCCAAAAATAGTTCCCAAGCTTCTGCCAAAGTAGATGTTGCCAGAATTTCCATGGAAAGCATTATCAGTGTGGATGGGTTGATGCCAGTCAGGGTACAAATAATGGCCGCCCAAACCCTTCTCCTCTTCCTGCTTCAGCTGATTTGTGGCAGAGGGTGTGTGTGTGTGTGTGTGTGTGTGTGTGTGTGAAGGGGGGGGATTATTAGGTTTTTGAAATGAAATCATGCTCCCAAGTTCAGAAGAAGATCACCAAAGCCTTCCCCTCCCCTTTTCTTTAAGTCTTTGACAAATATGCCTCACCAGAGACTCTTAAGGAAACCAGTCATGGACCAAGACGTGAAAGGCTGTCATGAGTAGTTTACATCTGGCTGGGAGACAGAAAGCAAAAGCCATGGAAAAAAATGATCAGCTGAAAGTGGCAGAAGGTGAGTGCCTTTACCAAGGGCCAAGGTTCATGATGGAGAAGGACCCAGAACAACATGTCAAACTAGGATGGCTAATTGAAATGCAGCAATGACCATTTTAAGATGGCTCTCACCTTTGGCTCTCTCAATCTTACCAGACTCGACTTCAGACAATGAGCCATTTCACAGGCACTTGGCACATCACAAAAAACAGGATTTGCCAACAGATGTAGCCCTGACAGGGGTCAATAGCCCATCCTAGCTCCATGACATGCATCAAATTAGGTAGTTTTGCAATGAACTGGGAGCTGAATTAGTCAGGGAGGGGGCGGAGCAACAGCTAGCAACCAAAAGGGTGTCACCCTGGCACAGGAAGTCTGCGTTGGGTCACAAACCTCGCCCACTGCTTCGATGAGTGAGCGGTAATTTCTTCTCCATCCCTACTGTCATGATCATCTGTTCATCATTGCTCTCTTTCATATGCACACATAGGGTGAAAACGGAGATCATGATGAATGCTTTCTCTGCTTTTGTCCTAAACATACATATACAGAAACAGGTCTGAACCAGATGTGACATGCAGTTACATGTCTCTGCACTGATTTCATTTTAAAACCAAAAGCAGATTTAGGAGGTTAAAGTTTGAGCAGAGGGATGGTGGGTGAAGGGACTGCTCAATCCTTTCCCTCTCCAGCTTTACTCCCAACTTGAAAGCAAACCCCCAAGCTTCATTTCTTCAGACATGGGGAAAATCAAGATCTGGTGGTGGGTGGTGGTGATTTTGAGTGAGGAAAGGGTTAAGCAGTCCCTTCGCTCTGCTTTTTCTCCACTTGAACTCAGACTCCTGAAACTACTTTTGGTTATAAGGATACCAGAGGAGAAAGGATACATGTCACTCAAGACTAGGGATGAAAAAAGACATAGTTTTCTGTTCTGCCCTGTATCTGTTGCATGCAGCCCTGTTCCCATTCTGCTGTAGTTCAGGTTCCATAAAAACCATTATTTTGCTCACTGTTTGTTGCAGCCAAATTTAGTAAGGCAATTCATTACATTATTGTCAACAGAATTAACTACACTATAGTTATGTGATTCAGTACATCATCGACAATGTACTGAAAAGCATTGCAGACTCGGGGGGGGGGGGAATAATGACAGTGAATTCCGATTCACTGCCTGAATCTCAATCCTGTTTGCAGGTGGACAAGTGAACCCACTCAATTTCTGATGCCATTTCCCACTTTGGTGGAATTCTCCTACTCACAACTGCTAGTTTGGATCATGTGGGCAAGGCAATGTGACCTAGATTCATGGAGAAGAGGGCTATCAAAGTCATGACGGTTATGCTCTACCACCATGGTAAGGAGACTGCCTTGCTTTTGAATGACAGTTGCTGGAAACCACATGAAGGGAGAGTGCGCCTGTGCTTGATGGTTTCCCAAAGACATCTGGTTGGCCACTGTGAGAAAAGGATGCTAGACTAGATAGGCCATTGGTCTGATCTAGCAGGCTTTTCTTTTGTTCTTAGATTTCACCAGCTTTCTAGAGTATACATCCCAAAAAAGGAGGGGGGGGGGAAGCCCAACTTGGGAAAGAAACCAGCTTTCATTCTGACAAGTCATTTCTTCATACATATGCTATGTAGATGTCACCTCCCTTAGATTAACGTTTGCTGTCTGGCTCATCTGTAGGTTGCCCCTAAGCACAACAGAAGCAAATGGAAGGAAAGGACCTATTCCTGGCTGTAAGCATCATTCAGATCTGCATTTTCCAGAGAACGGATCAATCAGGCACATCATGTCCTTTGGTCACGAGCAGGATGAAGTGTGAGGGACACAGAGAAAATGCTTTACAGAGGCTTTGGAAAGCACTGGTGAAGGGGAAAGCTGTGATGGACTGCACAGATTTTCAGATGTCTCTTTGAAGCTGCTGGGCTTTGGAGGGGAACCAAGATGTCTAGGGAACTGCACTTTTTCAAAACCTGGTGAATAAGCTGCTTCTTCTTCTTTGGTTTCTCTTGATGCATTTTAAAGTCTTTGAAAACTCCAGTCCTATGAGAAGCAAAGGGCTGCTTGGGAACTTGTTCTGGCTGCCGTCCTTATAAACAAAACCTCTGTTATCTACCAACTCAGGAGAAGCTGCCAGGTGTGAACAAAGGAAACAGTTACTTTCAGGGGATGGGAGTCTTTGAAAAACTCTACTCTCCCCAAACCGGAGTGCTAAAAATTAATATATAGTTCGTTACTTGTATTATGCCTCTTTTCAGCTTGTTATTTGCAGGATGTTTCTGCAAAGCACAGTTGCTGCTGTGCCCTGCCAGGGCTGGTAGAGGGCAGTCCTCTACTTGGAGGGGTTCTCTATTTGAAAGGCTGTTTAGTCAAAGTTTGCTTTGGAGATAAAGACTCACACAAAGGGAGAGCAGCAGGGGCCTTGAAGGCACCCATCCACAGTTAGAGTGTTGACAGCAGACTGAGCAGGCATCTGGGTCACCTGCCACAGTCTTCCCCACTATGGTGAGCTGTATTAGTAAATGTTTTGAACCCATACATATATGCTAGCAAATGCAATTTTCTACGCAGTCTTCTTTTTCAGCCCGGTGTAAGTGGTTACCTTGTCTGCTTCTAGTCTCATGTAACTACTACACCATTGGGGCTTCCAACTTTCCCTCCCCCTAAGCCTTTTGAGCTGACACCAAACATTTAAAGCACGTGGCTTCCCCCATTATTCTGTCCCATTATTGCCTTAGAGCAAGAATAGGCAGTATGGTGCCCTCGAGAGATTTTTTGGGCTACAAATTCCATCAGCCCCAGCCAACGTGGGGTTCCAGTCAGGTGGTCCAACACCATCTGGAGGGCACCACATTAATTACTCTTTCTCTTGACCAGGGATAGGGACCACATTCATTGATGATAGTAATAGCCAAGCCCTCACAGCCATGCCCCATCATGCTATGTTCCTTTAAGATTATGCAACCTTTGAAGTTATGCAATAATCTTATAATTATACAATAATAAAAACATTGTAATGGAATGATCAATGCAGATCTCCATGTGCTGCCTTTCACCTAGATCTACTATTTTTGTGTGCAAGCACATGGGTAAATGATTTGGAGTGCCCCAATATCTTATTTCAGAATGACTTATGTTGCATTTTCCTTGATGTTCTATTGCATGTTCCAGGACTTGCATGCCATTCTCTTGAAACTGAAGCACTTTGTGTTATCAGTGTTCCAAAATGCTTAGCTTTGGAGTACACAGAACAACTTCTCCTCAGTGTTCTTCCCAGAGTGACCCTAGGAGCCAATCCTCAGGGGCTGACTCACCTGCTTTCACTCTGATTGGCTCCAACCAGCACCAAGAGTGAGAAGACTTATTCTCAGTGGCTAAAACCCCCCTCCCCTTTAGGCAGCTGTAGGGTGTTGGAAGCAGGGACCCTGTTGCAGAAATAGGAATGGGACTTCAACCCACCGCAACCCCAGACTACTACATCTCTGATGGGGAGCCTGTGGCCCTCAAAGTGTTGATGGCCTGCAAATCCTATCTTCCATAACCTGGAGCTGATGGGAGCTGCAGTCTAACAACACCTGGAGGACTGCAGGCTCCCCACCCTGCCCCAGAGCAACAAGATGTCAAGGTGGATCTCCTGTTGTGTTGACATGAGTTTTCAGAGAACCTATGTAGTTAGGAGTTCCCATGTAATCAACATTTGGAAGACTTCAGCAAGATCAATGTGAAGCAATGCCAGATTAACTCAAAGGGTAGCCTCAGGCACCATTATTTGACTGGTCCCTGGAAACTGTTGTTCATCCTTGCACCTGGGAAGGAAGGCCTCTGGCAGCACACCTGTCCAGAGAAGTCTGCATATGTTTACAAACAGATGCGAAAGTGAAGCCAGCAATGCCTTTCTTGGCCACAATTCTTCTTGCAATACCATCCATCAAAGCAAGCAGCAGTAACTTCAGCTCCTATAACGATTGGGATTATGGATCTTCCTTTTATTATGCTTGAATGTCTTTCCTTTTAAACATTATCCTGTGAGCCAGATTCATGCCAAGAAAGCAAAGGGAAATATTTATTGTGAAACCAGTTGCCGGGAGCAAAATAACAGCAGACAAAGTGCCATCTAGTCCAGCATCTTGTTCGCACAGTGGCCAACCAGAAACCTATGGAAAGCTGGTAAGCAGGACATAAACACAGCAGCACTCTCACTGCTAGTGATATCTAGCAGCAGGTATTCAGAAGCATACCACCTCCGGCACTGGAGAAAGAACATAGTCATCTTGGCTTGTTGTCATTGATAGCCTTATCCTCCATGAATTGGTCCAATCCTCTTTTAATAAAGCCGTCCAAGTTGGTGTCCATCATTACATTTATGGAGCAAATCCCATAGTCTATCTTTTCTCCACTAGATGTCCTTCTCTATGTACATAACAAAACAAGCTCCTGTAACGAGCTGTTTATCAGATAATTGAGCATGTCTGCGCTACATCACTTCTGCACTAAAATGGTCCGCCCATTAATTTTTTCTCTGCTATTGCTACAGTCTCTAGGTCTCCTAGGAATACAGGGTCCTTGTGCCTTTAAATGTTTGAGGTAGTGAAATAGGCTGCAGCTGCTGCATGCAACTCATTCTGTTGGCTCTCTTTTCCTTCCCCCTCCACCTGTGGCCAGGTGACTGGAAAGTGTGGCCTGCAGCTGGAGGGCAACATAAAGTGGTTGCTTCCTGTCTCTGAATAGGCACCATTTCTTGTCAAGAACCGGGAAACATTTAAGTTATTTTGTGCCCAGTGGTAAATTTTGAAGTGCAGGAGCTGGTCATGGAGGATAAGATTCCCAATGGCTACTAACCATGATGACTATGGGTGGCACTGTGGTCTAAACCACAGAGCCTCTTGGGCTTGCCGATCAGAAGGTCAGTGGTTCAAATCCCCTCAATGGGGTGAGCTCCTGTTGCTCTGTCCCAGCTCCTGCCAACCTAGCAGTTCGAAAGCACGCCAGTGCAAGTAGATAAATAGTTATTGCTGCGGTGGGAAGGTAAATGGCGTTTCCATGCACTCTAGTTTCCATCATGATGTTCTGCTGCACCAGAAGCAGTTTAGTCATGCTGGCCACATGACCTGGAAAGCTGTCTGTGGACAAATGCTGGCTTTCTCGGCCTGAAAGCGAGATGAGCCCCGCAACCCCATAGTCGCCTTTGACTGGACTTAACCATCCAGGGGTCCTTTACCTTTTTTACCTTTACTTCCAGTGTTGGAGGCACCATGCCTGTTGCTGGAAATGACACTCAGGAGAATGCTCTTGCACTCAGGTCCTAGGCAAGGGACCATGGCTCAGTGGTAGAGCCTCTTTCTTGCATACAAAAGCTGTCTGGTTCAGTCCCTGGCACTTCCAGGTAGGGCTGGGAGAGAACTGTGTTTGAAGTCCAGGAGAGTCACTGCCAGTCATGGCTTAATGGTCCAATTCAATATAAGTCAGCTTCTAAGGGACACGGGTGGCCCTGTGGGTTAAACCACAGAGCCTAGGACTTGCCGATCAGAAGGTCGACGGTTCAAATCCCCGTGATGGGGTGAGCTCCTGTTGCTCGGTCCCTGCTCCTGCCAACCTAGCAGTTCGAAAGCACCTCAAAGTGCAAGTAGATAAATAGGTACCGCTCTGGCGGGAAGGTAAACGGCATTTCTGTGCGCTGCTCTGGTTCGCCAGAAGTGGCTTAGTCATGCTGGCCACATGACCCAGAAGCTGTACACTGGCTCCCTCGGCCAGTAAAGCGAGATGAGCGCCCCAGAGTCTGTCACTACTGGACCTAATGGTCAGGGGCCCCTTTACCTTTACCTTACACAATCATGTTTATGACTCGGAACTCAGACTCTCCAGCAGACGTCCCCAAGATGTTTCTCTCTCTGCCACACAATTGCTTGTCTCTTTTTTCACACAGCTAAGACTTTCAATTTCTACCTGAAGCTCAGCTGTTCAAAGAAGCCCTGCCAGAAAGAAAGCTGGCAGCCCCCATCTTCACCACCCTCATCCTTATTCTGATTTTTATTTTTAAGGATGTGAAAGAAAATGAAACTTACATCCAAAACAGCCCTGGCTTGGCACCGGCAAAGCCAAGCCTCAAAAGTATGAGGTTTTGAAAAACCAAAACCACACCTGATTTTTCCATCAAACCCCTAATGTTCTTATTTTGGCATAAAAAAGCCACTAAGAGTCTGCAGGATGGAAGTAGTAATTCATCATCCATCTGCAATACATAGCAAGTCCTCTTTATGATGTCCAATTTCCTTTCAATAGTGGGATTAGTGGTTTTGTTGGCTTTGGGCACTAATCAAGATTTAAAGTTATGAAAAAAAGATGCTCTTGGGTGTTCCCATGAGCGGGGAGAAACAAAAACACTTCCCCTCCCTAAATATTTAATAATAGCTTCTCAGTGATAAAAACAAATGTGGTTACAACCTTGAATTTTATGAGTACAATGGATTTCAACTGAGTAAACCAGAATATAATTGTTGCATATCCTGGCTATGGGTGTTTTGGAAGAAAGAGACTTTTAGATGCTGATCAACTTGCCACTTTACGAGGGTCATGTTTTTCTGAGTGGATTTTCCACTCTCTCTTCAGTCTTAGCTAATGGTAAATAGCTTTTGGTCACACAGAACAACAAGCAAGCTGAGCTGTCAAGCCTTGTTTATGTGTATGCTACAGAAGTCTCCTCTTGAAACAAGCCATTACAACTCAGCCATTTGGTGGAAGGTCTGACCAGGTTGGAAGTTGTGCTACCAAGGGAAGAACAAACCTGCCAATTTAAGCTTCTCACTTTTCCAGTCTTCAGTTCTCCACATTTCCACATCACTTTGCCTTAAAAAATAAATAAAAAAAAAACCTAATGAAAATTAACCAATGTTTTAGCACAAATTGCAACTGGTATACACAGGTTTGATTGCAGATTTGTCTTAGATCCACATGTTTGCAACATATGTAATATAACAAGTGTTCAAATGTAATTTCTCCAAGTACACATATTTTTATATACATGTTACAAAAATATGCAAGACTTGGCCGGGGAACTGCATTGCAAAATTCAGAGAAGTATGAATTTTGAAGAATGGCTGTATTTTAGTTTGCACATTTTTCCCCCAGAATGTGCAGATCAGCTAGGCTCACTTTTAAATGTGAACTGAATCAAATTTGTCCCCCATCCCTCATACTACCTACTTCTTCCGCTTCTTACTTGTTTGGCACCATACCAAATGAATACCAAGATGCCTGGTGGCTGGACCTGGTTGTACTGAGATAATGCCTCTTGCTTGCCTGGATAGAAGATTGCTATGTTTGTGTGTTGTGTGTAGAAATCTCTGACTTTTGCATGGGTGGAACACTGCCTATTGTGCACAGGTAAGAGAAACATTTATTGAACATAAACTTAATAAACAAACACTCTTTTAGAGTTAGGTATTTTTGAGTTTGCTGTAAATTGCATTCTGTTTACCTACCTTAAATTGTAAGTCTCCTAGAGTCTTTTTGCAAATAACAATATCAACAGCAACAACAAAAGTAAGAGCTGTCCAACAATGGAATAGATTCCCTCTGGAGGTTGTGGACTTTCTTTCATTGGAGATTTTCAAGCAGAGCTTGGATGACCACCTGTCATAGATGCTTTAGAAGAGAAGAGGAAGTGTTTGGATTTGATATCCTGCTTTATCACTACCCGAAGGAGTCTCAAAGTGGCTAACAATCTCCTTTCCCTTCCTCCCCCAAAACAAACACTCTGTGAGGTGAGTGAGGCTGAGAGACTTCAAAGAAGTGTGACTGGCCCAAGGTCACCCAGCAGCTGCATGTGGAGGAGCGGAGATGCGAACCCGGTTCACCAGATTACGAGACTACCGCTTTTAACCACTACACCACACTGGCTCTTTAGTTGAGATTCCTGCATTGTGGCCCCATGCACCACTGGCATGCGCCCTATGGAAGACAGCTTATGAAGGAATGCAGCCCATGAGCTGAAAAACGTTCCCTCTCCCTGAGCTGGGGATCAACAAACCTTTGCATGGCAAAGGAGCAGACTAGAGTGGACTGAGATCCAGTGGGCTGTTTTGCACTGAGCAAACCTGAGAGGCAGACAAGAGGAAAGCAAAGTGGGTGAAGGCTGGAGTGGTGTGCCTAGTTTTGGCTTCTTTGTCCGTTTCCAGCATTAGAGAACCAGAGCAACGACAATACTTTGGCCTGGCTTTCTAGCAGTCCCAGTAACCTTATATTATTTTACATGTGTCTCTCTCTCTCTCCCAATATGTATAGAGTCACCTTCAGCGCTTGGCTTGCATTTCAGTTGCTAGCAGCAAGCCAGGATTTCTCTTTAAAATAATAATAATTGGTTCAGTCTTTCTGGTAGGCCTATATCTACCAGGACATTTGGCTAATGAGCAAAGAGTATGTCTCCAATTAAATGAAGCTACTTTTCTCCACTGTGGTTGGTAGGGATGAGAAAGTAAGTTGATACAAAATACAGTATGTAAGACCCAAGAGAGAACATGGACTTATCCTTCTCTTTTTAAAAACTAGTGAGTGATTCAGAGCCAAAGAAAAAGCAACAACCCAAGGAGCCAAAAACATTTGAGGAGGTTTCTTCAAATTCGGGCTGCCTGATCCCATCAACTAATTGGGTTGTCAGGAGGACCTCTTGTCTTGCTGCACAGATGAACATTTCTGCCTATAGCAGTGAGATCAAATTTCTGCTGTTGCAGGGGGACAGGCTGTGATCCAGCGAAGGTGGCTTGCTTGCTGGCTGTGCAAAGGCAATGGAGGGAGCAAGCAGGGAGTCTCACTTGCAGGCACTTGGGAAAGCTCTCTTCCTAATTCTTAATTAAAGCTGATTTCTGTAGTCCCATACCAGCCAATATAGTTGTGAAAGTTATCAGATGGAACAAGTAAATACAGTGGTACCTCGGGTTACAGACGCTTCAGGTTACAGACTCCGCTAACCCAGAAATAGTACCTCAGGTTAAGAACTTTGCTGCAGGATGAGAACAGAAATCGTGCGGTGGCGGCGGGAGTCCCCATTAGCTGAAGTGGTACCTCAGGTTAAGAACAGTTTCAGGTTAAGAACGGACCTCCAGAACGAATTAAGTTCTTAACCCGAGGTACCACTGTAGATGACGGTCAATTTCATGGTTTTAGGAAATTAGGACAAGAGCTATCACAGGGGAATCGGCATGCTGTTGAGCTACTATTCCACTCATTGCTGACCATTGGCCATGTTGGCTGGGGCTGATGCTGTCATGCATCTGGGAAACCACAGGTTCCCCACCTCCAGATTAAGGGAAAGCAATGCCACTGCAGTCCTATATGGTTCCAGTCTGGAAGCAGCTGAGAACAGGAAGCTCAGAGAATCCAAGGAGGAATTTGGAAAAGGAGAGCATTAGGAGCACCTTGACCATTATAGAGGGTCAGTAACATAGGTTGTGGTATGTGTCTGGTGGCCACAACAGTTTCTCTGGTTTGCAAATATGCTAGTGGAGCCAAAAAGGTTGGGGATTTTTGCTCAGCATTCAAAATTCGCCAGGCGCATTTTGCACCTGGCTACTGGCCACTTGCAACCAAGTGAAGATGCCTGGGAGCCAGGATGATGCCTGACCTCTCCACCATCTGGAGGTGCATGCCTGGGGAACCTTGGATCTTGACTGTTTTCACACACTAGCAACACATCCTGTATAATCCCATCAATTATATTTTATCTGCACTGTCAGAATGAATTTCAGGAACCAAAAAGTCGTATCGAAAAGTACTACTTCCGAGCTGTCTGGCCTAAAAATGGCAACTAGGCATTCTGTTTTTGTGACTGTAACCCTGGTTTGAGGAACCGCTTGGCGCCTAGCATATATATCTGAGTTTCTAACACTGCCACTACTCAAATTCCCTGATTCTCCGCCCCCCCTTTAAATCAATCTGCTACAGGCTTTCTTCTAGAACTGGTAGACAAATTTGGCAGCAGAAATGGGGGTGCCTGGATTCATGCTTTCAGAGGAAGTGCTCTCCTTCCAGCAAAAGCAAAGGGGGAATGGCAGTATGCCCTCACCCAAGCCAATGACTCTAGGACTCCATAGAGAGATGGCAAGCAATGTGTGGAAGAGGTAATTCTGAGCCAGGGGCTAAAGGGTTGTGGGGAATGGATTAAGCTCCTCATGCTCCCCACTGCATTCAAACTTGCAGCCTTCCAAGGTTGCTTTTCATAAAAAACAAAACAACTGTCAGGATTTTATTACATACGTCTACCGTCTAAGCGTCCCTAAAAGTTAAGATGGTTTCAGTGACAAGCAAAAGAAAAAGGAGTATTGGGCATTCAGAGGCAAGAGCTTGGACAAATGTACGGCAGTAGCCACAGAATCCTTTGCCCATTTGGCGTCATTTGTTGTGGAAGTTCATTTGAGTTCAAGGGGGGATGTGGTAATGGACAAAAGAGCAAGGTTGGAACCAGAAAGTGAGAGAGAATTTGCAGCTCTTTCAGCAAGCACATGCTGTGTGTGTGTGTGTGTGTGTGTGTGTGTGTGTGTGTGTTGTTCATTCAAAGGCCACCCTTTTCCATCCTGTTTTATGCTGTGGTGGCTTGTGCACAACAAAATAATCACTTTCAAGTGTATACAGTGGTACCTCGGGTTACATACGCTTCAGGTTACATACGCTACAGGTTACAGACTCGGCTAACACAGAAATAGTGCTTCAGGTTAAGAACTTTGCTTCAGGATGAGAACAGAAATCATGTTAAGTACAGACCTCTGGAACGAATTAAGTACTTAAGCTGAGGTACCACTGTATTATTTTTTTTAAAATGATATTTATTCCAAATTTAAAGTTACAAAAAAGAAAAAGAAAAACCATACAAAATACAAAGAAAACTTTAGCCATAACAGAGCAAAAGATAAACGAGTAAAAAGAACAATAAGATAGAATAAAAAAGAAAGCTTAACAAAAAATATAAAAATACATTAAGTTGAAATAAAACAAAAGCAGATTAAACCTTTACATAACCTTTTCCCTTTACTTATTTCCATGACCTCCTCTCACCTCCCAATTTTGTATTCTAGTTCAGATCGTGTTTCCAGCAAATCCTTCTAACCTTATTTTCATTTACGTATTTTAAAATTAAAATAATGTAATTAAACCTCCTCTATTTCATCAATTTCATCAACTCTGAGGTACCACTGTACAGGTGAACATTTTTTTTTGGGGGGGGAATACTTTTAACAGGAAGAATTTGTTCTAGATCATGTTTTAATTCCCCCTGTCCACATTTAACAACAGGTGATGCAGGAAGATGCAATTTTAAAAAGACTTGGCATCAACACAGTTTGGTAAAAGAGCACAAGAATTCCCACCTCTCTCTTATTGTAGGCGCATGGGTGTTCATGGAAACAGTGCAGCAGAACCAGCCCTCTTCACATGCCCCCACCCAACCTTCTTTCTCTGGGCACAATATATAGCATTGCAAATTGGGGAGGGCAGTACAATGCTAGGTGAGTAGCAGCAAAGAGCTGTAGTTTGTTGATTTGAGCATCTGCTATTCATGCAGAAGGCCCCAGATCCAGTCCCTGGCATCTCCAGGCAGGGCTGGGAGAAACCTCAGTCTGAAATCCTGGAGAGCTGCTGCCAGTCAGTGTAGACATTACTGAGATAGATGGGCCAATGGTCTGACTTGGTATAAGCCAGCTTCCTATGTTTCTGGGGGTCAGCCCATGACACTTCTGTGAGAAGTAGGGATATATCCACCAACTGAAGCCTGCAGCCCTAAGCTCGTTTTCTAGGGAATAAATCTAATGGGACTTCTGAGTAAAAACACAATCTTGCCCATGTGAATGGGAATTGCTAGATTTTTTAAAAAATAAGGGCTATATCATATTAAGCACTATGTGGAACCACCAGTTTTCACTGAGGACTACTTATGTAGTTTGCAACTGATTAAAGCAGGCATGAGGAACTTTGGGCCCTCCAAATGTTACTAGACTAGAGCTCTCTTCCTCCCTGATTGTCAACCTTACTGGTTGGGGCTGATGGGAGTTGGAGTCCAACAGTACCTGGAGGTCCACAGGTTCCTCACCCTTGGATGAGGAAAGTAGTGCCTCTGACACACTAAATCTAACACAGAAGCAACCAATACCAGGTAGCTCAGAACTCCAAAATCCAGGAAGAAATTCAGAAGAGCATTAGAAGTATCACCACCCTTATGTAAAGTTATATTTTTCTGGAGTCATGTAAGCCATTCTCTCTATAGCAGCCTTCCCTAAGATGGTGCCCCCCCACCGATATTGTTAGACTACAACTCCCATCATCCAAGCCCATTATCTATGCTGGTTGGGAAGGGTACTCCATTGAATAATGGATGTGAGAGAACAACTCCCTGGTGGCCTCAAAAACTATGAGACTTCCACAAACATTCCTGGTAGAATAGTCAAAGAACCTTGAGGTGATTTGCGAATATTCGCCAGGGATATTGTCCAGGCCTCAGGTGGTTTTTGTAGGCTCTCTTGTCCTCTGCTACTAGTACCCCTTTCACAAAGGTAAGGAGGTTTTCTTTCCTTTTCTTGTTGTTATGACAGGGAGAGCTTGGGTCAGCTGAGTTGGGTCCCACAAATGACAAAAAATGGGTTGCCACTTTGGGGTATGGGCATGGTTTATTTATTTATATGTCTGTGTTTTTTTTAATACTTGTCCTATCCTTAGTAAATGATGACGACGATGAAGAAGAAGATGATAATACACGTGTAAATAAAGGACAATTTGAAATGGGTATTTATTTGCGCTACTTTTTTTTTTTAAGGCAGGAAAAGAAGATAGGCAAAATGTGGAGAACTATTTCTATTTAAATCCAAAACACGCATAATTTCTTTTCTTTTCTTTTCTGCCTCCCCCATTTTTGACAGCAGAAAAATGAACCCCATGAAAAATCTCCCATGAGGGGGAAAACGTTTTTACGATCCCAATGATTTCTTCATTATGCTGCATTCCTAGTCATCTTAAACCTAAAAATTAATAAAAACAACCTTTTCAGAAGAACTTTTCACCCCTATAATTGACCTTTCATTTTCTCTTCTAAACCTTCCCTATTCGTTTTGTTGGCTTCTACGTATTGTTTGGGGATTAAAAGCAGTAAATTCTCAAAATAATTGCTCCCAGTTTGTTATGTTGTATTTTATTTATACCCCCTCATTGTAAGTTTATGTTAAATATGTACTCTGTTAGATTTTAGCTGCAGCCTGGAATCTCTGGGTGCAATCCATCAGGAATGTCTCCAGTACAATGCTCACTGAAATGTGTGGGACTTGCTCAAGGGCACAGCTAAGGTTTTGTGTTACTCCCATTCATTGAAGTATGCACAGAAGGACATC
This sequence comes from Podarcis pityusensis, assembly GCF_964106645.2. NCBI lineage: Eukaryota > Metazoa > Chordata > Lepidosauria > Squamata > Lacertidae > Podarcis > Podarcis pityusensis. Next base: position 25,366,333 of record NC_138031.1, on the reverse strand, counting down.
ATGTCAGGGGTGGGGAACCTCTGTGGCCATCTGTATGCTGTTGGACTCCAACTCCCATACGTCCCAGCCAGCAGGGTCAATGATCAGGGATGATGGGAGCTGTAGTTCAGCATCATTTGGAGGGTCAAAGATTGTTCATGCCTGCTGAACTATAGAATCTTATACAGTGGTACCTCAGGTTAAGTACTTAATTTGTTCCGGAGGTTCGTACTTAACCTGAAACTCTTCTTAACCTGAAGCACCACTTTAGCTAATGGGGCCTCCTGCTGCCGCCGCACCGCCGGAGCACAATTTCTGTTCTCATCCTGAAGCAAAGTTCTTAACCTGAAGCACTATTTCTGGGTTAGCGGACTCTGTAACCTGAAGCGTATGTAACCCGAGGTACCACTGTACTGACTTACCTGGAAGTGAATCCCATGGAACTCAGGCTGCAATCCTAACTGCAATCCTAACTGACTGAATTCAGTCAGACTTACCTTTGGATAGACAGGGTTTGTATTGTGCTGTTAATTGGTAAACATCTGGGTAGACATGTGTAGGACTGCACTTTGAATGGTTAATGGTTACATTCTTTGAGAAAAGAGTCATAGTGTGTGTGTGTGTGTGTGTGTGTGTGTGTGTGTGTGTGTAACTTCACCATCGACTCCAATTGGACTGGAGGCAGAACAAACATTTTGTGGAGCCCCCCAAACTGCGTTGTTCCAAAATTTAGTTTCCATTAGTGTACGCAACTTCTTTTTTTGTTCCATCCAGGTTTGGAATTTGCAAACACCACAAGAAATATTGTTCTTGTGGCACTTCCAGGCCAAACAGAAGCAGGAAGTATTAGAAATCTTCCAATAAATCGTTTTTTAACATGAGATTTCCATCTCCCATTTTGTAAGTCCAAGTTGTTTGCATAAGCATCCCAGTTTTTGTGTGCAGATCTGAACCAAACTTCTCAACTTGTAAAAGAGCAGCCAGAGGAGGAGAAAGAGTAGTCAGGCCGCCGCAAAGCCATGGAGACCGTGAGTTCCACACGGCTGTGGCGCCTTCGGGATACCATAGCCCCTCCTCAGTAAGTTTATGGGCAGCCCTTAATCAGTACGAAAGGTCACATGGATATAGCTAATGAAAACCAGGGCTCAAAACAGCATTTTTAATTGCTCACCGTGGTCCATTTTCAACATTCCTTTTAACTACTAAAACGATCCTGCTTTTAGCTTAAAGGACATTTCAAAAGAAAAAGCAGAGAACTGTTAGAACACAGTTCATGTCTATTTTAATCCGTGGTGAAGTTTATAGAAATGAGCCAACATTATGTATCCTGAGAAGCAGTAACGCAATAGTAGGTGCTAAATAAACTGCTTTTGCTGATGTGGAGGTCTCTTGCCATCGTAGTCTCAAAACCAGTTCTCTTGGTCGGTCCAAGCCCATAAGATAGCAGGAGCTATTTTAACTTCAGCTGCCACCACCCGATGTTTAGCTACATGGTGCACATAAGCAAACCTGGAGTCTGTGTCTCTGAAAGCTTGAAACAAACAAGGGGTATCGAAAAGGACTTTGTTAGGGCCTGAGCCACATGTATCTGCCCCTGTCTGCGTTCTAAGTTCTCCTAGGTTAGGGAACATCTGGCCTGGGTGCCAAATGTGGCCTTGCAACTCTCTGTGGGCCACTCCCCCATCTCCCCAGGCCAGGCACCCCACTGACCTTGCTATGTATCCTGAGTGTTTTCACCTCTGCGGAAGATAGTGACGAGGATGAGAGTCTGTGAAGAAACTAGCCTACAAAGACAAAATTTGCATTTGTTGTGCCTCTCACTTTTGCATCGTCATTGGTGTGTGGCCACAGCAAAATTCTCGTTCCCTTTCAGTGTTGTCCCAGGGCTGAAAAGGATTCCTTTCCCCTCTCCTAGGTTGATTTGGGCATGAAGATCCATCCAAGGGAGCAGGAAGCTAAGCAATCTAGGTGCTCCCTTTCGTATGGTATGGCGTCAAATCTTAATTCCCATGGATAAATGCCATAAATAAAGGCGTTTAAAAATAAAGAGAAAGCATCATGGTCTGAACATCAACTAGGAAAACGAAGAACCTGACTCTTCATAAAAGGGGCTGCCAAAAAGAGCTAGAAAATGTGCAAGCAGCATACATAATGTCCTGTTTACGACATGGACAGAACAGAAATTGAGCATGACTGGTGTATCAACTTTATCCAGATGCTCAAAGTCTGAGAATGGCTGGGGAAGGAAGCAGATTGGTTAGTCTGTATAGTCAAAACTATGGTTTTCCCAGCAGTGATGTATGGAAGTGAGAGCTGGACCATAAAGAAGGCTGATCGCCGAAGAATTGATGCTTTTGAATTATGGTGCTGGAAGAGACTCTTGAGAGTCCCATGGACTGCAAGAAGATCAAACCTGTCCATTCTGAAGGAAAGCAGCCCTGAGTGCTCACTGGAAGGACAGATCCTGAAGCTGAGACTCCAATACTTTGGCCACCTCATGAGAAGAGAAGACTCTCTGGAAAAGACCCTGATGCTGGGAAAGATGGAGGGCACAAGGAGAAGGGGACGACAGAGGACGAGATGGTTGGACAGTGTTCTCGAAGCTACAAACATGAGTCTGACCAAACTGCGGAAGGCAGTGGAAGACAGGAGTGCCTGGCGTGCTCTGGTCCATGGGGTCACGAAGAGTCGGACACGACTAAACGACAACAACAACAAGGAAAAGTGGGACATTCCAGGATCAAATCAGAAACCGGGGCGACCTCTATATCAGGAACTTCCCTGGAAAATAGGGACACTTGGAGGGTCTGGGCTCCTTCCCTCAATGAGTTGGCTGAAGGGAGTCCAAAACTTCTGGAGGGCACTAAGTTGGCGAACGATGATTTCTGAGTATTGCGTGAAAAACCCTCCACTCCCTTATTGTGAAACAAACGTGCTCTTAATGTCTCAGGCCTGAGAAGCACTTTCTTTATTGAAAGAAAGGGAAAACAATCAGTTTAACGTTTCAGCATTGGCCAGTGATGATGTCTCTGGAAATGATGGTTTATGCCTCAGCCTCATATTACTGTGGTGAAACCTCTTGATGGGAATGAAATAAGCCAGAGTTACCACTATGTGTTTTGCAAATATCATCAAAGCGCATTTACGTGATAGAACAGAGTGACTTGAAATGCAAAAGACGGTACGTTCATAGGTCCGAACACCAGGCTGGAATTTCTTGCTTAATTTTAAAATCTCCTGCTTTTGAGGGTTTAAAATTACACCCCTTGCAATATTTTCATATTGTTTTTGTGTGGGTCTGAGGCATTAAAGCTCGTTTCATTTTTAGGTAATTTATAGGCTGATAACATTTTTATCCTGTGTCATAAAGGGAAAATGCTGGGTTCAGAATCAGAGCAGCAAATTATGGAATAATGAAAACTTCCATCACATCAGCACCTTGACCCAGAGGCAAAAGGCCCCTTCACACCCAGTGATATGGGAAACACTTCTTGATGCTGGTGTTTGTGTTTGTGTGTGTGTGTGTGTGTGTGTGTGTGTGTGTGTATGAAGCAACTATATGAGTTGGGCAGTCTGCATGGATCTCCTTCATCTAATTGCTTTCCAGTTTAGAGGGAAGACGGTGATTGGGTGGAAAAGATCTATGTGACTGGGGCCACATTTCCCATTGGATGGGTAGATCCATGTGATGATCACAACATTGATCTGTTATTCACTCTCACACCACAACCACATGGAATTGCGCTCTTAGTATGTGTGTATATCCAATGCTACAGCAGCAGACATGTACGAACAAGGCCTGTTCTCTTTATAAATTGGACAACTCTTTTCAGGAGGTGTGTCTACAACACTAAATAGGCCACTTTCGAAAACCTGCCCATAGTAGCAAATGGCTAGTTGGACAATCCCCTCTACTTTTATTGGCAAAAGGGAACTCAAGCTGACAGTGCTAACATCATTCAAGTAGGGGCCAATATTAATTCTACATTTTTTCATCACTGTACGATAATGTGTGTGCACTGTGTCATGTGATCAATTATACAGGGTGGGGCTTACCTGCCCCCCACCCCCAATATTTTATTCAGGTTGGCACCCTTGATCCCAGCTTTATTGGGAAAGCTGGGGATGGAAACTGGGATGCTCCATGTTAAGGATGATTAGGAAAGGAAGAGAAAATAAAACTGCCACTACTGCAATGCCATTATTATACACACCTGTGGTTTCACCACACCTGGAATGCTGTGAACAATTCTGGTTGCATTACTTGAAAGGGGATGTTGTAGAGCTGAAAAAGATCCAGAACAGGGCAACCAAAATGACCGAGGGGATGGAGAAACTCCCCTATGAGGAAGGATGACAAGGGACTTAGCTACATTAGTAAAGAAAAAGTGCTTTATATGCATTTAAACAGTGTGACACCAGATGGCGCTGTGGAGTCCCGTCTTTTGCCAATGTGATTTCCCCTTATGAAGTTTACAGCACGTTTTCCTGAAACTTTTTTTATGTGTCTAGATCCAGCCAAGGTTCAGAGAAAAGGCAAGTACCGTATTGGCCTGAATATAAGCCTCACTTTTTTCTTCTTCCAAATTCTGACCGTGAAAAGTTAAAGTGCGGCTTAAATTTGTGACCTTACAAAAATTGGCTTATACGATATCGCTGCTGAAACAGACATACGGTAAAACGGAGCGGGTGTGAGTGTCTGTGGACTTTTAGGGGAGCAGCTTATATTCGGGTATTGCCTCCCTCCCCCCAAATTTTAAAGTTGTGGCTTATATTCAGGTGCAGCTTATATTCAGGCCAATACAGTAAGAGGAGATATGGAAGCGATGCATAGAATTCTGCATAGCTTGGGGAAAGTGGACAGAGAAAAGTTTTTCTTTCTGCCTCAGAAAGAAAAGATGGTGGAGAATTTCTCAATAATCAAGCTTGGTACCGAACTCAGCAACATCTTGCTCATTTGCTTACTAAGTGAACCAGTCAATTTTCATACAGTCTTGATTAATAATGCCCCCAACAACAGCAGCATTAATGACAGTATTTTGAATCCTGGAGAAATGATGATTTATTTTTGTTATGCTAACCACTCTGTTTGCTGTCTTTTTTTGGAATTACCATCAGATCAGATTTGCTGAAATGTATATTCCATTGAACTCCGTTTTATTGAGGTGATGATGGTAGCTATTAACAGCCATTGTTATGTTTCTTATCCTGTCTCTTAAATCTATATAGCTCTCCATTACATGATGTGTGTTTGTGTGGTTAAGGCAGCAATACTTAATAGTAGTAGCTTTATAAATACAAAAGCAAAGGCATTCTGAATGTAACATACTTTTTATTAAAAAAATGCTTACTTTAAATGAGTGATTTATTGATTTTATTTCCCTCTTTTGTGTTTTCAATCAACTTTCTTAAGTTTTAGGTTACACTATAGTGTTAATCCATGCAGTAATGGATTCCCCCCCCCCAAGCAAATAAAGCAATTTACCACCCCTTTTAGCAATTCTCTCTCTCTCTGTGTATCTCCTTCAGTCTCTCCAGGTGTTTTTGAATTCCCATCAGCCCCCACCAGCATGGTCAATGGTCAGAGATTCTGGGTGCTGTAGACAAACAACATTTGGAGAGCAACAGGTTCCACATTCCTGATTTAGCTGGTCCTTTATTGCAGTAAAAGCAACTTCTTCAATACACAAGCTTTTAAAGGCAGCATTTGGCAAGTGGTATTGATGATCTGAATGCAAATGCTCTTATTGGGTGCATGTGCGTATGCTTGCAGCTTCTAAGTAAATAACATATATAAGTGGATAGATAGAGGATAGATAGATGATAAATAATGCATCTTTCACATGTCTCTCCTGAAAACAAAATTCAGACAATATAGCTAAGAATCTGGAAAGCCAAACACCACCCTTTAAAAGTTGATACGAAAGTGATTGCCATCTGCATCACATGTTCAGAAAAGGTTAGGCTGATCTCCAGCCATGTGATTGCCGTTTATCACCCTGAGGACAAAGGTTAAGCCCTTTCCTTCTTTCTTTTTCATATGTGTGAGCTTCGTTCCCTGGTCCCCATACTTTTCCTGAAAAATTCCTGAAGATTGTACTGTGAATAGTTTTGATAATCCATTGTGGGCTTCTGTGATGAAAGATTCTGATAGCTGTGCTCCATGAGAAAGCAACAAACCACAGCTCCCCTTCTCTGGCAGGCCACCAGCATATTGATTCTCATCCCACAGCAGGCTTGGCAAGGTACAAATTCTTTCACTCACATTGGGCTGTGGTTAGCATAACATTTCTCCATTTGAAAGCGTCCTTTAAAGTCCTCATCCAAACAGCAATTTCAGCTGGCAAGTGATTTTATGTAATAGCTGAACTGTTGCAGCTCTCTCAGATATTTTATTGAGTACAGGGCAAACAAATTGTCCCTGAAGCTTATCTGTTCCAAATGAGAACTTCACATGGAACTTTATTTAAAGTATCGGATTATGTTTTGAAATGTCATTTCACAGCAAACATTGATTTATGTACAGAACCTTGGGTTTTTTTTCAATCATTAAGGAAATATGCATTTTTGGAATGTTAAAAGCATTTTTGTCAAGTAGAGATCACCAGTAATGATCATTGTTATTAGCTTAGTTTTAAAAAGGCACGCTCCCCAGACCATGAATGAATGCAGTTTTGTAGGAGTAATTGAGCTGGAGGGATCCAGAGATGTCCTAGTAGAAGAAATTCTGGCAGTGGTACCGTTCCATGAACTGCCATGCAAGAGCAAGTGGAAGGTCTTGTTGGATGTTCCGGAAGGGATTTTAGTAGTGCATTGTGGCTAGCACACATGTTGGGCAAGCAATGGTACAATGCCTTGCAGATATGGAAGAACATACCTCTGTGTTTTAGTTTTTTCTTATGCAAGGATCTTGTGCCAAGACAGAAGAAAGCTCTTCTACATACAAAAGAGGCAAGGGTGCTCATGGAAAAGTGACTTTGCATCCAATTCAATATTTATGGGTGCTAAGAAGCCTATAAAGTTGAGATAGGCTTTATATTTATTTCCTTTGTTTAATAGTAGTAGGATTTGCATTCAACAGGAGTTTGTACCCCAGATTTGCCCTTGTATCTGTACCTGAGCATTTCTAAAATGCCGACTGGTTTCTAAGCTGCTCCATTCTCTGTGGATCCACAAGTCATTTTTTGTGCTACTCTGTATAAAATAAAGCAGTGTTTCCTATTCTCTGTAACAGGGAAATTAAAAACAGCTAGAACTTTCCCCCATTTGGCCAAAGTGGATCAAATTTACAGGCACAGAAGCTCCTTCAGGGTAGATTAAGTCTACCAAACTGCAGACAAATTGGTGCAGTAGCTTTCTGTGGGAAAAGTAAAAGCTATTCACTTTCTTGCATAATCCCTATTAGGGCAGTGCCTTTATTAGGCCAACTAAAACTCCAAAATCCATTAGCGTTGTAATTTCAAAGAGCAGAGTTTGCTTCTTGATGTTTCTTACCCTAAAATAGTTAAAGGGTGGCTAAGCAGTGTATTGCCTGCTCGAGCTTTGTTCTGAAGAAGGGGGTTCTTCCTCAACTTGAGGCATTCTTGATGAGGTGGTCCAGAGCAAGGAAGAGGTGGGGGAGATGGAGATGGAGAGACAACTCATGCTGCCATTGCATTAGCGGCAGAAAAACAAAAAGTGAGTGTGGGTGGTAGTGTGGGGAGAGAAGGTGTGTGTGATGGCTGCTGCCTCTGCCTCAAGATATACAATCTTTTGTGCTTGCCCCTGAATGTGACTTAACTAGATAACCATAGGGTTCAGTCTTGTTGGCTTTTTACAGAATATTTTAGAGGAGCATGCACATTTTAAGAATGGTAACCATTTCACAAATAATATGTGTTTATGGTGCAAATTAGCCATGCTTTTTAGCTGAGAAGATATTCTATGCATAAAAAACACATCCCACAACTGTTCATTTCTGTTCACTGGAAATTTCTGTTCCAAGTTAGTGGTTGTGTCTGACCTATGGTTTGTGTCATGCTAAGGTATAAATAGCTTAAGCAGTTCATTGACTTAGTCCATTGACTCTGAAGGTGTCATCTATGGTTTATACCAGGTTTGAATAATTCCTGTAGCATCACTTCTAATACAGGTAAAAGTGTAAAAACCTGTATACCCACAGAGCCACAAATGCACAAATATATGGGTACTTCAAATAATTTGCCAGCATTTCTCATGTACTGTATTTCATTGATAATTGTTAGATTTTTTTTCCAATTAGATAATTATCCTGGGTATTCCCACCCCCACTTGATTTACAGAGCATTGTATAGCCTTTTCCCTGACAATTTATATTTTAGAAACAGAAGACAGAGAGGAGACTTAATGTTCTGTGAAAGGATTTTCCTAGAGTAACTGTTTCAGCCCCTTTCTCCAAGTGAACGAATAACTTTGATCTTTCAACTGTGAGAAGTAAACTGGGTGTGACCTTCCGTCATCAGCTAATCATCTCCCTTAATGACATCTGTTAACTTTGTTCTGATATTAGATCATGCTCTTTCTTTGTACTGTCAACATTTTTCATCCAAGGTCTAATTATTTCACTTTACGTGTATAGGGATATCATGGGAGTCACTTGTGCCCAGTATGAAGTTCATCTTTTTTGCATATCAAATTTCTAAAACTGATTGCAGCATTTTCAATGTTTTCTCACAGCATTACCGCAGTGATCTTTTTTTTTTTTTGGAAAAAACCAACAACTTTAAAGTTAAATATCATATGTTGCTTAGTACAGGTCACAGCCATCTCTTTTTCATTCCCACTTTTTCTGCTTAAACTATTCCATTTCCCAGGTAATTGTGTTTTATCAAAGGATAATTTTTACACTCAAGATGATAAATAAGCCAGGCAGTATTTTTGGAGAGTGATTTTCACATGATGTCATTTCGAAGGGAGAGACCATGCCTTGATTGTGAGGGTTGGCTCTGTACTGCAGACACTGTTTCGTGGCCCCAGAGCTACCAAGACTGCTCAAGGATGCTCTAACTCTCTCACAGCCTTCCCTGTCCTCCTGATGTTTTGGTCCACTTGCCATGCTGGCTGAAGTTGATGGGAGTTTGCAATCCAAAACATCTGGAAGGCACCAACTTGGGGAAGGCTGTTCTGTAATAATGTGGGCATCGCCTATCAGTAAGAACTTCTCAGATGCTATGGATCTCATATGGCATGAGGCCATCAAGTTGAGAAGAAGGCTTTTCCTCAAAGGTCCCCCTAAGTGGCAAAGTGGTGGTGGGCCTTTGCTTTTTCAGAATCATATATACCAGGAATGGGGAGAAAAAGGAATTACAGCTCCCCTCATCTTTGTCACAGCTACACGTTCACACGGGAGTCTCTGTGGTGTAGTGGTTAGAATCTCAGACGAGGACTGGGAAGACACCTGTTCAAATTCCTACTCAGCTGTGAAGATCATTGGGTAAGCTTGGGCCACCTGCTATTTCTCAGTCTAACCGACCTCACAAGGTGGCTATATGGTGACCAAGTGCCTTCTTTTCCCAATTTAAAGGGATTCCTAGGAAGATGCCCGTTTTCTCTATGTCCAGTATTCAACATCCTGATTGAGACAATGGTTGATAAATCTTAAATTCTCTCTTCTTTACTGAATGCAAGGTGGCAGCTGAGCTCTTGCTGCCGACGTAATGCTGCTTAAATTGAAACCTCAATGCCCGACCCCTGGAAAAGGCAGTGATGCTGCTGGACATTGTGTGGGAAAAGAAATGGCTGCCTCTGCATAATTGAATAGAGGTAGTTTGTTGAAGGGAAATGGATTTTGGGGCAGGATCTGGATCATCCGTGAGGTAAATTAACTTTGTAAATTAATTGAACAAGAAGTGGTTTGAGCCATCTGGTGTGGGGTGCAAAATAATTTAAGTGTTAATTAAATTATAGGAATTATTTTTAAGCTTCAATGGAAATTTTATGAAATTGCTGACCTCTTTCATTCTCTCTTTTGGTGGTGTGTGCCCCCTTTTCTGGCAGTGCATCACTGGCCAACCTAAGTTGTGAGGATAAAATTGGTAGGGAACAGGGAGGAGATGGCCACCTGCAGATACCATCTTATCATGAAGTAAACTGCCCTGTGATCCTCATATGAAGAGTGGCATAGAAATTAACAAATAAATATGAAGTGTGTTTTGTATGGTGTTGAAACTGGGCCTTTCGTGTGGTGGTGCCTCTTCTTGGAAGTTTCCTCTCATATATATATATATATATTCTCAAACGTGTTGTCTTTAATACAGTCATACATTGGAAGTCGAACAGAATCTGTTCTGGAAGTCCGTTCGACTTCCAAAATGTTCGGAAACCAAAGCGTGGCTTCTGAATGGCTGCAGGAAACTCTAGTTCGCAAACTGGAACAGTCACTTCCGGGTTTGCAGTGTTCAGGAGCCAAAATGTTTGAGAACTAAGCTGTTCAAAAAGCAAGGAACGACTGTAACTCCCTTTTAACTGGAGGTTTTTATCCCAGCCCATATTTGGATTGGATTGGATTTTTTAAAAATACTTTTTAAAAAATGTAAATTTGCTTTAACTTTTTTAATTTATGAAATTGGCTTATATATGCTTCTGTTGATTTTTAAATGGTTGAATTGCTTTGAAATGTTTCATAGAAAGCAATTCGTAAGTGAAAGGAAGTGAATAAATTCTCCCTCTCTCTCTATGTCTTTTGGCCATAAGCAGCTGATATTTTTAAAAACAATATCCTGTATAGATCCTGATAAATACAAAGAATGTAGGCTATCCTAAGCACCTTGTAGGAACAGGTGGGCTATAAATGTAATAAATATGTAACAAATATATGACTCCCTGGATCAGGGCAACAGACCACAGCCCTGCGTACAGTAACACATGTCTAAACAGCTTACATCAACTGGGTTGTTTTTTGTTCTGCACAGCTCTGTGGTGAATTGATGCTCTGGTTTCTCCTCTCTTTTCGGCCTTTTAATGAATTCCAGCAGCCCTCCCAAGCAATTTAAGGGAAATGCAAGGATCTTAGTGGTGTGCTAACACAGTAGAGTAATGGCTGTTAAAGATACAAGCTGAGGGAGTACTTGGAAAACAAACGACCATTTCGCCAGTGAAGCAAAGCAAACAATCCAGATCTCCTCGGTTTTCATTCTTGGGCTCCGCGCCATATGTGTAGGGTTGCTCCACATGGGTTTTTTTTTAATGTCCACGGGATGGCTTTTCATCACCGCAAGGTTGTTCTGGCTTGGAGTCAGCTGTCGGGGACATATGCACTTGCTCTGCGTTAACTGCTGCTCTCTTCTCACACTTTCACTGAAATAAGAAAGAACATAACGTAAATATCAGTACATTTAAGTTGGCACCAGCTTTCTGTAGGCGGAAAAATTAACCCAAGAAATAATTATTTGGGATTTCATTTAGCCTCCAAACAGGCGCTCTGCTTAACTTCCACGTCTTTTTGTGAACAGCTTAAACACAACAGTAAACATGTTGAAATCTCCATCGTAAGAATGCTTGCCTTGAGGAATCGAATTGGGGCCTAGTAAGGGTCAGACCAGATGCAAATTAGATGAATTCACATCTAATATGCAGGTGTTTAATAGCTACTCAGCTATTAAATTCCCCTACCCAGGGGAATTGCCAAGAGGATGCCCTCTGCTGATCTCAACATCTGAGATGGTCTGCAGGTAGGGAAGGAGACAGTTTTCCAAATATTTTCACCCACATTGTAATACAGATGGAAGGGCACTCTTTTGAGTTGCATTGACATTCTGTCCTAAGAGTTTATCCAGATTAGGCCAATGGTGTAAAATACTCTCAGGTTTGCTGGTGGTTAAATACGGTACTAATTTCAGGATTGGAATGGCTCTCATAATTGACGCACGAGAAAAAGGTGCAAGCATTCCTGACCAGACTTTTTTTTGCCCTTACATCTAATGTTACTCCTGATACCAATCTCCATACATCTTTTATAACTCAGTGGAATGACTGAGTTGCAGAATATTTTAATCTTGGAGCTGCCAGACAATTCTAGACCAATTAATCTACAAGTATGTGCATTTTGGGGATGATATTCTCCAGTGACTCAGCGATGTAACAGATGGCAAAATGCTTAATATTTATTTCCATTTCACATCTCTATTGGAGCTAAACCCAGATATCTTATTTTATTATTCTGACAGTCAGGCAACATCTGTTGAGAACACTGTCAGCTGAATTACAGCCTCCCTGGCAGGTCTTGGGACGGACAGCATGAATTAATTTCGGCAATCCCGAATATGGCTCCATGTCATTTTCTACTACAACACATTGCTTTTATTGTAGAGGCTTAATTTATGGATACTGAACAGCTTTATATCTATACCCCAAAGAGTCTAAATTTATTCATATTGACACAGCCCCTTAAAGAAGACTTTGTGCATTAAGTTGCAATAACACTGGATTTATTTCGACTCATTCCTCAGCTCTGGCCAAGTTATTATAAAAGGAATGATACACTCAAGGGCCATTCTCAGTTGCTGGGATATAAGGTTCTGGGCTGTCATGTGGGAGACTCCAAACTAGGGGTGATTTTCAGGATTCCAGTGACAGCAATTGGTGTAAACCAGATTATTTCAGAAGTATGGCATTATTTTGTGTGATATTTGGGCAAAGAAGAAACTGTAAGATGCTCTTCTATGCCTTCAGTTTATAGGTCTCTCATTCTGCCAAGTAGCACAAATTCCCTCCCTCCAACCTTCCCAGCTGCTTGTAGATGACCTGTTCACTGAACATTCATCCAGATTTGTTTGCACAAAAGTTTAGGGGAGGTTACACAATGCCGAATGTTTATCGATCATTCATTCTGATTTGTTTGTGGGGAGGTTATATGATGTTGTCATCCTACACTTTTCACAGCATTTCTCTATCGCTTTCCTTACCTCAAAAAGTTTTTTGTTTTGCTTTGAAGAAGATTTGTTGAACATCAGTACCAAATCCACTTTCATTTTGCAACCTGAATTTGCCACTGTGCAACTGAATCTCTTTGCAAAATAGCAACACTCTGCATGCAGCAATATGGGGTAGCAAGGACCGGGCAGATGTAGTGTCACTGAAAGCTCACCAAAAGTAGGCCCAGACAACAGACCTTGTGGCTCCTAATTTAAGCCCTGGAGTTCCTGGCAATGTAACCCCACAATGGTCACATTTCTTCAAATTCCCATGCTGAGGACTGGTCAAAGACATTTTCCCATCTCCCATCATGGCACATAGGACCCAAGATTAGTTCGTTATTTTGGCACCTGAGGTCTCTCCCTGTTCTTGTCAGTAAAAAACCCAGCAACAAATTAAATAACTAAACATTAGCTGCCCTTTCACAATACCCAAAATTGCTGAGGTGGCTGTTTCACTCTCCCCTAATGGTAGGGCTGGCCTTGAGTACACTTCTTTTATAACATATTTCATTAAAGAATTTCAGGCAGGCAGGTGCTGGGGAAGGCATATATTCTTCCGCATTCCTTCCTATTTCTGAGACTTCCTTCTTTGAGTGGATTGGGTCAGAAGAATTGCAAGTCTCAGACCTTGCGCGTGCATATTCTTGTTAGAGGCCAATGGGACATTCTCCATGTTTCAATGAATTATTAGTTTTAGGTGTGTGTGTTTGCTTCCTTAGCTCCCTCTAACATGGTTCATAAAGCATCCAATACATCTCCGAGGACCTCCTCCCCGATTTCTTCCCTGGTCTGCTTAAAATTAGTAAAATCAGCATTGCTGAATTGCCCTACTCTTCAACTCTAACAGTTTTTCCCATTGACTTCGGGAGGTTTCTGAGACGAAGTCTGAACACCTGGTTTAGATAAAGAAAAACAATTGAAAAGAGGATTAAGAAGCTAAGTCCACCTGGATAAGATTGCATGAGAACTTCAACTTGAAGGTAATGATGTCATATCTTCTCATGGTGAATGGCCCTCTGATGTAAACTGAATTACTCTTTGGATCAAACAGTTACAACTTGAAAGTGTCTTACTTACAGTGCCATCCCATACATGTCTACTCAGATGTAAGTTCCACTGAGAGTAATGAGATTTACTTACTGGTAAATGTTTCTAGGATTGCAGTCTTGATATAGCCTTAATCTATAACACAGTGGGATGCAGCTACTTCAACTCAGTCGTCATGCTTGCCCAACTCTGCTGCTAAAAGTCTTACTGTTGTTGTGACTTCAGCCGTGGAGCCTATTTTTGGCAAGTCTTCTGACTCAGACCCCAAACAAGGATTGTGTGGTCAGGAGAACCGACAAAGCTTGGTTGAACTTTGATCAACATTGATCTTCCCTGGGAGCTCTCCTAGGTGCTTGGTGTTGCTTCTAGTACTCCGGACTTGTTTCTTAGAACGTGCTACTGAGTGAAACATATGAACATGAGAAGCTGCCTTATACTGAGTCAGACAATTGGTCCATCTATCTCAGTATTAGCTGTAGGGTTTCAGACAAGAAGTTTTCCTCAGCCCTACCTAGAGATGTGGTTATTGAACCCAAGAACTTCTGCATGCAAAGCAGATACTCTACCACTCAGCTACGGGCCTCCTGAAAGGCTCTGTTTGACAGTGTCTACATTCTAGGTCAGGGTCTGGCTTAGTGCTACATGTTTTCCATGAATGTCAGGCCATCACATGGGCTGATATTATCACCTAGCATCCAAGGCAGGAAATGTTCAGAGTCGAGGAGTATGCTACTATTTCCTGTCCCCACTCAGTCTATTTTCTGAGCAAACCAACACAGGACCAGAGCAGCTGGCAAAAAAGATCCACATTGATTCACACAGAAACACGTAAGAACAGACAGAAAACAGAGAAGACGGCTTTGGCAGTCTCCACAAACACAAAAAGTTGAAGACAAACAAAAAATAAAGCAACTTACACAGTCCAGCAAACCACTAGTACAGGGAGCCTGACACCCATCAGAACCACTCTTCAGGTTGAGCAGGACAGCTATTTCCCCCAGAAAAAAAATGAACACTAACTGGGTAGCAACTGCAAAAGAAGTCCAAGAGTAAGTGCTTAACAAACAGCTGCCATTTGGAGTCAGACTCGTTTCTTCAGGAGATGTCATGGGGGAGCGGACAGCAAGCACACTTGGCAAAGAGCAGAGAGAAATGAGGCACACAGCTCACTTCAGCTAATAGCTTCTTTGTTAGCATAAAAACAAACACAGAGATCCAGGATGTGGTGCCCAGAGTGCCCCTCCCACCTCTAGTTTGTTTTCTATTTGTCAGATCCCTCCCTTTGCCTAGGGTGACTGCCAAGGGACTGGTGCATCTGCTTGCTTGCTCCTGTTCCCCATCCTTCAATATTTCCCAGTTCTTCTCTTTTCCTGGGCTGTGTCTTGTTTCCCACCACCACAAACCTGGGTCCAAACTTTCCTCTCCTGCACTTTCCCTGGAGGATTCCTGGCCAGGTGTTCTCTACTACTCTTCCACATCTGACCAGTCCCTGTCAGGAGAAGTAGAAGAAAGAATTGCCCTCAAGCTATTGCACAATAGGAGCCCAATGTGCCTGTGTCTCTGCATCCTGAAGATGTTGTGTTGCCCTCCTCTGACTCTGAGAACTCTAGTTCAGAAGCCTTAGTGACTCCACAGTCTCTCCTGCTCTGGAAAAGCCAACAATTGCTAAAGCATGTTGGAACCCGTGAAGAGGCTTATCTTACCAAAGGTGCAACTAGCAGCTGAGATAGAGTTGAACTTCCTATTTAAGGCTTAGACTGTTGCTGAAGCAACATTTGCACCCTGCACTTATGGAGTCTCCAGCCTGAACTCTGCATGGTGCTGTCCAAGGTGCTATGGATGCCTTGCCCCATCCTTACCGAGGTTGTTCTTTGAAACAAGAAGACAACAACTGCTATGGGTCTTATCTGATGGTTCATTCCATCTCCATATGTGATTCATGTATCAGTTGCACCAAATCTAGGTCCTTCAGTAGTAGCATGATTATTGAGCTTGGACTCTTGTTCTTGCAAAACACTGAAGTTGCAGGAATGGGCTTGCCAAATGTGATTTATTTAAAAGGATATCCAGTATTCCAAAATTACATGGTTCATTGACTAAGAAGAATAGGATTTTTTTAAAAAACTACATTGTGGTTGTACTGCTCCCCTCTTGAAATTTGATTATGATAAAACTAAAGTACCCTCTGCCTTGTTATCTGGAGCTTTTAATCACTGGTAGCTGGGGAAGTTTTAACTGGTGAATTTCATGATTATCCTATGCCTAGAAATAGGCAGAAATGAGAAATGTACAAAACTATATATAAGGGACCCTGGATTTGTGTAGGGCACGCACCCCCAAACTCAGCCCTCCAGATGTTTTGGGACTACAATTTCCATCATCCCTGACCACTGGTCCTGTTAGCTAGGGATGATGGGAGTTGTAGTCCCAAAACATCTGGAGGGCAGAGTTTGGGGATGCCTGGTGTATGGTTTACTCCTTAGCCTCTTCTTCTGCTGCAATTTATCCTGCAAGGCAGTGGGTACAGATTTTTCCTCTGGGTTTACTCCCAAAGACTTTTTCACGAATGAGTGTAGCCACAAGACAATATGTCTACTTAAAAAAATATCATCATTTAGTTCAATGGGACTTACTTTCAGGTAAGTGGGTATAGGATTTCAGACTTAGGTTATGCTTACAAGAGAGTAAGTCTCATTGGACACAGTGAGGCTTGTTTCCAAGTGTAGGATTCTCTTGTCAGTGTAATGTGTATGTTAATTGCATCCACACAATTAATGGCATGTTTAGTTTGTCTCTGTGGTTATGAGAATCCCAAACACAGGAGACAGTGACTGTCTCACATGAGGCTGTGCATGCGGCTGAAGTCTGAAAAGCCTTCCTGGTGGTTGGCTCTCTGCCACTGACCTCAATGTAATCAAAACCTCACTCCTCATCCACTGCTATATAAATAATTTTTGTCATTAGTTCAATGCTGTCATTGTTTTGCAAGGTCAACTACCAGGGACATACGTACTGCACAGAAGCAACGTTCTCAATAGTGGGCAGGAATATTGTGTGTGGTAGGGGAGGGAATTCTCAAGTTTATTCACATATGAAATGTTTTAATCTGGAAGATTGGACAGTTTCACTTTTCCACAAAATTTGATTGTGAACATTATTTTTGTTGAAATAAAAAAATTGTCCACTTTCACCTTAGAGACCAACTAAGTTTGTTCTGGGTACAAGCTTTCGTGTGCATGCACACTTCTTCAGATTATTTTTGTTGTAGTTTTTGTGATTGCAAAGAGCTAGGTGATACGCCAGTATTCACAAGATGGCAAGATCATGTTGGAGCAGATATTTTTTACAGTCTAATTTTAAGCTTTCAGAATAAGTCATTGTAATGGAAATGCTGACTGATGCTTCATTCCAGGGAGGCTGGTGTATGCTGCCATAATAGATGGCATGGTTTATAGACATTACCTGTTAAACTACCTGTGCTTGCAAATGTCCCACTAATAGATGCATTTATGAACACACTTTACCCAAGTATAACATGTGTTTTGATCCATGTTAGTTAGCTAGCTAGCTAGCTATTTTTTCCTTCCCCCCTTCAGTTTTATTAAACATTTTCAACATATAATACACTAAAAAACCAAACCAAACAGATCTAATATGAACAGACAATCCAAAGAGTAAAGAGGAAAAATAAAATAAAAAAGGAGAGAGAAAGAGAAAGAGAAAGAGAAAGAGAAAGAGAAAGAGAAAGAGGAGAGATTATACATATATAGCCCCCTATCAGCCTTTTATCTTAATCCTCAATTCACATACTGAGATATGAGTTTCCCCAGCTCTCACCTGGGATAGCCTCCACCTTTCTCAGCCTCTCATCCTGAGGAAAACCACTCTAACCTGTCTCCGACACAAATCCCTTCTTCTTCTGTCCATCTTCTCCCTGTATGTATCTTCTTTTATTCCAAATATAAATCTTCAGAGTTTGACACATACATAAAAGTAATATTAATAGAAAACTATCAAAAGTTAAAGATAACAAACTGGTACACTTTAGGTTGCCGGAGAACCGCATTACAAAACTCGGAGAAATGTGAATTCCGAAGGATGGCTGTGCTTTGGTTCACATGACTGCTTCGGAAACTGCTTAGGTAGGCTTGCCTTTAAACGCAAACTAAACTGAATCCCCCTCGCCTTCCGTAATCACATAAACTGTTGCAGTAGCAGGAGAGGAGCTCACTCTGGGCCTCTTTGCTGTGCCATCCTGGAGCTGGTGCAGCAAAAGCGAAGGGTCAAAAAACCCCTGTCTCCCACATTCTGCCCTGGCCTTGGCGAGCTTTGAATGAAGCAGTGGCTCCATCCTCTCTCTTCAGCTCCACTGCTCTCTGGCCAGGCATTAGGGCTGGTCCCTAATCCTTTTGGGATAAGCATCGGGAGAGAGTCTCTGAGGAACGAGGGGCTACTTGACTCACCTCCGTTTGATCTTTGGGTTAATGACCGTTTAGTGTTAATAGGAAAACAACCGTCACTTTGCTTTTAAGCTGTTTGGTACACTAAGCAGAAGGCAATGACTTTATCCATTTTTAAGAAGGAACAAATGAAATCATTCATTCAGATACATTCCTCGGGTAAAGTCTGTGTGCATGATGCCCTCAGATCCCATGGAAAAACAAACAAAACCTCACCGAAACTGCCATACATGGGTAATTTCATTACAACAGTGCAACAGTCAGTCACCTCTTGCTTTCTTAAACTGATATTATTGAAAGATTGGCTCTTCTATTTATGGTTACATTTTTAACCCGTCTCCATAGCAAACTCTCCTATTCACTCAGTGTTAATAGGACCAAAACTGAGATGGCATTGCCAGGGTTGGCTTAATATCAGAAGCAATGAAGGATTAGACCTGTGCTGTTATTGTTTGGCTGTTTTTGAAAATAAAGTTGTAACAAATACAGATTTATTATTATTGTTAAAATGAATTGGTTGCAATTCAATGCACAATTGCATAGGAATAAGCCCAAATGAATTTAGTGGATTAAAAATATATATAGTTAAGGTAAGTAGACATGATGAGCCCTTGAGAAGAACAAAAGTAACAGCAATATCTTTATTGGGACTATCTAAAATGTCACATGGTCTTAATAAAATCAGTGCTTTTTTTCTTAAAAAAATGTTTAGGGGTATGCGTAGCCATGCATCCCCCCTCCCAGAAAAAAGCACTGAATAAAAGCATTAACCAATTGTTACTTTTGGACAGTTTCTGAGGAAATATGCAGAGGACTCTGCTGCATGTTTATTTATTTGCAATAATTCATCCCGTCACCAAGGCCTAGTTCAAATAAAACCACACCATGTTTATGAATGAAGCTCAAGCATAGTCGTTTCACAAATCTCCATAGAAAAGGTGCCCTTGACTTGTGGGTTGGCTGTAGACAAGGCCCATCTATGTGTATTTGTATTGTCTGTATAACTGTAAGCTGATAATTTTGTTATAAATGTAGGTGGCCATAACTGGAAGTGGGTGTTCTCAGATAGGAAGCTGCCTTACACAGAGTTAGACCATTGGTTCATCCAGCTCAGGACTACCAATGCCAACTGGCAGTGGTTTGCCAGGGTTTCGGATGGCATGAGTGTCTCTCTATCCCAACCCTACCTGGGGATTGAACCTGAGATCTTCTAAATCAGTGAGCCCCAAGAGTACTTCAACATGGAGCCTTCACACTGCCTTCCCAAACTGGCTAAGTGAGGTGCAGCGCTTTGGGAAGGAGGCACAAGGGTTCTAGAAAACACTCACCTTCTTCCCAAAGCTGGAAAAGTGATAACTAGGCTTTGAGAAAGAGTCAGGAAGAGTCTAGGACCCAGAGCAGAGCCCTCATGTCTCCTTCCCAAAGCCCAGTGCCTTTCTTACACAGTTTTGGGAAGGCTGTGTAAGGGCTGGGGTGGTGGGCGTCAAATATTTCTCCAGGCTGCCAAACAAACAAACAAAAAAAAAAAAACCTAGAAGGCCACAAGTGGCCCTTGGGCCAAACGTTGTACCACACTGTTCTAAATGCAAATAAGATGCTCTATCATTGAACTATAGCTCTTCTGGATAGCTGTAAGATTATGATGATTATGAAGATTATATTGGAGTAGACTGACCCTTTGACACTGGATTTAAAGGTCAACATAAACACATTGAATTGTCCCTGTAAAGCTTTATGAAGCCAGCATGGATGCACAAATACTGGTAATAAAATATGCCCTCAGCAACTCGCTCCCATGATTGAATTCATAACCGAAGGCAGCACGTAAGTTGAAGGGCACCAGCTTTTTTTTGAAGTCAGTACAACTAATAATTGAATGTGGCCCATAATCAGAGAAACAAAAAACCCAAGAGTAGACCAGTTCAACTAACAACTTCTTATGTAAGCTTTAGTCATCATAAAACATCTCATTTATATTCATGGGGGCTTGATTGCTAGCTACTCTTGTTCAGAGTTCTCAGGACTTGGCGGATTGGTTTCTCATTTTAATGTTGATCTTCTACAGATGTAAAATGAATAACTGGCATTTATGTAACCTCTGTCATTTCAACCTCCAAAAAGAGCAGGCTCCCTCATGCCAAAAACGTCAGACATTTATGTGATGAACTATTACCTCACCATTAATGTTGTATATAATAGAGGAAATTTTAATTAGCTTGTTGAGTAGAAACATTACGGTCGGGTACAGTGAATGGTTCTGTGGTGGATGAACTGTACACACAGCAGAATCCATCAAATACTGAATGTTACCTCAGGGCCATTTTGTGGTTGAGGACCCGTGGAGTTTCATGGACGCATCCTGTGACCTGACAGAAACCTTACTAAGCTTTAATACAAGATATTAGGTCAATGAAGATCAACTTGTTTCCACGTTTGTGGTAGAATGGCCCCATTAACCAGTTTATGTCAGCGTGCATAAATTGTCTTGAAAAGGGTAAGTTCTAGTAGGAAGTGGGAGTTAAGAGCTTTTGAGGGTCAATGGGAGATGATATGAAAGTTTTTGGGAGCTGAAGGGTACTGCTCTTTTGATTCAGCTCCTTTCTGTAACCTTCCACACCACTTTTTATCTACAGACCCAAGAGGCTACTAGCCAAGGCAGAGCTCATGCTCCTTTGGCTACAGAAGCCTGTTAACAGCCTTATTGTCTAAAAGGTTATTGAGTCTCTGAATTAAAAAATCTCTCTGATTTCTGCCTTTATGGGGACCAGAGCACTTAATCAAGGAAAAACCCACCCCTAACAGGTTGTTGTTGTTGAAATAAATAAGTTACAAGGCAGACCATTATTATTGTCACTCCCCCCCACTTGTGGAAGGTTATTCACAAGTACTGTGATGGAAATCACACATGGGTGTGATTCTCAAGTCAAACATGGTCCTGCTTCTGTGCTTCCAGGTCTCTTGACTTACCCATGTCTGATTCATAAGTAAGTAAATATGGGCATAGGTCTTTCCAGTGTTTTAATTCTTGACATGGAAATTGCTTGTGTGTGTATTCCTAAAAAACTGTGTTGATGGAAGTATCGCTAAGTGAGCATGTGTGTTGGGAGGAATTCATGAACTCCACTGAAGCTCAACTGAAATGAATGGGAGCTTTTGCAAGAGGAATTGCTTTGTTGATTGGGCCCCTGACTGTGAAGTAAAGAAACAGGAGGACCAGGCTAAGGAGAAACAATACTTTATATCTGAGGCAGGCGGTTTTGTTCCAGAGTAGGATGACAGAGTGTTTGGGTGATTTCAGGAAGAGCCAGTGGCAGGGTTAGGCAATCCTTGGCACCTGCCAAGGCTTTTCATTGTGCCTGCATGTGCACACATGCATGGTTGCTGGGCATGTGATATTATGGCACATGTGTGATGCCCTTGGTGCTCTACTTTGCAAATACACCCACAGGCCCAAGGACGTTGGTGATCCTTGCCTCAAATCATTGGCTCAAGAATAGTCTCACCAACTTCTGTGAACCTGCTCCAAATGATGCAAAGCATGGATATTGCTAACCCTTGTTTGGTAGAAAGAAAGCCAGTTGTCTTGACTCTAAAACAGATCTGCATTCACTTCACTGAGTGAGACACATCATGTTGAAACACTGCTGAAGCAGATCAGCTTGTTGGGTGAGTGCTTTACTCCAATCAGGCTTTAATGAAGAACTCAAATGATGCAGGAATGAGTATTTGGAACCTTCACAAATCCATGGTGCTGCCAATATGAACAACTTTAGATGAAAAGGTTTTCCCAACCACCACCCTTATTTTCCTCCGAAGGAGAACATTTGTCATTCCACTTATTCAGTGCTTCTCCATGTAGGAAACAGTTTTCTGGAAATGTGTTTCCTACAGAAAACGGCGTTTTCTGAATTCATTCCAGAAATATTGCCAACGATTCTTTTTAAAAAGTGAGGTCATAATTCTGCATATGAAATCTCAGGTATATAACTTTTCTCAGAGTTTTGGTGCCATCGAAATGCCAAGTGAAGGCTTGTGCTTGGCCTTGTTTAAGTAAAGTCTGATGATGGATTGAATGGTGTTTCTCTCTCTGGTTGCTTTTAGGCTCCGCGTTTGAGCGGGGAAATGAATGGCATGGAATGTATTACCTGATGATGTATATGCTTCTTTGAAAAACATAAAACAGAACCCAGTCACAGACTAAGAACAACAATATAGCACACTGAACTAGTATAGGGTTAGAGTCCATCCTTCATTGCACTGATTTCCTTGGAAGGGGTTGCGGAGTCCACATAAATCCTGAAAATCATAGGTGAAATCCCTCATCCCTGTAGACAAGAGGGACTATCCAATGTTTAGGGTAACACTGAAGGCTTTGGTGCTAAATAAGCCTCCCAACTCACACCAGGAGTCACCCAAGAAGGAGAGGGCTCAGATCCACTCTTGGAGGGGGGCACAGTTAACACAAAGCACTGTTGTATGGCCACTGATGTCACCAGGCATAGAAAGGGATAAAGAAGCCTCAGAGAAGGCCCGAGCTGTTCTTACATCTTACCCATCTCAGAGCCAGGGCATTCTAAAATGGGTCTCTAGACAAGTTTTTGGAGTTCAGTACCAACGCTACTAGAAGTGGGGGAGAAATTCCATTCAATTTGCAGTTAAAGGTGAAGCTACACTTTCCAACACAATACGAGAAGCAAAACTCAGCCATCCTATGCAATCTGCACTTCTCTGAAGTGCACTCTTCCAGGCAAATATTGTGTGCAATGATGCGCATACCAGAGTAATGTGCACATAAGAATTCACACATTTGCAAAAAAGCAGACAAAATTGTGTTAGGGGGAAATTGTTTTGCAGAAATGTGCCGATTAGGCAAAATTGCACACAAATGTGTATATTAGAAGTTTGCACTAAAATGCTGGTGAATTTTCATGTGGACTTGCAGACCGAAGTGTAAATGTGGAGATCTGAACTTTAGATTGGAAAAATGAGAAACTAAGAGTGACAGAGTTGCCCATCGCTATACTACCTGTCTGAAACTCTGGGTAGTTGCTGTCTGTTGATAATCCCGTTGGTCCATCTAGCTCCATATTATCAACCCACTGGGACTTCTGGACAAGCTGTTTATTAATCATTTATCCTGTTTTGTTTGCATGCCCCCTGCCCATCAAAAGGTAAACTAAGAGCAGCTTACGATAACTAGCATTAAGAACAAATATAAAAGCAAGAGTAAAAACAACCTAAAATGCTCACCATAATACGCATAAAATAAAATAAATCAATAAGCTACAATAATGAAAGATTAGACAACATTGACCATTTAATGAGCATCCATTCTGGTTTGTTTGTAGGGAGGTTTGATGCTGTGTATCCAAGTGGGTTTTATCCCTCCCTATCCAGTGCGTTTCCCTATCACCTTTCTTATCACAGAAAATAATAATAATAATAATAATAATAATAATAATAATAATAATGTTTGTTTATACCCCACCCATCTGACTGGGTTGCCCCAGCCACTCTGAGTGGCTTCCAACATAATATAAAACACAACTAAACACCAAGCAGGTAGCCAGTCAGGAAGGGTGGAACCAGGTGAGCTCTAGGACCCCGATCCACTATCCCTCTGAAATCTACCGCTGAAGCGATTCACCTCAGTTGGGCTCATGGCAGAGCCAGCTCAGGTGGCTGAGCACATGCATTGCATACAGAAGGTCTCAGAGTCAATGCCTGGTGTATTCCCTTAGGAAGGGGTTAGATAGTGCACTAGGCAATGCAAAAGGCCACTGCCAGAGATCCTCAAAGGCCACTGCCATAAAAAAATACTTGACTAGATAGGTGAAACAGTCTGACCTAGTATATGGCAGCTTCTTATTTTCCTGTGGCTGTATTGAGACATACACACCATCTTTGCCTACAGAGACACGGTGTTTCCTCTGCCAAGGAGAAGGAGTTGGGGAGAAAATATTATGTGTCCTGCCATTGCCTTCTATGTGGCTGGTGCAGCTTCCATGTCATTTGGCTTATACCTACGTCCTAACATAGCCTTTAGAAGTGGTGCTTTCCAGATGGGGATGGACTCCAGCTACAGCCAGCATGGCCAGTCGTCAGGAATGATGTGAGTTGCATCGCATTCAGTGAACCTGCCCTAACACAGATAGTTTGTGATTTGACTGTAGGAAACTTATAATGGTTGCATCAGAAATGGCTCCTGCTGCTCATGGAGGCCACAAATGACATTGTTTTTGTGTCCGTATCTGGTTTTAAGAAACATTTTTGAAGACAAGAAGATTGTTGGAGCTTTTCTACACTAGAGCTGCTTAAGAGACAGAGCGAAGGAACACGTTTCACTTAATTAGTGGAAAACTGCAGGTTCAGTCAAGACTCTAATGAACACCACATTTTTACTGTGGGTTTCAATTACTGTAAAAGTGGATTGGATAAAAATCAGGGATGTGGTTTAGTACTTCCCAGATACAAATACAGAATGATCCAGCTGCTTGCGGTTCTTAGGTTTTCAGGAAAAGCAACAAATGACTGCAACCTCTTTGGAGCCACATCAACGAGACCACAAGCCATCCATCTTCTGAAATATCAAGGCTTCTAGAACCCCTTCAGAAGCCTATGTGGAAGAACCATGGTGTGAAAAACAAGTAAATATGCAGTGGAAACCATAGTGGATCATGGCATTGGAACTACAGCCTTAATTTTCCTAGCATATATTTTCCATTGTGTGGTGAACTAGAACACTGGGTTTATGTTGCTCTTCCCAAGTCCTAAATACCCTTAAGTAGAAAAATCTCACATTGGCCAAAAAGGAAACCTTCCTATTGTATCATTGCATTAATTTATCCTTTAAAAGGAGGAGTGGAGTAGAAAAAGGCATAAAATCAAATTTTAAATGTTTACTTGTATGCCTATAAAAACAGATTTCTTAAACTGAGTCCATATTCAGATACACTTTGCTAATTTTGATTCTGTTCTTCAAAAAGTCAGTAGCATCAGCAGCTGTATTTTCTCCTCTGCTCCTTAAAGCATGTAATTTTAGAATTATCCTGCAAATTCTATGGAAGAAGAGAAAAGTAATAAAGGGATTTAGCTGTTTGTGGTATCAAAGCGATTGCTATCTATAGGAGTAACATCTATAGTGAAGGTCACTGGTTACTTCGGAGTGCCCTAGGTTGGAATCTTAGTTCTCCTGTTTCTGGGAAGAGTATTTTACTAATCAGGCATTGAGGTCAGATAAACCCCTGTGCTTGGAGCAAGGACTTTACTGAGCCAGGGATACAGTCAGATAGGAACCAGTTAAGTAACAAATCAGGAAATGTGCACTGGGAGAAGATACCCTTTTCCCTCTCTGGTGTGTACGGAAACATGCAAATGCAACTTCAAATATTTCATACTTGTTTTCTATGATGATTTTGTTCTACTAAAACAAAACAACAACACAATACTATTAAAAACATCTTAAAAACCATTAAACACATGTAAAATACCTGTTTTGCCAAGGGGCAAATGTTCTTTTTGGATTTGGAACACAATGAACACAAAATGGAGTGAATGCTAAATATTTCATTAAATAGCTCAAAGAAAGCTACAAAGCATTGCAATTCTCTTACGTCTTTTCTGGTTGCTGGAGAACTTCTTAATTGACAATGAATGGACCCCTGTTCTTGGGACTTACATAGTTTTGGGGCTACATAAGCCACACCTAGTATTTATGTCACATCTGGTGTTTGGGTTATTTATGCATTCCCACCAAAATGAAGTTCAATTTAATGTGTGATAAGCAGTCTAAGACTAGTGGAAACTCCCTGCAATGCGAGTCACCACGGAACTCCTCACAGAACTTTATCTAGAAGGTTACCATCCCCATCTACTGCTGTCTCAGCATAGCTGGACATACGAAACTATTATAGTATGGAATAAATACATAGGAAACAGACATAACTACTTAAAGGCCTCAGGCCTCATAGGATCTCTAGGCATGCAAGGAGCATTGTTGCACATGACCTAAATCTCCTCCAGAGAACAATTGTCTTCCACAAGATGCCAATACACATCCCTTTGCTAATGAACCAAGCGATGACCACATAAATATTATTAAGTTTCCTCAGCAGATCAAAGCTTAGCTCCATCCTTCTAGCTTTCCACCAAGTGACTCCCATCTACTGGGCCAAGCCAACCCATGAATGGGAATTCTACACATAACAGAAAACTATGGTTTGCGTGGCGAGTTCCTGCCTCCCCCCCCCCGTGGAAATAAAGACACATGACACAAATATTTAGGTTAATGGGCAAAAAATGGACACAACTTTATTGTTACAGGAATGAGCGGTACTGGCTTAGGCATTGGTCCTAACCGACTATCCGGCTTCAGCCCAATTGCTTGAAGACCGGGAAGGGTTAACCACCAGTAGGGGGAGTCCTGCTGATGCACATGAACTAGGAACTCCCCCGGGGTCACTGCTCAGGGGCGTGCCTTAGGCCCTCACCTTCATAGGCTTCGGACAGGGCCACGCCCCCCGGAATCCTTTACCGGACTACCCTTTGATATTCGGGGGAGGTGATGGCACTTCCTCCCCCCTTCATCTACATGACAATACCCCTACCAATGCCTAACCGCCAATGCCGAGGAAGTTGTGACGATTTGCTACGAGGTAGGCAAATAACCAAGTGGCTGGTGCCAATTTGCCAAGTGGAAAAAATTCCTACCAGGCCCCTTAATGGTGACCAACCGAGGTGCATAGCAAGGTCAAAAGGAAAACCTAAAGGGTGGGAGGGTGGGAAACCCGATGAGCTGAGGCGGCAAAAGAGGGAGATCCCTGGCCGCGCCAGGGTGATATCACGCAAGCCACGCCCCCTAGGCCAGCTGATTGGCTGGCCAGGGGATGACGCAGCCAGGGATCCCCTCAATAGCGTGGAGGCTGAGAGCCAGCCCTCGCGCACGTGGAGAGGGCGTGAAGCCCGCAACTCCACCTCCTCTCGAGTTCGGAAGTGGTTTTCCTGTTGCATCTGAATCAGTCAGTAGTGGTTGGTGGAGCTCTGTTGCAGCAGCATGGCGGGGGGGGGGGATTGGCTGGATAGCCATGCACTGCCACATGCCAAGTTCCCTACTGCTCTCAGTAATCGGCAGTGGCCTGCAGTGTTAGGAAGACAGGGACCAATGGAGACCTACCTGCACTGACCCATTCGCTGCTATAGGAATTAGGCCATCCTTTTCTTTTAATCTTAGATAGCCAGACCTGTCAGAGAGAACTCCGTTTTTGTGACCAGCTTTCATTCTAGAAGAAGCCGATGGATGGTTGTAAAATTAGTGGGTGCAGCCTCCCCCTTTTCAGACTGTTTAGTTCCAATTGCAAAGTGTTTCTTAAGCCATTTTGTATCCGAACGCACACTCCCCGGACTCTGAGACTTAAAACACAAACAAAACACCAAAAATTTGAAAGGACAATTTTTTGAACATAATTCCAAAGCTATTTGTGGATTACTTTCCGTTTGCTGCTTGTAATCTGCATTCCTGAGGTAAGAGTGCTAAAAGGGCTGAGGATTTTCAATGAGCTAAAGGATTCTTCTGAAAAGGGCAATTTTGCTTGCTCTTAGCTTCTGTGTTTAGGCATGCTATGCAACAGAAACCACTTCTGTTCAACCACGAAATACACTTTATTTTCTTTGTGAAATGATCTTGTAACACCAAGTTATTGCCACTGCCAATAAATATATTGGTATATTATATTATTTTTATTTTTGTGCTTCTTCCTCTTCCTGTTACTTCAGTATTAAAATGGAATGTACTCCTTCCTTTTAAAACCATTAAAATGTATTTTCCTTCCCCTATTCGGCAGGTGCTCTGTGTGGCACAGTCAGAACCCGCATCTGTTAAAATTAAATTTTAGAGCTTTGTTTTCTATAAATTATGACAAGTTTGTGGTCACAAGAAAGCTTTGTGGGTCTCTCTCTGTTTCTTTTACAAAAAAATATTTCTAAAATAGACATTTTACCATTAGGCTTAAAAAATGCAAACTATCTATTTTCTTTCCTACATTGCTTATTCTTGGGCATCCCATTAATTCATAACTTGATGCACATTTGAAAATACATTTTAATTTTAGTGGGCAGCTTACAACAGCAATAAAGCATTAAAGGTTATTGTTTTATAAAAATATTCTACACATGAATTCCAGAAACTCACTGTATCTATCCTGTCACATCCAAACCATACACTTAAAGCACACTCATAGCATGTTAACAAGCATTGCTTCCCAAAAGAATAATGGAAACTGTAGTTTACCCCCTAGAGCTACAATTCCCAGCACCCTTAACAAACTAGTCTTGGTTATTCCTGTTTGTCTTAACAACATTTATGGAAAGTTCGAAACTTTGTGTATCAGAACCTACTGGCCTGTGCAGAGAAAATCTGCAGGTCATAGAGAACTTCACTTAATGTACTAACAAGCATCAAAGCGCCTCCTTCAGCAAAGGGGCCACCTTGGATTCCAGAGGTGCCATGGGGCCATACAGGTAAGAGGCAATCCCTACACAAAAGCTGTTTGTGCATTACTGACTTAAAATGCGGCTGGGTTCTTCTTTTTCTCAGCTCAGATCAGAGCTGATTTGGGGCAGGGGGATGCAGATAACTCAGTATCTCTTAAGAAACGTCAGGATTGATACAGGATAGATATGGATTATGGTTAATGTCAGATGCTTCTGAAACCAATGTTGGGAGTTTGCACTGGGTACAGAGCCCAAGAGTTGTTCCCTAAAAGCGCAGTGCCCATTCAGTGTTCCCTACTGCAGCTATCGCATCACATCACATATATAAACAGCAAAGTCAGTTCTTCAAGTGTGGTTTCTCCGTTGGTTGGTTGGTTGGTTGGTTGATTGGCATCCGTCAGGAGACAATGGAAGAGTGCGCCTTTGGGGATGAAGTCAAACCATAGCAGAGTTACAGCTCCTGCTGTGGCTGTAGAGACGGATACAGGAGAGGCATGTTCCTTTGCAGCTAGGGGCAGATGAAGGTGTTAAGTTGTGTTGGTGCAGGTGCACCATGGCATTCCTTCTTTCTTCACTCCTCCAAGTGGTCGTTCCTGTGTGGAATCATGTGTGGATTTGCATGCAGCCAAAACAGCATCATCTGTGCCCAAGAAGGAGGTACCAGCAGGCTGCAGGTGTGCTGGCTATAATGGAAAGGATCATCCTGTAAGTGGAAGCCTGAACAGGAGCAGTCCACATTGCAACATTTTGTTGCAGACCACATGTGTTTTTATAGTCCTATTTTGTTTAGCAGATCAGAGCTGCGTTCTGCATCCGCTGAAGCATCTTAACAGCTCTGCTCTTGATGTGAGCATTCCAATGTTAGGTACCTGAAAGAAACCAGTTATTCAAGTTGCAAAGGGATGGAGATCAATGCATCAGGAATGCGTCATCTCTTTACAAGGCGCCATGGATGTAGTTTAAAAAGAAAAGGATGCAGAAATAGTTCCATCTTTCAAAATGGGAAATATTTGCTGAAATGCAGAAGCTTAATTACTGTATTGCATTTTAAAAACTATTGATTCTTTTTTGGCTTTTCTGTTCCTAAAGGATGCCAAATTGCACTACTGAACTATTAATATTGAGGGATCATACTTAATTTTATTTCATTCAATACTAATCTTAAAAACACAGTAATTACTAGACTCTGAAATTGGCTAATGCTAGGTTTGTGCTGGAGACCATCATCTCAGTAAATATGCAAAAGCACTGGCTTTCTTTTTTTGGCATGGAATTCAATTTGTGGGAGCAAAGGCATAATTAGAGTTGTCCACAATGCCATCCCCTTAATGCTTCCAATTGCCTTGCTTCCTCACAAATTCTCCAGTTTACAACCCAAAAAAGAATGGTGGAATAATCAAGAGTTAGCAAAAGCCACAGACACTTCTTCGGAATAGCTTGTTGCAATGTGGTCTTTGAGGCTTCCTGGAAATAAATGCATGGAGGGGACTACAATTTCCATTCTCTCTGGAGAAGAAGGAAAACCAATGAATTTTTAGAGGACAAGTAATTAGACTAATCTTCTGGGCAATAACTGTCAAGTCCAGCAGTTGGCATCCTTGAGAAGCTTCCAAGGTCCCACTGCCCAAGGCAGGCTCCACATGGGCCCTTGACCTACTGCCTTTAAGGAGAAGGAGCAGTCATTGCACCTGCCCCCTCTTCCTGGGTGGCAGTGAGACCTGGGGTTTCCTTGTAAGAGTTGGGTCTTCTTTTGGGCTGCACTCCTCAACAGTTGCAATAACAGTCCCCTTGCCTCCATTTTTTTTGGCCACTTGGTAGATGAAAGCAATCAATAGGACGGCCACTTCTGCATCACCAAACACAGAACACAAATTAGGACGCATAAGGAGATTGCCATGTCTGACTTCACAGTACGAGGATCTCAAAAAGAACAAGGAATAAACTGGCAAAAGCTGGGGTGGTGGTGGTGGTGGTGGTGCAGAGGACATGTCTTTGGCTGGTTCCTTGCTGCTTTCATGCAGCACTGGTAATTGCTTTGCTGTGATGGGAGCAGAGATGGCAAAGCACATGAAGTGTATTTAAGCAAAATTTTCAAACAGCAGAGGATGCAGATGTCTTTGGACACGAAGACATGCTAAGCTGCTCCGCTGGGTTTTAAACAATGGAACTTAAAAGCTCCTACACATCAGTTTAGAAGTAAGTTCCATTGAGGTCAATGGAGTCCACTCCCACATAAATGGGTGTAGGATGGCAGCCTTTAAACTCAGGGAAAGAGTTTATCATGTGCTCAGGATGTAAGAAGGCATTAATTTCCATTCCAACCCATATTTGTCACCTGCAGCCCTGTTTCCGTTCCACAGCAGTCTGGCTTCTGGCAAAAACGGCATCATTCATGGTGATGGAATTTTACATAATTAATTATGTAATTACAGCTGTTATTCCACACCATTCATTTCAATGCCAAGGAAACATAATTCACATGTGGGGGTGGGGACTCATTAATTGTACTGTTTACCACCTGAAAACAATAACAAATACCAATTGCATTTTTTGGATTGATTTCTGGTCCAGACATGGAACAGATAAGTGAGCACCAGGAATTTCTGCTCCCATTCCCATCAGAATTCTCTGACATCCCTCGCTTGTGCTGAACTCATCCATGGAAATAAGTAGAGCTTAGAATTTTACCATGCTTACACAGTGGAGATACGTAGGGTCTGTACGGCCCAGCCAAAGTTAACCGCTTTCACATTTCGCCAAATTAAAAGAGCACAACTTTGCATTATGTCTTCTATTAAAAAATAAATAAATCAAAAAATCAGTGCAGCATTACACCAACAAGACTCTTCAAGCCATAACAGAAAGCTCAGGGCAGGGACTCGTGAAGAGTTGCAGCAGGCTGCTTCGTCTGAGGGCAGGTTATTTGGCTTCATCTCTTCAGCTGTCCAAAGTGCAGAAGAAGACATTGTGCAGAGATAATAATGCCTTCATCCTGTTTCCTACAGGGTTCTTTCCCCTCCTCTCTCCTGTTTCCTTAAAACACAGTTGTGTCCTGCAATGTAATGCATGGTGGGTTGTTCATAATTTATTCTTTTACCGTCACTGTCAGTTACAGATGACCTGGCAAGGGGACCAGAAAACCTCCAGGAAGATTAACGGTTGCCAGTTCTTAATGTCATTGCCTCTTCTTTAAACCAGTGCTGATGTTGGGAGCAGCCAGCTAGATGTCACCAGGCTTGAGCGACTCTTTTCGAGCAATAACAGGAAGAAAATCCCTCCAGAATGTGATTTAACTTCAATAGCAAGACCCTCTTGTTATCCGAGTGACCTAATTTCACTTTTGTCCCTCATTTCCCTGGTTGAAAGGGATCATGGATGATTGTTAGTAAACACTAATGAACTGCCTTTCCCAGCAAATGGCTTTGTGCGCTAATCCTGGCTACTGGCAGAGCCCTGCCTTGCAAAGGTGGACATTCTCTCTCCTAAGCTGGAGCAGATCTGATTGTGATAAGCCCTGCTGGAATTCCTGTCTGGGTGTTCTGTTTGACCTGGGTGGCAGGAAGAAGTCAGCGGACATCATTCAACACCCTGGAGTGTCAATTTCTTTTCAGCTGTGTGTGCTACGTTGGAGACATGCCCAGTTCTGAACTTTTTACCTTCTCTTCTAAGGATTTTTAATGGCAAAAACCATGACCATCTCTACCACTCTGGGAAATAAAGGCTGGGGTGTTTATTCATTTCATCTCATAAAATGTATATTCTATGCACGATTGTAAAAAGAAACCCCAAAGTGGTTTACAAAAACAGCAGGTATTATATTTGCAAGAAGTTACCGACTAATCCAAACATGGTTCTGTAAGTCGCACAACTATTTAGCATTCATTTCTGATTCCTTTTTTAATTTTATTTTTCTCATGTCTTTGTTAGTGCTGCCTGCAAACATGGCTTTACTTTACAATTTATTTCCAGGTCGCCATAGCATTGGAACATCCACTTTAAATAAACACCTGTCACCACCACTGGCATCTGTTTGTACATCGCCTTCCCAAAGTAAACCATGCTCAAGGCGGTTCAAAGCATCAAAATATTTTACATCATTCATTTAACAGTCACCAAACAACAAAATGTAAATAGCCATATATACCAGTGGTGGTGAAGCTATGGCACGTGTGCCAAAGGGGGCACTCAGAGTCTTCTCTGTGGGCATGTGTGCCATCACCCCAGCATGGAGCTGGCAGAAGGCAAGGGTGGTGCATCAAATCCTCAGCTCAACTTGGGCAGCCAGAGCGCCATGTGCACGGTGGATCGGTGCAGGAAACTGCGTGGCAGGAGCGGGATGTGATGCCCACCAAGGCGCCAACTCTCTCCAAAATGGGGGTTGCAGCTATTCTTTGGTCCGAGTTCTTTGGCTGCACGAGTAGGACAGTAAAGAGCCGAAATTTCCAAACTGGCCTGTCTGCTGCAGCGCCTTTGGGGCTCCTTTTGTTCAGCTGCTCCATGCGGGATGCCAAGACTGAGAAGGCGCCCTCGTGGCCAGGGAGGCGCAAAGGGAAGGGCCAGAAGGGGCACTGGTCCCATTCGGATACATGATGCTATCCCCCAAGTAGGTGCTCACGTTGTTTTCAGAGGCTAGGCATGGATCCTTGGACTTGTGTCCGAGTAGAAGAGCCTCAGATGGGGTGTCAGGGGGTGCAAAATGGAGCCACAACCCCCAGGGCGCACGTTTTCCCTTGAGGAGCCTCTGCTGTGGGTGGGGAGGGCACAGTGCTCTGCACATGCTCAGAGGTGCACTGCCGCCTTGGTGGGCCACCAAGAGTTTCAAGCAGCTGCCTTCCTTCTCCTGCTGCTACAAGGTTGAGGCTTCACATTAACTGTTCAAAAGCATGCCAAATGCAAACTTTTGCCATTCAATAAAAAGATGGTTGTATCAATGAAAGCTCTGTTATTGTGTTTTTCTTTTAAGACAAAATATGTATGAGTTGTTTTTTCTAAACTAAAACCTCAGAATTCAGATTAAATTGCCGTGTTGGCACTTTGCGATAAATAAGTGGGTTTTGGGTTGCATTTTGGGCACTTGGTCTCTAAAAGGATCATCACCACTGATATATACAATGAACTGATGTAAACTTCTCATATTGGCAAATATGCAGTAAAATGAAACAACCCAGTAGTAATTTGTAACAATAAAAATAACAACAAAAATACAAGAACTTAACCCAGATAAACAGAGAAAAAAATAATTCTCCAAAATGAATTCTTGCCCCAGCAAAAGCCCTTCAACCATATTGCACCATGATGATCTCTAGACACTCTCAACAGTGTTTTTAGTTGGAGTCATAGGAACACAGAGAGTAGCCTTATACATTGGCTCACCTAGCTCAATATTGTCTACACTGACTAGCAGTGAATCTTCAGGTTTTCAGACAGAGGGTTTCTCTTTGCCCTTTCTGGAGATGCCAGGGACTGAACCTGGAACCTTCTGCATGCAAGACACTCTGAGTCAGTCAAGGCCCTGCCCTCCCAGGCCAGGAAAGAGGAGACTGAGAGGAAATATGATAGCCATCTTCAAACATCACATGGAAGATGGAGGAAACAGAAATAACTACTTAAAGGCCTCAGGCTCCATGGGATCTCAAGGCATGCAACTCCCATGATTTGGGCAGAAAATGACAGTCTGAGCATGGTCAGAAACATCATTTCCTGCCAGGATCACGGGGGGCTGTCATTCAAATTGTGGAAGTCTCTGATAGCGAGGTTAGTCTTGGGTTCTTTCTGTAGCACTGCTATTGCCCCACCAGTCAACTCCATTTGTGACCATGATCCATGGTCCACCCAGTCGAGGGCCCTGGATTGCCTCAAAAATTATTTATTTTTCAAGTGGGAGTGATCTCAAATCTTCAACACACGCTTAAAAATATCTGTAGATCCCCAAGCCTCTATACAGCTCCAAGACACAGAGGTGATCAAGCTTTTGTAGGTGAATTTTAAACCTAGCTGGATGAGGAGATACGCATATAAATGGTGTGTGGTGCCTTTTCTGACTGACCCTTCCATTTGCAACATGAGAATATTAATACTGCCCTACCTTACATGCCTGTAAGGATAGTGACTCAGCAATGTATATGAAGAGAAGGAGTCAGAGAGATCATTTCATAACTTGCTGTATCTTTTAAGGAGTTAATAATCTAGCAAAAAAAATAGTTTCTTTTTCAGCATAATTTCAGCATCCATATATATTTCTGTTTCTTTGGTGTGGATTTTTTGGTAGCACAGTTACCGCAAAGATGGCATCCTTTTAAAAGCCCTTTAAATGAAGGAGATGACCAATTTGTCATATAGTAAGCCTTCTCAGATTACACCTTTTATTCTTTGGATTGCAGAGACCCTAGTCCAGGGCTTTGGTATTTCCCCCCAGTCCCTGCTCTCTGTCATGTGACTGCGGATGAATAGAATGGAATGGCAGGAGGTTAAATGTGAGAACGTTGTGTTTTTAGACAGCTCTTATGCTCCCTGGAAAAGTTAATTAGGAAGTGAAACCTTAAGCAGTTGACAGTGAGCATTGTTGGCTGCTAGTGCTGTGTGACAAAGACCACGGGGAGGTACTTCACTTTCTTTTGTAAACAGAAAGGTAAAGAATTTGCCCAAAAATGTATTGGTGAAGCTCTGCTTTTCATCATGGCCCAACCACACAGTAAACAACCGAAATAACTTGTTTTAATAAAGGATGGTGTTGAAACATTTATCAGCAAGCTCTTTCGCTTTCCATTCCAAAACCATGTTTGGGTTACAGAAACCCTCGCCTCGAAGAAACACAAACTGAAAACTTCGCCGTAACTTTTCCCTTCGGTTCAAGGTCAAGAAACGTTAAGGAAGCATTTGGGGGTTGAGGCAATCATACAATTCTCTCCCGGTCAATTAATTCCGTTTGCCCAAGAATGCATTGATTGCAATTGGACCGTTATGTTGGATTTCATCAGATGTTGCCATATTTCGTATTGCTGCTGACACATCAACAAGAAATTTCTCAGCAGACCAATTATTAAAAAAAGAAGTCATTTTCTCATATATTCTCCAGGTGTAATTCCTGCCTCTACACATGTGTTGTGTAGTGTAAATTGCTGGAAAAGGAATTAACTAAACAGACTTTGGGGGGAGTTTATGTAATTTGACAGTTAAATCTGACAGGAAGCTAAATGAGTGTAACCATGGGGAGAATGAATTTGCTCTCTGCCTCAAATTCTTCCCAGTGCAGTCTGTGTACCACAGTCTTCAAATGAAAAAAAAAACACCTTTCAAATATTTCAGAGGCCACAATAGAGGAATAGATTACCTCAGGCAAGCTGCTCTCCTTCAGCCTTTTGTAAAATGGAAATATTAACAATAACTCACCTCATAACAATATTAAAAATAACCCACCTCAAGACAAGCGCTGGCTTATCCTGCTCCCTAAACTTGGCAGAGACAGCACTGGCAGGAGAAATAGGGACATTCCAGGATCAAATCAGAAGCTGGTGCCAATACCTCTGCCATGGCCGTTACTGGACACACTGGTAGTCTCAGGGCCTGGGGCACCACATGGTTTGCCAGCCCACCATGGGCACACATATGTCTTTCATAACATGGAGCTCTGTGTGAGACCAAAATTTAGTGCCCTCAAATGGATCTTCTCAATTATGGATCTTCCCAATTTTGCGCCCCCTTGGCTTGGGACCCAGTGCAGGGGAACAGCCCTCACCGCCTTTAATCTGATACTGGGCGTGAGTGAGTGAAGCAGGCTGAGTGAAAAATAAACAAATTCACATCAAGAGTTTAAAAAGACACACAAAATCAGCAGACCCCCCTCTTATTCTTTCCACAGAGTTGTAGTTCCCAGAGTGGTTTAATAATCAATCCCTCTTCCCAGGGAATTCTGGGAAATGTAGCCCTCTGAGGGCTCGGCACCCTCATCTAACTACAGTCCCTAGTATTTGTTGAGGTAAAGCCATGACTCTAAATGGTCTGATCTTGTTTTAAATGCGTAGTGCAGATGAGGACATAGAGATCCCACACACACCTTGAGCAAGCTGAAAAACACTCTCAGTCATGATGATTTGAGTAGGTGGTTGGATTAAATCACTCCAGAATCAGAGGCGTCATGCATCTAAATACCAGTTTCTGAGGAGCACAAGAGAAGAGAATGCTGTGGCTCTCAGGTCCTGCTTGTGGGATTTCCATAGGCATCTGGTTGGCCACTGTAAGTACAGGATCCTGGACCAAAAGGGCCTTTGGCCTGATCCAACAGGACTCCCCTTATCTTCTTATGAACTAGGTTTATAGTAATAAAAAAACCACAGGGCTTCTTTGCATTTATTTGAATTGGAGATGCAAAGTGGTGGAGGGAATGTTCTTTCATATGCGGTAGACTTGTAAAAGAGTAAAATAGTATTGAGCAATGATCCATAATGAATAAAAAAAAATGGTTAAAAGTACTTTCCCAAAAAACCCCAGAGTGCTTTCTGTTGGGGATAGTTCAGACTGAAATTCCCAGGTGTCAAAAAAGGTTCTTTATGTATGCTACTACTGTGGCCCGTGTTTTGTTAGCCCCAAAATGGAAAAACGAGCGAGGTCCCAACCAAAGAAGAATGGCAAGTCAAGTTGACAGAACATGCGCAGCTTGCAGACTTAACACATAGAATAAAAAAAAAAAAACAAGAGCATACATTTGAAGAAGATTGGAAAACGTTTATTGAATATATGGGAAATAATTGTATACAGCTGAAAATGCTGGCAGCATTAAGATAAATTCAACAGTCTAAACAAGTTTTGATGAATGCAATCATGGAATACTGAATGATATAGTTTTTGTAAAATATGCAGGGATTTATGATATGTAAAATGAACCATGGAATGAGAAGAAGGGGAGGCATTGATAGCTTAAGGATGTAAAATAAGTATTTTAAATTGTAAAACAGAAAATTTAATAATATATATATATATGAATTGCAAAATACTTTCTGACGAATGCAATGCAGTTTGCACCACCAAAAAAAGGATTTGAACATAGTCCCCCAAGGGCATAGGCACAACTTGCTTAAAATGGTACTGGAAGTTCTTGCATTTATAATCCAAATTGCTGGCGGGGGGAGGGGGAGGAGAGAGACTTTGAAGAGCAGTCATTCATTCCGGGGGGGGGATGACTCTTAAATGTCCATGGCAAAAATTACCCCAAATCTCATACACACTCTATTGGCTGGACCACACCAGCTCTTATTAGCTTCTTGACATCCTTCAGCATTAAATGTTTATGTTTCAGGAGAAATGGACCCCCTTTTCTGGAAACGGCTTTGACCTCTGTTTTCATTCCCTTGCTCATGTTGATATCCTGTTGAAGAAGTAGAGAGTGGCTGCCTCGTTCTTCAAAAGCGAGCATGTTTGGTTTAAAAATAAAGAATTTCATCGGCACTACAGGTAGGAAATAACTTCTCTCAATATTTATATTGCTCACAGAACACCTGGAGAATTTCAATTCATAGCAAATTTGGAGAAGAGAGTGGGAGAAAACCATTCTTAAAAGATAAAATTGCTTCAGGGAAGAAGAAGACGAAGACGAAGAAGAAGAAGAAGAAGAAGAAGAAGAAGAAGAAGAAGGGCCCGTTGTTTCTATTTTTTGTAGTAGCGACTCAGCTCTTTACATGCTTTGGCACAGGGAAACTTGTGGGTTGTTTTTTGTTTTTTTTTAAGAATTGCTTTTGTAAACAGCAGTAGTCTGCCTTTATAAGCTTAGATCTAACGGAATGTATGCAACGTTAAACTGTTGCAAAGAAAGCATTTAAACCTTAAATAATCAACTTGATTCTGCCTACGGCATTTCTGCTGGCTGTCAGGGGGAATTTACTTTACTGTCGCTGGAAAGCAAAAGCAGTTAATTGTTTTCTATATTAACCACCCCAAAGTGAAATCACAGCTCTCCCAAGCTGCCACGTGCTGGAGTATTAATTCCCCAAGAGCGTGCTGAGTCACATCAGTATGTCGAGAGAGAACTGCCAGTGGGGCCACGAGAAGATAATTACTTATGTAATTAAAAGATCCTGCGTTGGCCCAACATACCCACTAAACAGGGCAGAGAAGCTGCCTGCTGGATTTCTGTAGGATTCAGTGTTCTGGCTGTGACTCCTTTGAATCTTCTCTTCAGGAGAGCTGTAAGCTCTGGTGTCTGCAGATGATGTCACACGTGGGCATCATGCTCTTGCTGACATGCCCACCAGCCAGGTAAACATGCAAGAGGAGCAGGTGTTGCCATTCCTCAGCAGCTGCTGGACGTATGAATGGCCCAAGAGATGATGCCTGTCCTGCTGCCCCTTCAATTCCCTCCCTCACCCATCATATTGCGGAAAATCAAATCACTACTACTACTACTGGAAGGGACGCAGGTGGCGCTGTGGGTTAAACCACAGAGCCTAGGACTTGCCAATCAGAAGGGCGGCGGTTCGAATCCCCACAACGGGGTGAGCTCCCGTTGCTCAGTCCCTGCTCCTGCCACCCTAGCAGTTCGAAAGCACGTCAAAGTGCAAGTAGATAAATAGGTACCACTCTGGTGGAAAGGTAAACGGTGTTTCCGTGTGCTGCTCTGGTTCACCAGAAGCGGCTCAGTCAGGCTGGCCACATGACCCGGAAGCTGTACGCCGGCTCCCTCGGCCAATAAAGCAAGATGAGCGCCGCAACCCCAGAGTCAGCCATGACTGGACCTAATGGTCAGGGGTCCCTTTACCTTTACCTTTACCTTTACCTTTACCACTACTACTACTATGCCATAAGATCCACTGTCCTGTAATATCACATATGGTATGTACAGTTATTTATGGTTTTATATTATTTTTGCTGTATAATGTGTGAGATCACAATATTGTATTTATTTGTATTGCTTAGAGCTTTAACTACTGATGAAGCCCAGGACGGCGAAACAAGGCCAATATTCTGGAAATCCTTGTCTTAGACTCTGTGAAAGGATTCTGTGGAACTGCTACAACCTTTCATGTGGATTGTTTGGACCTTATGAACAGACAGGTGGAATAGACACTATTACACGGATGGACCTTATGCATGAACTGACTAGAGAATGATCTGATCCACTGGGTCTTCTGCTTTGTTTGTTTGTTGAACTTTATGAGTTACTTCCGTTGAAATTTATGATTTGATACATGAATAGTATACCTTATTTATCTAAAAACACAGCCGGTTATGTCTTGTGTGTTTATTGAGTATGCTTTACGTGACCATAGGTTTGTTTATTGTTGTTTTGAAAATCAAATGGTGGCAAGACCCAACTGACTGACTCAGTTCAGAATATTATTATTATTATTTATTAAATGTGTATACTGCTCTTCATCTGTAGATATCAGGGCAGTTCACAATAACTGCTGCTTCTCATTGTTGCTCACACTGCAATGTAAGTCCTCTAGGGCACACCGGTGGGAGGCAGATCTCCAGAGTTTCAAATGGAGGAGAAATTCATTAGTTAGCATTTTGTCATGAGCTTCCCTAAATTAGCACTTCCTGAACCAATATGCAGATTGAAATACGATTCTCCTTTTAAATTCTCTCTTCTCTGAATTTTGTCATGCAGTTCACCAACCAAAGAATGCATACAAAAATGTGTATATTAGGGGAAATTACATACAAAAATGCATTCTATTAAGCTGAAATTGTTTGCAGTAATGTTTATAGTAGGCAAAATTGTGTGTGTTTGTGTGTGTTTATAATTTAAAAATCTATGGTATGTATTTTTTGTGTTTCTATATTATAAACTCCTCATGATCCTCGAATGAGGGACGGTATAGAAATTTAATAACTAATAATAATAATATATGAAAATGTGTATGAAAATGGATATGAATTTTCATGCCAACTTTTTCTGGTGCAAAATGTTTTACAATGACATGGACTGAACTTAAGATCAGGAAAATGAGAAACTGAAATGGCTGGATTTGTCCATCCTTAGCCAGAGTTCACTTTGTCCAAGATGGCCTAAAGCTCTGCTGGAATTGCTGCTCTAGTCCAGTGGCTCAAACAGCGATATTAGCTAGGAGTTCCTGCAACATGTTGGGATATGAACATAGCATGATGTCACTGTGTGAGGTCAATGTCAGAGAGAGTAGCATGTTTATTGTGCCATGCAATAATGTCTAAGTGACTGATGTGTGTGTATAATCACAAAGTAAGGGGAGTGCAAGAATTCTCACTCTAGTTTGATTCCTGCGAATGACAAATCGCAAGAACAAGCCCCTTTCTAACACTGCCATTGGGTACCCCTGCCAACAGAATCAAAGCTCACAAAATGGAAATAAATCATCATTTCCTTGCATATATTTCCAGGCACAGATGGTTTAAAAATATATCTCTGCCCTGTGCTCTGTGACATGCCCTGCTTGGTGATTTCCCAGACACTTCAGCTGGTGCAGGACATGGAATCCCCTCTTTTCATTTGGTTAGGGTTGCAGACAGGGCATTATGCTGGTGCTTTTCCAACTGGAAATGGCAACCTGTTATATGCTGGGGAAATGGAAGGTGCTGGCCCTCTTCACCCATGTTTTGCCATTGCTGGGCCACAGGCAGCCATGAAACAAGGGACAGAAATCATGTGTGAGAGCTAAGACTCATTAGTCAGCAGAGACTTCTTGTCACCCTGCAATATTCCAGCCTGACCTAGAAACCTTTGTCCAGTAGCACCTTAGAGACCAACTAAGTATATTCTGGGTGCAAGCCTTCGTGTGCATGCGCACTTCTTCAGATACAGTGGTACCTCGGGTTAAGAACTTAATTCGTTCTGGAGGTCCATTCTTAACCTGAAACTGTTATTAACCTCAGGTACCACTTTAGCTAATGGGGCCTCCCACTGCCGCTGCGCCGCCGCCATGCGATTTTTGTTCTCATCCTGAAGCAAAGTTCTGAACCCGAGGTACTATTTCTGGGTTAGCGGAGTCTGTAACCTGAAGCGTATGTAACCTGAAGTGTATGTACACTGAAGCAGAAGTCACCAGACCCTTATATATAGTGGGAGGGTGGGGTGGGGTTTTTCCCCAGAAGGGTGGTAGGAGATGGGTGATTGACTCAATGGGTATGGTAAACCTGTTAACGACACTTAACAACTGCAATTAGTCCTACAGAGAAAAGCAAGGGATAGTATGCAGATGACCGAAAATAGCTTTAGCATATGTAATGAGACAAAAATCCAAAATCTCTATTCAGACCAGGTCTCTCCATAGTTTTCCTACCACCCTTCTGGGAAAAAAACCCACCCCACCCTCCCACTATATATAAGGGTCTGGTGACTTCTGTTTCAGTGTATCTGAAGGAAGTGTGCATGCACACAAAAGCTTATACCCAGAACAAACTTTGTTGGTCTCTAAGGTGCTACTGGACAATTTTTTAATTTTTTAAAATTTATTTCGACCGCGTCAGACCAACCCAGCTACCTACCTGAATCTAGAAACCTTTGTTGCTCTTTGAGGCCAAAGAGAGTCAATGGCTGGCCTGATTTAAGGACTCATTTCAGAACCCAGAAACACCATGTCATCCAGTGAATGCTGTAGCCGTCTTCTGTTAAATGAGCCCTTTAAACCTGTGTGGATTTTGCTCTGAACTGTGTGATGCACTGCACACCCCATGTTGTCATGCTTGTCGAATGTAGGTCCTTGAATGGCAGATAATCTAATAGCCCTTTGGAAATATTGGCAGCTACTGTTGGCTACTGTTTACAATGTCTGCTTTTATTTGGGGCAAAATGAACACATGCCCCCATATATTAGAGGTCCAGTAATTTCTGATGAGGTCTATGATTTCTGCACAGCTTTTATAATGATCTTCTCTCTTTCATCTCTCTTCTATATCTTTCCCATCATCATTCCATCGTCAAGGAGGGAGAGAAATGAGCCTCGGTTCTTCTATTTATTTACATAAATTCCACTGCAGTTTATTGTTTCGGTGTGATAGGAAGGAGCAAGCCAATCTGATTGAAACGGAGTGATTACAAGCTCCAGCAGGACTCTTTTGGGTGGAGGCGAAGGTGGAGAAGGGAGATTGGCTGTTACATCAATCTAAAGACAAGCTATAAAGCTAAATTGTTCTTAAAATGTTGCACTGAGTTCAAAACACTTGAGTTCTGGGTGAGGAGAAAATGACCTTTAAAGGAATATTCCTGTGAACGTTGCTTAGATTGGCAGCGACAAATAAATGAACTGTTTTGTGAAGAAATAAGACACTAAAGATCATGTTTATCCTGTTGTTTCCATGACAACAGCTATGCTTGATGGAATATATCCATCATGCAAGATCCATGTGCATCTGGCTCCTC
Source organism: Podarcis pityusensis (assembly GCF_964106645.2). Lineage (NCBI taxonomy): Eukaryota > Metazoa > Chordata > Lepidosauria > Squamata > Lacertidae > Podarcis > Podarcis pityusensis. The sequence goes on along the minus strand of NC_138031.1, from coordinate 25,323,098 downwards.
AGTTCTCATTCCAAACACTCTAGGAATTAAATGTAGGTAAACTTTAATCAGTTTTATAACGACTGTAGTAGTTATAGAAATTACTTAACGTGATTTTTGCAGCTGCCTCAGCAAAAGGCCCAAAGGTCTTATTAGTGTTTTATTGCCACTTTCAAGGAGCCATTTTAAGAATTGTTTTGTACTTTGCGCACAGATGCCACCGTTGTGTCTTTTTTTAAAAAAAAACACTCCCTTGCAATGACATCACATTCAGATATTTCTCTCTCCTTCGCCCCAAACCCCCGTTCCAGGTTCCAAAAAGGTCAGTGTTCTCTCTCTTTTTTCTAAATGACTCTGTCAAACATAAAAATGAACCAGCGTTTGAGAGGGACTTGTATTTGTAATATATGGTTATGCTAGACTTTCTGTCAAAACAGGGATTAAAGATAAATGTAGCCAATTAAAAGAACATTTTCTTCCAGCTCCTGGTAATAGATACCTCATTGTGGGGTCCTGAAGTATGGCTTTCTTTACCAAGCGATATGGTTTATGGTATTCAAGCTGAACAGTAGAGAAGACTGTTTGAATTTCCCGAATTCCATTTAATAGCTTGAGAACAATCAAACGAAAGCTATGAAGAAGGTGAGGAAGAGAAGTGGGGAGGGGGGTGGGACATGCAATGTTTTCTTTGCAAAATGTTCTTGTCTGCCTCACTTCCTTCACTTCATCATTTTAGATAATGCTTCCCAGCAGTTCATGTGTATAAGCAAAACCTGGCTTTACACATAAGGAGGGGGAGAGGAAAAAATCCCGTTGGCACTGGATGAGTCAACATGCTGTAAGTTGTCCAACAAGGTAAATAAAATATTCTCTTCAATTAGGTAATTGTTTCCTTTTATCTTACTTTATTTGACAAAGCAGCTGTGCCCACAACATTAATTTAATTGCATATGACATCTGTGTTATCCTGGGAACTCCTGTGCTGGAGGAAAAACAACACCGCAATTGCACATGCACTGACTTTCCATAAACCTTCAAAGGGCAATATGGATTTGGTGCTGTCTTTAACACAGGGCTCAAGTGTACTTGCAATTTCATACACACATACACACCGCTCATGACTTATTTCAGGATTGCAAGCACTTTTGCCAATCGCAGGAGAAATCCGTGACCTCCAGGGATTCACAATTTGCCTCTTGCAACCACTAAGGATGGGGAGGAATTAAATCCGGTTCACAATTAAAGATGCCCCTACTCAGTTTCTGCTTTCTGAAGTGATGCACCAACCAAAAAACTCCCACTCTTCAAAATTTGCACTTTTCCGAATTTTGCAATGCAGTTTCCCAGGCAAGCAATATATATATATACAAATATGCGCATGGTAGCATACAGTGAGCATAAAAATACATAATGTGTGAAAGTAATATGCAACATGGGGACTTCTGGAGAGGGAAAATGGTGGGTGCCACGGCAGCGATGCATTCTGTTAGGGAAAACTGCTTTGCAAAAGTGTGCATACTGGGAAAATTTCAAACAAAAATGTGTGTGCTAGGAGAAAGTAAAGTGAATTTTGATGAGGACTTTTTAAAAAAGCAAACTGATGTTGAAATGTGGAGAAATGAATGTAAAACTGGAAGAACTATAAACCGAGAGAAACTAAAATCGACAGAATCGCCCATTCCTAGCAACCAACTGGGAAAGGGGCATTTTTCACCAAGCAGGCATTCACTTGCTATGCAAAATGCTGACGTTTACTCCTCAGCTCATAATCCTCTTGCCTGCCTGGCTAGCCATCTCTCCCTTATTTTGGAATACTTACAGCAGAATCCTGCAACAGTAAGATCCACACAGTTCAATGGGGCTTACACCCAAACAAGTCTCCACAGCTGCCAGCCCAGCTTGGCTTCTGCCTGAGACGACTCAGCCTGACATGGCCATCAGCCAACCCATCTGGTGTGGCCCCAGCCTGGCATCAAGGATGAGCCTGAGCAGTGGTGGTGGAGAGTAATATGGTAGCCATTGCTAACCCAGTGGCAGGAAGAAATAGCCAGGTCATGTATATACCTCTTTCTGGGAGGACAGTTGGGAGAGTGTTAGAAAGATAGCAAGAGTTCTGGATCCCCTGTTGTCTACATTCTTAATTTCTTCGCAATATGACGCATGCATGTGCTTGGTCTGAGGTCCTTGTGTGATCTTAGTCATTCATTGTTCTTGGGACTAATCTCAGTGTTTCCCATCTGTAAAATGGGGAAATGGTTTCCAGACGCTTAAGTCTTTCACCATGTAATGGGTATAATGGCTGTATGGGACATCATCATTATTATTCTTTATTGAATTTATATTCTGCCCTATACCTGGGGGTCTCAGGGCGGTTCACAGAATATCAGGGTGGTTCACAGCTATTCTCTGTGACAGTGGCGTAGCGTGGGTTGTCAGCATCCGGGGCAAGGCAAGTAATTTGCGCCCCCTAACCCGTGGATTTTAGCACTCAGAGAGCAGCTGCGAGTGCGAGCACACCCCCCCTGATGTTGCGCCCGGTGCGGCCGGCCCCCCCTGCACCCCCCACGCTATGCCACTGCTCTGTGATCTGATCAGCACGTGGGTTTTCCCCAATGCTTTCTGATTGTGGCTTGGATTATGTTGCAGGATATTAAGTGTGGATGGTCTAGCTTATGGTTACCAGATTTTTTTCAATGAATCCGGGGCCCCTTTTTTTTTTTTTTTTGAAGCTGAGTAGCAGCAGGGAATCAGTAGTAGGGATGGTGAGGCAAAAGATCCTGGGCCCAAGCACACATGCATATTGTATAAAGGTGCAAAGCCCTTCTTTCGCACCCTGTGAAACATAAATGTGCAGCGTTTTTAAAAAACTGGGCAATGCCCGCCCGCAACTCCTGAGCCTCCCCCATCAGTCAAAACAAAGGGGGAAGGGGGCAGGAGATCTGTACTGCTGGATGTCCCCACTTCCCCTTTGGCAGTGGTGGTGGCAGTGGCAGCCAGCAGCCTGGAGCCAGCCTGGGAGCGCAGTTGGCTCTGGCTGGCTTCAGGAGCTGCTCGCTGCTGTGGCGCCCGCCATTTTTCCCCTCCGGAAGTCCCCATAGGATGTGTTGTGCTACCAGGTTGGCTCTGGGCTACTGAGGCTGCCGCTGCCATGTTTCCCGGGGACAGATTTGCAAATCTGGGGACATTCCAGGGAAGGAATTTGTCCAGGGACAGATTTGCAAATCCGGGGACTGTCCCCGGGAACCGTGGATGTCTGGTAACCCTAGTCTAGCTTGGCGGCAGAAAATGTGTAAGCGCATGCTGTAGCTGGTTGCATTGGCTTAGCGCATGCAGGCCTGCCTCACCCCCAAGAGTTAGACACTCTACATGTGGCAAGCCATCTGTTGCAATATACCACATGAAGAAGTGTAACGTTACCACTAAGCCAGTGTTGCTTAGATGTGGGTATTCAGAAGTGTGGTGAATGCAAACTTTTCCATATGGCAATCACAACAGACAAGCATTCCTCCCCCCCAATCTGGTGCAATTTATACGGGCCGCCACATGGATGTTGCTTATGCTTTATGTCCCAATATCACAGCTGTCAGAGAAGGATATGCAATGTTCATTTAATCATGTTTTCATTGTGTATGTGTAGGAAACCATAGTGGCGGAAGAACAGTGAGTCAGCACTTGATGCTCAGAGCATAAATTCCTGCCTTGCCCTTAAATCTGCCTGGAATTTCCAGAGAATAATATTTGCATTGGCTATTAACCTCCCCACACAAAGACTTAAATATAACTTGCTTTTGTATATTTCATCCAGTTGTATAATTGCAGAGTAAAATATGGACATATGCACTTGCTTCTGCTATCTAGGACTCTGCCAAGTAAAAAAATTAGCTAGTATATACACACACAACCATTGCTGTAGTAATCACGATACTGGGCTGTGTAGCATATACTTTGGGATGGATGGCAGATGGACAGAAATAGACTTATAGGCCATGATCCAAAACAGCAATCATGGAGCACCAGGAACAGTTTTCCTTGAAACACCCACCTCCCTAAAATCCAAATGCATTTTTTAAATCCAAGAGGAATGTAAGACATTAGGGGATTTCTTGAGGAAATCTGATGAGATGTATGCTCTTTAAGACGGCTTGGGAAAGCAGCAACCTTCCATATGTTGCTAGACTACAAACCCCATCATCCCTGACCATTGACCATTCTCAACTGTATAACACAAGAGAACCACCGTTAAGGTCAAGGCTGACCAGCTGCAATAGAAGACAAGAACATTTAAAGGATTACTGTTTGTCTCCTTAAAGGAGAATTTTGGGTTTCCCCACCTGAATAAATTATGCATTCCCCCCCCCCTCACATTTTGCACAATTTATTCTGCTTCTGATAGTCATGGTTAGAACCAAGAAACAGCATGGCACATTGAAGACTTAGGCCCAATAGTACCCAATAGAGCACAAAATACCATATTTTTCCATGTATAAGACTAGGTTTCCCCCCCTAAAAAGTAATGTCAAAAATTAGGGGGTGTCTTATACACAGATACATCTTCCCTCATTTTCTTAAATCTGAGTCCCCAAAAATAGGGGTCATCTTATACATGGGGGCGTCTTATAGATGGAAAAATGCGGTAACTCTCTCAACAGTGTAAGAATTTATGCTTTCACATCAGGACTTTCCCCAAAGGCATGTTCTGGGTCCCCCCCCCAACTCTCCACAGAATATTTGGGGAGGTTGTGGGGTGCACACAAGTGGAGGAGTGGGGTGCGGTAGTTCTGATGGGCAAGTGTAAATCTTTGTGTTGATGGGATGTTTACATAGTGCTACATTGGATACATATAGTGCTGGAGGAGACTCTTGAGAGATCCATGGACTGCAAGAAGATCAAACCTACCCATTATTAAGGAAATCAGCCCTGAGTGCTCACTGGAAGGACAGATCGTGAAGCTGAGGCTCCAATACTTTGGCCACCTCATGAGAAGAGAAGACTCCCTGGAAAAGACCCTGATGTTGGGAAAGATTGAGGGCACAAGGAGAAGGGGACGACAGAGGATGAGAGTGTTCTCGAAGCTACCAACATGAGTTTGACCAAACTGCGGGAGGCAGTGGAAGACAGGAGTGCCTGGCGTGCTCTGGTCCATGGGGTCACGAAGAGTTGGACATGACTAAATGACTAAACAACAACAACATTGGATGCAAGCCTAACTCCTGCCATTGGAAGCCTCTGGCACCTGAGATGTCACCAGACATTCCTCAGTCAGTTTCAAACCAATATTCACAATTGTGCAGTTGGCTTAAAGAGAGAGGGAGAGAGAGAGAGAGAGAGGAAGAACCTGAGGATTTCAGGAGTCTGAATCCTCTGGCCAAGACCATATACTGTACTTGTTTGTGGTCCTGCTATAGATTTGCAGCATCCTCATAGCCTTGGGGATTTCACCTTTAATTGCTGTAAAGGGAATTTCAGCAGATGCGTCTTGAAATGAGGTAACAAATCACCTGCAAATTCATTCTCTGTTGTTCCAGAGGGCAATGCTCAGGAACGATAACAAGTTTATTAATAGTTTATTAAAATTATCCAACATTCCTATCTTTATAACCACACCTTCATTACACACACCTGTTCAATTTAACCTAGTGATAAGAGATTTGGGAATCTGGGATGGAAAGAGGTGGAGGGAAATACATAGTGGATGAAATTATTTTGCCCTGCTGATGTGCATTAAAAAATGTAATCCTAACTTGCTAACTTTGTTCCAGGAGGGTGTTTCCATTGCCTGCTATGTGAAATGAAAACTCAGCTGTGTGGGAGTGGAGTTTTTGTTGTTCCATAGACTCCAGATGGAGTCTGTGTGTATATAGAGTCTTCTGTATTGTAGTCACAATGTGCAAGGTTGGGATTTTAATCAACTCCGCATGCAGCAAGCAAGGTTCCAATCTAAATCAGCCTTTATTATTGCTTGGGAGGCATAATTAACTCTTACATAGGCAGAGCAATCCCATACCTGCAGTGCACTTGAGACCAAAGAAATGCCACCTGCTATGTCAGTGGAATAGTCACCATATCCAATATATGTCTACAACCAGAAAACATATATATGATGTAGAAGTGACAGACACATTCACAGCACCCCTGGAAGCTTCTTTCTTTGGCGATCACTCATAGCCAAGTAGTAAGACTGTCCTCCATAAACACGGTTTTAACAGTGAGTCCGTAAGTGGCTGTGGAGGCTAATTCTGGATCCACATGTCCTTCCACAGTGGGGACATAGGTTTCCGAGCGGGAGTTGAATACAGTGAGGATTTGCCAAGCATGCCTTCCTCTTAGCTTGTTTCTCCCTTTTGTCCTGAGTTCAAGTGTCTTCAAAGCCCATAACATCTTTGGTAAAGGCTGTTCTCCAATTACAGCTCTCACAGGCCAGTGTTTCCCAGTTGTCGGTGCTTATGCTACATTTTAAAAGATTTGCCTTGAGAGTCTTTGAATCTCTTTTCCCAGCGCATGTCCCGTTCCTCAAACACTCTGCACTTCAAACGGGAGAAAGCTGCACTTGCAGAGCTCAGGCGATGCCGGATTTCAGCATCAATGTCTGCCCTTGAGGAAAGATAACTGCCCAGGTAGGAGAAGTGACCGACATTTTCCAATGTCACACCATTGAGTTGGATATGTGGCGCTACAGAGGGGTTGTTTTGTCCTTGTTGGTGCAGCACTTTGGTTGCCAGCATCAACTATAATGCTGTAAAGGCATTCAGCCAGGTAGCAGCAACAAACAGAGATGGGCGAATTGGTCTATGTTGTTTTCTCTCAATTTCTCATTTTTCCATAAATTCAGTTCTCCACATTTTCACATCAGATTTTTTTAAAAAATCCCTTATATATGCAAGTTTGTCTGTAATTTGCTTTAATAAACCTGTTTTTGCAAAGCTATTTCCCTTAATATAATGCATTTCAAATGTTGTCGTCACTAATACATGCATTTCAATGCACGCCTTACTTTAGTATATGCATTTTGTTATACATTCCTTGGCTGGAGAACTGCATTCCTTTGCTTTGCAAAATTCAGAAAAGTGTAAATTTTGAAGGGTGTGTGTGTGTGTGTTGTTTTGGAAAATACCTTTAAATGCAAACTGAATTAGATTTCAGCTCCATCCCAAGCGACGAGCAAGGATCCCCTGAGATGCACTCTGCAAAGCAGGTATGGACATGCTCTGGCAGTATGGTAAGCAGCCTCCCCATCTTCCCACACTTACATGAAAGCCCAGCCAAGGATGTCATGGGGTCTTCAGGAAGCATGCACACCCAGGAAGGCTGCAGACCATGAGGGAGATGACTTTAGAATGGGAAAAAAAGGACATTCACAAAATCTCTCTTCCTTCTTGAATGTAAGAAACCTCACACCCCACCCAGGAGGATTTCACCGAAATGTTCTCTCCCTGTGAATCATTTTTGAATGCAGTGTCTTTTTGCATTAATTGATGGAGAAAGGTAAAAAGAAAATGTAGAAGAATTTTTCAGCACAGTGGTAGAAGATAAATACCGAACACCAGAAAGTATGGTAAATGCTGAGATTGTTACAGTTTTGGAGTAATTTCCCGGGGAAGAAAATGAATTGTCCCATTGCTCCAGATAGATTTGACAAGAAATGAGGAAGGGCAGGAAACAATCTTTCTGTTGGCAAGGAAATAGGCAAACAGGCTTCCTTTCATAATTACTCATCCTATTATTGCAAGTGATTTTGTCACCCAAAGGACACAAAAGGCAACTGTCATGGTTAGCCATGAGACAATGATGCAGGCCTAGTTATATTAATTTTTGAAAAATTAACAATCTGAAAACCCTCTCAGGGTTTTCTCAGGGATCTCACATGAAAAGCAGTTATCATTTGAGATAGTCCTTTCTTGAAACACCTGGGCCTCCCACACTATTTAAAGGAATCCTTGAGGATCTAACATAGGCATTTAGGAGAGACTCTGGCTACGGAGAAGGTGAGACTCGGAAACATGGAAGAAATGTTATCTGTAGTTGGTGGTGCTTGACTGAAAGTCCAGAATTGCAAAGATAATGAGCCCATCACAATCCTACATGAATTCATGAGCTTATAGAAGGCCACTTGTCCAAGAGCTTCTTCTGACTCTTGCCAGAGTAAAAATACTTGGAACATAGGAAGCTCCCTTATACCATGTATTGGTCCATTGAGCCCAATATTCTCTGAGGGGCTGTGGCTCTCCGGGGATTCAAACAGAGACTTTCTGGGGTGTCACAGCACCGATTTCCTGACTGTTTCCACTATAGAAGTCAGAGAATGAACCTGGGACCATTTGTATGCAGTGTATACTTGGCCCAGGGGGAGGGCAATCAGGGAAGTTTGTCCCGGGCCCCCTACAAAGCAAGGGACCCTTCTGCATAATTATGGTAGTGGCAGCTTCTTAATTTGGTGTTTTATGGGGTTTTTTAAAAATCTGTTTTTGCTACCACCATAGGAAACAGTAGGGGTGTAATTTCTGGTGACAGACACCCACCCTCAAACACCAGTACAATGCTACATTGTGACATAGAATTGTCCCAACATTTTTTTTTCTTATTTTCCCCCCATTTCTGATATGTTTTCAAGTCCTTTTCCTGGGCAAAACCCACAAAGTTTTGAAGCCTGCATTCTTATTTTTCTGTGAAACATGGTTGCAGCCATATACTTCCCACTGGCCAAAGGCAATGACCTGAATTATTTCTTCAAAAGAAGAAAGAAAAGAAAAAGCCAAAACCCACCATCCTTTTGATTCTCCTCCTGGCCTCATTTTCTACAAGACCATTTGATTGCAAATTATTTGGGGTTGATATGATTTATTGAAAGTCATAGTTCTTGGGGATAGAAATTCAGTAGAAATCCAGCAAACCAAGTACCATTATCAGACAAGAACACATACGGTATGCCAGGCCTCAAAAAAGATGGATTTCAAATGCATGATCACATGTGGTGTCAGATTTTCTAATGTGGCTATTTTGGGAGAGTGAAATTAATAATCTATGTTGTAGATTCTTAAACAAGCAGGTCAATTGTACAAGAGTATGTAAATATGTTAGCTTCCACTTTGCACCATTCTTGGACTTCAGTAACTGTTTATCCACATGAACTCTTTCTATTGCCCAGGCTGGGTTTTTTTTTTATATGTCATTTTTTTAAAGCCAATTACTCAGTATGCAAATTTATCTAAAGACAATAGAGAAATCTTCAGCTTTCATTTCATATTTTACAACACAGAAATACTCTGTATATACTTTCTAAAAAAATCATTTTGTGTTACTTTGAACAATATAAAGGTATGGTCTCCAAACAATACCTTATCCCATAAATTACAGATACTTCTTTTTTAAAATGAAAATATTGTTCAGTTGATTTGACTAGTGGATGGTGACATCTTTGATTACTCCCTGAAGCATAATTTCATGCAAATTTGTTATGGCTTCTGCAAATTCCTTTATTTCTTCTGATACTAGGAATCTTTTCTTTATCGTTGAGCATGGATTTTTTTTCCAATTTCCACTGTTCAAAAGCTCTACATAATGTATGTGCCAGTACCAGATATTATCCTGGCTTATATTCAATAGTTAAAACAAAAAGTTGAAGTTGAGGGGGGAAAGTCTGTGGGTACTGCCATCTCTTTCCTTCCAGAGATTATACTCAGTTCAACAGATGAACACATGAAATGTTTTAACAACCATAAACTGAAGCCAGATCTTTCTTTCTTTCTGTGTACATTGGCACTTGGATTCTGCAAGGGCCATAGAAGCAAATGACAGTGGTCTCCAAGAATGATTGTATCCCTACAACAGATTGCTCTTGTTCCTTCTTCAGAGCCATGAATTGACAATTTGTCTTTTGTGCTCTCTTCACCTAGCAGAATTTGCCCAAAACCAGTTATATATCCAGTGCAGAAAAATATTTAGCATTAGCCAATGGAAAGTGTTCTTTGTCAATATGTTGGTTCACTTTCTGAACAAGATATGGATGCACAATCCATTTACTAGCAAGAAATATCACCCTATTTTCATTGTGATGTCATACATACACAACACACACATCAAAGCAGGCTGCTGGGCATGTCTTCGTTTCATAGGGTGTGCTTATTCAGGATCACCACCAATCAGTTGGGGGGGGGGGGGACTCCATTCTACAATAATTTTGAGCATTGCATCTTCAGAACTAAAATCCTGAAATTTTTTCACCAGAGGAGGAATTTTCAGCATATAGCTCTATGGTCATCATAACAAGCACGGGGTTGCTGCACATCTGCACAAAATCTGTTCCCCATTATCTTATATAAATGGCTGGCTGTTCATTGCTCATTTTAAGGACAAGCTGCAGGAGTCATTATACTCCTTCATCATGTGTGGGAGGGGATATCAAGACTGCAACTTCGTTAACCAAGGAGTTGCAGTGATTGGAGAAGTCTCGGAAGCATGGTGAAGCCTTCTTATCCTAGTAGGTACATAAGACTGATACAAGGAAAAAACCCAACAATTTTGGGATTCTACTCATTTTGTTACCCATATGTTAATTACATTTGTTTCCTTACTGATTTGGTCCTAGTTCAATCATTTCCATAACTGCTGTTCATTGGCAATCCAGTTTTTGAATCTGTCAGTTTCACTGCTCTCTCTCTCTCTCTCTCTCTCTCTCTCTCTCTCTCTTCCTCACTCCCTATATAACCTTTCTATGACCCATACAGGCTGTTCTGGAGCTCCAGTTCAGCCCAATGAGTTCCGAACTAAATGAATGAATTATGAATGGAAAAGTCATTCAGAGCTTGTTGGGTTGAGTTCCCATTCACTTTCATAAATAAGTGAAAATAACAGCACTCATTCACTACCCCACCATGCACACCCTTGGTTCCCGGACTTGCCCATTCAACGAGCCAAGTTTGTTCAAAGGCTCTGAGGTCTGATGTCATAAAATATGTTCATGGTCAATTGATCTGCTGTGATGAACAGATGCACAGCATTACTGTTTCATTCCTACAATTGTATGCTCCCTGAAATACTGTAAGTCTTTCACATCCTTGTAATAAACAAATTCCTCTACAATTGACATTGATGAAAGAAGGTCTTCTGTTTCATTTAAATCAGTGTCTCAAAGGTGGAAGAGCTGGCACTGGTCAGTCTAACTCACGCCTGGCCCAAATTCTGTTTAAAGGAATAATCACCACCATAATAAAGCCCCCCTGAACGCAGATGGGATCCATATGGAGGAGTCCTGCTTCTTCTGATTCTCTTAAGGTCTCGTTTTTGTATGTTTTTCGCTATATCTCCCCAAGAGCATTTCAGTTCTGTTGGCACTTTATATAGCAGAATTAATAATGACATTCTCCTGGCACGCATCCAGTTGCGTAAGTTTATGGAGTAATTTTGTAATAGAGCTGTGAGAGTTTAGGAGGAAAAAAATTACCAGCAGGTGAACAAGCTGTCCACCTCACTCTTCTAAAAATTAAAAAAAGCACACACACATCTCCAGCTTAGCAAGCCTGGAAAGACTCTTGCCCCCAAGGTTTCTTTTGAGAATGAGACTATTTGAAAGAGGCAGGTCAACAAACCTGCTCTTTCCCACTTCCAGCTGCAAAAATCTTACAGTGTTTCCCATTTTATATTCCTATTTATTTATCAAATGGCTGAGCTGCCCTTGTCCTCACTTTTCCACTATACAGTGCCCAGCCCAGTTCCCCGCCATGTGAATAAAGGATTGAATGGATTTATCCCAAGGATCAGTTATCTCCTCCAAATGTTCTCCTGCATCCAGCTGCAGTTTCCCCTTCCAATCTCATCTGTAAACTAAAGGATGAAATTAAACTCATTGTACCCCTCTCCGTTGTTCTAACCGGCTGTAAAGCCATGCCTCTCTTTGCCAATCTGCCCCCCACATTTTTAAGTTCCAGTTAATAGGAGTGTTCCAAAGGAAACGTGGACTTCAGAATGTGCTTTCCCTTCATGCTAGATGGTGCTTCTCTCCTGCTGCTATCCTGAATGTTTTGAGATGACATCAACCCATGGTTGCCCACAGCAGACATCCAGGAACAATCATGTCAACCAAAGAAACTGCTGAAATTTCCATTAACCCAAGCTTGGAATCTCTTTGGTGTAAGGGTCTTAGCCCTGGCTCACAGATGTAATCACTCGATTACTCAATGTTTCCAGCCTGGCACCTGTGTGTATGAACTGTATCCCTTGAAAAGTGTTGCATTTGAGGTGACATTGACTGATGGGAAGGCTATGTGTGAGATGGTCCATTTACACATGGCACTCATCAGGTTGATTCTGCAGCTATCAACAAATGAATATGCATGTAGAAGTCTACTTTCATTAGGAGGGGGAGGCAAAAACTTCTTGTGGTCCTTCAGGGACCAATCCCAGAGCAGGGGCTAGTAAAACATTGACAGTTGGAAGTACTAGATCCGTTGCCCTTCTTACCATGTGCTTCGTTACAAAGGACCTTTATAGGACAAGACTGGGTGGGATGAGAGATTGCAATGGCTTGCTAAACAGCAGTTTGGAATGCTTCTGCTTCAGAGATGGGTAGACTGTGGCTCTTCAGATGTTGTTGCTCAGCCTGTCCATTAGCCATGTAGGCTGAAGCTGATGGGAGATGCTCCAACAACCTCTGGAGGGCCACAGGTTCACCACCCCTACTCTACCTCATTGGTCAGTGTCATGACGTAATACAGTCATACCTCGGGTTACAGATGCTTCAGGTTGTGCGTTTTGCGTTGTGCACTACGCCGAACCCGGAAGTACCGGAATGGGTTACTTCCGGGTTTTGGTGCTTTGCGCATGCGCAGAAGTGTCGAATCGCAACCCGCCCGTGTGCAGATGCAGCGCTGCAGGTTGTGAATACTGCGGGTTGCGAACATGTCTCCCGCACAGATCACGTTCGCAACCCGAGCGTCCACTGTACTAAAGCTCATGATACAAACTATTATTTGGAGTGGCAAAACTCAAGTCAGCTTTTACAAACAGGTTCCCTGCATTTTTATGAAGCTATGCCATGGATGTTTGTAAGTGCATCCTCTTCTAAGGAGATAAATAACTATACAACTTTTAAAAGACATCTGAAGGCAGACCTGTACAGTGAAGTTTTTAAAGTTTAACATTTCATTATGTTCTTATATTTGTTGAAAGCTGGCTGGGGCAACCCAGTCAGATGGGCGGGGTACAAGTACAGTGGTACCTCGGGTTAAGTACTTAATTCGTTCCGGAGGTCTGTTCTTAACCTGAAACTGTTCTTAACCTGAAGCACCACTTTAGCTAATGGGGCCTCCTGCTGCCGCTGCGCCACCGCCGCACGATTTCTGTTCTCATCCTGAAGCAAAGTTCTTAACCCAAGGTACTATTTCTGGGTTAGCAGTGTCTGTAACCTGAAGCGTATGTAACCTGAAGCGTATGTAACCCGAGGTACCACTGTATTATTATTTTTAAATTATTACCTCTTTGTTGATTGCAATTGTTTCTGCTGAGATCTTTCTGAAAAATGAAAGCTCCTTAAAACTGAGAGGGATGGGGAGAGACATCATGCACCCCCCCGCCATGTGGCTGCTGCCACACACCCCAAAATAGAAACAAAATAAAACCCTCCTTAGTGAGTTCCTTGCATGCAGACTGCAACAGTCACACGGTGAAAACAACCAGCAGCAGATTCCAGAGACATGGAGCGGGGACTGGCTTATTCATCACATAATGCCATTCCTTTCCTTAGCAAGAGTTTGTAAATGCTAAGACCCAAAGATGGAGCATTGCATTGGCAATGATACAATGCTCCATTCCCTGGGTCACACATGCGATTCAGCTGGGCCTGATGAAATAAAAGCAAAGCACAAATCAAAAAGACACAGGAGGACAAAAGTGAAAAGTGGATTGCTAAAGCACACTATAGGGAGCTAAAAGCGAAGGGAGAATAAAGCTAATGGAAAATAATTCTTACTTGCCTTTAGGGTTATGATGGTGCTCACAGGTGGGAAGAAGCTGATCAATCACTATATTTGAAAGACCAGCAGGAGAATATCTGATATTCTGATTTATTTATTTTCTGTGTTTCTGAGAGAACTCATAAAACAATTTTTCGAGGCACTGTACCAAAGAAGAATAAAGCCATAACAATGAGACCCTGCTACCATTAAAAATCACAATAGGTGGAAGATGAACCAGCAAAGAAAACCAATACAACAGCAGCACAAAAAAATAGCGCGCACAACGCAGAACTAAAACAGCCACAATGATATTAAACTGCTAGGACTGTTGGTAGTAATAGTTTCAGAGAGTAGCAGATTATTCTACCTGGTTCAGCCAATCCCCTCAGTGCAAGGATGGCTAACTTTATTTGATTCCTAGTGATCCAGTCAATGTTTAGACAAGATACGACAAACACTCACAGTTCCTCTTGCAAGGTCAAGGTGCAATTAATCATTTAAAATTTATTGCATTGCTGAATGAAAAGGGGAAGAACCATGGCCAATCTTCCCCCTGACAGATCTCCTGGGAAAGTCAGTTTTGTCTCAGGTCCGAAGCGCCCTGCTTCCTTCAGAGAACCTCATATAGTAGCCTACTTAAGTGGCAGGTGCTAGAGACAGGAAACAGCAGTGGAGTTCAGGGCCCCACATGCCATAGAACCTACCTAAGCTAAGGAAGAGATGCTGTCCAGTTAGGAGTATTGAATTGAGATTCAGCTTCCAGTCCAGTTGATTTCTCTACTTGGAAAGATACGGAGTGCTATTTTGCCCTTCAACACAGGCACCAAATTGTCTTGGGCTGGGCCTGCTTATCTCATCGAATGATCCACACTCTTTGCTCTTGATACTAGATCTGTGAGAAGGTATAAGATTCACCTGATATTCTGACAAAGTGTGAGTGAAATGCAATGAAACGTTGTTGGGAAATGGACAAACACCCGCTTTAAACAAGTACAAATAAATATAGACAACCAAAATTACAAAGGAAAAGCAAAATAAAAGTTTAAAAAAAAACACCCGCTCAACATTGCTGCTCATGCGTGAAACAGATCAGAATTATCAGAGGCATTGAAATATACCTGGTAACCACTGACAGTGAATTCTGACTTATTATTATTATTATTTCAAATCCATAAATATTCAATAATGGATTTATTAGATGGAATTCAATTACCAACCTGAGTTAGAGATTGACATTATGTATAGTAAATAAAACTTGGTAATCCAACTGGGACATTTACATCATATACAGTTCCTCTAAATAATTGACATCAACTACCCCCACACAGACTATTTCTCAGGATTCCCCAGGATTTCACAAAACAAATTTTTGATTTGAGCAATTAAAACTTACATTTCCACAGGTTAAGCACAGTTTGACTGATGGGAATGCAGTTCCCTTACTTCCCATCTGGTGGCAGCAAAGCCTGCAAATATAGGGTGGGAGGCCCGATGGCTCCTTCCCACTCTCCATTGTTTGATGCCAGAAGACTGTGCTGACGCTGGACTGGAGGAATTAGGAGTGAGAAAGTACTGAGTGCCAGAAAGCAGACAGAGATGGGGTGGGAAATAATTTAAAAGTGGGATAGTTTCATTATCTCCCTAGGAAGAAAAAAAAAAAGTCGAAAGTTCCTCAGTTGCAACCAGCTTAGTTCACGCATAAGAGATTGGATTAGGCTGAGATCGTAAGCGTGTCTAGTTGACAACAAGCTCCCTTGAAATCAACTGAATACATGCCTAAAAGAATGGATTTACAAAGGAGATCCATTGATGGGAACCCCCCCCCCCCACAGTTGAAGCTTTTTAAAGATTCACATCCCCTGCTAAATTTTGCTCCTCAAATAAGCTGTTTGCTCCAAGCACACATTAAGACAGAGTGCTTGGAGTTGAGCTGGCCCAGTCCTCCCAAGGCCACAGCTTTATACAGCTTTATATACTCTGGCAAGGTCCGTATAGTTAAAGCTGTGGTTTTCCCATTAGTGATGTATGGAAGTGAGAGCTGGACCATAAAGAAGGCTGATGGCCAAAGAATTGATGCTTTTGAATTATGGTGCTGGAGGAGACTCTTGAGAGTCCCATGGACTGCAAGAAGATCTAACCTATCCATTCTGAAGGAAATCAGCCCTGAGTGCTCACTGGAAGGACAGATCGTGAAGCTGAGGCTCCAATACTTTGGCCACCTCAGGAGAAGAGAAGACTCCCTGGAAAAGACCCTGATGCTGGGAAAGACTGAGGGCACAAGGAGAAGGGGACAACAGAGGACAGTGTTCTTGAAGCTACCAGCATGAGTTTGACCAAACTGTGGGAGGCAGTGGAAGACAGAAGTGCCTGGTGTGCTCTGGTCCATGGGGTCATGAAGAGTCAGACACGACTAAACGACTAAACAACAACAACAACAACAATATACTCTGGCAGTAAGTCCCCATTGAACTTAATGGTACTTCTGAGCAGATACGTTTCACACAGAGTAGACCCATTCAGATTATGTTAGGTCCATTAATTTCAATAGATCTGCAATGCTGGGCCAGATTCATCTAACCTGGTGCACTAGCAGGTAGCCAGCACAAGGACTCCTGCCGGTGCAATGGGGCTTCCCCGCCTTTCCTCCTCCTGCAGCTCCACCCAATGTGCTCTGGAGGGTCAGGAGAACCCCCCAAAAGGTGTGTGGGTGGAGGAGAGGTGAGATCATTCTGTCTGGCAAGCAGAAATGCTTCCACTGATGGAATGATAGTCTTGGCATGATGTTGAATTCCACCCAACGTCAGCAAACTTGAGCTAGCCTCCAGGTTATAGCCCTTTAGTGGGGTGGAATCTTTACCCACTTTCTGTTATTGAATGGAAGCCTAACTGCACAAACACATACATATTTAGCATGGGACATGACAATCTCATGAGCCAGAAACCCATGCTGAGGCAAGAGTCAGGAACACATCCATTCCCATTATAGCTGGTCTAACTTATAATTCCAAGTTGCAAGGGGTTATGGAATTGATACGAACATGTGTGATTGAGTTGGGCCACCACTACCGTGCATTCATAGTAAACTGCAAGGACAGAATCATGGCAAAGAAAGACAAGAAGTGTCTTTGCAAGCCATCTAAAAGTCAACACTGATGGCACCTCATGGACCTCTCTGGGGAGGAAGTTCCATGATCACAGAAATAGGGCCTTTTTTGTGACCCAGTGCTAGATTTTCACAGGGATGTGGAACCCTCAGCAACTCATCTTAGAAAGCAGGGAGGAGGCTGATACAGATAGAGTTGCCAGGTCTCAGGCTTCAGAGTCTATTTTGAAGGTGAGAAGTTCAAGTCTCAGGGCCATCAGATTCCCTCAGGTTACTGCTTTTGATCCCTTGCAGCTGATCATGCAGGGTTATAGATCTTGTGGGGAGTCTACATGGGTACTGCAGGCCCCGTTGCAGAGGTTTGCTCTGAACCTCTGGGAAGCCAGAAGTTGTAGCATGATCATGTCACCTGGTTCTTCATGGGTTAAAGGGTTACTTATCCCTCTGCATTTACAATGGATATGTTTGGGATATTTTTGCTTGCCAAGAAAAGAGAGCAATATAGTTTTTAAAATGCTGAGTTGTATTCTGCTTGGTGCTAAGCAGAACATCCCATCAGTGCAAGGAATTCTCCTGGTGCAATGCAACATTCTCCCCCTCTCCTCTGCCATGCACCCCCTGAATCTGTTCTGGGGTTCCCCCTCAAGCCCTCCAGAGCAAATTTGTGAATGACATGGGGCACACACGGCAGGCAGAAGAAGGATAATCCTGTTGATCTAGTACCAATTTTAATTGTGAACAAGGGCAGAACTACCAAAGCAATTTCGTTTTTTAAAAAATAAGATTCTCAAGTGCCTTATGTGTGTCCTTGGTGGAAAGGCAATTCATAATCTTTCTAAATAAATACAATATATACAAATAACAGTGCTTCTCCTTGCCCCCTTGAAGATTATATTGAACTGGCTGCTAGTATTTTTATCCACTGCATTCTTAGTTTGGGGCTTCAGCGTGCAGGGAGAGGATTTGAGGCATTGGTGAAGATTTAGTTCTTAAAACAAGCCCATTGCTTGTTAAATCAGCCTGTTTCCTAAGGGACACGGCTACTAGTCTGTCTTCTAAAAGAATGTATTAGCAACAGATGTTTTCTCAGTAGTATTATGGAAAATATTTTTGCTCTGCAAACAGACACGATTCTCTGGATTTGGTACAGCTTGCTTTGCTCTGTTTATGGGTATGGTCTCTGGCCACAGAAGGTTTGATAACAGCACATAGAAGAAATAGCTGTTGCTGTTGGTTGTATAAGGGAAACCTGACTCCTGTCTTGCGGCCACATTACTGTCTTGAATGCACAGCTGACGTCTCCATCTTCTAATATGCAGTCTATACAACCGGGCCACAAAGCTGGGTGGCGAAGGCAGAGGCAGTGCAGATTCCTCCTGCAAATTCTTCTTTCCCAAAGCACAGTTTTTGCTTTCTGTTTCACATGAAGCTGCCTTATCTGGGTTAAATTATTTGTTCATTCAGTCTGATACTGTCTACTCCGACTGGTAACAGCTCTCCAGGGTCTCAGCAGAGGAGAGTCTTTCCCATCACGCGTCACCTGAGCCTTTTAACGGTAGATGCCAATTGGCTGTTGATACAGACAGCTGAATAGTAACATGCACACTGTGACCTGCTCCTAATATTTTGCAGCAATTGTCTATACACCCTATGTTTTGTACCAATAAGTGTAAATACAGACTTTCTGCTTTCATGCTAATATAAAGCTGCCTTATCTAACGCCAACCTATTGTGCAATCTAGGTTGATATTGTCTACTCTGACTGCCAGCATCCCTCCCAGGCCTCTGGTAGAGGTCTTTCTGTATCAGATCATTTAAATCATGAGTAGGCAAACTAAGGCCCGTGGGCCAGATCAGGCCCAATCGCCTTCTAAATCCAGCCTGCGGACGGTCCGGGAATCAGTGTGTTTTTACAGGCATAGAATGTGTCCTTTTCTTTAAAATGCATCTATGGGTATTTGTGGGGCATAGGAGTTCGTTTGTCTACTTTTCTCTCCCCCCCAAATATAGTCTGGCCCCCCACAAGGTCTGAGGGACAGTGGACTGGCCCCCTGCTGAAAAAGTTTGCTGAACCCTGGTTTAAATGGAGGTGCCAGGGAAATACCACAGCTCAGTGGTGGGGCATCTGCTTTACACAAAGAAAGTTCCAGGTTCAAACCCTGGCATCTCCAGTTGGAGCTGAGAGAGTACCCCCTCAGAACCCCCATATTGCTGCTTCTGGTTGGTGTAGACAATCTTGAGAAAAATGGACCAATGGTCTGATTCAGTACAGGGCAGATTCCTTTGTTCTTCAGCTGTGACTTCTCAGGCAAACAGACTTTGTGGCTGCAAAATACCCCAAACGGGGAACTGTGCATCTCCTCGTACTCAGATGCCTCATATAACAAATGAAACCGCTTTTAGTCATACCCCAAACCTTCCAACATTTCTCCGATGAAAATAGGCACATCCTATTCAATAATAATAATAATAATAATAATAATAATAATAATAATAATACCTCACCCATCTGACCAGGTTGCCCCAGCAACTCTGGGCAGCTTCCAACATATATAAAAACATAATGAAACATTAAACATTAAAAAAAAAACACCTTCCCTATACAGGTCTGCCTTCAGGTGTCTTCTAAAGTTGTAAAGTTACTTATCTCCTTGGATCCAGGATGTATAACTCCATACCCACCAACATTTCTCCGATGAAAATAGGGAAGTCCTAAGGGAAAGCTGGACATTCCAGGATCAAATCAGAAAGCGGGATGGTTTCTGTAAATCCAGGACCACCCCTGGAAAACAGGGGCACTTGGAGGGTCTGGGAAAAGTGTGTTTTCAGTGTCAAACAGAGCCATAAGCAGACACCTGGGCACCTGCTATAGAGTTTTAAATCTGCATTCCTTCTTCAGTATACCTGAAGGAGCATCTCCACCCCCATCGTTCTGGCCGGACGCTGAGGTCCAGTGCCGAGGGCCTTCTGGCGGTTCCCTCACTGCGAGAAGCAAAGCTACAGGGAACCAGGCAGAGGGCCTTCTCGGTAGTGGCGCCCGCCCTGTGGAACGCCCTCCCACCAGATGTCAAAGAGATAAACAACTACCTGACATTTAGAAGACATCTGAAGGCAGCCCTGTTCAGGGAAGTTTTTAATGCGTGACATTTTGATGTATTTTTAATCTTTGTTGGAAACCCAGTCAGATGGGCGGGGTACAAATAATAATAATAATAATAATAATAATAATAATAATAACAACTACTATCTCCTTTAGAAGGTCGCATGGAAATGAGAGCATAGGAAGGACCCTGCCAGATCAGACTATCCAGTCCACTGTCCTGTTTCTGATTGTGGCCAACCAGATGTTTCTGCAAAGCCCCCAAGCAGGTCTTGAAAGCAATAGCCTCTCTCCTTTTCTTTCCAGCCCCCCCCCCCCCCATGCAGAACTGATATTCAGTGGCATACTGCCTCTGGCCAAGAATATAGCCATCATCCTTAAAGTCCCACGGTTATTACCACCCAGGTTTTAGATTGCTTCTGTGCTATTCCCCCACCAACCCCCGATGCTGTTTTATCGGATCACTTTATTGTGAAACCAATTTAAAGCTGGAAACCCAATCATGTGGTTTATTGGGGTGGGGGTAGTTGGTTTTGTTTTAATCTGTGAACTTGGTTTCTTTCAGTAACTTCATAGCTGATCAGCTTCGTTGACCTGCATACCTGGTTTCTGTTAAACAATCAACTGGATTGTAAAAGGCATATTTGGGTATTATGTTAGGCTTGAAATGCCACCAAGTATATTCTGTTTCTCAAACTCCCAGCTACATGGGATCTTTCAGTGATTTGAATGTCTTTGGAATGGAGAAGACATAAAAAGAGCTAGATTTACTGATAATTTGATATTTGGAAACATCCTTTCAGGCTATCAAGGGAAGAAGGTATAGCTGCCAAAATAAAAATTTAAGACATCAGAAGTGCTAGCTTTCCTATTCCCCATGAGAATCAACTGTTTAAAGCAGAAAAGAGTTTTATATCCATTTGTCACCAAGTATAGATTTTAAAAACAGTTATTTTTAAAGGAAATTCTTGTCTTTCTAAACTCGTCTGAAAACACATCTGACTATGACTTCAGGAATTTTATCTCCCTTGCTATCAGTCTAGTCTTAAACAGTGAAAAACTATGCTCACACATCTCTAACCAGGCAATTCTGATTTGCTTCAACTTTTGCCAGGCAATCTTCCCTCTCCCCCTTTTTTATACAGAATTTTTTTATCACTGACTCCATTGGTTGTCAGGAAACTCCATGCTGCAGCCTTCACCCTGCGAACGATCTACATTCCAAACCTCAATCAAAGCAGAGGAAAAATGATCAGATAAGTAATGGCACAGAGTGCCAACAGACAGCAGCTTTTATGTTGGTATGGCTATATGAAGTAGGGACATTAGCAGTAATAGTTCCAGGCAGAACAAAACATGCTACATGCATCATTGTTATCCAAGACTCTCTAATAATTGTAAAACTTGATTGTATTTTCCAGACTGTTTTGTTTTATTGTTCTTGGAGCAACCCAGTTATTGTACTTTGAAACCCTTTTGCTCTTTCACTGCTATGTGTTTTCTGTAATTAGCATAGCTCAACATCAAAAAAACTAAGATCATGGCCACTGGTCCCATCACTTCCTGGCAAATAGAAGGGGAAGAAATGGAGGAGGCAGTGAGAGATTTTACTTTCTTGGGTTCCATGATCACTGCAAATGGTGACAACAGTCACATAATTAAAAGACGCCTGCTTCTTGGGAGAAAAGCAATGACAAACCTAGACAGCATCTTAAAAAGCAGAGACATCACCTTGCCGACAAAGGTCCGTATAGTTAAAGCTATGGTTTTCCCAGTAGTGATGTATGGAAGTGAGAGCTGGACCATAAAGAAGAGAAGACTCCCTGGAAAAGACCCTGATGTTGGGAAAGATGGAGGGCACAAGGAGAAGGGGGCACAGAGGATGAGATGGTTGGACAGTGTTCTCGAAGCTGCCAACATGAGTCTGACCAAATTGCGGGAGGCAGTGGAAGACAGGAGTGCCTGGCGTGCTCTGGTCCATGGGGTCACGAAGAGTCGGACACGACTAAACGACTAAACAACTAAACAACAACAAAACCCCTACCCCACAGCAAATCTTTCTTTTGGGTATTGGCTGTACCTCAACATTCCATTGATAGCCACTTTATCTTTTCTCTGGCACCATTTTTGGATCACCTTGGACATTTCAACCTGTGTGTTCCTGCTCTATTCCTTGCAGTTTAATTGCTTCCAGACATATGTATTTACTTGGGCTGTTTAAGTGTCCATTTTGGTATGCCCTTTCATTTTACTGTGGCTCAATACCTGAAAGCTCCATCTTAGAATCACAGAAAGTGTAGTGTTGGAAGAGAGGAAGGTGTTGATGGTGAGAAGGGGAAATGGCATGCTCCCGAGGGCTTGTGATAGTTGTGCCCCTGCAGTGGTGCAAGCCTTGGCAAGTGACTAATCCTGCCATCCCCTGCCATGGGCCCTGCCTCCTAGCAATAAAGGTGGTGGTGGGGAAGTAATATAATGAAATAACGTAACAGCAAAACAACGTGGATGAGATAAAGAAATAAAAACAACCAATCTCAAAAGATCTCGACTAAAAATGAAAATAAAGTTCACCTTTTTGGGGAGGTCATTCCAGATTCTGGGTGCCACAAGAGAAGAACCCCTCTTGTTTTGACAGTAAATATCCCCTGACACACAATGCTTTTCATGTTCAGTTTCTGATAGCCCTGGCTCAGCCTCTCCTCAAGAGCCAGTGTGGTGTAGTGGTTAAAAGCGGTAGTCTTGTAATCTGGGGAACATCTGCTCCTCCACATGCAGCTGCTGGGTGACCTTGGGCTAGTCACACTTCTCTGAAGTCTCTCAGCCCCACTCACCTCACAGAGTGTTTGTTGTGGGGGAGGAAGGGAAAGGAGAATGTTAGCGGTTTTGAGACTCCTTCGGGTAGTGATAAAGCTACCAGGATATCAAATCCAAACTCTTCTTCTTCTTCTCCTTCTCCTACATTGTATACATCTCCTTAAACATGTCCACATTTAACTGGGTGCCAAGTCTGGAACCCACCTTTCTGACTATTCTGAGCAGCTCTTTTCCCCACATTGATAGGGCAATTGATGGGAGGGCATGGTGCTCCCAGCTCTTTTCTCTCTCTCTTGAAGATGTGGTAGGCATTTCTGTTCTGCTCTGCCCACCCCATGGACAGAGCCAGTACAGCTTTCTAGCCACCTACCAACCTACTGGCTTATTGAACAAAATATCTGGTGCCAAATCTGTGGTAAAACTGTGAGATGGACAGGTGAAGTTTCTGGCATTAGGCAACCCTAATGATAATATGTTACTAATGGAGACAAAAACAATAATCTCATCACATTTCCTAATCTTTTCAAAGCACACACCAAGATTCCCAGTGGCAATCCTATACTTCAACATCAGAATACAGGTGCAGTAGTGCAATTTTCCATATACACAATAACATGCCTTATCTTTGAATCATCATCCTCTTTCAGAGAACCGCCATGATTTTCTGGTTTCATTAAAAAAATAATTATGTCAGATTACCAGATTTATAAGATACTCTTATATTATCCAAGCCTCAAACTTTGAAAACATATATTCCCTGTGTGATCTAATAATTCTCAAATGTAAATTAATCTTTAAACGACTCTCAAGAAAGTCACCTTTGGAAAGCAAAGAAGCATGAGAAAATCTCAGCCCGAAAGTAATTTGGCATAATAATATGCATTCCTGAAAGCTGGAGCTATAGTATAACTTAGAAATGTATGGCTCTTTCCAGTAAAGGAACTGCTACTCCCTTGTGCAGAATTGGATAGTAAATGTGAATATTTTGCCTTCAGATGTTAATGTCACAAATTAAGATAGAAAGGAAAATATCTCAAAGGTAAAAGAAAATGGCTACTTGGTACAATTTCCTGTCAGAAGAGACCCACAGAAGGGGTCTGGCAATCATCTTGTTTCTTGAGAAGATTTGCTGTTGTCAAGAGCTGTTAACCTAGATGGGCAGAGGACCAACAACTACCACAGGCGTATGGGTTCAAGTGTTTCATGAGCAAAGTATCATAGGGGATGTGGTGAGGTCCTAAGGTGGTCATGCTCAGAGTTGTGATGGGGTTGTGTTGAAACTCAAGTTGCCATCTCTTAACCTGGACAATGAACACACAATTATTATTCAGATCCATCTCACAGCAATATACAAAATAAAATAAAAAACACAGCAGATAAATTTTAGAACAATACAAAGCAGATACCCATGGCAGAGACTTACTAATCCATCTGGGAAAACTTGTCAGAACAAAAATATCTTCATTTTCCCCTTTGGAAAGTGCCAATAGGTCTGACTCTGTATAAGGCAGCTTGCTATGTTCTTAGATGACTAAGGATTTCACTGCGACAAATCTGAGATGATCTACTTGCCTTTGGACCCTACCCTTGATCCTAACTTCTCTGTGTGTCCTGCTTCTCTTTATGGCACTGGTTTAGGGGTTCTTTTAGATCAATAGCTGATGGAGCAAATCTTAAAATACAAATGTCAAGGTCCATGAGCATTTTTTTGTTTGGATACTGGGCCTTTCATATGGTCATGGAGTCTCTTAATCAAATAATTTTTTTGAAATCCATATTTAACTCTAGGTTTAGCTTAAGGAAGTATCTTCTTATATCTGATGTGTTCTGATATCACATGACAAAAGTGTCTCGTCAGCATTATTGTAGTTTTTTAGATGCCTACTCAGAACCCAGAATCATTTATGAATGTTTATTGTCTGTCTATCTATCTATCTATCTATCTATCTATCTATCTATCTATCTATCTATTGATCTATCTATCATCTATCATCTATCATCTAGCTATCTTATTTTCTCTGATATATGAATTTTTGAATGCATTTTCCACTAATATACACATTGTCCACATTCTTTGGTTGTGAATTGTGTCACAAAATTCAGAGAAGTGCAAATTTCAAAGGAGAGCTGTGTATTTGTTTGTGTCGTTGTGTCTGGAACATGCAAATTTGGCAGGTTTGCATTAACATGCAAACTGAACAAATCCCTAAGAATTCCACATTTGTTTTAAAAATAGGAAAGTTCTAGCCCACATAATTAAAAGGCTGTATATTGGGGGGGGGGCAGAAATAGGAATTAATACTCATCTGTGGAGTTTCTGTGTTGAACAGCCATGTTCTCTTCCCTTTTATTTTAATAACATCCATGAATTATTGGCTCACATATTTTCACCATCTCATTTCTTTTTAAAAAAAAATCTAACAAGCAACCCCTTTCCCAAATGTCCCATGATGTCTAGAGAATATATTGTTCCAAAATAAAGCATGCATATCTGCAGAATCTGAGCTTTATTAGCTCAAAACTGACTTTTTACCTTTGATCACAATACCTAGTGATAATTCCTTATCCCGGTTTCCATTGGACTGATCAGATCTTGGAATCTTCCTTGAGAGAGATGTGTCCATTGCGCCTCTTCAGTTAAGGATAATTAATAGTCCTTGGCTTCTCACCAAACATTTGGACGAACAAAATGCACAGCTGGAACTCCAGAGATGAGTAATACTAGACTCAAAAGTTCTTCCGAGAGGCAAGACCTCCTTTGCTTTAACACTCTTTCAGCTCTTTATCACTTCTTGATGAACAACTGGCTTTCCAAGACAAGGATACTGACAGGAGGTGCCAAATTCATCACTGGCTCGGTCCCAACAGCTTTCACAGGCTTAGCTCACTAGCTCCTAACCCTCCAAGGTTGTGGGAGTGGGCAAACACCTTGGCATGGTCTCCACCGAGTCATTACAGAGTATATCTGGGGTGGCTGCAGCTGTTCTTGGGCCTGCTGCACTGTCTCAACAGACACATCTCACTGCCTCAGACTGCCACCTCCTTTGCTCGCCTGCTCACTCCTCGTTTATGTCTCATATTCCCTTTTGGATCCAGAGACTGTTATTCCTGCTTTGTTTCCTGGCTCCCGCCCCTATTAACTCATGTCAGCAACGGCAAGGAGATGGTGACTGCACACTCAGCCGGTGATCTTCTAAACCAAAAACACCCCCCCACACACAAATCATTGTGCAGCTGGTCATTCTTGAACTGGTGCACCAAGCAGCATTAGGGCTTCAGGACATGTGGGGAGATCCACATGGTCTCCCAAACACCAACCATTGTAAGATGGTGTCCCATCCACCAGGCTGATCTTTGCTGACTCTTGTTTTCATAAATACTTTGCTTTTTACCTCACAAAGTTAGTTCAGCGTGGCTTCCGTATTTGAACATCTGTTATCTAAGATTCGTTGCCATTCCCTGGACCTTGTTGGAAATGCCATCACCAGCCATTGGCCTCCAAAGGTGCTGTTTTCTGTACATGGCAAAAGGGATAGGAAACAGAATGCTATAGCAACAGCATGCATTTAAAGCACACCACAACACTTATGACTTCCCTCAAAGGATTCTGGGAACTGCAGCCCCTTCACAGAGCTATGTTTCCCAGCACCATTAACAACCTACAGGAACCCAGAGTGGAACTCCCTGTGGTGTTGTCTCTCCCTAAACTCTACAGCAGGGGTAGGTAACCTAAGACCCGGGGGCCGGATGTGGCCCAATCACCTTCTCAATCCGGCCCACGAAGGAGCCGGGAATCAGCATGTTTTTACATGAGTAGAATGTGTGCTTTTATTTAAAATGCATCTCTGGGTTATTTGTGGGGCATAGGAATTCGTT
Organism: Podarcis pityusensis; assembly: GCF_964106645.2. Taxonomy (NCBI): domain Eukaryota; kingdom Metazoa; phylum Chordata; class Lepidosauria; order Squamata; family Lacertidae; genus Podarcis; species Podarcis pityusensis. The sequence goes on along the minus strand of NC_138031.1, from coordinate 25,296,282 downwards.
CATTCCCTCCCCCCCCATAAAAATATAGTCCGGCCCACCACATGGTCTGAGGGACGGTGGACCAGCCCACAGCTGAAAAAGGTTGCTGACTCCTGCTCTACAGTGTTACACATGGCCTGATTCACTATGAGGCAGTTCCCTATGTTGGGGACAGCAGTCCCCCCCCCCAATAACTAGTTCAGTTCTATGTCTGGTACCTTTCCTAAGTGTTCACTTCACATTAAAGTACCACTATTGATTTGCTTAAAGGAAATATGTCAAGAGTTGAAGAACACGAACTACTAATATTTATACAGGGCAATTTTAGTAGGCTGGACAAGCAAAAAAAGAAAAGAAAGAGTGGCTCTCATAAAGTGTCACTGTCCAAGAACCATGGACATTTTTCCTGCTTGAAAAGGGATTGTTTCAACTCCTCCTCCCAACAGAATAGTTTGTCATTGGTTGAAATGCATATGGAGAGGTTGGCTTTTGTAATTTCATGCTATTCTTTCTCCTGTTGCTAGCCGAGGAGGAAGGTGCATATAACTACATAACGAGCCATATCTCTCAGCATCAGGAAAATTAGAGAAACCAGGCTTTGAAATAAGGGAAAGGTGATCTCTCTGGGAGGTGCCCTCCATCAACAGTTTTCAGAGTTCCCAAGATATCTGTATATGGCGGAATCTCAGTTCTCACTTTCCAAAGGTATTGTAAATAGCCAAGTTGGGGGGGGGGGAGATAGTTATTAGTCTTCCCACCCACTCTAATCCACACAGATTACACTGATGTCTGTAGGAAGCTAAATTGCACCAGCTTTTAAAAACAGCAAGACCCCAATATGAATTTTAATGATGGGTGGCACAAACTCCTAAGTTGCAGGTTCACAGATGTTGGATTTGGGCGGTTGCTCACCCACAGACCTGAACTGAGCCACTTAAACTTAGGGATGGGCGAATATGTCGATTTTGGCTTCTCATTTTTTTAGTCCTAAATTTGGTTACACATCAGTTTGCAGATTTATTTTTTAAAGGGGGGAAAAGTCCTCATGAGAAATTATCACAATTTAAGTGCGACCATCAAGACCTGGGCAGAGGACCATTAGACGCATATAGACCAGGATTAGATGAAATACATACAGAATACAAAATATTGTCTTGCTGTGGAAAAAAAGTGGGGGGGAACGGTTTTGTGAATCCACCGTAATAATTTTCTCATGGCTTGTGTTGCTAGAAAAACTGCTTCCTAGTCAACCATGTTTTGAGAATTGGGATATTTATGCCACTAGATTTCTGGTTCTCTCAGGCAAAGCCTTTTGAATCATATTAATAGCATTTTTTAGAAAATCACAACAAAAACAAAACTGATTCCCAATTTGCTTATTTTGAAATAAGGGCACACAGCTTAGCCTTGGCTGTATTTCAGTGTGGGCTGATCAACCGACATAGAAATAACATTGAAAGCAATGTTGGCTCTAGATTTGCAATGGGGTGGGAACAACAGCCAAATATAGGCTGTACTATATTAGGCTACCATTGGTTTACCTGTTCTGATGTCATAGAAGGCCTTCTAATCTTTCAGCTATATATGTGACCATTTGTAGTCAATGGAGAACACTTTCCAAAGCCCATGAAAACCCGTGAAAAATTATACTGCAACAGTGTCAAACAGAAATTTGAACAATATATACAAGTACATATTTGTTAAGAGGTTTTGAACCGCAGCCTATTGTAGGATGCACAATATTTGTGCTTATAAGCGAGGGTGATTGAACCTACCTACTTGCCAAGGCAGGATCTCATGTGTCTATTAGGTGGAGAGCAGCTACATCCTGTATCAGAATAAACTTCTGTACAACCATAAAGGGCAGGCTAATGTTGACTGTGCTGCAGTTGTCTAGCCTCGTGTCTCCACTTGTTGCTAATTCTGGACTCGGTTAAAAAGCATCACAACTCTCAACAGCAGTTCCATCTACCAGCAATTCAGGATCACTTTTGGAAAGATATTCTAGGTCAAACAGTTATGATGGAAGTGTGATGAGACTGAGTTGAGTTTTCATAACGTTCTGTTTGATTTTTTTACTGAGTTGAATTTTTTATTTCTAGTCTAATTCTAAACTACTTCTTTTTTTTAAAAAAAGCATCACAGGTCCCCCACCTCATGCAGTATAGATTACAGTGCCTACAGCTATAACCATGCTAGACCCAGGGGAACCCCAAGGCAGTGGATGTCAGCAACAATGAACCCCATCAATAACTATTGTCCAATTCCCTTTCAACAGCCTTTACTTCAGTATTGTTTAGACTCATTTGACTTGCCTCCATTGAAGATTTAACCCAGCTCTGCTTTAATTATTGCAGGGCTCTTCATGGATTTCATTTATCTATTGAAATATTTGTTGTTATTTAGTCATTTAGTAATGTCCGACTCTTCGTGACCCCATGGAACAGACCACGCCAGGCACTCCTGTCTTCCACTGCCTCCCGCAGTTTGGTCAAACTCATGCTGATAGCTTTGAGAACACTGCCCAACCATCTCTTCCTGTGTCGTCCCCTTCTCCTTGTGCCCTCCATCTTTCCCAACATCGGGGTCTTTTCCAGGGAGTCTTCTCTTCTCATGAGGTGGCCAAAGTATTGGAGCCTCAGCTTCAGGATCTGTTCTTCCAGTCAGCACCCAGGGCTGATTTCCTTAAGAATGGATAGGTTTGATCTTCTTGCAGTCCATGGGACTCTCAAGAGCCTCCTCCAGCACCATAATTCAAAAGCATCAATTCTTTGGCGATCAGCCTTCTTTATGGTCCAGCTCTCACTTCCATACATCACTACCGGCTATTGAAATATAGACTACACCTTTCATTAAAAGTACAGCACAGCAATTACAATAAGGCCAATAAAAACTGGTTGGGGGGAAGAGGTTCATGTGTCAAAGACCCATCTGAATTAACAGTTTCCAGGAGCCATTACAAGTCGGTAGGGATGATTCCTGCCGAGCCTCTACATTTTAAAGAGACCAAAATATCTGACAAAGGTGTCTTTTTACTGCTGTAATTCTCACAGAAAACATAGTTCTCTAATGAAGTAGTCCTGTGAGCACTCCAAGAAGTTATCAAATGATAATAGCTAAAGCGAAATGGAATGACAGCTAATGGAGCCTTGGCAGGCACACTAGCCAGTAGTTATGGGTCATGGCACAAATATTTATAAAGGAAGCAAAGGCTTCATTTTGTCTTCACAATTAGGCATCTTACATAAATAATGAAGGACTGAATACTGGGTAAGTTTTAGATTTGCGTGCGGTGGAGAGCAAAAGAGAGGAATGGAAATACAAATAGTCCTGGGTATACAGAAAGTGTAAAATGATATACTAATGCAAATATTTTCAGTCACCAGATAAATATTCAGACTACAGCTTTTTATCATTATAGCATAACGACCAGTAGGGTTATAGGCAGTTGTAGTGATCCCCATCAGAGGCCCTCTTCAGGAGTGTTAACTATGTGATGATCCCCAGAGTTTTGTGTTCTTTTTGTGTTGGTGTTTTGCCAAAATCCTACTTTTGTGCACTACGAGGTAGATAAGACTTCTTGCCTCTTCTGCCCTAGTTAATCTCCTTCCCATCCAAATTTCTACGCTTTGTCATCTGCGCACATCTTGAAAATATGCTATGTATAGTGGACTTCATCAACATGTCTACCTTCCTTTCTCTTTTTATAAGATGCTTCCTTCCAATGGCAACATCCTCTCAGATTTTAGTTTAAGTGGGAGACAAAGAAAAACAGAAGCAGGGTGTACAAGCTCAGGGAAAAACATTTTGTTGAGGTTCGGTCTCTGCCAAACGCCTGGCAAAGACCATCCCATTCTTTCTATGGGTATCTATATTTCTATTGCACCCTGTGTTCTAGTTAAAAGAAAATCTAGCCGATCCTTTCACGTTTATCCTTTCTCTCCCCCCTTCCTACCCCAAGCCACATGCTCACAAATACAATGGTAAAGTTAAGCTACAATAAAAAGGTCATTTTCTCCTTTCAGCAACAGTAATACAAGTGGCCGCATTTCCTGATTCTGGATTAAGTTCAAGATTTCAAATAAGGCTGACCTCGCTCCTGATTAGCAAGTTTGATATTTATCATTGACTTCCCAGTCTTCCATATCCAGCGCGAGAGAGATTGTACAAAGGTAAACTGAAAGGAGCCTTTCTTTTATTCCACAATTAACCCCATCTGAGTAAATAATACGGTGTTGTGCACTTAAGCCTTTTCTGTTATTCACTGACTTTAGAATCCAAAACGGCTTCAAAGCCACGTTCATGAAATGATGACAAGATGCTGCAGAAACGGCTATTCGTGTGGAATATAATGCAAGGATTGTGTTTCACTGTACAGTAACAAATAGAGTATAGTTGTAATGATATAGCAGATAAAGTGTCTGGAAATGCTTACCTGAAGGAAACCCAATCCTATTTTAGTTCAGAGCCTGAGGCCTATAAACACACTGTATGGCTAGAAACCAAAATATTAAGGGCTTAAAAAAAAGTAATAAAGTTTCCCACACCAAGGGAACAGAATCTCAATGTGCACTTTTGTAATTACTTTATATTAAATATAGGTATAATTAAGGATGCTTGGGCCTCATTCAGTCATACATGAGAAATGTGGGTTGCCACTTAAACATAATCCAGAAAAAGAGGACAAAATAGAGATTTGATTAAAATTTGCATATACTGGTTTATATTTATACATGCAAATTAGTAATTTAGAAATGATTACTATAATTGAAATCGAATTGCTGTATATCTCACCTTATTGGGAGAAGACTGTGACTAGGTCACTGATGTGTCTGCTCACGTCCACTGCCTAGATGTTAATTGCTGATGGGCTCCATCTCTCCTTATGGTTCTTATCTGTAAACTGGACTTGGCCTGGGCAGTCCATCAAACAGATGCCTTCAAATAGAGGATTCATGACCCAATAGTAAGATCTGTGGCCACTCTACTTATGGGGGTATCCAAGTGATGAGGACATTTACCATTGCTGACTTAGAAAACTGGTATTTGGTGCATGCATAGGCCACCACAGCTTGAGACAGCTCATGCCGACTTGAAAAATATGAAAACTGGATATTTGTAAAGCTTTCCCTGAAAAAAAGGAGACTACAGTGCTACCTCTGGTTGCGAACATGATCCGTTCCAGAGGCCCGTTCGCAACATGAAAAGAACGCAACCCGCAGTGGCGAATCTGCGCATGTGTGGGTTGTGATTTGCTGCTTCTGTGCATGCACGTGACATAATTTTGTGTTTCTGTGCATGCGTGAGCAGCTAAACCCAAAAGTAACCCTTTCCGGTACTTCCTGGTCGCTGTGGGACGTAACATGAAAGATCATAACATGAAGCAGACGTAGCATGAGGTATGACTGTAATGAAATACATTTGAGAACTTTCTCCCATATTTAGAAGATGACAATGGGCCTGATCCATCTATATTTCAGTGAGATGAACTAAGCGTGTGCTTAACTTTTCCATTTAAACCAGTGGAATTTCACAGCCTTTTGACTTTTGATGATGCCCCAAGGAATTACACCTTTTCCTCTCTCTGCATCAAACATCCCAGCACTTTGTGGAAATGTGAACAGTTATGCGCCAAGCTTGTTGTGTGACATTGAATTATTTGCAATCGTAACCTTATTCTGCTATAGGATTCTGCCTCCCACATCACCTATTACTCATTTTCATAGTCACCAACAGCTTCCTGAATTGTGCAAGGTTCGCACACATATATCATAAGAACACATATATCATAAGAGACTGCTAGATGAGGCCAATGGCAGTGATGTTTTTGAATACCATTTTCTGGAAACTGCACGAAGGGACAGTACTCTGGGGCATTTGTCCTGCTTCCAGAGGACAGCCATAATGGTTAGTAGCCACTGGTAGTCCATGAGATAAGGCATGCATACTATCTATTTACAATTGGTTGCACTAAGCAATCATAAGCTATCCATTAGTTCAGCAGTGTGGAACCTGTGGAATTTTAAATGCAGCTCTCATTATAATCCACTGGGGAGTATTCCAGACATCCATTTTTATCTTACTTCTTCCTTGCCTAAATGCTTAGATGTGATGTCATTGGGGGACTTCCAGGGCAAATAGCAGATTCAGAGCAGGGCTTTCCCTCTGGACAGCATCAGGGGAGAGGAGAGTGAAATTCTCCTTCCCTGCTTGCTACAATACCAATTATTATCAGCCATGCCAGCCAATGTTATCTGCATTTTTAAAATCTACATGTTAAACGCAATGACACACTTAAATACATTTAATACGTTTAAATGTGTAGTACAGTCCTTAATTTTGGCACTGGGCATAGGAAAAGATTGCTGAGGGCTGTAGTATCCTTCTTTGACCTTCTAGCAATAATGATAATTATAATAAATAATTAGGGCACCTGAAAGCATCTTCAACTTGAGATGTTTTAGCAGGTGTGCATCTTGGCACAGAAAGTTATGATTGGTACTGTTACTTCTTGTCAAATGCCTGTTTCCCCTCAAATGTTTAATATTTAAAGTTAGCATTTTGCTAATATTCAACTACCAAAAAACAGAGAAAAGAATGTTGAAAGCTCCAGAGTCTGAACTGATACCTTCTTAATTTTCCCTGTCCCACTTATAAGTGGCCTGGAAGGTCATATTGGCATTCTGATTTTTCCACTATAGCTCTTTTAAACATATGGAAACGTAGGTAAACCACTCAAATATCTCCAAAAATTCAAGTAAAATGGTTTTAAAAATGCATAACAGATGTAATAGTACTCTTCAGATGAATACAACTGCAGACGCAAGACTGTCAGCATATCATTCACAATCACATTTTTTCACCTGTGCATGTGGTTTAAACCTGTATAATCCAGAAAACCTATTTGCCTTGTGCTTGGAATCAAAGTTCACACAAAGGAAGAGGTTCAGAAACCTAATTATTTGGGGAGGGGGTAACATTGGACCTGGTTTAATGTCTGCTTAACCTATTCCTGTGGTACTGGGAGCTAGCTGGTCAACAGTCTTTGCAACAGGAGGAGAAACTGGTAACTGGCCAATACAGGGGTGCAGCAACTTCACTCTGTTGCACCAGAGAAGGGCAATAGCTCCTTCATGATACAGGAGAATGAACCAAGAAGCTTTTTTCTAAGTGGGAAGGGACTGCCAGGCTGTGTGTCTTGGTAGTGGCTCCAAGTATCTTAGTCCCAATCTCCTGATGTGCCATCAAAGATGTGGACCATGGGAAGGAATTCTGAGAGGCAAGTGGGACACAATAAACAGAGCGGTTTTAATTGGGTATACACAGAAGGGAATGTGGTTAGGTGCAGGGCAATAGCAGGTCCCATAAAATTTAAAATTATTGTGGGGTTTTTTTAATGCTCATTTATATTAGACCCACTACTACCTCAAACATAAATCCATAAATTTCACTTTACTTTCTAATTCTGGGTTCAAAAGTAGCTGAGTCTGAATGGCAAAAACACATCTGCAATCTCAGTTGTGAATGGCAAAGGGACTTTTTCTTCTTTGATAAACAGGTTTCACCACAATTAACACAGAAGCTAAGATGGAAACTTTGGATCAAGGGTCCCTCACTTGCATGTTTTTTGCAAGGGGTTGCATAATGGAAGTGCATAATGAGAGAGAATGGAGAATTGTTTTTGGCATCATTTTCCTTCCTAAAGCACATTCCATTCATAGAATTCGTAGAGCCACATTCTTCAGTTCATAGAATTGGAAGTGACCACAAGGGTCATCTAGTCCAACCCCCTGCAATGCAGGAATCTTTTGGCCAATGTGGGGCTTGAACCCACAACCCTGAGATTAAGAGCATCATACTCTGCTGACTGAGCTACTGGACTAACAGTCCTGCTTCACTTGAAGGACATAAGACAAGTTCTGCTGAATCAGTGCAAGACTCCTTCTTAGTCCAACATCCTGGTTCCATTGGCGTCCTTGAAGATGCTTCAGGGAAATTTATAAGCAGGGCTTGGGGTCAATAGCTCTCTTGCCTTGAAAGTCAGCAACATCTGGTATGGTGTTCTTGCTTCATGGTAAAGTCAGCTGTGCCGGTTAATGAAAACAACTGCAGCATACGTGAACATATAACATTAAAACATCATTTGCTTATGCATGCACTTCCGATTTCTTTTGAAATATCTGTGGTCCAAATGCATCTCCCCCTGGCAAGAGCATTTATTTTAGTACTGCTCAGTTGAAGCTGACGGTAAGCTATGGGATGCATTCCTCAGGAACACAAGCCATGGCATAGGTTCTATTTAAATGCCAAAACAAATTATGATATTAATTAAAGATTTATTATCTGTGGCAAATTGGTAGAAAAGGAGAAGTCTTACACAGCTTTCATAAATGGCCAGGAAATTCATAGCCACTGAAAGAGAACCTAGCTTATGCTTGTGTATGATGAACGATGTCTTCTAACTGATAGGGAGAATGAATCACAGGTTTGGCAGGGAGCAGTAGGAAGATAACAACACTGTGAGATAATCAAGCAGCAGAACTTCAAAGGGATATTTTGAGAAAATATATTGTTTCCTTTTTATTAATATGATTAAAGTAAGAACAAGACAGTTTTAACCTTGTGCTGTCAGTGTCAATTTGGTTTTAAAGTGGGGCATAAAAGAAAGGCTATTCCAAGGAATACCTGCTTAAATACAGAAACCAAATGCTCATACAATAATTCTTTATTGTAAAGGTCATACATTATTTTATTTTATTATTACTTATCTTGGGTCCTGCTTGCAGGTTTTCCACAGGCATCTAACTGGTCGCTGTGAGAACAGCAGATTCCTCTTATTTTCTTACGCTCTTATTCAAAACATTTATGTATATACTGCTTAATCATTAGCACTGGCAAAACCCTAGTTCATATTAGGAGAGCCTTCAGCAAAGATTTTGTTCCAATCCTCCAATCTGATAGAATGGGAGAAGTGGCACAACCCTAAAATTTGACACAATATATTAACCCAAAATGGGAGTGGAGGGAAAAGCGGGAAAGATGGACATGATGGTAATTAGGGGGAGAATACACATGCAGTGAAATTGTATAAGCTTGGTTTAGCCAAGACTTCATGGAAAGGGGTTGTACGTGGAGATTTGAAGAGGGAGGCAGCATAACGAAGGCGGTCAGCCTGACTGTTATACAAAAGAGAACTGTAGAGGCAAACATTTCAAGCAAACTCCTTTCATGCCAGTGTGGCAAAGTGGTTAAAGTATTCAATTAGGACCTGGGGGACCGGAGTTCAAATCCCCACTCAGCCATAAAGCTCGCTGATAGCAGGCAGCAGCAAGAAGAACAAGAAGATATGAATACATGAGAAAACTATAGTTACACAAATTAAGCTTTGTTTATTAGGGAAGAGGAGAAATTCAGTTCGGCTGTGAACCTACCTAATTCACATTTCCTGAAACAGTATGCAGTAATCCTTCAAATAGAGCAAACCAAAATACAGCAATCGTTCAAAATTCTTATTTACCAATACCATTATCTAATCAAATAAATGTGCACAGAATGCAAATGTGTGGTCAAAGTCTAGATAAAATGCATACATTAATGAAAACAACATGTCAAATGCATGTTCCATTGCATCTTAGGCTTTTCTGGGGCAGCTTTTTGGACTGTTCATTCGTGGAAGGCCACATGTTTTCATGCATTTATAATTAAACATATATTCTCCCTACATGCACATGTGAGCCTGGTGATGGGGCGGGGAGGAAAAGAGTCTACACTCCTTTTTTCCACAACTATCATAGACTAGACTGCGTAATATTGTAAACCTATCCCAGGAGCTGTTTACCAAAAACTCTAGACTGTCTTTCTATGGCAAGAGATGGTCTCTTATGAGTCTGACTTGTTTTTTCCCTATGACTTATTATGTAAGAGTGCTCGGGTTTGTGTTCTAGGTTAGGAATTTTCCACTGGTAAAATGCTCTGAAACTTTCATCCATTCACTAACATATTCATTAGTACACCCCGAAGAATTTCCGTAATCTTTTGCTTCTCTTTGATTACAATATGGAAAATTGTGCTTGATTAATAATATCTCTATAAGGTTAGTTTGGGGCATCACCATAACTCTGTCAGAGATGTGCCTCTGGGGTATTTGCAAGTTAAAAGCATTTGGCTTAGTTTCTTGTTTCTGATGTCCAGACACTCACAAAGTCACCCTTGGGTGAGAGTTATGAGACCCATCTGTACATTTGTCTTACTTCAGAGAGGTGGAAAGAAAAGAGCAGGAAAGAAAGGAGGAGTTAGCGAGAGGAACTTGAGGGTCACTGAAAGGCAGAATGAAGATGTTAGATAAAATAAAACATTTAAGTGAGTTAGATTCCACCCTTGTAAATGCAAAACTCCTGTTTTTTATGGTAATGTTTGCAGCATGTTTAGACATCTATGGGCTGCTGGATGAAGGAGCTACAATTCCCAGCACCTTAACAAACTACAGCTTTTAGGATTCTTTGGGGGAATCCATATGGTTCAAATGTATGCTTAGGATGTGTTTTAGTTATGAGGGAGAAGGCTTCTTATCTAGTCTCTCCCTGACATCTGTTTTTTTTTTTTTAATGTGTAGAGATTTTCTTGTTATGGAGGTACATTCAATCATGTTAGCCTACACTGGAGAAACAAATTTAGCCCCTGATTTGCTGTTTATAAGAACTAGGCCTCAAAGGAATAAAGAAATATCAGCTCAATAGCTGCCTCTTAAAACATATTCCCATTAAAGATAAGTGGCCCAATATATTAGCCTGCATTTCTCTGAAGTGCTGCTATTTCATGCTCTGAATCTCTGCATCACAAAGTCCTTTAAGCATCCAGAGAACTATTACTGGAACTCGGTTTACAGAGCGGGGCTTTCCTGGCTCCTCCAACCCACTGCATCCCTCAGGAATGGTGGGATCCCATCTGGAATGGGATGGGATGGGAGCTCAGGTGGCTGAATGAGCTGGAGAAACTGGAAGAATTAAGGGGGGTGCCTTTGCACAAATGGAAGGAACCTTCCACCAGCAGAAAACACTCTTGGACCTAAGTAGAAAGTGACAGCACCAGAGGAAGTTTGGATGGGCCCTGAGATTCTCAGTATGTACAATTCAGTACCAGGCATCAGATTTCCCCTCTTTGGGAAATTGTGCGTTTGCAGATTATACAAATGAATACAGATGACTGAAGGTTACATTTTGTTCTGTTGGGAACACAGACCCTCTAAGTGTCCCTAATTTCCCGGGGCATCCCTGATTTAGAGAAGTCATCCTGGTTTCTGATTTGATCCTGGAATGTCCCACTTTTCCTTAACACGTCCCTGTTTTCATTGGAGAAATGTTGGAGGATATGGAGTTATCCGACCCCCGAGTCATCTGAAGGCAATTCTGTATAGCGAAGTTGTTTTTTTTAATGTTTAATTATGTTTTTATATATGTTGGAAGCTGCCCAGAGTGGCTGGGGCAACCCAGTAAGATGTGTGGGGTATAAATAGTAAAATTATCATTATGGAATGGGGCGTCCCTATTTTCATCAGAGAAATGTTGGAGGGTAGGTGAACACACATTGCTTCTGCTGTGGAAGCATGCCTGGCGCATGAAAGCACATAAACGAGTACAGGGTTTAGCTCGAAAACGGCTTGCGATAACTCAAAATCCCTATTTTTATTAACTAATTGTAGGCATCTATGTTAAGCCTTGAAACACATTTCTGGTCCCCTTGTGCCTTGTTTCCCAGATAGTAGCACCTGGAAAAACATACAGCAAGATTTTTGTAACAGATATGAGTTCAGACAGTAAGGAAAGGACTGTATTATATTACCTCCTTTTAAACTTCTGGCAATGGAAATGGAATCCAGTGGTTGGTTCTCAGGCAAAGGAATAAAAATGCCACAGTCTTAATTCAGAAGAAGAAACTTCACGATAGGTACCTGTTTCCCATGATAACAAACTGGTAACCATTTGCTGAGAAACTGTAGACCATGACTATTCTCTGACCTTAAGTCTCACATTCTTGAATTTGGTTTTTCAAATCATACACACAACCACCAGCCAGCATTCTGTGGCCAATGGGCATTCTAAGGCTCATCAGGTTTAGTTTTTTTCCAGGGCTGGGCAGGAATAATGGTGGTGTCCCTCTCCTTTTTGTTGTCTAAAGGTTTTTAGTACTTCTTCAGACCTTGGGGTTCCTTCTCCAAACCTGCTGATATCTTCCTCTTGCATGTGTTGTCATTTTGGCTACTTAAGCAATGACACATTCAGCTGGACCTCAGAAATAGAGGGGGAAATGTTAAGGCCACATCCACACACCATACATTTAAAGCACTTTAATGGTAATCACTTCCACCAAAGCATTATGGGAAATGTAGTTAAGAGTCCTGGCCTCGCAGAGCTACAGTTCTCAGGAAGCTTTGGGGGAAGCCATGACTGTAAAAGCACTACAATAGTGTTTTAAATGCAAGGTGTGATTGTGGCCCAAATTTATGTAGTGGTAAATCTTATCGCCCCCCCCCCCCACGGGTTTTGCTTTCATCTGTATTTTATAAAATGGTGTATATTCTTATTGATACAATTTCAGGATTGTGAGGATGGGGGGAACTGCCAAATTTTTGGTTGAACAATAAAATGTTGATTTGATTCATTTTGGACTGATTGCTATAGTACTGTATGAATGATAGCCATCGCCCATGAACCTGTTGAAGATTCATTCCCCGTGATTGCAGTCATGGGATTGTTGTCTATCACATGACGATGTATGTTTTGACTCCACAGAGTGGGAAGTGATGGAGACAGGATGTTTGTGTTACTGTGTTCTGTGAAGTGGAACTATTGTCCTTTGTTCTCTCTCTTTGCTGTCTGATGCTCGAGAGAAAGGGAGCCATGTTGCAGTGCTCCGTGTGTGCTTATATGTAAATAAAGTAGATTAGCCAAAATGCTGAGTTGCTGAGTTTTGTCACTCGAACTGCAAAGGCTCTGCGGATCCCTGAGTGTGCCGTTGTCTCTTGGCATGGATCACTGTGATGTTCGGGCTGAAGAAAGCTTTTGAAGCTCCTGAACGAATGACCAGGAGGGAGAGAACATGCCAGTCGGGCATGTGTCTCTATGAGGGTCCTACTCAAATGTAGGACGAGCTCCTGACAGAACCTGGTCTTTCGCCTTGTTCTAGGTTTACAACAAAACACTGAACATGTGAAACACAAGAAGTTAATTCTTAAACCGTTTAATGCTGGAAAAGTTTTCTCAGATTTGACTTCCCCACAGGAACCTGGATATGTTTATTTAAGAAAGAAATGCTCAGCCAAGGTAGTTTGAAATTTTCAGGGAAATATTCTCCATATGCTCTATAATTAGCTGTTTTATGAAGCTGCTCCATGTCTGCATATTGGCATAAATAGCTAAAGTGGGGGAGAGGATCCCCCCCCCCGATTCATTTATTCTTAAAGCTGTGCAACATTTTTTTTTTATTTATGTGTAAACAGCTCAGATTATAAAACTTCAGAGTGGCATACAGAAAAACCACAAATAAATATGATACCAAATATAACACCGAAAATGATACAGTTAAAACAACAGCATGAGGGCAACAGATGATCAGGGGACAATACAAATTTCATTCAGAAAAGGCTTGGGTAACTAAAAATGTCTGAAGCATGCACCTGAGAGAATAGATGTATGGAGCATGCTGTTTCTTAAGTGTTAATGAATTACACATTGAACAGGCCATAGCACTGGCTGTTGGTGTGACTGGCGGGCACATGGTGAATATTAGGAGTTCTTGTTTTTATATGTGCTGAAATCCAGCCAGGTGGGCGGGGTACAAATAATAAAATTAGTAGTACAAGTAGTAGTGGTGGTGGTGGTGGTTTGTTCCACTACTATGGAACAAAATGGCAGGATTGTAAGCAGAGAGGCAGTCTCTCATTGGTCCCGAGTTGTTTAAGGTAGGCTTCCTCAACCTCGGCCCTCCAGATGATTTGAGACTACTATTCCCATCCTCCCTGACCACTGGTCTTGCTAGCTAGGGATCATGGGAGTTGTAGGCCAAAAACATCTGGAGGGCTGAGGTTGAGGAAGCCTGGTTTAAGGCTTTGTAAACAGGTAACAATACCTTGAACATGGCCCAGTAGCATAGAAGCAGTCAGTACAGCTGCAAAAGTGTGACATGTTGGTGGTGGTTAGCTCCAGGCAGCAACCTCGCAGCAGCCTTTTTGCCCTAATGGCAGCTTCTTGACCAGCCTCAAGGGCAGCCCCACAGGAAATACACTGGCGTAATCAACTTGCCAAGTTACAAACTGGAGGGGTTGAGTGCCAATTCTCAACGGAGCACAGTGGGTGTGCCTTCTTATCACAAAAGATGTGCAGTGGGCTGCATGCATGCCTCTGATTTCCCAAAGGGCCACAAGGACACCACCTTTTAGATAATCACTTTCTAGTGCAGAACCACCTGGAACAATGCTGTGGAAATGAATTTGCCAACGCCACTCTGCCACCTTGCAGAATGCAAAGAAAAGCCGCAACAAAGGTTTCGCCACCCTGAACAAATGTCTGCTAGGATTGGAGTAGACTATGCCCCAGCTAGAATTTTTATTATTATTGTAAACCACTATGAGGTAAATGTGGGCATGGGGTGGGGGTGTTGAATGACTATAAGAAAACAGATGATATTCCTGGGATAATTAGCCACTTGATGGACAACTTTTAACAATAAACATGGGGTTGCCATCAGAAACAGCAGCCCTGTGTAAATGTCTTCCCTGCCTACTCTATAATGTGCAGAAAAGGTTACCCATGTCCTAATTTTACAACACTGCATTATTTATCCTGACCCTGCTAGCTAGCATCCAAGTTGTGGAGCAGGGCTGGAAAAACACATATACTGGACCAGGTTATAAGTTTTATAGCATGTTGGAAAGTGGTAAAAGGAGAACTAGGTTGACATGTTTATGTGATGTGTTTATCACAGCATGTAGTTCTGCCCTCAATTAACTATTGCCTATAGTGATAAAGCTGTATCAGCCATCTCTCGGTTCCGTGCCGGCTCTGCCCGTTAATGCTTTTTTTCATTTATTCAGGTCCTTAATCCTTTGGAATCACTTGACATAACACTCATACCATTAAAAATATATGGCTGCATTTCAGCTTATTTGAAATTACAGTGGTACCTCGAGTTATAGACGCTTCAGGTTACAGATTCTGCTAACCCAGAAATAGTACCTTGGGTTAAGAACTTTACTTCAGGATGAGAACAGAAATCGTGTGGCGGTGGTGGGAGGCCCCATTAGCTAAATTGGTACCTCAGGTTAAGAACAGTTTCAGGTTAAGAACGGACCTCCGGAACAAATTAAGTTCTTAACCAGAGGTACCACTGTATATCACTTTGTTATCAGCTGGCTGAAGCTGAGTACTTCTGTCAGCTTTGTCTATTAATTGTCCCCCCGCCCCCAACACTCCAACTTTAATATTAGGGGTATTTATGACCTCATTCTTCTCAATATATGTGTGCTGGGGTCTTCTGATCTCTCCCCCCCCACCTTCTTTTATTGATATATATGAACTTTGGAGGAATTCCTTTCCTAGTGAATTTGTGGGGGTTTTTTCCTGCAGCCCTCCGTACAGCTGAGTTTTGGTGTCGACTGGCTGTCCCTAAGCCTGATGCCTTCCAGATGCAGTCCAGATGGGAACTACAACTCCCATCAGACCCAGCCAGCATGACCAATGGCCAGGGATGAAGGAAGTCATAGTCCAGCAACATCTCAGGGGCACCAGGTTGGGGAAGGCTGGTCTAGATTAACATGTTGGAGTAAATCTCGTGCTGGTTTACTGGGTTTGTTGTGTGTGTGTGTGTGTGTGTGTGTGTGTGTGTGTGTGTGTTTTGGGGGTTTTTGCTGCCTTTCAGAAATATTTATTTATTTATCAATTTGATTTATTAGTTGCTCACCTCAAAACAGCCTCTAGATGACTTACAAAAAATTAAGGCGCAGCACAAAAACGAAAGGAATGCATTGCAGAAAACTGCCTCAAAAGTAGACCTAGCAAAACTCCAGCAGCTGAAAACAGTACTAGGATATTTGGTAAGACAAATAACCTGCCCCGGGACTTACCTGGTGAAATGTGGGCTGTAAATGCCTATAAATGAATACACAACTCTTTTATTTATGATGCAGTTCTACTTTTTCATCCAAAGTTGCTTGCCAGCTAATTTAGTTGACAGGATCTCCTTGTTTGGACTGTGTGGAAACATTTGTAACCTATTTCCTGCCATCAGTGCTATAATTTCATCTCTCCTTTCTACAAATACGTAAGCTTCCTTACCCATTATTATTATTTTTGCATATATTCAGCTTTGTTGAAAATAACATCCAGCACCTTGTTGCTTTTACACACACATTGACACTTGCTGAGGAGAATTGGTGATTAACCCCTCCTGTCTGTCCACCGATTCTCCGTGGCAAATTCTCACATCACCAAAATATTCTCTGGGTTGCAATGGAGATTTGGCAAGTGGGAAAAGGTTCACATACCCTTTTCCACCCAACAATTTCCCCAGCAAATGCACTCAGCGTACAAGAGAAATATTCTCACCCGTTAATACATAGTTCCAATCTTTACTGCCTGGGGTTAACAAAAATCCGATGCTGAAGAATGAGTGCAGGATGTTGGGAAGAAGAGGAAGATATATGAATGATTAAAATATCAAAAATGAAAATCAGTGTTTTCAAAACCTCCAGAGCTGGAAATAATTAGAAACTGGCTGGTAACTGTCAAATATCAATAAATGAAGGATGCAATTTCTAATAACTCAAACATAAAATATGCTGATAAGTTAAGAAGGAGCCATAAGGGGAAAGAAAGAAGAGAACAGGGAACTGAAATCTGTTAGCAATTATTACTAGTGCCAGTGCAGTTCTGAAGGAGTCACGTTTAGTCTCCTCCATCGCTCCACCCATTCTAAGGCCTTTGCATCCAGCTAGCTCACGAGAAGTGGTACCCACCAGTCCTGCAGGCAATAAGAGATCCTGGAACATTTTTGAAATATGTATTGATGTTGGACAGGTTGCACAAGCCCAGGTATCACATGAAAAGCCCTTTGCAGCAGCAACTGATCATCCTAGAGACTGTGGGGCAACAGACAACTTTCTCCCCAAGTAGTGACATTGCATACTACCCTGCAATCATCAGGCGAAGGGCAGTCTAGGAATACAATTAGTAAATAAACCATGGCAGCAACATACCACAACATACATGGAGATAAAACAGCCGTCTAAACACATGCATAGGATTAAACTACTCTGGGGTGAACTCGCACCAGGACCAATCATTTTATTGCAGTCTCTGTCACACACCTGCATTTGATGATTAATAAGATTTGGCTTGGCAGGATGGTACAGATGGCCAAGTTACCCTAGAACAGACTTCCTTCAAATGCTGTTTGACTCCCATCAGCTCCAGTCAGCATCACCCACAGCCACGGATGATGGATTGAAGTCAAAAACATCTGGAGGGCACTAGGTTGGGGAATGCTACTGTAGAGTGAAGGACTGCATGAATACTGTGCATGAACTCTGACTATTGGTTTATCGAGTGGTTGAATACACACAAAGGTAAGCTACAACTTGGTAAACTGTTGTATATCAATTTCTGTTTTTCTCATTTCCTCTTTTTTCCAGTCTTCAGTCCAGTTCTCCAAATTTCAATATCAGTTTTGCGAATTTCTCTTGATACCCTGCAATTTTGCCTAATGCGCACATTTTTGCAAATGTAGTTTCCCTAGTATAATGCATTTTGTATGTAAACTTCATGAATACATGCATCAATAAGCTTTTAGTACACACACAAAAAAACTGGAGAACTGCATTGCAAAATTCAGAGAAGTGTGAATTTCAAAGGCTGGCTGTGTTTCGGTTCGCGAATTCATTTGGAAAGTGCAAATTAATCGCCTTGAAATGCACATTGAACCAAAGTTCTCCCCCAACCCTATCTGTAATCACTATAATGAAAAGCAGTTTTAGCCAGCAGAGGCTGGTCCATTAGGGCAAACAGGGTAGCTTCAGTTTACCCTCAGCCAGACCCCACCTGCCTACCTTCTTACTTACACAACCAATCCACTGTCAGCTTCCTCCTCCCTAGTCTCAGTGTTGCCCTTGTGGAGCTCAGTAGGGAGGAGGATGGGGGCAAAACTAGAATTGGTTGGCTCTTCCTCATTGGCTATTGGTCTCCCTGCCTTCTGCCCAATGGGCACCGGCACCACTGCAGCTCAGCTATGAAGCACATCTCTTCCATAGCAAAAGTCTCCAGTTCAGCCCCCGACATCTCCCACTGAAGAGCTCTCAGGTTGCAGTGCTGAATCCCACCCAAAATCTTGGAGAGCCCCTATTGGCCAGGTTAGATAGCACTGGACTGAATGGACCAGACTGATGGCGTAAAGTGGCTTTGCATTTTTACACACTGGTCACATTCACACCATCCATTTAAAGCACTTTGACACCACTTTGACCGTCACAGTTCCCCCCCCCCCAAAGAACCTGGGAACTGTAGTGTGTTAAGGGTGCTTAGAGTTGTTAGGAAGCCCCTCACAGAGCTGAAATTCCCAGCACCCAAAACAAAGCACAGTTCCCAGGATTCTTTGGGGAAAGCCATGACTGTTAGAGTGGCATAAGAGTTTTTGATTATTATTATTTTTTTTTTTAAAAAAAAGATGGTTTAGTTGTGAACACCATCATTTCCCCTTTTTGTCCATCCCAAGCTGGTGGATTTTATAAGTGTGAGGATTTTACTGCATGGAGGCTGCTTCATAATTCTCCATCTTGCCATTTTTACACATGATAAATTCCTTGATATCTGTGACTAGGCGATAATCTACCAGATCATATGATCAATTACATTTATTTTTTTGCCTCCTGACCTCCACTCTCCTACTCTGCCCCAATTCCGTCGGGACCACTTCTAACATTCCAAACTGCTGAGCAGCCTTCAAGCAGCCATCATTTAAAAACAACCGGCCACAAATTGTTTCCTCATTTCCCTGGATGTGTTGAATTTTTTACTTCCATCCTCCTTCCCCCCACCCCCACATAAACTTGCACACATACACCCACACACAAATCCGTCTCCCCAAATTACACAAACCTGTGATCCAAGAGAAAAATTCTCAGCAGCGACCAAGTATATACAATTTAGAATTTGGAGGTTTTTACTAAGGTGGCAAGAACCTCCAAGTGCCCAAGGAAGCAAAAGGGCATGCAGTAATCTGCACTAGTCCTGACATGCTGTCGTAATGACTCCACAACACCACCACCGTCATGTTACAATCCACACAATAATACCAGAAGACTGCAAATCTTGTAAATCAAAAGGACAGAGCAATCACTGGGGTTATGCTAGACACACAGTTGCTATTAGCGGAGGGTCTGTAGCTCAGCAGTTGAGCACATGCTCAACAGGTAAATAGTCCCATGTTTGATCATCTCCAGGGAGGGCTGGAACCCCAGAGAACCTTTGGCCCTCCAGATTCTGAAGAATTACTCCCATCATCCCTGACCATTGGCCATGCTGCTTGAGGCTGATGGAAGTTGCAGTTCAACAACACTTAGAGGTTTACAGGTTCCTTGATCCTGGTGTACGAGGGACAAACAGTGTCACTCAGTACAAAGTGTTGGGAAGCCGGTAGCTGTGGTGGAAGGGGTGGCTGCTGTGGCTGTGGCAGCTGAGGTGGAAGGAGGGCTGTGGTGGGAGGGGGAAAGGTGGCAGCATGCTGAACAGAGGGGTGCCCCAGATTTGGGTGAGAAGCTGTTGGGAAGGTATGTGCTCCTACATTGGTGAGTTCCCACTTCCATACTTGATGGTGAGTGGTGGCATGCAGCCAGGTATTGCAGCGGCCATTTTAACTTCCCACAATGCCCTAGAGCAAGGGTCACCAACCTTTATAGGCCAATGGGAAGTTTTGGAATTTTGAAAAGCTGCCAATGGCACTAGTTGCAAAATGGTTGAGTTATGAAGGACAGAAAACGGATGCGGGGGGGGGGGGGCTTAACACAAAATGGATGTCACAACGAAAACAGTAAAAAAGAAAAGAAAAAGACAGGACCACAAAATGATGTGGGCATGTCCCCCACCAGCCACCTCATAGGGTATTTCATTTTAGAGGTAAAAAATGCTAATTTCTTCACTGAGGGGTCTTAAAAATATGCTTTTGGGTGTGAGGAATTCAAATCTGCTATTATTTTTGTAATTGCACAACATTTAGCTTGGTAAGTCTACGTTTGATGAAGAAGCACATAAACTGCTTTTGGAAAACCAAAGAATTTTAAATTTACCTTCTTAAAATGTCAGATAATGCTAAATAATAATAAAAAATAATAAAAATACTAATATATAATATTAGTATATAATATAACTGGAAGTACTTGGTGATTATTTTTAGTGCTTTCTATGTAGTTTTACAAACATTTTACTTACCAAGCAAAACTCAATTTTATTAACTTAACCAAAATATATTTTGAATTCCCAAGTAATATTACAACTTTTTCGCATCTCTGATTGAAAAATTCAAACACACCATAACATATCAGCCACCATCAACCTCACTCAAAGAGAGAAGCTCTTTGTTCCACTCTCCTTTTCAGAATAGAAGGGAAGGTAGATGTCCAGTTATGGGGTCAACGAAATGTGGGCGTGTTTAAGGGTGTGTGTTAAATGTAGGAGAGATTGAACCAGTGCAAATAGGAACTGAGCAGGAAGAACAAAATTTCTTTCATATGTTGTGAATCTTTGAGGGGATATTTGCAGAGCCATTTTGTGGGTGCCATGGGACGTACTTGTGGACACCCTGGCTCTCATGGGAGCCACGTTGACAACCCCAGCCTTGGAGCTACTCCAACTTGCCTCACACAGGGAACTCAGCAGGTAGGCCCCAGCACAGAAGTGGTCCCTGCTAGTGTGTCGAGGCCCCATAAGGTGTCCTGGGAAGCCACATGCTGGAGCCCAAGTGCTGAGGCACCCGTTGCACAAGTACAGGGTCCCTAGCAGAGATACCCTTGCTGTTCTACATCAGAGTATAGCATGAGGATGTGGCGCATAGGAGCAATAACAAAATAACTCCATCCCTTGCAGTCTTTAAAATTGACTTTGGGAGTTTTTCGTAAACGTGTAGGAGAATTTATATTTTGTTTGCTTTTCACTGAGCATACACAAATCTTTGGTTGGGTACACAGTGGTCTGCACACACACAAACACACACAAAGCGGAGGCAGGGGGGGGGGACCACAGTCTCCGAATGAATCTGCTATATGTCAAAGTATGATCAGCCACATTTGTTGGCTCTATGTATAACAGGAGCTGGATCATCAGCTAGATTGGCTCTGCGCCCAGGGTAGCCGAGCAAGGCTCACATATACACAGCCTTTCTCGTTAATGCTTCCCGCTCGACTCCTTGTCCCCAAGCGCGGGGCCTCCAGAATAATTTAAATCAATCTTGTTTGGGATGCTAAGCTTTAAGGTGTGTGTGCTTATAAATAAGAACATATATTATGGTCATTATAAAACCTTGTGTCTGTTCTAAGTTGAGCCCAGTCTGAAAAGCATTAGGTAGTAATACAATACAGTCTTAGCTTTCCTGGGCTCCATCACTTACTATCTTGCTGAGATGATCCCACCAAGCTGATTAAAAGGGTCTGTGGTTGATGCTGCTGGTTCTTTCCTTTTTTTTTTTTATAAAAATTTTTATTGGTTTTACAGAATGATTTTAAACAATACAAACAAATAAAAAAAGACATACAAACATGTAAAATTTCATAACCTTTTTTTTCATATCCCTCTCTTCTCGGACTCCCCCAAACCTCCCCTTCCTACATCCCAATTTCCAAAATTTATTTCAGCAAATTCTAATTAATTTTATCAAATATATTTTTTCTTATTCTTTTCTTCAACTTAATCTTATGTCACTGTAATCTCCTTTTCTTTCTCCAAACCTCGACATTTTAACATTCCTCAATTTTATAATAGTTCTTAAGGTAAATTTTAAATTTCTTCCAATCTTCTTCCGCCGTCTCTTTCCCCTGCTCACGGATTCTGCCAGTCATCTCAGCCAGTGTCATATAGTCCATTACCTTTATCTGCCACTCTTCCAAGGTGGGTAATTCTTCTGTCTTCCAATACTTTGCGATGAGTATTCTTGCTGCTGTCGTAGCATACATAAAGAAATTTCTATCTTTCTTTGACACCAATTGGCCGACAATGCCCAAGAGAAAGGCCTCTGGTTTCTTAGGAAAAGTACATTTAAGTACCTTTTTCATTTCATTATATATCATTTCCCAGAAAGCCTTAATCTTCGGGCACGTCCACCAAAGATGATAAAAAGTACCTTCCGTTTCTTTACACTTCCAACACTTATTATCAGGCAAATGATAAATTTTTGCTAGCTTGACTGGGGTCATGTACCACCTATAGATCATTTTCATAATATTTTCCTTTAAGGCATTACATGCCGTAAATTTTATACCAGTGTTCCACAACCATTCCCAGTCAGCAAACATAATGTTATGACCAATGTCCTGTGCCCACTTAATCATAGCTGATTTAACTATTTCATCTTGTGTATTCCATTTCAGCAGCAGATTATACATTTTTGACAAATTCTTAGTATTGGGTTCTAACAGTTCGATTTCTAATTTTGATTTCTCCACCTGGAATCCAATTTTCCTGTCTTGTTTATGTACCTCCATTATTTGATAATAATGGAGCCAATCTCGAACCTTGGGTTTCAATTTCTCATAACTCTGTAACTTCAATTTATCTCCATCTTGTTCCAAAATTTCCCAATACTTTAGCCATTCAGCTTCCATATTAAGCTTTTTCAGCGCTGTAGCCTCTAAAGGTGACAACCATCTAGGGGTTTTACTTTCCAACAAATCTTTATATCTTATCCAAACGTTATATAATGCTTTTCTGACAATATGATTTTTAAAGGCCCTATGCACCTTAATTTTATCATACCATAAATATGCATGCCAACCAAATGTATTATTAAAACCTTCTAAGTCCAAGATATCTGTATTCTCGAGGAGCATCCATTCTTTCAGCCAGCAAAATGCTGCTGCTTCATAATACAGTTTTAAGTCCGGCAGGGCAAACCCCCCTCTTTCTTTTGCATCCGTCAGTATTTTAAATTTTATTCTGGGCTTTTTGCCCTGCCAGACAAATTTCGAGATATCCTTCTGCCACCTCTTGAAACAATCTATCTTGTCCAGAATTTGTAATGTTTGGAACAAAAATAACATTCTAGGCAATACATTCATCTTAATAGCTGCAATTCGGCCTAACATTGACAATCTCAAATTTGACCATATTTCTAGATCTTTTTTAATTTCCGACCAACATTTTTCATAATTGTCTTTATACAAGTTCGAATTCTTAGATGTCAAATAGACCCCTAGGTATTTCACCTTCTTTACCACTGTCAAACCTGTTTCATTCTGGAACTTCTCCCTTTCCATGACTGTCAAATTTTTTTCCAAAACTTTAGTCTTTTGTTTGTTCAATTTAAATCCGGCCACCTGACCAAATTCTTGAATTAGCTCCAACACCCTCTTTGTGCTAGTGTCTGGCTCTTGTAAAGTAAGTACTAAATCGTCTGCAAAGGCCCTTAACTTGTAATGTTTGGCTCCGACCTGTACACCTTTAACCTGCTGGTCATCTCTAATCATATTAAGCAACACCTCCAGAACAGAAATAAAAAGTAAAGGGGAAATTGGGCACCCCTGTCGTGTCCCTTTTTCTATTTTAAATTCTTCAGTTATCACATTATTTACAATCAACTTAGCCTTTTGTTCAGCGTATACGGCACCCATACCATTCTCAAATCCTTGGCCTACCCCCATCCCATGAAGATTCTTTTTCATAAAACTCCAAGAAATATTGTCAAAGGCTTTCTCCGCGTCCACAAAGATCAGAACTGCTTTAGTGTTTATATTCACCTCTAATAATTCCAGAATGTCTATTATGTTCCTCACATTATCTGATAAATGCCTTTTTGGGAGAAAGCCTGCTTGGTCCTTATGAATCTTCTCCATCAACACTTTTTTCAATCTTTTTGCCAGAATGTCTGCAAAAATTTTATAATCCACATTAAGTAATGATATTGGGCGGTAGTTCTTAAGTTGAGTCTTTTCAGTCTCTGTCTTTGGTATGAGTGTAATATACGCTTCTTTCCACGATTCTGGTGCCCTTTTCCCCTCCAAGATCTCATTACAGACTTCCTTTAATGGTTGTACCAACCACTCCTTCAAAGCTTTATAGTATCTGGAAGTAAGTCCATCTGGTCCTGGAGATTTGCCCAATTGCATATTTTGAATGGCACTCTCTATCTCTTGATCTGTTATTCTCTGGTTTAGATCCACCTTACTTTGGTAGGAGATTTTTTGTAGTCCATACTTTTTAAGGAATTCATCTATATCTTCCTCCTTCTGCGGTCCTTGTGAATATAGCTTTTTAAAATAACTCAAAAAACAGTTTCTTATCTCGTTAGGTTTAGAAATATTCTTTCCATCCACTTCTAGGCTTGTAACTGTATTTAGTTTCTGTCTTTTCTTCAGTTGCCAAGCCAGAAGCTTACCGCATTTATCTGCTGATTCAAAAGTCTTTTGTCTCATTTGTTTTATCTTCCATTCAATCTCTTGATTCATCAATTCCATATATTGTGTCTGGTATAACTTAATCTCTCTCAGAATCTCCTGGGACTTTGGTTTTGATCTCAATTTCTTCTCTCCTTCTTTTATCTTTTCCAAGATCTTATCCTTCTTCTCATTTTGCTTTCTCTTTTTTACTGAATTTTGTTGAATTAAAAATCCTCGCATCACTGCTTTGCTTGCGTCCCATATCACTCTTTTTTCTACATCAGTTTTTAGATTTATTTCAAAATAGTCCTTTAAAGTTTTTTGGGCCTTTCTATGGATCTCCTCATCTCGAAATAGGTTGTCATTCATCCTCCATCTGAATTGACCAGTTACTGTAAATTTCATCTCCATCTTCACGGCGTTATGGTCGGAGCAAGTCTTTGGGCAGATTTCCACTTTCTTAATCTTTGGAGCCAACCCACTAGTAATCCAAATTTGATCGATTCTGGTCCAGGTCATCATTGCTTCAGAGAAGAAGGTTCCCTCTCTCTCGAGAGGGTTCCTTGTTCTCCATATATCAATCAAGTCCATATTTTCAGTCATTTCAAAGAAAGTCTTTGGTAATCTCCCATCTCTGGTAATTACCTGTCTTTGTGCTTTATCCATATTTGTAGATACCACTCCGTTCATATCTCCCATCATAATTAATTTGTAGTCCAAATAGTCCAACAATGTCTCATGCAACTTCTTAAAAAATTCTGACTTCCCTTCATTAGGTGCGTAGATCCCTAGTATCAAAAATTTTTCACCTTGAATTTGCACTTCAATTGCCAAATATCTTCCTTGTTCATCTTTAAATATAAACTTTGGGGAAAGTTTTTCTTTTGCATAGATTACCACTCCTCTTTTCTTAACTTTATCCGATGAAATAAATTCTTGGCCTAATCTCTTATTGACGAGTAATTTCCTATGCAATCTTGTTATATGAGTTTCCTGTAAACAAATTATGTCCAACTGCTCTTTTTTCAATAAATGGAATATGTTTTTCCTCCTTCGCGGAAGGTTGAGTCCATTACAATTCCAGCTTAGAAGTTGCAGGGCCATCCTGAAGCTATTTACCTCCTGTCGCTCCGAGTAGTTGTTCTTCTTCTGTCGGTGATTTCAGTCCAAACGTCAGGTTTAAAATGTCTGTTGCGTCTTTCGTTTCTGATGTTATTTCCTCTCCGACTGTTCCTTTCAGAAGGTCTTCCCTGTAGTGATTTAAAAATTGATCTCGATCTTCTACTGATCTTATCCTTATTTTCCTACCTTTGAATTTAAAAGATAGGCCTTGCGGGAATTCCCACCTGAAAGGTACTTCGTTCTTCTTCAGCAATCCGACCAGTTCTTTATAGTATGTTCTTGCGTCTAGAATTTCCTTTGGGATATCTTTAAAGATCTCCACAAAAGACTTTTCAATCTCGAGTGTTCTTTGGAAATGCAAGCTCAATATTTTTTCTCTCTCCTCTCTTGATCTTAATGTTATTAGGCAATCCCTTGGCTTCTTCCTGCCTTGTGCTCTTCCCAGTCTAAAAGCAGTGACTATTTTAATTTCTTCCTTCTCTAACTCCTGTTGCCAAAAATCAGAAAATTCTTTAGAAAGGAAGTTCGCCAAGTTGTCTCCTTCACTTTCAGGCACCGCTCGTAGTCTTAAGTTTCTACTTCTCCTCTCCAATTCAAGCATAGACAGGGCCAATGTATGATCTTCTAGCTTTTTGCAAACTGGTACAATTTTTTCCTGTGTAGCATCCGCCGAGACTTTAGCCTCATCAGCAGAGACTTTGGCTTCTTCTGCAATTTTACGTATATTAGCAGAGTCCTCTAATATTTTATTAATAGATTCTGTATTAGATGTCACCCTTTTCCCTAATTCATTCACACTTTGTGTATTCTGATCAAGTTTGATTGAGAGTTCTGTCAATTTTCTACTATTTTCCGCCCCCTGCTTTGTCAAAGATTCCAAAGACTCATTTATTTTAACCAAAGCTTGTGTTACAGGATCTGATGACATTGTTGTTCTTGTCTGACCAGTTGCAGCTGGTGCCACTGGGATGCCTGGGACTGAAATTCTTCGCTGTGAAGATTTTGCTTTGTATTGTCTCCCAGACCTGGTTGTTGTCTCTTCTGATGCACCACTCATGCCTAGCCAAGGTCACTCTCGCAGCTGTTAGTTGTTTTTCAAGGGAAATTTCCACTGCCTTAATAGTTACAGCCCAATTTGCAACAGTTATCAAAGTGCCCTCTAGGGGAACAAAGTTTCCAAAGCTAAACAAAATGTCTTACCGTCCAAAATTCCCCTGAGGTTTCCCAATAGTCAATTGTAACAGTTATATTTTCAGAGTTCAACAAACCAGTAATTTAATGTCTCTCCTGAGCTGAGTAGTTTGAAACAATGTAACAATCCAAGTGACAGCTCACTGACAGTTCTCTCTCTCCAGGTTCCTTTGCCCCGGCAGTCCGTTTCAGGGGTATTTGACACAGCGATAAAAAGTTTTAAAATCTTTTTCTGGCAGGTTCTAATTCCAAATTCCTCCCCCTTTTGCTCCTGCCTACCAAAAGGGGGAAAATTCACAGTTTATGTCTGGTTCTCTTCACTCTTTGCGATCTCTCAATGGTTGCAGCTTTTAATCCTTCTTTGCTTTATCCTTATGCAGTCCGGGAAAGGCTGACTTCCTTACTTTAACCAATCCCGTTTTCAGCCAAATTTCAAAAAGATAATTGTAAATCCCAATTAAGTCAGTCTTACTCACTGGTTTTACTTTGTAATCCAATTTTCAGGAAGGAATCGGCGCTCTCCGGCTATGGCGATGCGGCTTCGCTTTACAAGCTGGGTAGCAGCTCT
This sequence comes from Podarcis pityusensis, assembly GCF_964106645.2. Classification (NCBI taxonomy): domain Eukaryota; kingdom Metazoa; phylum Chordata; class Lepidosauria; order Squamata; family Lacertidae; genus Podarcis; species Podarcis pityusensis. The sequence continues at coordinate 25,268,797 of NC_138031.1, read as the reverse complement.
CAGCACCGCTTCTCCCCCCGCTGCCGTTCCGGAGCCTTTAAAAAGGCTCCCTTGCGATTTCGGGGGGGCGCGATGGTGCCCACCGAGCCTCCTTGTTCACAGGCTTCCGCGCCTGTAATTTTTGAGGGTCCCCGCTTCGCCGTAGCGACAGGACCCGAACTTGTAAAGCAGACCCCCTCCGGAGCTCGGAGGGAAATCCGCCATTAACCGATGGCGCCGACCGGAAGTCCGATGCTGCTGGTTCTTTCCCACCTGAGCATATCCCTTGCACATACACACAAAAATCTGGCACGGAAAAACAGGGCTCGTCTCTAACTTTGATGAAGTGACTTGATGTTCCCAGTCGAGGAGTTCCCGTCTCAGGTTTCTTGCAAATAAACAAAGCACTCCGCCGAGCTTACGGACCATAATGTATCGCTATCACTGCTCCATTATGAGGAGAGTGTTTTGCCCCTTTCCTACAATCGTATATCCCAGACTGCAAAGCAAAATGTACACTCGTGCCGTTGCCAACAGATTAACGCATTTTGCAGCGAATATATGATTCTCTGCCAAAATATTTCCAAGAGTTCAGCACAAATACAAAACTATCATCGAAGTCTTCAGAGTCACATTCATTTACCTTCTCATGTGGTGAGCATCTGTGGCCGGCTGGCTGGCTGGCAGTACAATGCCTTTGCGATGTGGCAGGTTGCCAGCCCAGCAATACACTTGTAATTGTGTTTCCTCCTATAAGTTAGGGTTTCTCCCCCGCCTCCACTTCTCAATGTTCGTCTTAAATCTTGCTCAAGACTCCTACATTTCCTCGTTCACTCTCAATTAACTCTTAAGACCAAGGAGCAAATTCAGCCCTGGAGAGTTCTATGGCAGTGCCTTAAGTTCTTTTGCATATTTATCTTGTTCCTTGTGGCCCAACCAGGACCATCAAGGGCTTGGCTTAGATTTTTTTTTTTTTTTAAAAAAAAAGATCAGGAGACTCTGAGTTTTATCTGACCCCAACTTGGTAGCCCACAGTTAATCATTATTAGATCCAAATAAAAAAATTCCTTCCTGTAGCACCTTAAAGACCAACTAAGTTAGTTCTTGGTATAAGCTTTCGTGTGCATGCACACTTCTTCAGATACACAGATACACTTCTTCAGATACATGTGTATCTGAAGAAGTGTGCATGCACACGAAAGCTTATACCAAGAACTAACTTAGTTGGTCTTTAAGGTGCTACAGGAAGGAATTTTTTTATTTCGACTATGGCAGACCAACACGGCTACCCATCTATTATTAGATCCAGTTATGGTTTGTGGGCTATTACAGCAAAAGCAAAATCTAAAACAAAATCCAGAATTTGAAACATGTATTAGAACAACTCTAATATTGGGTTAAAAACAGAAACTTGCAGGCTGGATCCAGATGAAGTTATTTCCATTTCATTCTCACTGATGTCGCATTAATTGCAATGGGAGCTAAGTGCAAACGAAGTCTGAATACAAGCCTCTTTAACAGCTGCAAGGTGTTAATATTTCCATTAATATTATGTCAGCAGTTTAACAGGAGAGGTTAATGAAGACATATGGCTATTTCTGCTTCAAAACACAGATTCAAAACAGAATTTTCATAGGGTTTGGGGAGGGGGAAAGAATCCCACAGTATTTTTGTTTTTGTGTGGCATAGCTTAAAAACATATTTAATTGTACACAAAAGTGTAGGTCGAGGAGATAAAACACAAGTCCATGCCCAACACCAGCTTAACCTCATGGAAACATATTGCCATGTTTCTTTAGTAAGTGTCAAAAGAAATGTGTTTCACCAGGGCTCTATACAAATTTAATCAATAAATTATAATAACAACAAATGTTTGTAAAACAGCAACGGTTAAGTGGACACAGTATCTTTGCAAAGAAGGAGGGTAGGGAGAAAACTAGAAAAGCTTGGATATGCTTTCATTACCTCATTGGCCACACTTCTACAACCTTTTTGGTTGTCAAACAGCCAGACCAGGTGTGGGGTCCACCAGTCATCACTGTATAGTATTGCAGCAGGAACGTTAAAGTCACAGGTCCAAACCTAAGTACCTGTTTTTGTGTTGTTCAATCTATTGAATGGCATGAAAGTTCAGTACCACAAGGTTTGCTATATAGCAGTCTCAGTGAACTGTGATGTCTAATATAGCAATTCTCAGAACATTTAACTTGAAAATAACTTTGGTAGGTTGCCAAATTAACAGATATACCTATAAAGTCGTCCGTATCTGCAGTCCACTTCAACCTCCCATCTATTCTGAATAAATCTTCCACGATGTAAGATTATTAAAAACACATAAAGAATCTGTTTAATGCAGGATCCAGAGCTGGATGTCTGGATTGTTTCCAAACGACATGTATGTGCTTTCGAAATACACCCACAGAGGATTAAGCACTTCAAAGTTCTATTGCTTGCATACTCCCTGACCAACGCAAATTGGCCCGTTGTGAATCATCTTCTATATTTCATAGTCCATAAAATTCTTTTGTAATGTACTTTCCTTCTGTGAAACATGGAAGCTACAGAAGTTCACTAAGCAGCGTAAAGAGTGAGTTCTTTAAAATGAATTTCAAGTTAGAAACAGGTTTTGCATGCACTTCTAGATGCAATCTGTTTGTGCATACAGGTTCTTCCTCAGAAAATGTTTCCAAGACCTTGAAGTACGTGCATGACCTTCTTCTACTACCAAAACCACTCACCAAGTGGTTGGATGTCTCTTAAAGCTGCTCATTTGCTTTTGGGGGTGAGGGTGTAGCGGGAGACAGACTGATTTGAAGCATCTCCTTCTGTGACCTTCTCAATAGGTGATCAGCACTGACAGTCAAAGCACATTGCCAAACATTTCTCTGGTAGGAGAGACTAGCTCTGTGAAGGATGGAGGGCAGTAATCAGGGCCAGAGGTCTTCCTTGCATGGCGCCCACCCTATGGAAAGTGAGGGGTATCAGGTCCTTTCACTGTGGCATAGAGCAAAATGGAGTTGGCAACCCCTGATATAGATCATGCAGTCCTTAGTTGTTGTTGTTTTAAAAAAGAAATACATTCAACATTTAATAACTAGCATGCAAAACACTCTTTAAAAGTGCCACATACATTTGCAGCACAAATAACAATATACTATACATGTGTGTTACATCTCTAGACTGGCACAGAGCCAGGGTTGTTTGTCGATAGCTCTCTGTAACAAAAGAGTAGATTGGCTTAAACATTCCCGTCAGTGCATTTTCATTATTTTCTTCCTTCTTTCCCATAATATTATGTAAGATATGCATGCATGTATAATGCCCATCCTCAAGTGTCCTTTCTTTCTTTAGAGACCCTAAGAGAAACTCAAAACACCCAACTGAGTCTGCACTCTTTAAAAAGGGTGAATTCACTTTTTGCTTAATTTTGGAAAGGGCTTTATAAATATTTTGTGTAAGTAAAACTGCTGACTTTTTACAGAAAAGCATTATATGCACTTGAGTTCATGCACTCTAAGAAAGCATTTCAGAATCATAAACAACTAGGGTGAGGTCACTCCATGGTAAAATATATACTTTTTAAGTCCACAAATCCACAGAAACAGCATAACATTGCTATTGCTTAAAGCTGGTGCTTTAAAGTTCGCTGCATATATGGAACGGCATACAAATCTTTGACAGTAAACAGATGGAAGTGTCAAAGTGCATACACAAAAGAGCTGAACTTTCAGCTCAGACATGCAGTTAATTTGAATTGTCCTCAATGGTAGCAACAATTTGTTTTGGCCTGAAAAACAATCCAATATGACTTGGAACTAGCCAAAGCTAAACATTTTAAAATCCTGATGATTTTAATGGAAGAGTATTAAGATGTAGAAGTATTAAGACCTTAACCAATGACATCATTTATAGACTTAATTTTTGCAGGATTTTGTACCTTATCTTCGTTGGTTTCTGCTTTAATCTTCTCTATGGTTGCATTCACATAGAAGTTCGTTTCATTTCCCCAATGTTTCCCTAAATGTAAGGTTAAAGGCACTTCCGGGAAACTAATGGGGTACTGAACATGTTTAGTCCTCATTTCTGGGTTATTTGATACCAGAAAAAACCCTTAAACTGAAAAATGTTGGGAGTAAAGTGGTGACATTTTGTGGGTGGGGTGGTGCATGGAGTTCTGTCCTGCTGTTTTCCTGGGGGAACAAAAACACACATGCATAGAAAAGTTCCTGGAGTAGCAATGTTGTCCAACGGCGTTCATTGTTGTGTTACAGCACACCCACTGGTGTGAATGAAATATAGAATGACATGCTGGTATATTGGTCAATATGCCACTACAGGTCCTGTATTATGACAGGAACTCCAGAAAACAAGAAAAAAAGCACTAGCATTATAATCAGGAAAACTAACACAATATTTGGCACATCCGAATGCACTCTAAAGCCCCATAAGATACTGTCTTATACTGAGTCAAACTACCAGATCATTTAGCTCAGTGTTGTCTATACGAGCCTTATTAGCTTGGCCCCCTCAAGATGTTTTGTACTATGACTTCCATCAGACCCAGCTAGCATGGCCAATGGTCAGGGGTTATGGGAGTTGTAGTCCAAAACATCTGGAAGGCTCCTGGCAGGGGAAGGCTGGTCTACACCAGTGGGTGTAGATTCACACCACAGATTCAAACAGGTCACTCACCCCTCAGTCCTACCTGGAGAAGCCAGAGATTAAATTGGGAACCTTCTAAATGCAAAGGATGTGCTCTACCATTGAGCTGTGCCCCTTCCCCTAATGGCTTCTTTGCAATGATCATTTTCAGGATGGGCTCCAATAACGGGAAGTGAATACTAGGCAAAGTGGGACCCATTGCTACAAAAAGATCATACGTTACTTGTTAATATTAAAAATGAATTATGACATTTATCTTATTTAGTCTGAAGACATTCTAATTCATTGTGTTACTATCCCCAGATAGGATGGTTTGTCATGTTTAATTTGTAAAAACAAGCAAGCAAGCAAGCAAACCAAAAGGGTATTTCCCAGATGGTAGTAGCAAGGGAGAAAGAGCCCCTTTACAGAAATCTATAATCTGCTCTCTCTTCTAGGCAGGCATGCAGTAAAACAGAAGAGAGCTTCCTCATGGAAATGGGATCATAAACATGGTTAAGGGAAGCTTTGAATTCACACACCTCTAGCAAATATGTTCTTGATTTATAAAATTCATAGGGGTTATTTTAACAAAGATTGCCAGATGGAATGCATCACTGAAGATTTAATACAGATTTGTTAAACATAATAGAATTTAAATACACTACTTAATGATATTTTTATTTAAGGAAGGCTGAGTGAAAAGCAGCCCTGGTTTTCCTTTTGGCAGAAGCAGCTGCTAAAGCAGAAGGTAAGAGTATTCCTACAATGTCAAGAGTGGGGGAACTTCTCTGATGGGAAAGCAACCAGCATAGAAATCAGTCCTTTGTAGGGATGGGAAGAAATTCGGCTTGGTTAACACTGAAAGGAAAATTTACCTTATAAGCTCTTTCCAAAACAATATATGAGCCGGAACACAGCTGTCCTTCTAAATTCACACTTCTCTGAATTTTGCGTTGCTAGTTTCCAGCCAAGTAATGTGTACAAAAAAGCATATACCGAAGTCGAGTGTGTCTAAAAATGCATATATTTGTGAAAATAACATAACAAACCATAGTTCCCAGGATTCTTTGGGGGGGAAGGCATATGCTTTGAATATATGGTGCGAATGTGACCCTGGAGGAAAATGGGAGCTGCCACAAAAATGCCAATCCCCCAAAGGGCAACAGATTTTGTTGACTGCCATTTCCCCTACAGAATGTGTGAAAGCATCACTGTGTCCATGACATTCTGAGAAAATAAAGTAGAAGCCGCCTGGAGCTCATTGCCGAAGCGTTTTCTGTTCCAACAGAAGAGAAAATGATTGATGAATGGATATGAATGGGAGGAATTAAAATGACTGTCATCACTGTTGACAGTCATTTTGTAATAAATGGAAATTGAACTGAATGGGCCACATTTGGTTCAATTTCTCATTTTCTTATGCAACAAATGCACAAAAAGGTAAGAAGAAAACCTGATATCTACACCAGAGACTGACCAGACTCTATAGCATTGGGGAGCTACTCTACAGCATTCTCCTGTTCCCTTTTCTGCCCCAGGCTGTTGTATGTCACTGTCTATTGTATGATGGACTGTAATCCAAAAGCAGCAGGCCTGCCTGCCTGCTCCTACCCAGATCTCAAAGAAGACAGCATAGAAAGCAGGACAAAATCACACAGTAAAATTGTCCTCTAGGATATTTTTTAAAAAAACATTTTTTAAATTCAATTTTACACTATATAGTGGTACCTCAGGTTACATATATTTCAGGTTACATACACTTCAGGTTACAGACTCTGCTAACCTAGAAATAGTGCTTCAGGTTAAGAACTTTGCTTCAGGATGAGAACAGAAATCGTGCTCCGGTGGTGCGGCGGCAGCGGGAGGCCCCATTAGCTAAAGTGGTGCTTCAGGTTAAGAACAGTTTCAGGTTAAGAACAGACCTCCGGAACGAATTAAGTACTTAACCCGAGGTACCACTGTACATTTGAATTCAAACATTAATGATAGTCATCAACATTTAGGATTCCCTCCACCCCTCCATGATTCCCATTATCAAACTTTTTCTACTGCATCATATAATTTCTCCATTTTTCTTAAAAGAATCCCTTTTTACCTTAGCTTTTAATACATTACAAATGTTACTCAAATCCTGCCAAAGTTTTTAGTTGTTTTCAGTGTTCTCTTAAGTAACTTATATATTTTCCCCCATTCCTTATGAAAGTTTCTATCTTCCTGGTTTCTGATTTTCCTGGTCATTTTTGCTATTTCAGCGTAGTCCATCATCTTCATCAGCCATTCGCCTCTGGTCGGGACTTTATCTTCTTTCCATCTCTGGGCCAATAGTATCTGCGCTGCTGTCGTCGCATACATAAATAATCGTTTCTGCTCCTTTGGTATCTCTGCATCAAAGCTTTCGGTATTTCCACAAACGTTATTTTAAATATTTTTTTCAACTCATTATATATCATTTCACAGAATGTTTGTTATTTTGCACATCCACCACATATGAAGAATGTGCCTTCGTTCTCCTTACACTTCCAACATACATTTGAAGCAGTTCTTTACATTTTTGCTAATTTTGTAGGTGTTAAATACCAACGATACATCATTTTCATATAGTCCTCTCAGATACTGTGAGCTTACGATTCATTGCCTGTCAAGGCCCCGAACCCTCCCCCATTTGTGGGAATAAAACACAATGACACCAGTATTTTAGCTGAATGGGCTAAAAAAGACCACAACTTTATTGGTTACAGAATGTGAGTGGTATTGGCTTTAGGAATTGGACCTGAACCGACTATATCTGACTTCTGCCAGCTATGCAGGAAGTCTCACAAGGGTTAACCACCTGTAGGGGGAGCCCTGCTGATCCACATCAACTAGGAGCTCCCCCAGGGTCACCGCAAAGGTTGTGCCATGGCAAGCCATCCCCCCAGCCAACCGGATTGGCCGGCTGTGGCCATGACGCGACCGGGATTCCCCCTATTGCGCGAGGAACTAGCCACGCCCCCCCTGGATGCAGGAAGAGTCTGAGACCTGACCGCAACCCTGCCCACCTCAGAAGGTGACCGGCTTTCTGACAGGGGACCATACCATATTATTTGCAGCCAAACCCTGTTTTGAAGTAGGAACCTTCTTTGGCTGGAGTCTTCAGGTGGGGTTCTATTGTTCATGTTCAACAGAAAGCTCTCGTAAAGGTTCAGTCCAGGGAACTTACTAAGAGAACTGCATATTTCATCCAATTTTTACACGGTGTTGTGTCCGTGCACTGAATGACAGGATTGTTTTTAACCAGTCAGGAACCCCTTGTTCGTTATGTGGGTTATCTGGCCATTTCAGACAGATAAATGTTCGGAGTAAAACTGCAACAAAGGTGTGTGAGAAACTGTTGTTGTTTGGGCTGAAAAATCTTTCACTGATTCCATCAGCAAGACTAGACCATATGACCTGCCCAAACATATTTCTGTTACTTAGATCAGAGACAAAAAGAAACCCAAAACACATTGGAATTGAGAAAGATACCTCAGTTTTCCATTGCTTAATGAGAAACTTTTGGATTTTTAAAAAGAAAACTTTCTCTTTATGTTATTCATTAAACATATCGCCATTAACTGCAACATAATGGCACCAGAAATGAAATTTAATCTGCTACTCTTTTTTTTAATCACTCAGTAAATAAAACTGACCTTTCATTGTTGCTTCAGGCTTCCAAAAAAGTCATCTTAGCTTCAGGCTTCCAATGAGAAGAAGGGAAATCTATCTAACTGGGCAGCTGTTTGGGATCCTACATGAGTACAGCATGGTGTTATCATCACCATCACATTCGGTGATAAATACTTCAATTCCACAAAGCCACAAAACTATCCGAGAGAAAGAGATTGCCCAAAGCTTAAGGAAAGAGACATACTGTACTTGTTTTGCCTTTTGATCCTGAAACCATTTAGCAACCTGTTTGTTGAACATTTTTCCTGATTTGCTGGCTCAAATCTTCTGCAGAGGTTAGATAACCAATCTTTATTGAGAATTCATTCTGATTTTTTTGGTAGGGAGGTTATACAACAGTGAGCACCCATCCTGATTTGTTTGTGACTTGCTCGTCTACTAGTTAATTAGTACTTTATTATACACTTTTTAGTACATGCCCTTTCCTAACTGGAAAAGTTAGTTTTGTACATGTCCTTTCCTAACCCATTGTGTTTCTGAAAGTGGATTTGTTTATTTATTTAAAAGTTTATATCCTGCTTTTCCCCATCTAGGTTTCAAAGCAGCTTACAACAATAAAATATGCCATATACACAATTTAAAACATAAATTAAATCTCCAAAATCTGAAGCTTCAAGAATATAAATCTGAAAAAAATTAAACATCTGAGAAGCATTCAGAGTTCAAAGGTGTCCCATGATAAAACTGGCATTTGAAATTGAAAGGATAATCTGGGGATATTAAGTTTTGCCTTATAGTCACATTTCTTTCCTATATAGCTTATAATTTAACACACATACACAAACATTGGAACGGTCCGATATCATATGGCAAAACATTTGAATAACTTCCCACAATGCTGAGTACATTAAATTTGTTGTTATTTAGAGCTCAGTCATTGCAGTTGCCCGCTACGATTTCTTTTATCATCCCTCAGTTTTTGATTTTCAAATCTAGTGCCCATGTTCAAAAAGCTGCATTTTGTTGTTTGTTTGTTTGTATTTATTTATTTACATTAAATTTATATATCATTCTTCATCTGAAGATCACAGGCCGGCTCACAACATAATAATACATCCTGAGATCAATACGATGAAGGGCAGGTATGTATGAATACAACAAAATAAATACATGTGAAACTGGGGTCATTTTCTTTTAAAATTGAGATGTATATATTTAGTTGAGCCTAGCGTCAAAACATTAGCTAAGTACAAAAGCCAATGGCTAAGTTCTGATTTGCCCTCTTGCCCAGAAGGTGTAGATCAGGTTGGTTTGTATAGGAATTGACCCAGAATGAGAAGGTTTAAACTCAAGTATTTATTTACTTGTTTAGTTAATTGTGCCTTTCCAACATATGGTGCCAAACACTTATATATTAAAGTAGCCCAAAAAAATTTCCCAATGGAAAAACAGAGCCTGTTTCTTTCCCTGTTTTGGATGCAATAGTTTGCTCAGTGCAATCCAACCAGCATTCACTGTAAGGTTGTATAGTTCGTAGTCTTGTGCATTTCCAACCATTTTGTGTTTTAGTGTCTCTTTTAAGCAAAGTGTTCCACTAACAGAACCTTTGTTTATAAGCTTAAGCAGGGGAACATGCTTGCATGTCGATAAGAGATACTAAGGTCAATAGAAAAGGTGCAGATGACAGTTTGGATCTGAATGAATGCAAGTATGTTTTCTGTCAGATTTCGTACAAACCTTGTATTAATTTATCAGACTCTTTTCTGTTATCTCCCCCCCCCCCTTCCAAGCCAACCCAAAGCATTTGTTACTTTTAGCTATTTACAGGTGATATTTGAAATTACAAACAAAGGCTATTTCTTGCTCCAGCTCTTTGGGCAAAGATGCTTACAATTTGCTTCTGCAAAGGAAAACTTAAGGAGATATATTGTTTTTTCCATCGGCAAGAGGGATTTTCCTGAAAGGTTAAGAAAAAAAATACTTTCAGTAGAGATAAGCATAGGAAAAAAACTCAGTTTGGAAGATAAACAGCTGAACAAGTATGAGTGTTTACATATGGATGTTAGAGTATATATTTGCACGACCAAAGGCTGGAGTAAACAAATGAAATTTATTAGCCTTGCAACTTTGCAACAGAGATTTTAAAGTGAAATTGCTAAGTGGAAATGCTGATACAGGGGGTCTCGAATCTGACTAAAATAATTGGAGAAGCATTAAAGGTAAAGGTACCCCTGACTCTGGGGTTGTGCACTATAGGCCAGGGGAGCCGGCATTTGTCCGCAGGCAGCTTCTGGGTCATGTGGCCAGCATGACTAAGCAGCTTGTGGAGAGCCAGAGCAGCGCACGGAAATGCCGTTTACCTTCCCGCCAGAGCGGTACCTATTTATCTACTTGCACTTTGACGTGCTTTCAAACTGCTAGGTGGGCAGGAGCTGGGACCGAACAACAGGAGCTCACCCCATCGCAGGGATTCGAACCACCGACCTTCTGATTGGCAAGCCCTAGGCTCAGTGGTTTAGACCACAGCGCCACCTATTTCCCCCACAGAGTTCCTGGGAAGAAGCATTGATTGTTACAAACCACTTGGAGAATTTCAGGTGTCTGAAGGGAGTAGGGGTCTCCTAACAACTCACAGTACCCTTAACAAACTACAGTTCCCAGGATTCATTGGGGAACATCATGGCTATTAAAGTGGGATCATAGCACTTTAAATGTATGGTGATATGGCCCTTAGACTGGAGAGATGTGGGTTTCAATCCCTATTCAGCTACAAAGCTCACTGCAGTGATGTACTTTGGGCTTTCAAATTTCAACAACGCCCTGTGTGATGCCAAAATTCAGCGCCCCCGCCTCTCACCCTCTGTTCTAAATCACTGTTGTGGTGCTCCCAGCAGCATCCTCTTGGCTCAGCACCCAGTACAGCCGAACTGGTTGTGCTCCACTAAGTCTGCCTCTGCTCACTGGGATAGGTAAAGGTAAAGGGACCCCTGACCATTAGGTCCAGTTGTGACTGACTCTGGGTTGCGGCGCTCATCTCGCTTTATTGTCGAGGGAGCCGGCGTACAGCTTCCGGGTCATGTGGCCAGCATGACTGAGCCGCTTCTCGCGAACCAGAGCAGCGCACAGAAACGCCATTTATCTTCCCGCTGGAGCGGTACCTATTTATCTACTTGCACTCTGACGTGCTTTCAAACTGCTAGGTTGGCAGGAGCAGGGACCGAGCAACGGGAGCTCACCCCGTTGCGGGGATTCGAACCGCCGACCTTCTGATCAGCAAGTCCTAGGCTCTGTGGTTTAACCCACAGCGCCACCCGCGTCCCAACTCACTGGCTTAACTGGGTCCAAAATCTGTTTCTGTCTTTCTCTCCCTCTTAACCTCATCCAAGCTCAAGGGTTAAAAAGGACAGACCATACATGCTGTTTTCAGCTCCTTGGAAAAGGAAGAAGATAATAATAATATTTAATACAAGAATTAAAACAAAAGATAGCTGCAGAGAGAAGCAGCCAGGGATCGGAAAACATCCTAAGGAAGGGTTGTGGTCTGTATGGAAGGTTTCTTCATTTTAACCAATGTGCAGCTTTCCTCAAATGATTGCAAAGATCAGCGCTGTGAACTTTTCAAAGGTCATTTAGAGATTTTGTGGAGCTTATCTGTCAAAGGGCCCTTGGTTTTCAGCCCCAGCTTGAGTTTTTCATTTATTTCCACTTTTTGTTAGCATCCAAAGTGAAGATTTTATTAGACGCAAATGTAGTGAAGCGAGGATTAGCTATTTTTAATTTGCAACAGGAAATGCATAAAGTACAATTTTTACAACAAGCCAGAGGTGCATTCTGCAGGTATTAGTATCCAGGGAGAATCTTGCATACTCGTTTCTTTGTTAATACTTTTTATTGGAGGACATTTTCATAACTTCTAATTGAAGTGGAGACAGCAGGCTGTAGATGCTCTGCATCTGTAACTTGGGAAAATTTGCCACTTAGCACACTACAGCATATATGTGAATATTTAAGAGCTTGTCCTAAATTAGTTGGCGCATGCAAACTTTTGTGTACAATTACTAGGATGAGGGAGACTCCATCTTGTACTCAATATACTTTTAAATCTGGTTCCTATTACAATTGCTACTCCATTTATTAAAGTTTACATGTCCAAATTGAGGCTGCGGAGTAAAAACAGAACAGGTCCCCCTATAAAATAGTAAGTGAGGCATTAGAGCACACGCCGCAGGAGTATTTAGATAATAAAATCATTTTAAAGAGTGTTGCATCCAGAGTAAGTAATCCGTCCTGCGTTTGAACAGTCTCAATTGAATTGCTATTGCTTGAGCACCTATCTGTTAGTAGAAATAACTTGGAACTCTTAGATCACCAGGAAATGTTCATATTTTTTTTTTTTAAAAACTAACATTATATATATATATATATATATATATATATATATATATATATATATTAAAAGAACATTATAAAACAAAACATCCAATATACACGGTACCAACAATATAATTTCAAACAGAAATGTTCAAACAGAAATTCAACTTCTACAAGAGCTAAATTCTTGTTGTCTAAATTTTACTGCATGAGTTCATTTTATCATAGGGTGTTGTTGTTGTTTTTTCAAAAACGCCCCTAAAAGATCCAGGACAAAATGCCACATTTCAGAAATTCTCCCCGGACATCATTCTGCCTTTGAAATCCTGGTAATGTCCAGGAAAATCTGGACATATAGCAGCCCTATTTTATCATAAACAATTCTATAATCATACAGAAAATTTTGTGTGGACGCATAATTGCACCTAATGGTGTATACATGGGAATAGACTCCCCCCCCCCGTACAATTCCCCCTGGGACAGATGGTACATCATCAGACTCTGTCACTCCTAGGAGAATTAGCTCTGTGAACATTCAGGGCATTTGGCAGCACGGAGCCCTTTATAGCAGCCATTCAGGCTGTGAGCAGCATGAGTTTTAATTTTAAAAGGGGGTGGCGTGGGGTGGGGGAAGAAGGCAGCGCAAAACCCTTGGACCAACTTGCAATTACAGTATTTTTTATATTTATTAATTGCTCTGTATTTTTAAAATATTGTGCAATTGTTTTTTATGTTTTGCAAACCACTTAGAAGTTCACCTGGACATGAAGCGGTATAATAATAATAATAATAATAATAATAATAATAATAATAAATATTTATACCCCACCCTTCCGGGCTCAGGGCAGCTAACAACAAATTTAAAACACTTAATTGATGCAACAAAAAACAGCATAAAATACAGTATAAAAAGTGGATAACAATAAATTCAGAATTCAAAAATCAATTTAGGGAGGTAAATCCATCCAAAAAACATTAGATGATCACCAGGGCTAGCTGGCTAAATTAATCCTATTTGGGCCAGCGAGGAGACCAGGGGAGAATTAGCTGTGGGATCCCAGAGCGGGTAATCTTCATAAAGAGGGGAGGGGGAGGGAAGGAAGGGGAATAAAAGATCAGGCTAAGTTCAAATTGAAAGCCAGGTGGAATAGCTACAATGGTACCTCTGGTTATGAACTTAATTCATTCCCGAGGTCCGTTCTTAAGTTGAAACTGTTCTTATCCTGAGGCGCGCTTTCGCTAATGGTGCCTCATGGGGCAAAGTTCGCAACCAGGAGCAACTACTTCCGGGTTAGTGGAGCTCATAACCCAAAGCGTGTGAAACTAGAAGCGTTCATAACTGGGGGGTGGGGGTGGGCAGGGGACCCCCACATAGTGGAATCTGCCAGACAGCAGATTCTGCAGAGGGCCATTGATCCAATTAGGGTCAGGATCCACCAGATTGGAACACTTATGTCTACTTTGTGATTCAAGGAGGAACATTCCTCCTTCATCCCTAGGCATGTCTCAGCATTACTTCCAGGGGCACATTCTTGGGCAAATAAAGATGGCTGCTCCCATCTGGAGACAACCATATCCCTTTCCTCACCCTGAAGGCCCCAGGGGAAAATGTAACATCAAGGTGTTCATTTCCCCCTTCACCCTCAGAATAATAGACCTATATTGAAATGAATGAACCTAACATGGCCGTTACTTTCAATGGGTCTGTTCTAAGTAAAAACATAGCTAAATGCTATTTGTGGTGTTATTTCCAGGGACATTGTGGCACAGGCAGTGCTTTTTTTCTATATAAAAAAAATGTTTAGGAGTACTCTCATTTTCCTACTCAAATTGAAATACAGTGGTACCTCTGGTTACGTACTTAATTCATTCCAGAGGTCCGTTCTTAACCTGAAACGGTTCTTAACCTGAAGCATCACTTTAGCTAATGGGGCCTCCTGCTGCCGCCGCACAATTTCTGTTCTCATCCTGAAGCAAAGTTCTTAACCCGAGGTACTATTTCTGGGTTAGCAGAGTCTGTAACCTGAAGTGTATGTAACCTGAAGCGTATGTAACCCGAGGTACCACTGTACTGCCCCTCAATGAGGCCAAACTTAGATTCACAAAATGTATAGGGATATGCGTACCCCTGTGTCCCCCCAGAAAAAAAATCACTGGACACAGGAATGCTGCTGAGCTTCTGGGAGCAACTAAACGACTACTTTATGCAATGCCAAGGCCTTTTTCTTTCTAAGAGAGAGAGAAGTTGAGAGTCTTCAGCCATTTTGCATTTAAAGGAAAAGCAAAATTATATATAAAATAAAAACCAGTATTCAGTGGGTGTGCTTTCCTCCAGTTCCCCTTTATTCCAGGGTTATTTTAGAGACCTTGAACCTGGAGCTATCATATAGCCATCACATTTAGCAACCACTGATAACCTTATATAAGCTTGTTATTTGTACCCCATATGACTTATCAACTGCACTATGATTATTTTGTACTGTGATTTTCATGCTTTAACTTTTAAAAAATGACTTTCTGTATTTTGCCTTGAGGCTCAGAAGGCAGTATATAAATCCCTCACATCTCTTTTCCCACTTTGTATGTGATTTGCGCTGTGAAGACAACTGAAAATATCATGAGAGCATCTGTCTCAGAGCAATAACTAATAACTGGGATTTCATGGTCTCTTCGTTTTTCTCCTGTTTTCTCAGATACGAGCCAAATATTGATCGTAGTGTTCTGCTGGCAAATCTTGCACAGTGCATTCACATACAGTGGTACCTCGGGTTAAGAACTTAATTTGTTCTGAAGATCCGTTCTTAACCTGAAACTGTTCTTAACCTGAGGTACCACTTCAGCCAATGGTGCCTCCCACTGCTGCCACACGATTTCTGTTCTCATCCTGAAGCAAAGTTCTTAACCCAAGGTACTATTTCTGGGTTAGCGGAGTCTGTAACCTGAAGTGTCTGTAACCTGAAGCGTCTGTAACCCGAGGTACATCTGTATTCTATGTTTCTTCTTAAGTGCATTATACCACTCTAAATATTGACTGTTTCTATCATCAGCAAAACTGGATTGCATTAACTTAAACATTTTTAAAATGCAATATTGATTCCATATGATGTTCATAAAATACAGCTCTAGTGCCAACGGGATTAGGGGAGGAAGCTGTTTTTCACTTATACAAACGGTGAATGGAATACACAAGTAAAGAAATAAAATTATTCAGCATTAGCAAGTCTAGAAAAATTGAAAAGTCCACTGCATTGATACTAGATCTTAGCCCAAAGGCTGAGAAGTGACATGCAACAGCCCCCTCAATGTTGCGCGCAACTCAGCGCCTCTGTTTCACAGCCAGAGTACCAAGGCTGAAAGACAGTGGCTTCTGGGAGGTGGTTAAAAACTAATTCCTGCCCATCAAGCTGCTGTTAAAGGCACAAGAGCAGACTGGGATTTTTTCCCCTTGTAAGATGGCAACGTTATCTACAAGGGAAGTGGTATTCCAAACTTGACATTTAAAGGAGACCGCAATTCATTCCAGCTTGTCTTCTGATTTTGTAGGTTCTTCTAATAGTATCTCTTGTCCCAATTATCTGGATTATTTTCAGAAGGATATGACCTGGTAGAGACAGAAATGTTTTCTTTCCTATGTCCCATGACCACTGTACGCCACAGTTGTGCCCTTAAACATGTATCAGGACATGTGGGGTTAATTCAGCCTCTTGGATTCTTTCACCAAAGAAAAAGTGTTGTCTTTTCAGGTTCAGAAATTGATGATGAAAAGGAAACCTACCACATGCAGCAATCTAGGATATGATATGTTTCCCTTGAAAGATACTCCAAAACAGACATAAACCAGAGACAGACACTGAGCTATGTTCTGGAATGATTCCATTAAAGTCAATGCACCTTACTCTCCAACGTGTCCCAATAAAGATTTATCAGTGAAGTAATGAGAAAAGTATCCAGATTTGGGTCACAGTAAGTACGCAGCCCTTCTAAAGCAAACTTTATTACCCAAGTCATTTTGAAGCTAAGGTAACAATGCTTGATAACCTGAGATTTGCTGCAACACTTCATAATGGGTTTATTTATTGCACATTTATGTTTTAGCCTCAGATTAGCACTTTATAGCCAAGTGGGGATTTCAAAGTGGAGTTCGCACAACCAAGCTCAGCAGTCAGGCTGCTACACTAAACTGTTTACGGGCCAGGAAGTTGGGTACGCTTCTTTACAGATCTCAGAAATGGCATCTGTTTGGTGGGTTTGATCATTTGGAAATGGGTTTAATCTTTATAACCAATGAAACGATTAAAAGCAGTTTTCCCAAAATATAATTCCATTTGATTGGCACCGAAACCTGCTTATAAGTTAAATACACTTTAGGGAAACGATGTGGAGCCTCACAATTTATTTACAAGAACATTGTAAGCAGGTTAAAACATTAGCAGGATTTTAACCACACTTGTAAACTAACAGAAAGTATGGATAATTTTGGAAGGATAAAACCTGGATACTATTGATATGCAGTTGTTAATAATATCATTAGGACCCATGGAAGTGGTGGGGGAAAGTCAGGAGATTCAGTATAATCTCTATATTTGGATTTTGAATTGTTTTTTGTTGTATGTTTACTCACCCCTTCCAGTATCTGAAATGATTCCCTTGCTCCACAAATTATCTATAAGCAATTCTTTCAAGTACCAAGTGGAGGGATGTGGTTCCAGATATGCAGCTTTCATCTTCTGGCAAAATTTCCACTTGTGTTCAGTCTTGATCGGAGGATCGCCTAAATCTTGCCAGGAACACATAGATTGTTAATGAACTAAGCTTTTCAACAGCTGCTCTAGGAATTGGCACATTTTCACAGAGGGCTGGGGGTGGGTTCTGTGGTTTTTTTTCTGTTTAATGGCAGTATCAAATGAAACCAGGGGAATTTGGTCTAAAATAACTGAAATGTCCAATTCATCATTGAAGGTTTGCTTCGTGAAGATGTAGCTACTTCAGATCCTGTACATATTTACTTGGAAGTCAGACTTGCTTAGCTAAATGGGACTTACTCTGTGTATAGCACTGCAAGCCAATCTATGCATGCTAAATCCTATCCAGGTGAGAATGGTCAGGATTACTCAGAAGTCCAGAAGACCAAGGGTAGGGATGGGGGCGGAGTTCACCAAAGCTGGGCTTCAAAGCGCACTCCTTTAATTTAATCTGCGTGAATCTTGACTTGATCATGGATCCACTTCAGAATCTGCAGTGCTGGTAATTTTTTTACAAGGCAGTTCCAAGGCTTGCAACTCTACCTCCATTCCTCTAAAAATAATTGTTTTGAACTTGTAACGTAGGCCATGCAGCCACCCACAGTCTGGCACCTATGGGGGCAGCCATGTTTTCTTTCCCTCAGAGAGCAACATTATCAAATCCCAACACTTCTAGGGAGGCTTGCTATGTGGTGACAAAGAGGGACACCAATGCTAACCATTCCAGGCTATGGCTTGCTGCAGGGGTTTTCAACTCGTGTGCCGTAGTATCCTGGGGTGCCTTGAAAGATAGTCAGGGGTGCTGTGGGCAACACTGGCCTCTGTCCATCTTTCATTCCCTCCCTCCTGGTGCCCTCTTGCATCTCCCAAAGGCTTGCACAGCTGGTTGTTGCAGTCTCCCTGGCTACAAGCTCCCCAGGTGAATGGTGCCTCTGGGGCTGGCCAGGGGTTGCTTCCCAGGCCCCTGTGGGGCAGGGTGAGGAGGCACCTCTCTTTGGGGCAGGGGGGCAGCTCAGAGGCCAGGGCAGCAGCCTGGAGGACTCCCAAGGAGAGGGGAGGAGAGAGGAGGCTGAGGGAACACCCCACATGGGAGGGGATTCAAAAAAGGGCGAGGCTGCCAGCTCTGCAGGCAAGGGGTGACATAACTGGGTTCCTGAGCCCCACAGGGATGTTGCAGAAAGAATGTAGTTGGTCAAGGGAGCTGTGGACTCAAAAAGGTTGAAAACCTTTGGCTTGCTGCCTGACCTATTTTTAAATGTTTGAAAGAAATGTATTTTTTTATAGAGATATAGAGGCAGCGCTGCAAACCTGGGACCACCTCATAAATATTTTATCTTTTTTTAAAATAGTGTGTTTCTGTGCAGATCTTTTAAGGATTTTTGGTTATATATGCATATGATGTTTATTCAAAATCCATTCCACACGCTTGAATGCTGCCCAGTTTTGCTTAAATCCAAGCCCAGTGGCAGCACATGGCATCCTCTGGCAATTGCTAGGGTGCCAGCTTTTTAAAATGCTTTTTAAAATGCAGCTAGGTTTGGGAGCACCATTTTAATTTCCCATAGAATATTCCTGGGGTATCTTGGGGAAATAAAAATGGCAGCTCCCAGAGTGGCTGGGACATAAATAATAAAATTCTTATTATCCAGATCTTCAGAAGTAGGAAATAAGAATGATGAAACGAAAACCAAAATAAAAGCAACAGCAGCAAAAACAAAACCATCAGAGAAAACTATTTAGCCATGCATTGAATACCCCAGAAAACTCTTTCTGCCTCATGTGTGGCAATAAGGTAAAAAGGTAAAAGGTAAAGGACCCCTGGACAGTTAAGTCCAGTCAAAGGTGACTCTGGAGTTGCAGTGCTCATCTTGCTTTCAGGCCAAGGAAGCTGGGGCTTGTCCACAGACAGTTTTCTGGGTCATGTGGCCAGCATGACTAAACCGCTTCCAGTGCAACGGAATACCGTGACATAAGCCAGAGCGCATGGAAATGCCATTTACTTTCCTGCCACAGTGGTATCTATTTATCTACTTGCACTTACATGCTTTTGAACTGCTAGGTTAGCAGGAGCTGGGATAGAGTAACGGGAATTCTCTCCATCGCGGGGATTCGAACCGCCGACCTTCCGATCGGCAAGCCCAAGAGGCTCAGTGGTTTAGACCACAGTGCCACAAATGTCTCTGTTGCAATCAAATGTATGTTAGTGGGTGCAAAACAACTGACCTTCATGTACAAGGCTCTTACACCCTATCACAGGACTGAGGAACCTCTGGCCCTCCAGATGTTCCTGGTCTCCAGCTCTCATCAGCCCCAGTCAGCATGGTCGATGGTCAGGGTTGATGGGAGCTGCAGCTCAGCAACATCTGGAGGGCCACAGGTTCCCTGCTCCTACACCCAGCAAAAAGAAAGGGAACCTCTAGTAATGGCTATCAGTATATTCAGATGCTAGCTAATTGACTAGCATCAAAGTCCTGGTCTTATTCCCAAGTTCAGAACCTCAAACAGGGACATGTGCCAGTAGTACTCCAGAGACGTCCATTTAATTCTTGGCTGTTTACCTTGGAAATGAAAACAGAACTTTCTGAGCTGCAATGTGCTAAAAATGAGGGCATTGCTCTTTAAAACAGCTGAACCCTGCAAAAGAATGAAAACCCAGCAGGATCTGCAGGTGACTACATAGTGCTGAGCCAGCTAATAGCAACATTGGAGAGCAGCCAAGCCTTGCTGGGCTCCACTCTATTAAAAATCCATGTCACTACTCCACATATTGAGGTGTTTCTTTAACACCAGGGGCTGGAGTCTTCAACCTCTTTCTCTGGAGTTGCCTCACTGAAGTCAATGAAAATATCCCACCAGAGCCTTGTACAAGTGATGTACAAAGTGCATTGCTGGACTCTGAAAGATAAGGAGAAAATCAGGATATTCTTCTGATGGGGAATTAATGAAATTAAACCATTCTGGTTTTCCTTCTAACCTATGACCTAGGAGTGCTCATTTTCTCTATTATTATTTTTTTGTATAACTTTTGTATACCTTGCAAGATTATATAACAAAAGAGTATAGGAGAAAAGTCTAATTGAATTCAACAAGGTTTACTTCTATGAGAATGGAGGATTTCCTCCCCATGCAAATCTATTTCCAGGAAACTTAAAAACATACACAACCTGTGCTGTTTTTCTAGAAAAAGAGGTGTTGGAGCTCGCCAGGAACTTCTCCCTTGTTCTCTTAGAACGTCAGTGGTGCCCACCTGAGAGGTGCCAGAGGTGCCACAGAATACTGCGATGGGTGTGTTGTTGGTGTTAGAAATTATTTCGAAAAGGAAATAAATGCATTTTAAAATTAAGAAGAGCCTGGTGGCCCTTCTTGCCCAGCATCCTATTCCCACAATGGCCAACCAGATGCCTGTGGCAAACCTGCAGGACATTTACAGCATTAAAATCTGTTCCTAGGACATGTTTACCTGGAAAAATATACATTAAGCTGAATTGGATGTGCAGTCAAAAAAATAATAATAATCCATTAAAAGTTCCAATGTGTTCAATGAAATCTATCTGTTTCTTTGTTCCATGCATTTGTACTATTCCTTGCCCCTTCACACACTGGGACCAGTGTGGTGCAGTGGTTTGAGTGACAGGTTCAAATTCGCACTTCCCCATGATGTTCACTGGGTCACTTTGGGCCAGTTGCCAACTCTTCACCTATCCTACCTTACAAGGTGGTTGTGAGAAGAAAATGGAGGTGGAGGAGGACTATGCACACTGTCTTGACTTCCAAATCCGCTATTTCCTCATAAGTGAATTTATTGCAGCTTTATTTCCTAGAGCTTAGGATCGCCTGCTCTGGATTTCTCTGGGTGTGTGTCATACAAGGAGGGTAAACAGATTGCTCTTTTAGTTAGTTGGCTAGGGGTGTTCGTCTGCCTGTCCTCTCCCTTTGTTTCCCCCTGATTTTCTGATAAAGAACAAAATGTGAACAGCATGACACATTGAAGCAATTTTGCTTTTTTTTTTAATAATAAAAGGCCTGTGCAAAAGGAGAGTAAATCTTTCAACTCTCTCTAAAGGACAGCTGGTTGTGGATTGCATTTGTGAGCATGCATGTGCGTGAATTTTCTGCTAGTGTTGTAAATTGCCATAATCACCAGCAACAGAGACCATGACTAAAATTGCAATGCAAATGAGGACCAGCAGAGTGCATCTTGCCTTTCAGCAGCTGCTGAAAAACAGCTAAAGCTGTCTAAAATCACCTCTTCCAAGTTGCACAGAGATTTCTGAACCCCCTCCCCAAAGTGTGCTAAAGTAGGTCACAAAGAGGGAAAGGAGACTGGATGGATGTGTGTGGACGGATGGGAAACAGGGATCAGAGAGGAATTCTATTCAATCAGCATTTCAAGATGAAGTTAAAGATGAAACCACAGATTCGTGGTTTTTGAAACAATACACAAACATTTCAAACATCCTTTGAAATTCACACTTCTCTGAAATTTGCAACACACTTCTCCAGCCAAGTGATGTGTACAAAAATACATATACTAGCATAAAGTGTGTGTGTGTGAAAATAATGCATTGTATTAAGGAAAATTGCTTTGTAAAAATGTGTACATTAGGAAAAATTGCATGCAAAAATGGGTATACTGTGAGAAATTCACACTAAAGCACTGGTGAATTTTCATGAGGGCTTTTTTCAAAAGAATTCACAAACTGAAATGTGCAGAAGTGAACTTAACAATGGAAAAATGAGAAACTGGGTAAAACCTAAATATTTGCTCATCCGTAATGGGAAATGTTTAAGGAAAGCAAATATGGCAGCGATCTCTACCCCTTCTATTTCAGATCACATGGAGAATGTTTATCTTTGGTTATTATGAAAAAGCAACCACAGCAAATGGTCTTAAAAAGGGCTCATTTTTCATTGCTCATATATATCTAAGAGCAGGAAAAGGAATCTTGCTTTTCTTTCAATCCCTGCAATTTCTTTGCCTTCCCCATACAGAAATTTGAAATAGCACCTGTGGAGAGACTCTTTTAAAGATGTCTTTTAAGACATCTTAGTGGTGGGGATAGGAGAGAAATATGGTTCCTTTGGGGGTTTTTTTAAAGCAAAACTACCTAATCCACACTTTCCGAGACAATATGCAAAGTGGAACACAGCTTTTCTGAATTTTGTGGCACAGTTCTCCAAGAAAACAGTATGTTAAAGAAAAGTGTCCATAAAAGGCATAATATTAGTGAAAATAACATAGAATGCTGTCAGGGGTACAGGGACAGAGGCACAGGGAAGGCAGGAAATGGAGAGCGATGGAGAGGAATCCCAGGACAGCGAGGAAGAGGATAGCGATGACGCAAGGGATTCCATGAGTCTCTCCAGCGAATCAGAGGATTCCCAGAAGGGGGCGTCTGTGGTAAGGGCAAGGGGAGCCCCAGGGGGAAAGTGTCAGGAGCGGGGGGCCAGCAGGGGACCCCAAAGCGGCAGCTGGGAATCAGGGCCAGCCTCCCCACCAGAGCGCAGCGAAGGGGGGGGAGGTTCCAGTGTGTCAGAGGAAACAGCTCCGGCGACAGAGAAAGAGGAGGGGTCAGAGCAAGCCATTCTCCCGGAAGGGGAGGAGGGCAGTGAGGGGAGTAGCATAACTGTCAAAAGGAAGGTTAGAGGTTGGGCGCGCACGCCAAGTTCAAATGAGGAGGCGCGCGGAAGAACAGGGAGCCCGGAGGAGGAGCCAGGTCCCAAAGCCCGCAGGAGGGGGGAAGAGCAGTCTGGAGATTCCGCTTCAGGAGAATCCAGGAGGGGAGGAACCCCGGCGGGCAGAAAGACCCTGAGGAAAAGGAAAGAGAGAAAAAGGTGGAGCAGCGTTAGCTTATTAAACTGGTGTAGGGGAGGGACCGATTCAGAGGGGACTTCTAACGTCTAAGGCTAAGAGACACGGGGCTGCACGCCTCGGTTGTGGAACCAATAATGAACTGCAATAAACATCCTTGTATATAAGAAGAACTTGGCGTTGGTCTTCTGTGAGCTGGGACCTGAGGCAGCCCTGACAAATGCATTCTATTAAGGATCAATTTCTTGCGAAAATGTGTATATCAGGCAAAGTTGCATACAAAAAGTGTAATGTTATGAGAAGTTTACACAAAAATGCAAATTTTCATAAAGACTTTTCTTTTAAACTTGCAAACTGATGCAGAATTGGGGCGAATGGAGCTTGAGACTGGAAAAAATGAGAAACAGAGAGAAACAGAGCTCCAATGATGTACCTACCCCTACCGGGGGGGGGGTTACTTTCTGAGACATGGGGGCAGCCTCATCCCATGCAAGCCCAGTGTAAGCATCCAGCACACTCATGAAGACCCAATCAGCATTTGGAGTGGTGTTTTGAATTGGTAAATATTTCATTGGAAGACAGGCACAACCAAATCCCACTGGAGATGACAGAACGTAAGCCTTTAACTGTGCCATTTAGCTGTATTTATTTAGATGAAACCTAATTTCTGCTGGTCTCTGTAAGGGTGAACTGTGTAATTAACGTCACGGTGGAAGGGATGTGTTTCATTTTCAAGATGCTTGGTGGTTTGTAGTGACAGCAGCTCAAATCTATTTATGCTGCCCAGTCAAAAACATGGTCGTTTCAACTTTTTAAGAGCATGCTTTTTAAAAAAAACATCATTGGTAAATGGAAATTTTGACTTTCTGCCCAGGACACCATGACAGCTTCTCCTTTACAAAAGAAACATCAAATAATAGGATAATAAATCCCTACTTTTCCTCTCTAAACAAGTGTTGCTTCAAGTTATGCTTGCAGTTGCTTTCCTTTTTCACCGTCTGGCCAAGTTCCTTGAGATGATTGTATCTATTTAATGAAAGACTTTCAGCTCATCTATCTCTAGCCACACTTTACTGATTTTCATTTAAACATCATCGGCTAGCACTCTAATGGATCATGACTGTTTTGCCTAGCAATTGAACGGTTTTATTTTATTTTTTCATTTTGAAAGCTCGGGTGTTTATTTGAACAGCAACGAGCTATTAGCCAGGCAGCCACACAGAAGGGAACGAGGTGTTCCAAAACTACCTCCCAGACATTTTGCATATATGCTATCCTTACAGAAACACATGCTTGTGTAAAGGACCTGAGCAGAAACTAAATTTTGCTCACATTCCAAACTGGGCAAAATTTCAGAGTTTGAGAACCTGCTAGCCAGAATATTAGCAAATACAGTGGTACCTCAGCTGTTGAACGCTTCGGAAGCTGAACGTTTCGGTTTTCGAAAGCCGAAAACCTGGAATTAAATGCTTCCATTTCTGAACGCGCCTCGGAAGTCGAACGGCTTCTGAGGTGCATTTCTCAATTTTCTCAATGGAATTTGCCAACAGCCCTTTCGCCTCGGTTGTCGGACGACTCGGAAGTTGAACGGTCTTCCAGAACGGATTACGTTCCGACAAACAAGGTACTACTGTACTTACCTTAATGAACATACCTCACTTGTGTTAAAAGGTCTGCCTGGCTTCTGTTTTGTTTCCAGGATTAATTCATGGTACCAGTTTCTATTAATAAAACCATTCCTGGCCTAGGCCTAGGGTATGTATGGGAAGGGCTGCCTTTTGCCATACAAACAGTAGGACATCTTTGGATGCTGCCCCTGTCTATGCTACCTCTGCCTTCCAAGGTCAATAAAACAGTAGGAAAATACAAGGTATTTTTATGGAGGTGCTGAATCTTAGAAACACCCTCCTTGGGGAGGTATTTGCCTCATGCTCTTATCATTTAAGTGTTAAGAGAAGGCCATTGTATCCTGTCAGGCTTTGGGGACTTAACCCATACTTACTGTTATTTTGCTACTTCTGCTTTTTTGTACAATTAATATTTTTGCTGGTTGTTTTGGGGAGCCAGCAAGCATGTTGAGCATGATGGATGTAGAAGCAAGTTCAGCGTATCTTAGAAACTAAACATTTGACTGGATTTTCAACATTTTCGGATTAATAGTAACAAAGACATCTAGCATTTACGTAGCATTTTGAGGTGCTCAAAGCACTTCATATAAACCATCTCAGCAAACTTTGCATCTCTCATTTGCAGCCTCATTTGTAACAGGGGATTAAACTTATTTCACCGTCTCTTTGCCAGATTCTTCTTGATCTACTCAGCTGGGTCAATTTTATCATGCAATTTTTTTTATATAAAAAAAATCCCTTTTAACTTTGATACATGCAGTAAGATTTCTTTATGCAGACCCAGTGGCATCACTGCCAGGAACCAAGGGCCCTGGGAAGACCTACATTTTATGTCTGCCTTGGGCCCCATTTTAAAATTAAATTGCTTTTATCTATTTTGGTGCTCTGGCGCTGAGTGGCTTCTGGCTGCCATCTTGGATTTACCTCATAGTAATCCAGAAGTTAAATGATTCCAGAAGCCTGTGAGGAGTGGGTGGGAAAGATATCATCTGCCACACAAACATGGCACACACCATGAACTGGCCACCCCTACCCCTAAAGGGTAGGTTTGAATTTTGATTTCATTTGTTTTATTAGTGGCATTGGACTTGTTTTTGTGGTAATGGTTTGTTTTTGTGGTAGTGGCTATCTTACATACAGACACACACACACACACACACACACACACAGAACTTGAGTGACATCAATCTCTGGAGCTTTGGGGTACAAACATACCCACCAACATGCCCCAGAGTAAAACTGGGATGTGCGTTTTTCAAGGCCGCCCTGCCGCAAAAGACACGTCTTTCAGGGCCACAGTCTTGCAGGAACCAGGTGACTTGTGTGAGAGCACAGTGCCCAAAAATGGGATGTCCCACTTAAATTGGGACAGTTGATGAGTATGGCTGCAAATCTGAGATGGAGTAGTTCTGGGGGGAAACTAAAACATGATTATTTTTAAAGCACTAGGCCAGGCCAGTGAGAGGGGTGGATATGGTTTACCAATGAAAGGAGGACTCAAAGATGGCATTTAGCCACTGCGCCCTCAGTTCTGGCCCCCTTGATCTCTGCAACGTCAGCATTAACATCTTGTATTGTAATCCAGCACCATAGCAGCAGCGGGATATCCTGTCCTAAGGGCTTATTTGCTGGCCCAGCTGAAGCCTCAGACAAAAAAAAAATCCCATTCTAGTATTAGCTGGTAAATTATCTCAGAAAGTTTTTGTGAACCTGGATCCTGACAAGCAGGCTCAGCTTCTCCTTTCTTGCCTCAAGTCCAAACCACCTTTCTTGAGCCAGTGTGGTGTGGTGGTTAAGAGTGGTAGACTTGTAATCTGGGGAACTGGGTTCGCTTCCCTGCTCCTCTACATGCAGCTGCTGGGTGACCTTGGGCCAGACACACTTCTCGGAAGTCTCTCAGCCCCACTCACCTCACAGAGTGTTTGTTGTGGGGGAGGAAGGGAAAGGAGAATGTTAGCTGCTTTGAGAATCCTTCAGGTAGTGATAAAGCGGGATATCAAATCCAAACTCTTTTCTTCTTCTTCTTCTTCTTCTTCTTCTTCTTCTTCTTCTTCTTCTTCTTCTTCTTCTGTTTTCATCATGTAATCTACCAGACAGTCACCTAAATCTGGACTGTCAAATTTCCTTTTCCTTTCTCTCGGTTTTAAACAGGCCATTAACTAGCCTTATAGATCTATGGCATTTGCAGGATTAAATCATTCCTTTATCATTCCTCAAGTACTTTGCTCTGCAAGCTGGGATTGGGAAGGGGTACGGGGAACATGTCATAATGAATGTAAAAAAACTATGATCCCATTGAATGCCAGAAGCTACATAATCCATTTTAATGTGCATTATAAATGCTTGGTCTTCCTTTTATTTCCCCCCTTTCCTTCTTGAGTTGTATCAGTGCATTATATAACCTTACGTTTCCACTGTAATACCTAATATTTGTTCTTAACAGCAAAGGAGCCAAAGGAGCATGTTCTTATAGTTGCACATTTCTTCTGGATTTTGGTGCCAAGAACCTTTTAATCCCAGCTCCGACAGCGACTCCCCCTGTGGCCACGGATTTAGCACTTAACCTCCTGCCTGCTCATCCATCTGTAAAATGGGGATAATAGCACTTGTGTCTTTCATTAAAAAAAGAAGAAGAAAAGTTGTGCAGATTAATTAGCCAAAACTGTGGAGATTTTTAAGCACCTTGATTTTTCAACATTACAGTGGTACCTCAGGTTAAGAACTTAGTTCATTCTGGAGGTCCGTTCTTAACCTGAAACTGTTCTTAACCTGAGGTACCACTTTAGCTAATGGGGCCTCCCGCTGCCGCCGCGCCACTACCATGCGATTTCTGTTCTCATCCTGAAGCAAATTTCTTAACCCGAGGTACTATTTCTGGGTTAGTGGAGTCTGTAACCTGAAGCGTCTGTAACCCAAGGTACCACTGTACTGAATTACTACTACTACTACTACTATCATCATCATCATCATCATCATCATCATCCTGCCTTTTCCCCAGACTGAGATTCAAGGCATCTTACACAAATTAAAATAACACAGATAAAATGCAAGAAAGCTAAAAATGTATAAAATATCATCATTAAAAAGTAATTAAACTGGCTGTTTAAAGAACATCAGAAGATTCCCACTGGATTAGGCCAGACCAAAGGCCCATCTAGTCCACATTGATAGGCTTACCAGATGCCTACAAGAAACCTCCAAGCAGAATAATGAGCCCCCAAGCCCTCTTCTTCTGTTGTTTCCCAGCGACTGGTATTCAGAGACATTCTTCCTCTGTTGCTGGAGGTAGTATACACCCATCCTAACCAGCAGCCATTTTGATAACCTCATCCCCCACGAATAAATCTAATAATTTTTAAAAACCATATCTAAGCTGGTGGCTAATCACTACATCTTGTGGCAGTGAATTCCATGTTTTCATCCATCCTGAATGATCTCTCACTATTCAGCTTCATTGGATCGCTCTAGATTCTTTGTCATTTATCGTTGCTAGAATTATAACCCAGGAGATCGCAGTCCCAGGGATAAGAAAAGAAGAATTGTTCTATTGCCTTGTCACTTCCTAGATCACATGGAGAAGCCATTTTCAATGGAGCCCAACAACAGAAGCACACAGCTGTATTGGGGCAGCGCCAGGTGTTGAAATTTTGCACCCCTAACAATTTTGCTCATGGGGCAACTGCCCCCGGGGCCCCTTCACACTATGCCACTGGAGCCATCCCCTGACTGGTTGTAAGTCAGAATGCAGGTAAGTGAGGGCAGGATAAGGGCAGACTGAGGTTGATGGAGCAGGGCCCCATGTGCCTTAAAGGATCATCCTCCACACGATACGGTTTGGTACCCAACGAAGAGCGCAAAGCTGCCATCTGGACAATCTCTTAATATAAGAGAATATACTTTCTTCTAGGATAACATTTCTCAAGTCTTGCCACCTAAACTTAGTAATATGGATCCTGGCCAAGCCTGCTGGTATTAAGTCTTTGTTTAATCTCCATTACAACCGAGACCTAGTGAGGATGCTTTAACTCTCAATTCTGCAGAGCAACAGAATTTTGTTTTGGAAGGAGCAGCAGTTTAGAGAGAAAAGCACGGTCCACAGCTGGCAATGGAGGTTTTTCTCCGCAGTCTGAAGTAAAAAAAAAATGATATTATACACATACCAAAACATAAACACATTGTAAAGTGCACTTTCAGTCCAGATTCCAAACACACTGAGCACAGCATGATTTAATGGTGGATAAACTCAGAATAATGTCCCAAGGGAAGGAATTGCAAGATCCAGAATGACAGCTGCTATCATTCCAGAACAAGTAATTGTTTATAGATGAATTATTTGTCATGATTAATTATGGAGTGACATGGAAATCAAATGGCTTCCCACTGCCAAATCTGTTTTCAGTTTCATGAGGCACAGAATGGGATGTGCCACAGACAGGGACAATAATGAGAAGCTGCTGAATTGAAAGGCTCTCCCGATGCTTCTCATATATCCTAAAATTCGTCACAGCCAATGAGGTCTTGTTTGGTCCAGTGACTTGTGAACTGAACACGCAGTTCAGGTTCTACCTCTGCCAGGAGTTTACGTTTTAACTCCAGCTCTGCATTTGTTCAAGTGAGGTGGAGAAATGCAGTAATAAAGGGTTTTGTTTCCAACTCCCTAGACAAAAGGCAGAACTGCAAACATTATGTGTGTGAAAAAGCAGAAATGAGCAATGAATGGGGGTGGATGCAGAAAAGAGGCAATGGATTGAGCTGGCCTAGCCTATTTCCTGGCCCCACCCTTCAGATGTCACTCAGACTGAGTGTAGAGATGGATGGTTCTGTCAATCTCAGTTTCTCTTAGTTTCTCATTTTTCCAATCTCAAGTTCAGTTCACCCCATTTCTGATACATATGCAGAGTTATTATTTTTCTAAAGTCCACATGGAAATTCACATGCATTTCCTATTGCATCCCCCCCACGCAAATTATCCTTATTTTTGTATATGATTTTGCCTAGTATATGCATCTTTACAAGTAGCTTTGCCCTAATAGAACACATTTTGGGGTATATTATTTGCAGTGATAAACATATCACTTTTCACTAGCATATGCATTTGGGTATGCATTCTTTGGTTGGGGAACTGCATTGCCAAATTCAGAGAAGTGTGAATTTCAAAGGAGAGCTGTGCTTCAATTCACATATTCAGTTTGCGAAGTGTGGATTTTTTAGCTACAGCAAGGGGAGCAGCAGTAGGGGGAGGAAATATACGTATATATTTTAATGTATAATTTTGCATATAATTTGCTGGGCTTTAAAAAAGGTAATGCATGAGCAACTCAGACAAATGTGGATACTTGATGGAAGGGGTGACCCAATGCAGGCAAGCTTAAGTGGCTTGAAACCACTAAATTCTGTGACTAAATCCATTTTAAATGTGCTTTTGTGTGTTTGCATCATTTACACAGCATGCTGCCCAGCATGATAGCAATATTACTGGGGGTTGTGTTTTCTCCAGGAGGGTGAAAAAATGCTTTTAGTTTCCTTTAATTATCAGGGACTTGGACAGTATCTAAAGAGCACAATATACACAGCTTTCCATTCCTCCCTGCTGGTCACACTGTTAGATGACCGAAACATTTAATTTGGCCCTTTCAGGCTTCCATATAGCTTTTCATGAGAACACATGGTCTTTTATCCAGTCAGGTGAATGAATATTGAAAGTGGTTCTTGATGCATGAGTTCAGTTCTGCCGATATGGCTATAAGAACCAACGGTCTCACACAGGGGCGGAGGAAGGGGGTGCGGTGGGGGCAGGCCGCCCCAGGTGTCACCACTGAGGGGGGTGACAAAATGCTGGGCGGCACTCACCGTGGGGCCTGCAATGCACCCGAGCCACATGTCTCTCCTGGGAGTGACGCGGTGGCTTGGGCACACTCAGACTCCGCGCTGCCCCAAACAGTCCGCCCGCTGCCCCCCCCAGCTGTAGCACGGCTGAGTGGGAGGAGGCAGGCAGTTTCCGGAGGCCCCACAGAGCATCTTGCCCTGGCTCCCCTTGCCCCATGGGCAGCTGGCTCTGCCCCTGGGCGCAGGGCATGTGCACCACCCCAGGTGCCCGATCGGCTTGCTCTGCCGCTGGTCCCGCATCCTATAATTAGGGCAGGATCCAGAGAACCAGAAGAATGGCTGTCAGGCAAGCTAAGTCCCCTCAAGCTGCAGCCATAAAAAGAGGGAGAAAAGTGTCAGTATCTTCCCAACGAACTTTTCAAGTAGAGGTCTGAAATCCAACTCTGAAGAGATTACACTTTTGACTAGCTGTCACAAGTACAGGACCAAAATGTATTTAATGTCTTCAGTGTGGCTGTTTGACTAATGAAGACCAGAAACTGTAGGGAGGCCTCTTATATCACTCTCTCCTTGGGGGGGGGATGCATTGAAGATTATTTTTTGGAGGCTGGTAGTGCAGTAAGTGTATTCTGATGCTCTTATGTCACAGCTTGGTGATACATATCTCTTCACAATTCAAGCATTCACCACTTTACTAGCGTTTCTCTCTCTCTCTCTCTCTCTCTCTCTCTCTCTCTGCAGTGAAAGTTTGTACGTGATGACCCTGCCTGTCAACTTCTTCTGGATATGGTATTTGCCTCCTTTTGATGTTTCTTTTGGAGAGCCCATTTGGACGTATCATCTTGTGACGAGCGTCAGATTTAGGGAAACCTCCTGGCTTTCGCTGATAAAGGCAGTGAACCCCAAACAAACAAGCTCTCCGCCAGACTGGACTGCATATAATATTGGGAAGGATAAAGAGAGCTTAGTTTTCTAGCATAAGTGGAAGTGAAGCGTAAAAATTGAGCGGGGCTTTTAGTCTTTTGCTGATCGATTAGATAAAGGCCTCACAAATCCCATTCGGGAGGTTTCCACCTTACAGTCTAAGAAAATGAGAAAGCGTCTTCAGATCTAGAGATAATCAGTAAGGGCTAACTTTCAAGCAAGAAGGGACTGTACGAGAAGTAAAATGCCAACAAGTGAACTGTAATATGACAAGGGTAGATGGAATGATCACCCCACTTTAGATGTGTTCTTTATGTTTCCTTTGCTATTGAAGTTTCCTTATACTAGGCATGGTCCTTCATGGCCTGGTTGACCCACATTCTTCAGAGACTCTAGCGCTAGTTTGCTCAAATTCATGTGGCCTTAAGACCCCCAACATTCACAGGTGTACAGGCTCCTCTTCAGAGCTTTGCATATTTAACACAAGGGTCTGAAGAGAGTTTCTAAGTTTGCTTGGTTGAGCGTGCTTAGAAGCCTTTGTTTGTTTGTTTGTTTGTTTGTTATTTGTTTATCAGTTGAAATCAGTGCTGTCCTGAATTGCAAGTTTTACACATCATAAAGCAGAGGCAGACATTAGACTAATAAATGTAAATAGTAAATATAATAATAAATTGTGTGGTCTCCTCTCTACCCCATAGCACCAGTGCGGGGAGGCAATTCCTCTAAGCTTCAGATAATCCATTCTTCTTTCTTTGGCGATCACTCATAGCCAAGTAAGATTGTCTTCCATAAACACGGTTTTAAAAATGAATCCGTAAGTGACTGTGGAGGCCAATTCTGGATCCACACGTCCTTCCACAGTGGGGACATTGGTTTCCGGGCGGGAGTTGATCACGGTGTGGATTTGCCAAGCGTGCCTTCCTCTTACCACGTTTCTCCATTGTGTGCTGAGTTTGAGTGTCTTCAAAGCCCATGACACCTTTGGTAAAGGCTGTTCTCCAGCTGAAGCACTTGCAGGCCAGTGTTTCCCAGTTGTCAGTGTTTATACTACATTTTTTTAGATTTGCCTTGAGACAGTCTTTAAACCTCTTTTGTTGACCACCAGCATTACGCTTTCCATTTTTAAGTGGAATAGAGTAGTTGCTTTGGAAGACGATAATCAGACATCTTCACAACATGACCAGTCCAGCGAAGTTGATGTTGAAGAATCATTGCATTGACACCGGTGATCTTTGCTTCTTCCAGTACATTGATATTAGTTTGCCTGTCTTCCCAAGTGATATGTAAAATTTTTTGGAGACACCATTGATGGACTCTTTCAAGGAGTTGGAGATGGCGTTTATCATGTGGTCTTCTCCATACCTCGGATAGAAAGCATGAAAAAGAGTCTCCTAGGAAGATCTGGGATCTTGCATTAGATGTTCTTTTCTGCCCTCCACACAGATCCCAGAGTGTTAATTTGCAACTCTTTGTTCCAGATAGGGTAGGAATTATGGCACGTTTCACATTATCAGTCATTTAAAACAGGCAAGTCCAGTCTCTGGCTGCGGTTTAAAAATATTTATTGCAAACAACGGGGAACACTTAAGAACCATTATTTTCAATCTAGATGACATTATGTTTAGCATCCATTTCCTCCAACTATGAAAACACAGAGCTTGTGGAATCTGTCAGCTCTCCCGGCAACCCACATGGATTTGAAACGACACCTCCCAGTAAGTAACTCAAAACGTGGAGGGGGTGGTGGTAACACAGCGCAGTATCCCAACGACCTGTTTTACATTATAAGGATTTGCTGCAGAAATCTGACATAAGAATGACAATGTAGCTGTGGGGAGGATATTAGGTTACACAGCACTGACTACAGGTCTTGTTTATAGCCACTGTCAAGACCGCACATTGTTTTGTTCTAAAGGAAAAACACCTTGAAGAAGCCAGATAGCTACCACTAAGTTATAGGCATAGGATTATCCTTTCAAATACCATTTTAAACTTCCATAACATGAATTCTCTCTCTTTCTCTTTCTCTTTCTCTCTCCCTCTCTCTCTCTCTCTCTCTCTCTGTGTGTGTGTGTGTGTGTGCTTGTGTGTGTTTCAATGGCAACAAAATGAATTGAATTTTATTATTACGGTCACAGACCAGTTCTGGCTCACTTACAATATCAGGAAAATCATAAAACACAACAGGAATACAGTGGTACCTCAGGATGCAAACAGGATCCATTCCGGAGCCCCGTTCGCATCCTGAACAGAACATAAGATGCAACAGTGCATCTGCGCGTGTGCAGGTCGCGTTTCGCCGCTTCCGTGCATGCGCGTGACATCATTTTGACTGTCTGCGCATGCGCGAGCGGTGAAACCCGGAAGTAACGTGCTCCGTTACTTTCAGGTCGCTGTGGAGCACAACCTGAAAATACTTATCCTGAAGCGTATTTATCCCGAGGTATGACTGTACATCAAATTGCAATTGGGTATAACAGAGACAATACAGATATAGAGGCCGTTAAAAATATATATTAAATCCTGAACACTAAAATAGAACCTAAAATTGTCATGGCAACAAAATGTGTTTTAGGCAGTGCTTTTGAATGCATAGTGTCCTATGATTAGGAACATTCTATCAGATAAAACAATCAGCAAAGGCTTTCATTTCCATCAAACATCCTCTCTTGCACAATTAACCTCGGAATGCAAAGCCTGTGCAAAGGGGGAGTTGCCTGCACATACATTTCCATTTATACAATTCTGCTTCCGTGTATGTATCAGAAATGTCCTTTTCTGATGGTTAGCCCATATGTAATTGTAGCGGTAGATCAGGACTGTATTTGTTGCAGTCCATGCATTCCTCCAAAGGTCCAAACAGAGTCTAGTTTGCATATAGCATGAATGTTCTCCAGGCAGGTGAGCATTTGTGCATCCCCCTGGTGAAAGGAAATGCACCACCAAAAAGAAAACAAAATAGTCCCCAATTTCTTTTGGGAATTATAGGGACAGAACTACCTAAATTGTATAGAACTTTATTTATGTGTGCTACTACAGCAGCAAGAATGCTGCTTGCCCAAAGGTGGAAAGAGGCAGAAGTCCCGGCAAAGGAAGAATGGATACAAAAACTTATGGAATAAGCAGAAATGGTGAAACTTACTGGAAGAATAAGAAATCAAGATAACAAAAGTTTTATAAAAGAATAGAAATGGTTTATTGAATGTTTACAGATAAACTGCAAACAGATAAAAACATTAGCAGGATTATTGTAATAACCTGAAGTTTCATAAGAGTATTTTGCTGCACAAAATTCAGAGAAGTGTGGTTTTTCTGGGGATAGCTGCATTTTGGTTCATGCATGGTTTTGAGAAGTGCAAATCAGGTAGGTTCACATTAAAATGTGAATGAAATGAGATAAAGTAGATAATTAAATGAATGTGGATATGCAGAAGATATTAAAAAATAAATTTAAGGAACCACAGAAAGAGGGGGAAAGAAGTCAAACTTTGAAATGTTAAATTGATTGTAAAACCAATGAAATGTATAAACTTGAAAAGTACAGTGGTACCTCAGGTTAAGTACTTTATTCGTTCCGGAGGCCTCTTCTTAACCTGAAACTGTTCTTAACCTGAAGCACCACTTTAGCTAATGGGGCCTCCCACTGCTGCCGCACCGCCGGAGCACGATTTCTGTTCTCATCCTGAAGCAAAGTTCTTAAGCTGAAGCACTATTTCTGGGTAAGCGGAGTCTGTAACCTGAAGCGTATGTAACCCGAGGTACCACTGTACAAATAAAAACTTAAAATAAAAAGGAGAACAAAATAAAACTGAGATTTCAATAGCCTTTGCTGTTGCATGCATATATATACACACATACACACACACACGGAGGGAGAGAGAGAGAGAGAGAGAGAGAAGAATGGCTGCAATGGAACTTCCACAGTGGGGAAGAATGCAAAGTTTCCTGAGTGTCTGCTCAGTCTTCTGTCCAAGTACAAACTGTTGATGGGAAGATTCCTGTTCTCCCTTCTTAGAGTTCTTGATCTTTAAAACAGACTTTGACCAGACAGTCCTTCAAACAGAGAACTGAACACTGTTAAGTAGGACAGATGACCAGCCTATCTGTATGCACGATGAGAGACTCTGTCTTCTGCAGGGTTCCCAGCTAGGAACAGAGAAAGGAACATAGGAAGCTGCCACATACTGAATCTGAGCTAATTGGTTCATCTCGCTCAGTACTGTCAACAGTAACAAGCAGTGACTCTCCAGGGGTTCAGAGACGAATTCTCTCCCAGTCCTACCTAGAGATGCTGCAGATTGAATCTTGGATCTTCAGTGTGCAAAGCAGATCTTCTACAATCGAGCTACTATCCTTCCCCATGACAGTTGTGTTGACAGAGCCTATGTGCAAATTGTCCACTCAAACATGCTGGTTATATGATGATCTACAAATAGAATGCTTGAAAATGCCGCGGTATTTGAATGAACAACACCAAAGTTACAGGCAGCAGAAGACTTGCTTCATCTCCCACTGAAATGAATGGGGAAATAAGATGAATGGGAATGGAGTGAATGAATCAAGGTCTTCTGAATCAGGTGTGACTGCCTATTTCTGTGTGAACCTGTTTAGACCGTGCATTCATCTGAGGTCTTTCTCTGGGTCCTGACTCCTAAAGAAGCATGGAAGGTGGTAGAGAAAAGGCCTTCTTTGTAAAAGCCCACCATCTTTGGAGCACTCTTTTTAGAAAACACACTTGGCACCAAATTTGCTATTAATTCAGCGCCAGATAAAAATGCCCCCCTTTCCTGAGCATATGGCAAGCTTTAATTATATTGTTGTGGTTACTGAATCCAGGTTTTAGTGCGTGCTTTTATAATTGTTACAGTACTGATATTGCGCATTACTTTATTGGTTTTTATTATATTTTATTGTATTACATATTATCTTGTAAATCACTCCCAGGCTTTTTTTGCTTTTTCGTATAAAGCAATAAATTAAATCAAGCAAATGAAAATGAATGAAAGAACAATGAAATACATGAATCTTTTAATAAGTCACACGTTAACAACTAAATTAGAAATAAAATTCTGGCATACTCCTATGTGTTCCCGCTTTTGGGATGGATTGTGTTACAGGCAGCATGGCAGCTTTCTGGGGAGCTGACATGTAGGTTAGATACTTTCTGAGCAGGGATTGTTTACCATGCATTTAAGGCCATCCAGTATCCTATGCTATTTTCCCCCAATGGAGTATTAGATTCCACTGCTAGCAAAGGATGTAGCTTCTTTTGACTGAGTTCACCAGCCAAGATGGACACTGCTACTCCTCATATAGGTGGTCCCCACTCTTCTGCCAGACTTCAGCAGGCAAGAAACCAACTCAATAAAGAAGAGGGAGCCAAGCAAACAAAACCTTAGGCTCTAGTTTTGAGCTTTAACTTGTGGCCTACAAATCAGACCAAAATCCAAGCCATTGTGACTGTAGTGTGGGTGGCCCAGCCATCAGAGGGGACATAAGTTATCTTGGTCCCTAACCCATCCCTATTATTTCTCATGTAAGCTACAAACTCCTTCACAAATCCATAACTTTCTCTCTGATAGAGATGTGGCTTTGCTTTAACCCACCTCACCCTCATTGTTTAAAAAATTACCCATTAAACACACACACACACCTTAAAACCCAGGGGTTGGGTACATGTGATCCCCCCCCCCACCGGCAGATGATGCTGTACTCTAGCGCCCATCATCCACAGCCAGCATATCCAATAGCTAGAGGTGATGAGAGTTCCAACAACATCTGGAAAGCCAATGCAATCAACAAGAGAGCCAGTGTGGTGTAGTGGTTAAAAGTGGTAGACTCGTAATCTGGGGAACCGGGTTCGCGTCTCCGCTCCTCCACATGCAGCTGCTGGGTGACCTTGGGCCAGTCACACTTCTTTGAAGTCTCTCAGCCCCACTCACCTCACAGAGTGTTTGTTGTGGGGGAGGAAGGGAAAGGAGAATGTTAGTCGCTTTGAGACTCCTTCGGGTAGTGATAAAGCAGGATATCAAATCCAAATCCAAACAACTTAGCATGTCCTCAACAATCCCCAAATGGTCAGCACCCATAGGACATACTTACCCTAGTAACTTCTGCTGGCAGGGTAGAGATATCTCTGGCCCAGTCCCAAAGTTACCTGGTTGCATTGTTCTATTCTCTTTTCAGCAAAGGATGCCATAAGACCCCTATTCAAGGTGTACAAAGTTTTTCTTTTAAAAATGCCTAGAAGGGCTTTCAGTCTTCAAAATAAAGCCATTTTAAAATATATTTAAATATTTGGCTCTAAGATGAGTACATTTAGATTTCAGTCCTCGTTCCCCTTATTCCAGAAAAAGACTTCCTGACAGTGGGACTGGTGGGTTTTGGGGAGGGGGGGTACAGATGGAAGGTTGCTAGTTTATTGAGTGTTTAGGTGTTCTGTCTCTTTTTATTTCTTTTCTCTTTTTTAATTCTGAAATTTATATATAAATTTTTAAGAAGCTTTAAACTATTATTGAGGCTCCACTTAGAGCATTATTTTGACCATAAAAATTTCACTGTGTGATCAGAAACACATGTAGGGGAGTATTTAGAAGTCAGCACACACCCTAGCATGATTTTATTGGAAACATAGGAATGCCCCTCAGAGTAATTGGAAGGCGGAATGTGGAAGTCATTTTTACAGGAGAGCAGGGGCAATGCCTCCTGTGGGCACGTCTCGGGCAGTCAAGTGAGCATAATATCAGGAAGCACTTGTGCTAATTGAAGGAATTCTCATGTCCAAAGCCTGTTCTGTTGTTTCCTCACCCTCTCCCCCTTTTAAAGTTTCAGCTCAAACTATCCATATTTCCTCAGAAAGAAGCCCCATTTCGTTCCATGAGATTTACTCCCAAGTTAGCGGCAGTAAATATGTGCAGAGGCTGTAAATGGCTTTGGGGCATTTGCAGGTTGATCATCATAGCTTATAGAAAGCAAAGAAGATTTAGATACAAATAGCCATGCACTTTGTTTGTACCTTGAATTTGCTCTCATCTTCCCTTTGAAGATGGGATGCGGGTGGCGCTGTGGGCTAAACCACAGAGCCTAGGACTTGCCAATCAGAAGGTCAGCGGTTCGAATCCCCGCGATGGGGTGAGCTCCCATTGCTTGGTCCCTGCTCCTGCCACCCTAGCAGTTCAAAAGCACATCAAAGTGCAAGTAGATCAATAGATACCGCTCTGGCGGGAAGGTAAACGGCATTTCCATGCTCTGCTCTGGTTCACCAGAAGCATCTTAGTCATGCTGGCCACATAACCCGGAAGCTGTACGCTGGCTCCCTCGGCCAGTAAAGCAAGACGAGTGCCACAACCCCAGAGTCGGTCACGACTGGACCTAATGGTCAGGGGTCCCTTTACCTTTACCTTTTCCCTTTGAAGATAGCATCATTTTCATCATATATGTTAGTAGGAGATGGCACAGTGGGGTTGCACTGCTCCTCTGACCTCCCTCTGGCAGAGGGCAAGGTGGAGGTGAGGTTGGTGCAGTGCAGTGCAGATGCATCAGCAGACGCAATCTGGTGCTCCTATTGGTGTGTTTTCACTGTGCTGACTTTGCCATTGCCTCGCCCTCCTCCTCTTGATCCCGGTATGCTGTAGCAACCCAGCCCAGTCAAGTGAGTAGCATTGCCCTATCACACCACTCACTACTGGAACCCCTTGCTATGCCACCCTGAGTTCTTTGGAGGTAGAGTGAAAACAAGAGCAATAACAACTTGCAACAAGCAACCAGAGTTTTCTAGGGTTTCATCATGCAAGTAGATAAATAGGACCACTGTGATGGGAAGTTAAATGGCATTTCCATGCGCTCTGGTTTCCATCATGATGTTCTGCTGTGCCAGAAGCAGTTTAGTTCTGCTGGCCACATGACCCGGAAAGCTGTCTGCAGACAAACGCTGGCTCCCTTGGCCTGAAAGCGAGATGAGCGCCGCAACCCCATAGTCGCCTTTGACTGGACTTAACCGTCCAGATGTCCTTTACCTTTACCTTTTAATACATTATTTTTGCCACTGATTTTTCTTTGTAGCGACTCATTTCCTTGCAGCGATACTTTGGTGCTGTGTAAAAAGATGAGGCTCATCTGATGAGCCAGCCCCAGCCTTCTGACTCCATTATTTCTAATATGCATGCATTAAACCTCCCTGCCAAAATGTTCAAGCAGCAATTACACTTCCCTGCCTGTTCTGCCCTGAGGAGGTTTTTCCATCTAAATGGGACACTTTGACTGACTTGCCTGTGCTTGCTTTGGGGAATTCTGTAAACCCACTAGAAGCAATTAGGCCTCCTCTTGAGACTGGGGGGGTTTGGTCAGAGGCACGGTGGGCCTATTGTATTGGTTAAAATGCTGCTCTGTTTTCATAGTGTATCCCAGAAAGCAAAACCTTCAGCTTTCCTGGTCATCAGTGCATGACTGCAGAAGAGCTGGACTGGCTCTTTACCTACCACCCCTTTTTGAAGCATTTCTTCTTACATACATATTGGAGATGCGGAGGGGGGAGATAATTTGTTTCAATGCAGATTTAAAGGCAAACTTACCCAATTCACACTTTCTGAAACAAAAATGCACACAGTAGGGTGAAGTATGCATAAAATGCATACATTAGTGAAAGTAACATAAAAATGAATTATATTAGGAGAAATTGCTTTGCAAAAATATGTCCATTGGGGAAATTGCATTAAAATATTTATATTAGGAGAAAGTCACACCTAACAATGAATTTTCATGAGGACGTTGTTTTCAGAGGCTGCTCTGGGCTCTCTAGAATTTTTGGACTATCTTATTAGGCTGTGTGAGTGAGGGATTGGACAATTACAATTTCT
This sequence comes from Podarcis pityusensis, assembly GCF_964106645.2. Lineage (NCBI taxonomy): Eukaryota > Metazoa > Chordata > Lepidosauria > Squamata > Lacertidae > Podarcis > Podarcis pityusensis. The sequence goes on along the minus strand of NC_138031.1, from coordinate 25,228,371 downwards.
CTTGGTTTTTCATTTGTTCCACTGTTAAGTTCGGTTCACCATATTTTAGTATCAGTTTGCCTTAAAAAAAAAGTTTTTGTGCAAATCCATCAGCATTTTATTAAACATTTATACACATTTTTGTATGCAATTTTCCCTAATTTACACATTTTTCCTAAAGCAATTTTCCTGAATGTAATACCCATTTGCATGTTATTTTCATGCAAGTATACATTTTTATGCACCCTTTTCTCTGACATGTGCATTTTTGCACATAATCTTTGCTGCACAAAATTCAGAGAAGTGTGGTTTTTCTGGGGATAGCTGCATTTTGGTTCATGCATGGTTTTGAGAAGTGCAAATCAGGTAGGTTCACATTAAAATGTGAATGAAATGAGAATCCTCCCCCATCCCCTGTGTGTGTGTGTGTGTGTGTGTGTGTGTGTGTGTAAGGGGAGCTTGCTCGGCTCTTTGATCCCAGCCACAGAGCTGTCTTTTGATCTTGCCCAGCGCTGCAATATTTCACAGCTATATCCATCCAGTACAAATGCTTTGGACCGGATGTGTGGAAATGACACCATGAAAATCTATGGCTCCAAAAACCATAGAGAGTGCAAAGATCCAGCAGCATTTGGCCTGCTGACCAAGCATAACATCCAAGATTGCATCCCCTGGCATAGAGATTTAGGATGGGGAGGGGAGTTTGACACCATGAAAATCCCCAGAGAAGAAACCTTTGGCAGGGTTTAGATCCAGCAACATCTGGTCACCCCCAAGGTTCACACCCAATTTTTTGTGTGTGTAAGAAAGAAAGAAAGAAAGAAAGAAAGAAAGAAAGATTAATTTCATCATGTCGATGTGTGTAATCAGATCTTTTAAAAATGGCTTCAGATCCCGGACAAAATGTTCTGTGCTAATAACTGGTCTTGCACTGCCGAGGTTCCCTTTGAAGTACCAAATACAGATACATGATCCCATTTAGTGACAGCCCTTTAAATTACAGGCTGCTTAAATCCACGAGAATGCCTCTCATCTGTTCCATATTTCTGCCCCGCTCCACTGTAAAACAAAGCCGCACCCAGCGCTGTCAGCAAAACACTGTCCCAGCCCAGCCGTTCCTCTCGGAATCTGATAATAATGGCTAACGTTACCGAGAGAGAGAGAGAGAGAGAACCTACAGGCAAACATGTCATGCAGAGCACAGCTTGACTAAGACCAGATACATGCCACTGGTCATAAAGGGTAAACACTTAAGACATTTAACCCAGCTGAGAGGTACTAAATGGAAGGCAGTGGTCATCTGGCTTTTGAATCACCTAATTGACATGTCAGAAAATAAGCACTTTATTGACAGGATGTGATTGCAAAGAAAAGTCATTTTTCATTTAAAGAGCCAGATACTTCCCCCTCCTCTTTCTTGCTGAGCCCACAGCGATTAGCGGACACTTTGTTGTGGGACTAAAATGGACCAGGCTATATATACACATTACTTGCCGAGTTGCTTCTTCTTGCTACCATTACTAGCGTTCTAACTTGCCTGCAATGAATCAAAAGACCCATCCAGGCTTCTCCTGGCTTTCTTCTGATGTTACGTGAACAATTGCGGCTCTTTTCTGCTCGCCATGGGTGCCACATTTAAGTCATGCGCGCAGGCCTGTTCCAGGCCACTGCCTTCACCACAGTGAAACGGATAAGTGTTTACTCCAGATTGGAACTATTGAAACAACTGCTTGCCTTTTAGGTGGATGGACACCTCACAGGTCTGGTATGAGAGGCACGAACTTGTGTAACAGTCATCTGAAAAAAGGTTGCAATGCTCAAAACAAAAGCTTTCCACCGAATCAGTGGTTACATTCCAAAGAGGTGTTCTGCTTGGAAGACTGAAATCAGGAGCCCTGCCCAGAATTGCAAAGGACTGTGATGAGGTTGCTCAGTGCAGAAGGGCACACACTTTGCACCTTCCATTTCATTTCACTTTTAATTTGTATACCACCTTACAGCAACAAAATACACAACAAAGAACACACCTTATAATGATCTGATCCAATATCGAAAGTCTTAATAAAATATAACTTTTAAATGGAGTAATAGTCAATAATCTAGTAGAATATAATAGTAAAAAATAAAATTAAATCTCAAAACATCAGCAAATAATAATTAAACAGAAATTAATTGCTAAACCATGATCAATTAAAATTATAGTAACTATAAGTCACAATGCACAAAATACCACAATGCATACAAAACCATGCTCAGAGGCACACTCTTAGGTGTGTGTTTCTTTAAATATTTTCTTATCAGACCAGTTCTCATTTATACATCTCTGTCTCAGTGGTTTCCCATGTTGTAGGGGTGCCATATTTCAAAAAGTAAAAACCAGAACACTAGGAAAATTGAACTTTTTATTAGACAAATCCCAAAGCTGTTGAGGTATTTTTGGTTTTCACAAAAAACCTACATATTGTACATTTAAAGCACCCTTATATCGCTTCAGCAGGTATAGAGAAACCTGGGAACTGTTGTTTGTTTCCAGGAGTCTTTGGGGAAAGCCGTGATTGGGGGAAGTGGAGTAACTGTGCTTTAAGTGTAAGGTGCAGATGTGATGTGATCTTCATGCAAAGATCTCAACAATGCTGTATCTTTCACGTACTCTCAGAGAGGGCCAGCAATCTCCTTTGTTGCTTGCTGTTACTTCCGATGATCTAAAGTGAGCCTTGGCATTGGAGTCAATAACCAGAAACCTCACTCCTCAGACTAAATTAGTTTATAGCTACAGTACATTCTCTGGGTTGTGTTAAAAGACCTGAGGGAAGGGGTCATCAAGGAAACCTCTGTCAGGGAATCCCATCCATTTGGAACAAACAGAAGCAAGGGCTTTGCAGAAATCATACTACAAACTATTAGTATATTTCACCAAGCTGCAACTGCAGCATGCTGAAGAGACCAAGGTTCGGTATGTTGCGTTCATTATGGGCTACCTCTCATGAAAGGGCTGTCCATATTCCTCCACCTCCCCACCCCCCTTGTGTTGAATGGATGCATGGAAGTTGTGTTGAATGAATGAATGAATGGAAACTGGATCACACCCATTCCCAACACACTCACTGGACATGCCCCTCAGCCACCACATGCCTGGCATCAGTGTGGAAGACAGCCTTCGTGTGCACACATGTATATGCATGGGGTTACTCCACACAAGCATGCCAGGCCCTTTCACACTAACTCTCAATGGGCCAGACATTGGTCCAGTCCGGTGGGAGGCTCTGCCAAGAGAGATTCAGCAGGCACCTTCTGCTGTGACCTCTGCATACCTGTTGAAAACCTTCCTATGCCTCCAATGAAGACAATAACCTTCTGCAATAGTTAGTTGAGCTCTGGTTTCAAAATGTTGATATGGTGCTTATTGTTTTATGCACTGCTGTTGTAAACTGTTCTGATATTTTTTATGCAAGTAGGCATGGTCAGGCCCACTGGCAGGAGACCTCTGCAACCTGCTTCTCCTCTTCATCTGCCTCTCTCTCTCTCTTTCTCTGTCAAACAAACCACGGTAGTGTTGGTGAGAAGGAGGCGGAGCTGCCTGCTGATTGGCTCTGCTTGAAGAGAACAAACAGATGAAGCAGAGAAGCAGCCAGGAAAAATACAGAAGAAATAAACAGAAAGGAAGGAAGGCTACAGAACATAAAATGAGGCTGGAGGCTGTGTGTCAGGGGCAGCTCATCCTGTTTCGCCACCTGAGGCAAAATGGGAAAGTGCAATGCTGCACACTCACCCCCCCATCAAACCCTTGTTTACCAGGGTCATGTGGCTGTGAGATCTCATGAGAGCCCCAGGAGAGGTGTCATACAACCTTACCATGACCCCAGTTAGTGACGCACTCTGGAGGCCTTGGCACGATTTTGCAAGGCTCTCGCGAGATCTTGCTGGAACCCAGAGACTGCCGCCACCTGTGGAGGCGCCCTTGGATTCTGCTGCCACCTGAGGTGGTTGCCTCAGTTTGCCCCATGGAAGGGCCAGCCCTGCTGTATGTAGTTGCCAAAATGTGATCTGAACAGATATTGACATTGTTTCTAAGTTTTGTCAGGAGAAGCTCATGCTTTTGCAAGACCAAGACTCAAATTCGGCTGGATTTCATGAGAGGTAATGTCTTGCATTTATCACCTAACTGAATTGGGCAGTTTTTAATGTGTGAGATTTGTTACATTTGTGCATTTTTTCATATCACCGTTAAATATCTTTGTGGTGCCAGGGCACATAAAGGGATATTTGGGACCATGAATGGAATACAGTGGTACCTCGGGATGCAAACAGGATCTGTTCCGGAGCCCCATTCGCATCCTGAATAGAACATAAGACGCAATGGTGTGTCTGTGTGTGCCACGTTTTGCCACTTCTGCACATGCGCGCGATGTCACTTTGAGCGTCTGCGCATGCGCAAGCGGTGAAACCCAAAAGTAACGCACTCCGTTACTTCTGGGTTGCCGTGGAGCGCAACCCGAAAGCACTCAACCTGAAGCACATTCAACCCGAGGTATGACTGTATATAAGGAACATCCACACATCAGCCCTCCAGAGCCTCCATTTACAGTAATTGAAAAGTCGGGTGCTCCACTTACAGCATAATTATTATACAAAAGAAACCACAAAGAGAGCTGGCCTTCCAGTGACATGCCTGGGGGAGTCCTCCCTCTCTCGGCAAATCCAGGTGATAGAGTTTACATGGCAGCGCTTAATGCTTAGTAAAAACCATGTATGGAATGTTGATAAGAAATGAGGCTGTGAAGTCTGAACATAATTCATTGCCGACCAGTCTGTTGCCTGCAGTAAAACATGCAGCAAGTTGACTGCGCTGATGTGCAGTTGTGGACACTTCATATATAGTGAAATTAGTGATATTGAGCTGTTTGTTTGTTTTCCACCACAACAACACTCACACTCGGACAATTTCCTGCATTTTTGCCCAAAGGGAATTTTAAAGAATATTCTCAGCTCTGATCATGCTTACAGCCATTTAGCTACATCAGGTTTGATTCTGGTTTGGGGCTGTAATCAATCAATATGGAAAACAGTAGGTGGGAGATGAAATATGTATGAAGCCAACAAACAAATGCTCTGATTTCGGGAGGAAATCCCCCTAGGACACTTCCCCCTCTGCAGGGTTTATGCCTTTAGTGAAGCATTCTCACGCCATTTAATCTGTTTTCTGAAGCAGGTTGGCAGAGATGTGAAGAGCATCAGCAGACCCCACCATGCCATTGCGGACTTAGGTGTAGAAGAGACAGAAGCAAGAAGCACATACAACTATGCAACATAAGACACAGGACAGCAATACAGTGGTACCTTGGGTTAAGAACTGAATTCGTTCCGGAGGTCCGTTCTTAACCTGAAACTGTTCTTAACTGAGATACCACTTTAGCTAATGGGGCCTCCCGCTACCACCGTGCGATTTCTGAAACAAAGTCCTTAGCCTGCGATTTCTGAAACAAAGTCCTTAGCCCGAGGTACTATTTCTGGGTTCGCAGAGTCTGTAGCCTGAAGCATCTGTAACCCGGGGTACCACTGTATTGGGATTGAATGAGACAACTTTATTGATACATATGTCAGATGGTTTTGGCATAGACATTGGGCGTGTATCCCGACAGCTGGTTGATGGTTGAACGGGAACAGTAAGGGTGCTGAGAGTTGTTTAGAGACTCCTATTCTTCTCACACAGCTACAATTCCCAGGTGCTTTAACAGTCAAATCCTGCTCCCGGGAACTCTGAGAATTGTAGCACCGTAAGGTGAATGGAAGATCTCCTGACTCTCAGCACATTTAGTAAACTCAAACAGTCCATTCCCAGGACTGTCTGAGGGAAACCTTGATTGTTTAACGTGGCATGCCACTGCTTTAAATGTATCGTGTCAATGGAGCCCGTGTTTCAAGTGATAACACCCCCCTTCAAAGCAACCTATAAGGTTAAACTCTCTTATTTCTAAAAAGGCAGAAAGGCATTACTATATGCAAAACCGAAGCTACCATGATGACTAGTCAACCTCTATAAATGAGAGGCTTTGGTTGAGTATAGACAGTGTACAAGCACATGGCTTGACACGAAGGAATGTACTCTCTCTGCTTCCATTCCACAAGTCAGTGTACAATGATCTGCCTGCCATAATTGGAGAGGAAGGGTCACCCCAGAGGTCATAGGTTTAGAAGGGTGCTACTTCAAAGACATTTATCTCCTTTACAAGACCATTAAGCCTCTGGTAATGGTCTATTGTCTTTCATCATCTCAACCTCTTCACCTGCTTGTTTACTTTTACCCTAAGTTCAAAATACAAGGGAGGCGGGAAGCAGGTGCTTGCCAGCGCATGTCTTGAGAGGCCGGCCCTCTGTGTCATTTCCAAGGAAATTGTTCGGGATTCTTGATTGGGAGGACTGATTTAGCGTTTGATCCCTCGGGCGACAGAAGCACCCTCACAACTTGATTGGTGGCAAAGAGGGTTGATTTGATCATTGACATCCATGGAGTCTGGGCAGTATCAGAGCTTTCACCTGCTGCATAAGATCAGGCTGAATATCTGAATGGGTTTGGACTCAAAGCACAGGAGAGCAGTGACTGAATGTCTGACCTGTGTGACTCGGGCTTGACTCTTACCTACGTCATGAACTCATGCAATGGCGTTGGGCAACTGATTGTGTCTCAGCCTCCATCAGCTGCATGGGGATAATAGCACTGACCTGTCTTCCACACTGATCTCACAGGCTGATTGGAAGGATTGCAAAGGTCAAAGGCAGGGATGATGCTGGACATCTAGAAATCAGATCTCTTGCTTTCGTATATACCGTTTGCCTATGGGAAGCCCACAAGCCAGGCAGGAGCAAAATAACACTGAGGGGTGCCAGACTACCGCCAATAAGCACGTCAAGATGAACTCATTGCAAAAGGTAGGTTAGATTGAGAGACCATGACTAGGCAAGGTCATCCAGTGAGTTGTGAGACTGAGCAAGGATTTGAACCCAGATCTCTCATGGCCAGAGTGCTAACCCCGACATCAGATTGACTTGAGCTTTCCATTGCAGGCTCCTTTTCAATAAATAAATAAATAAATGTATTTTTTATTAAAGATTTCTTGGTTTACAAAAGTATGTGCAATGTCTCTTTTTTCAAGTTATATTTTCTACAGGCCAGTTTCATTTGTTGCGATGTTACTGTTACATTAGGAAGAAAATGTGGGGAAGAGGTGGAGGGGCTGTGGTGGGTGGGTCCATTGCAAGGTTTTGAGTTGGAAAGCTTGGACACAGAATGAAGAAATATATATATGGAAGAATGGAAATATTTTGCAAAAAAAAAAAAATCATGGTTGTGTTAAAACTTAGGCAGGATTTGAAGTATAGCAACAGGTGAGAATTGTAGCTTAGTAATTTATAATTAACATATATAATGGGTAAAAGAAAAGTAATGTAGCAGCTTTAAAAGGTAAGAAAAGAACACCATGGAAGGATGGATGGGAAGTCAATGGAGATGAGAGGTTTGTTCTGATGGTCGTTTATAATAATTTGTAAAATTTGGAAGTTGAATTTTTAAAAATGTTTTTAAAAGGGGAAGCTTGGACATTGCACTTTTTGCTTTCATCGAGATAAGATATCTATCTTTGAACATTAAGCCATGTGCCCAAATGCTTTTGCTGTTTGTTCCTAGGGTTGGGTTTTGAAGGGAGGTGGTTGGGTTGAAGAGGGGATGCTTAGCTCTGGAATCCAGTCCCTCCCCAACCTCAGTCCTGGCATCTCTTTTTTCTGACTCACTGCAGGAGGCATTTATTCCGTGGTATTTTATTTTTAATTGGGACTTGCAAAACATGCCCTTTGTCCCACTGGTAGGCAAAGGAGATCAGTCTAGTCTGTGTCAGTTGCTTGGCTTTTGACAACTGCTGCTAGCAACAGTTGTTCTTTTTAATTTCGATTAGCACGTCCCTAGTATCTCAGGGAGCCAAATATAAAGTAGCAAAAGATGCAAGATTATCTGGGTGGTGCTAGAGGGAGGGCAGCTTCTGGGGCCCACAGCTCCCCCTTCTATAAGAGCAACCAGCTGTCATGGGCATCGCCCCAGTCTCATTGGATCATTTGGGCAGCACATCTGGGGACTCTGCATTCAGCTGAAGAGTACAGTGGTACCTCAGGTTACATACGCTTCAGGTTACAGACTTCACTAACCCAGAAATAGTGCTTCAGGTTAAGAACTTTGCTTCAGGATAAGAACAGAAATCGTGTTCCGGCGGTGCGGCAGCAGCGGGATGCCCCATTAGCTAAAGTGGTGCTTCAGGTTAAGAACAGTTTCAGGTTAAGAACGGACCTCCGGAACGAATTAAGTTCTTAACCCGAGGTACCACTGTATGGAGAACAACATATCCTTAGCAGGTCAGGCTGAAATGTTAGGGACACTTTCCCTGTTGCATTCCACCAGTGCAGGGATCAGAAGATAGGGAGCTGCCTTCTTCTGAGTCAGGCCCCTGATCTATCTAGCTCATACAGTGGTACCTCGGGTTACAGATGCTTCAGGTTACAGACGCTTCAGGTTACAGACTCCGCTAACCCAGAAATAGTACCTCGGGTTAAGAACTTTGCTTCAGGATGAGAACAGAAATCGTGCAGTGGCAACGGGAGGCCCCATTAGCTAAAGTGGTACCTCAGGTTAAGAACAGTTTCAGGTTAAGAACGGACCTCCAGAACGAATTAAGTTCTTAACCCGAGGTACCACTGTATTGCCTAGCCCAGCTGACAGCAGCTCTCCAGGGTTTCAGAGGGAAAACGTTCACATGCCTGCTGGGGTTTGAACCCAGGACTTTCTGTGTAAGGGCAATTCCTCTACAACAGAGCTATGATCCTTGCCTAGGTGGGGAACCTTTCTCAGTCTGGGCAAAGCATTTTTTTCTGAGACCAAGTACCAGCGGTCAGTAGGGTGCAAGGCAAAGGTAGCCAGAGCCACAGATGCAGCTGGGATAGCTCAGTTTGGAAAAGCATGAGACTCTTAATCTCAGAGACATGAGTTGGAGTCCCACGTTGGGCAAAAGATTCCTGCACTGCAGGGAGTTGGGCTAGATGACCCTTATGGTCCCTTCCAACTCTACAATTCTGTGGTTTAATGTGCACACCAGTCCATCCTGCATCAGCGTAAGCAAGAGGCCTTATCACAGTGCAGCGGCCCATTCCAGGGAAAGCACCTGGGGGCAGTGTTGAGCAAGGCTGGGGAGAGGTGTGGCCTGAAAAGTGGGTATGGTCACAAGGGCCGGATAAAAAGCCCTGGAGGGCCACATTTCAGCCAAAAGCCCCTCAACCCTGCACCAGGTGGGGTGGGGGGGAGGGCACATAGAAAAGTAACCAGCCAATGGCTAAAGACACACATCTTTATAATGTTAGAATAGCCAAGTAAGGGAAGGCGGACCTTCTCTGGAATTCAGGTTGTATATTCTAGAGGAGGACAGCAGGTTGACGTGTTCCTTATGCTCTGAAGTCCTTCAGGCTGTTTAACCCAGACACAGGATTCCAGCTCGCTGAAAGACTTCAGATGGGGCAGATAAAACTTAGTAAGCTATACTCAGAGAAAGACAATGCACATTTCCCCATATTTTTGGCACTAGCTTATATCCCCATTTGGAAGACACAAGCAAGCTTTTACACATTAAAACTGCTGTATTTCAGGACACCAGTTACTAATTAATATGTAGTGCATGCTTGGTCAGTGTTTAGGTAGCCAAAGGTAAGGCAACCTTTATCTTTTGACAAAGATCTTTATATATGTATGGTGTGTGTGTATACTGTGTATGTAAACAGTTCAATTGAATCACAAGCTTTTTAAGCGACCGACCAAGTCATTCTCGCTGGCTCCACGGTTGAAGGAACTCTCCTACAAACAAGCTCTGGTTGACAAATCACTGTTGTGTTTACTTTGAATAAGGCCCAGCTACATCTAGTTCCTTACTAGCAAGCTGTTTCTGCAGCTCTGAGTCAAAGACTGACATCAGGCTTGTATTCAAAGCGATAATAAATATAACATGGCAAAATGATATAAATCCATAGCTGCACACTTCTGAATGTTTGTTCAGTAACCTAGTCCTTCCAAAAAGATCTGTGTTGACTTAAGAAAAGTTGCACTGAAGAATTATTGTTGATACATACAAGAAACATAAGCCATCTATCAATAAATGAGTCCGGTTGTATTTGTTCACCAAATACCCAAACTTGTTAATGTAATTTGTCCATCAAGGATACCTCTCATACCCCTTGGGTATTCCTTGGGTACCACTGAGTGCAAATGGGTATCATTATTCCATTTGTGTATACTTTATGAACAGCTAGTTGATTTGGTGCCCATCAGACATTTGGGGTTGGATCAAAATAACCCTTTGACTGGCACTGCACATCTAAGGATGTTTTGGGCTTGTCTTGCTCAAAAATACTCCACCTTATCAACTCGTTTGGACATTCAGAAGGAGACTGTGGTTCAAAGGTAGAAAAGCAAGGATTGCATAGGGCACAGCCAACCTTTGGGTACACTTAGAATATGTTTTTGGAGGATTTTTGGTCCAAATGCCAAGTGGTTTCTTTGAGAAATAAGACATTGTGACCAACATGCATTACCTGCCAAGCCAAAGGAACATCTCATTCCATTTATTTCCTCCCATCCATGTGCATTAAGATCATCAGAGCAAACTCGCCTGCAAGTTCCTCTGCCATCTAAAATGTGGTGGGTGATCACTCCAGTTTTAGAACCAGTGGGGTTGACAGAGCACTTTCCAGATTAGCCTTCTGGCAGCAGATGAAACCCCTTTTATTAAAAGCTTTAAATTAAATTACATTTTTAGCTGGAGTCCTTGTCCTCATTATTTATTTTTATTTTGCAGATGGCATTTTATTGCATTTTGCTCAGAGAGCCTGGCTGTGGAGCAGGACATAAATTTGATAAATATAAATACCCACTAGAGGGAATTGTTGGCACGAGTCACCTACAGTTCGGAGAAAACAGATTCTGTTCTGCTCATGTCCTGGTATTTCCCAGTGGGAAATAATGTCCTTCTTCACATTTTGCAAACCCATCCATTCACCCTGCCTATTTGGCAATGAGAGCAGTACAGTGTAAAGTAGAAACCAGAAGTGCACAGCACTGACCATAAGGTATGGCTCCTGATTTGGTGATTGTAGAAAACAGACTGCCTTATAGTCCAATCTGTGTCAGAGGCTGTCTGATTTTGCTCAGGGTCCAAGTCTGCTTGGGGGTAAAACAGGGCTCCATTTCCTCCTCCTCCATCCCTTCACCATTGGAAAAATCACAAAACCAATTACCCCCCCCCCCTTTTTGGCAGAATTGGATGAAATTTGCAACCATAGTAGCCCCTGGAATCTTCCAAATGACATGCAAATAAGGACCATGTGTTGCAAAATTTTACATTTTGATTACTATTTTTTTTAAAAAAAGAAACATCTATAACTTTTTGATTTTTTTGTCAGCACGTATGGTAGACACTCCTGAAGGCACGTGTTCTGCCAAATTTCAGAAGGAAAAATGTAGCAGTGTTCTTGCAAGGACAGATTTTACTGATTGGGGATATATGATAAAGGGATTGCTTAATTTACTTTCGTATTTTGTGGACAATTGGTCTGAAAATAGCATAAATGAGAGAGGTAAGAAGCCTGACAGATTGCAGGCAAATAGGCCTTGTGATTATTGTGCTAGGGACCTGTTAAGTTGATGGGGTGGTAGAAGCGAAAGGGAGTTGTTTTTCCCCCTTGGTTTTTGTTTGAGGGCCCTGATCCAATGGCATTAGGATGGTGCCCCAGATAGTCCTGCGTGCAGGACAGCAGGGAAGTGTTTTGATTTGAGGAGCCGGTTGGTGTAGGTCTGAAAAATTCATGGGTAATAATAATAATAATAATAATAATAATTTATTTATACCCTGCCCGTCTGGCTGGGTTTCCCCAGCCACTCTGGGCGGCTTCCAACAGAATATTAAAATACAATAGTCTGTTAAACATTGAAAGCTTCCCTAAACAGGGCTGCCTTCATATGTCTTCTAAAAGTCTGGTAGTTGTTTTTCTCTTTGACATCTGGTGGGAGGGTGTTCCACAGGGCGGGTGCCACTACTGAGAAGGCCCTCTGCCTGTAACTTGGCTTCTTGCAGCGAGGGAACCGCCAGAAGGCCCTTGACGCTGGATCTCAGTATCTGGGCAGAACAATGGGGGTGGAGACGCTCCTTTAGGAATACTGGACGAGGTCGTTTATTGAATGCACGTAATGCAGGGGGTTGCCTGTACCTTAAAATCACTTGCTGGGACACACTAAGGTGTGTGTGAAAAAGATACACGAGAGAGAGAGAGAGAGAGAGAGAGAGAGAGAGAGAGAGAGAATTGAATAATATAAGACAGACTGTGGCTGAATGAAATCACTTTAGACAGACTAAATAAAGACTGAACTTTAAGCAAACTCTTCAGACCAGAACTATTCTAAGGGGAAAGGGGCACATGACTCAAAAACAACAGCAAGATTAAATCAAAGGAATAAATTTAAAAGGACTGAAGGTTTTGAAAGGAAAGAGTGGAGGGAGGGAGGGAGGGAGTGGGGGATGGTTTGGACTTAAGAAAGATGACAGCCTTGCTCCAAATGCTTCATCAAAAGAACTCTTTTAACCATGTTCCTGCTCACTAAGAAGAGAACTTGCAAAAGAGCAAAGGAAGCCCCACAAAGTGTTTTATTTGGGAGGGGAGCAGTATCCCTGTCTGAATACTAAGAGGAACGGCTGCCTCATGGCTTTGGTGTATGCGCAAAATGGACTGTGACCCGCGCACAGGAAGGGCCACTTTGAGCCACAACAATTGCGCCAAAAATGCACCATGTGACTCTATTTCCCCCCCAAATCCCACTGCAGACACACAGATATATTTAAGGCTGGGCACTTGCTAACAAAGGGACCCAAGACAGGACTCAACTTGTTTAGAAATCTAATGACAAACACAGACCAGGCATCTCTTGGTCAGCTTCTTTGACAGCTATCCTGCCAGTCTGGCTTACAGCGTTTTTGAAAGGGGGGAGGGAACTAACGTCTGTGGCATAAACCTGAATCAGACGTTGTTTACTAGCAGCTTATGGAACAGATGAGTTCATGGATCCAAAAATGCAGGTCAATTTGCCTTTAATCACCTGGTGAGCAGAACTCTCTGTGTGTGCGCACTCGTGCATTTCCCTGCATTAAAATCAGTGGAGGTTTCAACAACAATTTTGAAAAAGGAGCACCTAGGAAAATAAGAAGAGTCGTTCTGCATCAGCCAAAGGCCCAGCTATTTCAGCATACTGCTTCCCAGGGATGCCTATGGGACCCCACAAACAGGACATGGGGGAAATTGCCCTCTCCTGCTGCTTTTCTGCAGTGACTGGCATTCCGAATCATTGGTACCCTTATTCTTGTGAATTTTATTATTATTTTAGATGCTTTATATACTGCCTTTTGCACAACTCTCTCTCTACACGCGTGCGTGCACACACACACTTACTTTAAAATAAGCACAATCCTGTCAAAACACATGGCAACAGATACTGAAAAACAATTACTAATATCAGCAGCAATGAGCTCTCCCCTCCAAACACCCACCCCTAAAGATATATTCTAAATAGTCAACTAAAATATATAGGGAGATGGGGCCAGATGTCCCTCTGACGTTTCACAAATGAGGAGCCACCACTGAAAATACTTTGGCTAATCCCATGCTGAAACTAAATTGGTGGCCATCGCTGTAGGACCTGAGTCAATGAAGTTACAAATCACAGCAGGTTCTTTTTGCATTCTTATGGCACCCTTGACAAGATCTACCACAAAACAACTCTGCAAAATGAAAGTATTGCACCCAAAAAACCCCTCTACACTGTGCTCCCTAAGAGCTCATCTGATAGTATGCACAAAATTAATCTTCTACAGCAAGGAAAACCAATATGGTGCTTTCCAGATGTTTTGGGCTCCAACTCCCAGAGCCCCTGGCCATTGATGCTGGCTGGAGCTGATGGGAGTCATGGTCCACAACATCTGGAGGTCCTCATTCTGTGCTGCCTAGGGACACGGGTGGAGCCTAGGACTTGCCGATCAGAAGGTCAGCGGCTCGAATCCCCGTGACGGGGTGAGCTCCCGTTGCTCGGTCCCTGCTCCTGTCAACCTAGCAGTTCGAAAGCATGTCAAAGTGCAAGTAGATAAATAGGTACCGCTCTGGCGGGAAGTTTAACGGCATTTCCGTGCGCTGCTCTGGTTCGCCAGAAGCGGCTTAGTCATGCTGGCCACATGACCCGGAAGCTGTACGCCGGCTCCCTCGGCCAATAAAGCGAGATGAGCGCCGCAACCCCAGAGTCGGTCACGACTGGACCTAATGGTCAGGGGTCCCTTTAGCTTTACCTTTACCCATATAGTTCCCATGTTGGGAAAGATTGAGGGCACAAGGAGAAGGGGACAACAGAGGACAAGATGGTTGGACAGTGTTCTACTAACATGAGTTTGACCAAACTGCGGGAGGCAGTGGGAGACAGGAGTGCCTGGCGTGCTCTGGTCCATGGGGTCACGAAGAGTCCGACACGACTAAATGACTAAACAACCACATAGAAGCATATGACTGTGGTTGAACAATGGACCAACTGAAGCAACCTTTAAAGAAAAAAAATTGCAAGTAAAACAACCCCAAATTTAGTTGTAGAAGTACAATTTGATCCAGCAGGAATAGCTAAAGCACAAGTTTTGCAAATCAAGCCCTTTCCAGTTTGTTGTTGTAAAATAACCTCTGGCAAAGACAAAACCCAAAATGTGTTTGGCTGTGCTCATTGAATCAAGTGGCCATCTAAAATTAAAATTGGGGACAGTCTGATCTGCACAACTTTTGCTTCAGCGCTTAGCAGTCCTAATATAATCAAGTTTACTCCTGCAGACAAATCTGGGACTTTTTGATTTGCAAATTATTAGTTACAGCTTGCATATATCTAAAGACAAAAACTGAAATGTGTTTGGCAGTTCTCGTTGGATAAAGTAGCCAACTAAGATTAAAAATGAGGACTGTTTGATCTCCCTGACTTGCTTTCGTGGTTAAGCAATCCTTATACAACCACATTTCCTTCTACAGACAAATATGGGACTGTTTTATTGCAAATTATGGTTTTACAGCTCATTTATATCTGGAGAAATGTCTTTCATTAACATTATAGGTTTTATTCCATAATTTCTACTGTATTTTTTATAATTTATATGGCTACTGTATTAAAGAGAGTGGTTTAGATTAATGTTGTGTGTACTCCCAGATCAACCCCTGTTGATGGCAGCCTTTATGAAATCACTTTCCTATCAATGGAACAGATTCATTTTTGTGCTTGTCTGCAAAGCTGGGATGTGTTAATAATGTAATGCAGGGGTACCTCGGGTTACAGACGCTTCAGGTTACACACACTTCAGATTACAGACTCCGTTAACCCAGAAATAGTACCTCGGGTTAAGAACTTTGCTTCAGGATGAGAACAGAAATCGTGCTCCGGTGGTGTGGCAGCAGCAGGAGGCCCCATTTGCTAAAGTGGTGCTTCAGGTTAAAAACAGTTTCAGGTTAAGTACAGACCTCCGGAACGAATTAAGTACTTAACCTGAGGTACCACTGTATTATTAAATAATTTCTGAGTAGACATATGTAGGATTGTGCCAGCTGTTAATAGCTGCTTACACACCTACATTTAAAGCACATGACTTCCCCTAAAGGATCCTGGTAACTGTAGTTTACACCCATAGAACTACAGTTCCCAGCTTCCTTAGACTACAGTGCCGCAGCACTGAAGCACTGGAAAGAGGAAGCGCATAGCCTAGAATTAAATAAATATGTGGGAAGGGATAAAAAGATGTGTGGAAGTCAGGTGCTTCCTGGGATTATTTTTTCTCTCTTGAACAAGTTTGTGGGAATTAGGGGGTTGGACTAAATGACCTTTGGGCCCCTTCCAACTCTACAGTCCTATGATTCTATGAATTTACTTATTGGAAACTTTCTGAATTCACACTTCTCCGACTTTTGCAATGCAGATCTCCAGCCATAGTGTGATGAGGTGTTCATATAATTGCACATATTCATGGAAGTACCATGAAACGTGTGTTATATTAGTGAAGGTTATTTTTGCAAAAAATGTGTACGTTAGGAAAAATTGTACTAAAATGCTAAAGGGTTTCCACAAGGACTAAAAAACAAAACAAAACCCTGATATGGAAATGTGGAGAACTGAACGTTTAAGATCAGGGGTTTTCAGCTCCATGCTAAGTTGTGTGGGTTTGGCAGCTGGTGGCATTCTGCTTGGCCATTAGATAAGACAGCTATTTTGTGCTCTTTTGTAGACTAGTATTTGCCCAGGGCTGACCTGCATTTGACCTGCTGAGCGAACAGTGCTTTTCGCCACCATCAGAACGTTCTCCAAATACCTGCCGGCTGCCTTGAGACAAAAGCCAAGCCGCCTTTTTGCATGGTGGGATGAAAAAGAGAATGCAGCTCATCTTTGTTAAAAGGCTCTCCTCACAGGCCGGCGCATTTCATGAGAGGAGGAGGCGGGTAAGGTAAGAAGACTGCACCTGTCATGGAAGAGTGCGGTAAGCAAACAACATTCTCCTGCGGTGTTCAATAGAATTACTCAGGTTCCTTGCATGACCCTCTTACTCAGCTCCCCAACGCTAGCTGCCTGACAGATCTTGCAAGGCTAAAAGATCAAGCTGGAAAACTGCCCTCTTAATATACCGTGCAGATGAGGTAGGTGACCCTTGACTCCCGCCCATTAAGTTAGCAGTTTGAGCTTTCGCTTTTTAATCTGGACACTTCCTCAATAGCTTTACGTGGTTCGTACATTCATTGTACGTGCAGAAAATTCACCTGAAACACTTCCTTGCTCCACGCGATCCAAAAATGCTCAACATTCATAATAATATTATTAATAATAAATTTTTATTTATTTATACCCCACCCTTCCCGGTTCAAAAAAACCGGGCTCAGGACGGCTAACAACAAATTTAAAACACTTAATTATAAAAGCAGCATAAAATACAGTATAAAAACATGGATAACAATAAAATTCAAAAATCAATTTAGGGGAAATAAGCCTTTGATAATCCCCAGGGCTAGCTGGCTGAATTGGTCCTACTTGGGCCGGCGAGGAGGCCAGGGGAGAATTAGCTGTGGGGTCTCAGAGTGGGTGATCTTCATAAAAGGGGAGGGGGAGGGAAGGGAAGAGAAATAAAAGATCAGGCTGAATTCAAATTACAGGCCAGGTGGAATAGCTCTGTCTTACAGGCCTGACGGAAGGAGGTTCTTCTGCGATCTGCCCAAGGACACCACACATGGTTTTCCCCTAGTCTCCGAAGACCATGAGAATACCAGTTGAGATGCTCTTTTTTATTAATACTATTTTCTTGGAATTGTTAAATTGGCTGAAGGAAAGAAAGCTGCTATCAGGTCATGGACTCAGCTTGACAACAGGCTGAAGCAAGATCTGATTTTGCCATCGGTCAAATGAGCCAGAAGCAGGTGACATGGTCTTGAAGGGGCTGGAGGCACCTGATACCAGATCCGGCATGCAGGAACCAGGCGTCAGAGGCAGGAGACATGGCTATGGGCAGACTGAAGGTCAGGCGCTGGATCGAGAAGACGGACAAGGGAAGCATCTGCTTTGCTAGCTCACTTGTAGGGAAAGGTTTGATAGCAGGAGTGGAGAACTGGATCCAACTGGAGTGTCAGATCCTGAACTGGCTTGGTGTCCATGGAGCATTCTGACATTTTAGTTGGGCGCGGGTGACGCTGTGGTCTAAACCACTGAGCCTCTTGGGCTTGCCAATCGGAAAGTCAGCAGTTCGAATCCCTGCAACGGGGTGAGCTCCCGTTGCTCTTTCCCAGCTCCTGCCAACCTAGAAGTCTGAAAGCACACCAGTGTAAGTAGATAAATAGGTACCTCTGTGGTGGGAAGGTAAAGGTTTCCATGCCATCACAGTGTTCCGTTGCACCAGAAGCGGTTTAGTCCTGCTGGCCACATGACCCAGAAAGCTGTCTGTGGACAAACACCGGCTCCCTCAGCCTGAAAACGAGATGAACACCGCACCCCATAGTCACTTTTTGACTGGACTTAACCATCCAGGGGTCCTTTACCTTTTACCTTGCCTTGACATTTTAGTTGCCTATGAATAACTTGATTTTCATACAGCATCAGATGATTCAAACATAAAGCTGCAGCTCAGAATGGAGCAATGGAGAAATTTCTGGAACAACAATGGGATATCGGCTTCACCCAAGGCATGATGGAGAACAGCAACAACCAGGAAAAGATAGACAAAACATTTTACAAGGACAGGAAGAAACACCATGGACAGAATAATTGCAACACACAGGAAGAACAAGAATATAGTTTGAGTGCCTCACTTGTAGTTCTATAAATCATTTAAAGTGTCAACATGAATAGAAGTTATTAACATTGCAGTCATTGTACAACGGATTATTATTATGATTGGAATGTAATTGAAATTAATAAGATTTTGGAACGCAGAAATGAAGAAAATCATCAAACCATCAATTCTGGCATGCAGGGGGGGGGGATCACCTAAATTATATAATTCGGTATTTGAATGATTGGTATAAGTAATTGTATTATAATTTGGTATTGTTATAATGAGGCTATTATTGGATTGTAATTGTAAATTAATTTTAAAAATTATCAAACATAAAGCTGCTGCAGCAGGAGTGTGCATGGACTAAGATTGCTTGCTCTCTGGTGGTAAAAGGCAGCAGCAGCAGATGAACATCTACCTGCTCTCTTTTTAAAGGCTTTTATCTCAGATCCTAGCACTGTGGAGATAAGAGAGGTACTGCCTGCTATTTGACAGTAGGCAGAGGCTTAGCTCCAATAGCAGCACTGTGCTGCTCAGTGCTAAAATCAGAGATAAGACATCACTTATAATTGATCTTAATGCTTAGACTGGAGATAACAGCTCTCTACACGTGATGTCATATGACGTAATATGACTGTCAAGAGGGAATGGTTGGCCCAAAATGGAGGGCCTAACTAAGCCTATGGTCCAAAGGGTCCCCGCCAGTATTGGGTCTAGTGCTCTGTCTCCTAACTTGATGTCCTCCATATGTTGTTGAAATACAACTGCCATCAGTCCCAGTCAACACAGCCAATGGCCAGGAATGACAGAATTTGCAGTCAAACAACTTCTGGAAGGCACCAGGTTGGGAAAGACTGGGTCTAGGCAATGTAATTTCATTTTTTATTATTATTTTATTTACTTATTAAATTTGTATAGTGCCTTTTATCTGAAGAGCTCAGGGTGGTTCACAGCATAAAAATACAAAATACAAATACAAAAAACATAAAACCGTCACCACAAAATACAATAGAAAAATGAGTCAAAACAAACCAATAGCACCCAGACACAAGCACATTTAAAAGGCTGTAGAATATTAATCACCTTGTTTGAAGAGGAGTGTTTTTGCCTGGCTCCTAAAGATATATAATGAAGGCGCCAAGTGAGCCTCGCTGGGTAGAGCATTTCACAAATGGGAAGCCACTGTAGAAAAGGCCTGTTCTCTTTTCCCCACCCCCTGGACCTCTAGTGGGGGAGGCACACGAAGAAGGGCCTTAGAGGATGATCACAGGATCCAGCTCATTTCATATGGTAAGTGAAGTTAGTTAGATGAACCAATGGTCTGATTTAGTATAAAGCAGCTCCCAACGTCCTGTTTGATGGCCCACAAGCCCTCCTCTACAATGTCTAAACAAGCAACCAAAATAAAGCCCCTGCAGAGATGAGGGGCTTTCAATGTTTTGTCTAATAGTGTCCCTCTGATGAGAAACTTTAGACCTCTTTATGGAATTGATGACAGCAGTCACGAAATTAAAAGACGCCTGCTTCTTGGGAGAAAAGCAATGACAAACCTAGACAGCATCTTAAAAAGCAGAGACAACACCTTGCCAACAAAGGTCTGTATAGTTAAAGCTATGGTTTTCCCAGTAGTGATGTATGGAAGTGAGAGCTGGACCATAAAGAAAGAATTGATGCTTTCAAATTATGGTGCTGGAGGAGACTCTTGAGAATCCCATGGACTGCAAGAAGATCAAACCTATCCATTCTGAAGGAAATCAGCCCTGAGTGCTCACTGGAAGGACAGATCGTGAAGCTGAGGCTCCAATACTTTAGCTACCTCGTGAGAAGAGAAGACTCCCTGGAAAAGACCCTGATGCTGGGAAAGATGGAGGGCACAAGGAGAAGGGGACGACAGAGGATGAGATGGTTGGATAGTGTTCTCGAAGCTACCAGCATGAGTTTGATCAAACTGTGGGAGGCAGTGGAAGACAGGAGTGCCTGGTGTGCTCTGGTCTATGGGGTCACGAAGAGTCGGACACGACTAAAAGACTAAAAAACAACAATGGAATTGAAGGTGTGAGCCAGGAAGGTAAATTTTTCATAAAGTGCAACGTCGAGGCAGGGGAAAGTGTGTGAACATGAGCTGAAGATACACGTTTGCATAATCAAGTGTGTGTTTTTTGTTTTTTTAGAAAAGAGAGATTGAAAGTCCTGACAAAGGTCAATGCAAAGCCTAGGATGGAAGGAACTGCATAATATTTGCCCAGACTGTTTTGACTGGTAGTCAGATAATATGGGAAAGAACCTGTGCTCACTTGTTCTGCAGACTCTGGAGCAAGAGTTGTCTATTTAGCTTTTTAGCACACCACTCTGACGCTAAGCAATAAAAACTATGCCAGGAGTGAGGAACCTGCAGCCGTCCAGATGTTGTTGGACTACAGCTGCCATTAGCCCTGGCCAGCATGGATGAAGGCCTGGGATGAAGGGCATTGTAGTCCAGCAACATCTGGAGGGCCACAAGTTCCTTCACTATATTGATGTGAAGATTGGTACTTATATGTATTCTGTCACTAAAGGTAAAGGTAAAGGGACTCCTGACCGTTAGGTCCAGTCGTGGACGACTCTGGGGTTGCGGTGCTCATCTCGCTTTACTGGCCGAGGGAGCCGGCGTACAGCTTCTGGGTCATGTGGCCAGCCTGACTAAGCCGCTTCTGGCGAACCGGAGTTGCGCACAGAAATGCCATTTACCTTCCCGCTGGAGTAGCACCTATTGATCTACTTGCACTTTGACGTGCTTTCGTACTGCTAGGTTGGCAGGAGCAGGGACCGAGCAACAGGAGCTCACCCCGTTGCGGGGATTTGAACCGCCAACCTTCTGATCGGCAAGCCCAAAAGACTCAGTGGTTTAGACCACAGCGCCACCCACGTCCCTCCTATTCTGTCACTGTTACATGCTAATATTTATTTGGGCTCTCTGCACTTTGCAAGGCTTTTTGCTCATGACATTTCCCAAACACCGTCAGGTTTGTTTTGAAAGGATGTGGAGCAATGAGACCACTGGCTTCTAAATGGTTTTCACAGCAGAATAAGGCCTGACCCCTGAATTCCAAGTGACAAGTGAAATGTACTAATGACACATTTTAAGAGTTCTACTGCAACAGATCTATCTTTCCACACATTTTAGGTCATAAGTACACACATGTAATCTTTCAAAAACTGCAATCTCTAAAAAAGGTCATAAATTGAGCAGGTCCATGCATACAGTGCAAAGGTGATATTGTCTCTTCTGTACTGGAGGTGTGGAATAATATTATTTTAAAGACATTGTTTATTGTTTATATTTTTTAAAATAGTGCACAGTAATTTATGCAAGAGAATCTTTTGGCGTCAAGTATTTCCTAGCTGTAAACATTCAGTTTTATACATTCTTAGCCTTACTCAGGACAGACCCATTAAAAATCAGGGATATGAATTTAGGTTCATAAATTTCAGTGGGTCTACTCTGAGTATAGAACAATTAGATACAACTCATGGGAAATCAGAAAATTCTGGGAGCAACTCTATGCACAAGAAGCTGGTGTAACAGAAGCCAGTATAAATTAAGACATCATAAAGTTACACCCTGTTCAGCTGTTCTGTCTAAGCCTGGCAGAGGGGAAACATGTCTTTAAAATAGTGTTCTATGCCAGGTTGCCAGGTTATGTGACTTAGCTGAACAGGCTTAGGTTCCAACCTAAGTTCTCTCTCTCTCTGGTCCCACGGCTGCAGACTGCTCCCTTTTGGGGGCTCACACTGGCCTTGGCTCAGCCAGCTTTGACTGAGCCCCAGCTAAGCTAGGATGAATTTACAGCAGCTTATCTTCAGCTGAGCCAGAGAGCCGCTGAATCCTAAGCTGCTCGTCCCCTTGGATCTTGCCATAGGTTTTCCTCCTCAGTGCTTTGGGCTACAGTTGTATGCATGCTTACTTGGGGAACACATTAAACTCAGGACTTCTCCAGACTATCTTTCTTGCCACATTTCTAGGCACAGGGCTGAGCTTTAAAGTGCTTTCCTTCCTTCCTTCCTTCCTTCCTTCCTTCCTTCCTTCCTTCCTTCCTTCCCCTGCTGCTTTCCCTGCGAAAACCCACTCTTTACTGCTGAACTGGAATGAATGGCAATCTGCAGAAAACACAGATTGCTGTTTGTTCTGATTCTTTATTAAAGAGTGGGTTTTCCTAGGGAAAGTGACAGGCAAAATTTTTTTAAAGCACTTTGAAACAGAGCTGTAAAGGATGGACATATACCTAGGGAGCGTAAAGACAAAGGTAAGTGTGGATAAGCCCTCAGTGGGGATTTCTTCTGAGTAAACATGGACAGGATTGTACTGCAGTTTTCTTCCATACACCAGATCCCCTTACAACACAAGACAAATGGTAAGGTTTGTAAACACTACCTAGGAAGCTGCAGTCCTCACAAGCCACAAATAGCCCATAGGTTGGAAGAATCTTGTTTTCCAGTTGTCTTCCTTCTAATAAATTGAATTATTCTCTTATAATTGACTCACATTTTAATTACTCATATTTTCAATATCTCATACTCTCTAATGCCCGCCTCCCAAAGAGGGAGGATAATCTTCAATTAACATTTTTGCTAATGAATTCACAATAATTTCTAAATCATGCACTAACTGATACCACTAACATGGTTAAATGGATCTGTTTTCTTTTTCTTTTGGTGATTACGCAGGTGGCACTGTGGGTTAAACCACAGAGCCTAGGACTTGCCAATCAGAAGGTTGGCGGTTCGAATCCCCACGACGGAGTGAGCTCCCGTTGCTCGGCCCCAGCTCCTGCCAATCTAGCAGTTCGAAAGCACGTCAAAGTGCAAGTAGATAAATAGGTACCACTCCGGCGGGAAGGTAAACGGCATTTTCATGCACTTCTCTGGTTTGCCAGAAGCAGCTTAGTCAAGTTGGCCACATGACCTGGAAGCTGTACGCCAGCTCCCTCGGCCAATAAAGTGAAGTGAGCGCCGCAACCCAGAGTCGGTCACGACTGGACCTCATGGTCAGGGGTCCCTTTACTGTAATGTCACTGGGGAAGGTCTTGATAAATGGTGCTGGATTGTAAACGTGTTTATGTGTGTGTGCCTCTCCTCCCTTCCCTTGAAGAATTAGAGGCGCTTTTGCTATAGAACTATTAACCAGCTTTAGTACAGAAACTTTGTGGTATTATACTACTTTAAAATAAATAAATATATGACGGTCTTTCTGGCCCCACAGTCCAATTCCCAGCAGCTGTGAAAGAGGCTCTGCTTAACTCTCCTTGGCACAGAGGACTTGCAAGTCTAGCAAGGGTGCTATAATAATCAAAATCCTTTTGGGGGCATGGATGAAATGAAATGTGATGTATGTGGGTGTGCCATCATCATGGGATTTGGGTGTGAACTTTGCATACTGTTCCTGAAAAGAAAACTCCAGAGGAACAGCTGCAGATTGGCAACCGGGGGCGAGGTTCCCTTAACTTTGGTTGTACAAATCAGACCACGTAAAGTGCCCACATTTCACTAAGGGACAGGGACTCTTATTTGGAAGCAGATCTGGATGTCCTTGCAGGGGGGAAAAACATTTAGATTCATAAATATTAATAGTGCAGCCATTCCTCATGTTTAGGATGGTCAGGTGGGGTCAGGGAATGGTGACTTTGGTGCTATTTGGAGGCAAGAATGCTCAGGGAACAGAGAGGGGCAGAGACTGGGTAAGTATCTGCATCTAGGGAGTGGATCCAGCATGAGTGCCACACATATGCTCAGATAGAAATGGCCCACAGACTTCTGCATCCTCCTTCCCACTAGCTAAACTATTAAAATGAGACTCTTGCTGAGGGTGATCCAGCTATGTTAAAATATTGAGCCAATCTACTGATTTGTATTTTTCCACTTGTTTCATGAACACCATTTTATGATTGGTTTGTTTCCCACAAGAGGCCGTGATGGACACCATCTTGGACGGCTTTAAAATAAATTTGACAAATTCACAATAGAGAGGGCTATCAATGGTTACAAGCTACGATGGCAGCGATGCTTTTGAGTGCCAGTTGCTGGAAACCACAGGAGAGAAGAGTGCTCTTGTTCTCAAATCCTGCTTTTGGGTTTGGCTTTTTCGTTCGGAACAGAAAAGGGCAGCCAAAATGATCAAGGGGCTGGAGCAAGTTCTCTTATAATGGAAGATTCCAGTGTTTTGGGGCCAGGTCATATCTACACCACACATTTAAAGCATATGGCTTTCCTCAGAGAATCCTAGGAAGTGTGGCTTACACCTTACAGAGCTGTAATTCCCAGGACCTTTAACAAGCTACAGTTCCCAGGATTCTGTGGGGTAGGCCTGTGCTTTCAATGTACTTTGTGGGTGTGACCAGAGATCTCTCAAAATTATTCATGGTGTGCAGACACTTCCCCCTAATATATACACTTTTGCAAACAATGGCTGGAGCACTGCAAAATTTGGATAAATGCAAATTTCAAAAGCAAGCTGAGTTTTGGTTTGCATATTGTTTTGGAAAGTGCAAAATTGAGAGATATGGCATTAAATGTGTACTGGATTGATGTTTTCTTCCATTCCTCATGGAGACCTTTTCCTGGTAGGAATGTTGGTAGGAGCTGAATTTTTGTTTACTGAATTTTCATCTTGAAGTTTGGTTTTTAACTGATTTTTTATTATTTGCATTTTATGCTGTTGGAAGCGGCTTTAAGACTTTCACACTAAAAGGGACAAATAAATGCAATAACTAATAACTACAAGTCAACATCCTTCTGCCCACTAAACTTCACAGACTGATTCTAGCTTTGCTTCCCTTCCCTCTCAACCCCTGCACCTTGCCAGACTTCCAACAGGCTTAATCTGAACATCTTCCACTAGATGTAAACTGTTAAGGGACACCAGCATGTCAAGATAAATATTTGGCTCTCAAAATATTACTGAAGTACACCTGGTCTAAGTGGGTTTTGCATTGATTCAGCCTGCAAGAGACATCACACAGGAAGCGTTTGACTCTCATGCTTGTCCTCTTACAGGGCTTCCAGCGATTTTATGCAACAAAATGTGCCCATTTCCAAAAAAAGAGAGGGAAAGAGACAATAGAGTACTGTAGAGTGTAATAGAAAACAACAGCTAACATTTCATGGAATCAAGTTATTTTGGGATCTGATGCTGATAATCAATTTGGGGTGCAGTCTGGCGAGTATCCGATGCAAATGTATCCAGCATTTTTTCGCCAACTGGGAGCAGTCAAGAAATGCAGATAAGTTAAAGTGCACTATCAATGAACCATTCATGAACTCAGATAGTGCCCTGCTTGTGTACAAAGTAGACACAGGCAAACCTTTCTGCCTGTCATTCTGGATTCTTTTTTTAATTAGCAGTTGTGAATCACGCTTATACGGTGTGTCAGGTACTAGGGAGGGAGCTCTGCGCCTTTTGCAAATCAACTTCAAGTCTACTTAAGAGGGGGGAAATCCCCTGAAATACAGGAAGGACTCTGGATATCATTCCATCTGCAAATAACTGAATTCCATCCAAATGATAATGTGAACCCTTCTCATAATTCAATCCATTAAAAATGGAGACATTGAAAGTCAAGCCGCTTTGGGGCTGCTATTTGAAACAGCTGCTAGAGCAATATCTCCCCTCCATGCTTTTAAAATTAATCTAAGCTTTGTGACTTGTTGGATGATGAAGGACTGGATCGCATCCAGGGTTATGCCATGACTGAAAAAGGGCCCCTTTAGAGGCAAACAGAGCAGTCCTTTGCATGACTACTCAGCTGTAAGCACCACTGAGTTCAATGGGACTTACTCCCTGGTAAGTCACTCAAGGATTTCAGCCTAAATTGCCTGGAGATTTGGCCCTGTGCTTCTAAGCTGCAAAGAAAACCTGCTAGCAGATCAGCAGCTGGGTTCATCTTAACTTACTTCTCTCTCTTTTTGTATTGTGCATGCTTGTTGGGTAAATACAATATTCAGAGGCACATGAGACAAAGGTAGCTAGATTTCTAGACCTCTTAAACTGCCATAACTGGGTTAGAGAAGTCGAGCCTCTAGGCATTAATCTCATTTCAAACAGTAGGCAATACCAAATGTTTCAAGGTGAAACCTGGAAAGCACCTATATTAATGGAAGGAGCTACACTCTGTCAGTTTTTGACAATTATAGACCGGGGGGGGGGGGGGCTTGTACTGGAAAACCTCAAAAAGCAATGCATGAGAAAAGAAGCGCAAGAAAACAAGGGCCCCTCCAGACTGATATTATAATGTGCATGCATTTTGTAACACGTTATTGACACAATACTAGTGTATTAGTGCTGGATTTATTCTACTTCAGTTTGTTCTGTGGTGCTCCCCCAGTCCCCCCCCCCCATTATTGCTGTCTGGAGGGGCTAAAGAGGAACAAAAGCAGGGCAAAAAAAGTCCAAATTGTTTGCAGAATAAAAAGTTAAGGGATTTCAGCAGGAAGTGATGAGATATGAACTGAAGTATTGAAAGCAGGATGAGTGTGACCAGCCCAGTAGCATCATAAACACAAATAATCATTAATGCACAATAAAAAGCATGTCGGGGGGGGGCAAAATAAATAAATAAATAAAGGTTGCTATGTACTACCCAGGCAGGGTTTGTTAAAAGTGGCAGGCCCAGTGGTTTGACCCTAACTTCCACAGCCAGTTGTGTGGGTATTGTCCTGCAATTCATTGCAAGCTCAGAAGAGAAGAAAGAAGAAGAAGAAAGAAGAAGAAGAAAGAAGAAGAAGAAGAAGTTTTATTATTTATACCCCGCCTATCTGGCTGGGTTTCCCCAGCCACTCTGGGCGGCTTACAGCATAATTCAATGTTCAACTGTATTAAAACAACAAATGCAAGGTTCTAGTCATTATGATTGCACAGATAGGTTTGAAAGTGTTGGAGATGCTCCCAGTCCACACATATTACAGCAGGTTGTTGTGCACATATGGCTCCACACAGATCGTGGACTAGTTTTAAAAAGAGTACAGTGGTACCTTGGGTTAAGAACTTAATTCATTCTGGAGGTCCGTTCTTAACCTGAAACTGTTCTTAACCTGAGGTACCACTTTAGCTAATGGGGCCTCCCACTGCCGCTGTGCATTTTCTGTTCTCATCCGGAAGCAAAGTTCTTAACCCGAGGTACTATTTCTGGGTTAGCGGAGTCTGTAACCTGAAGCGTCTGTAACCCGAGGTACCACTGTAATGGTTATTAAAGATTTTCGTGGGTTACAAAAGTACATGCACTGTCTCTATTTTCATTGACTATTTGAGGAATAGAAAAAGAGTCTGAGTC
Source organism: Podarcis pityusensis (assembly GCF_964106645.2). Lineage (NCBI taxonomy): Eukaryota > Metazoa > Chordata > Lepidosauria > Squamata > Lacertidae > Podarcis > Podarcis pityusensis. Next base: position 25,200,698 of record NC_138031.1, on the reverse strand, counting down.
TGGGTCCCTGCTCCCTCCACACGCCACCCAAAAGGAGGGCCGGAGTTATCACCTTTGGTCTGACTGGCACTGCATATGAAGGATGGGATCAGGAACTATGTATGTCCTGCCCTATTTTTGCATGCTGTCTCTGATCCACTCAGGGAATTCATAGAAAATGCATTGCCTATAAGAAATTACATTGCACACTCATGAAGCACAGTTATTTAATTATAAGAGGAGGAGGGTCTCAGCTGAACCACAAGACCCCGCACAACAATGGAGTCCTTACTCCTCAGTCCAGAGACCATACACACCTCTGTGCAACTGCAGAACTATTAATTTTCCATGTAATACCACTTCGGCAAGCATGAAACCAGCTGCTGAAATATGTCTATAATTATTGACACATTAGCACCTTGCGAATTAACACCATTAACACCTACCAAATCATCTTTTTACACCCACTCGGGCAGGAAAATGTGGTCACGTTTATGTCCATTGTGTCGTGAAGCCAGCACAGTTGGGGGAAATGGTAATACTGAGGAATGTAGCAGTGGCTGCAAAGGCAGGAGTTTCTTGGCCCAGAGAAGAGAACCTAAACTTACGCAATGAATGAGAAATTGATATGAATGAGGCCAATTCAACTTAGCTTTCATTTGCTGCCATGCCATGAATAGGTGGTGCTGTGGGTTAAACCACAGACCCTAGGACTTGCCGATCAGAAGGTCGGCGGTTTGAATCCCCATGACGGGGTGAGCTCCCGTTGCTCAGTCCCTGCTCCTGCCAACCTAGCAGTTTGAAAGCACGTCAAAGTGCAAGTAGATAAATAGGTACCACTCCAGCGGGAAGGTAAATGGCGTTTCCATGCGCTGCTCTGGTTCGCCAGAAGCAACTTAGTCATGCTGGCCACATGACCCAGAAGCTGTACGCTGGCTCCCTCGGCCAATAAAGCAAGATGAGTGCCGCAACCCCAGTTGGCCACAACTGGACCTAATGGTCAGGGGTCCCTTTACCTTTAAGAATGGGTAAGAATGGACCTGTTTTCATTGTCCCATTCATATCCATTTGTCATTCATTATTTTTTTGTGGGGGTGGTGTCTTACTTACTTTTTCTAGTGACAACAGCTGGTTTTGGAGCCCCGCTCCTTGTAGCAACTATTTTATTTTCTCAGAATACCCCAGATTTTGCATCATTCTGGTACATTCGCGGGGGCAGAAAAGAAGCTACTGGTGGGGGGGCATCTTTTTTGTGTGTAGCAAGAGGCACCCACCCACCTGAATGCCCTGGAATGATGTGGTGCAAGGCATTCTGGGAAATTAACTCATCCTGAGGCCACCATTATCAGCAGTGGTGAAAAAAGAGTAAAATCCATTAAAATTTGCTACATCCTTTATTGTGGTCAGTGTATCCTGTGATTAGTCCAGCACAATGAACCTGCCTGACTTGTTGTACTTTTGCAGGATATTCCAAATCATAATATCAGCATGTAAGAGCATCAACAAGATGAGTTCTCAGAAATCCCTCAAAAGTTCAGCTTGCAACAACATCACTGAAAAATGGCACTGTGGACCAGGCTATGCCATGGCTCAATGCTGGAAGATTCAAACTTCATCTCCAGAGTTTCCTGCCTTTCTATGGACTGGGTCAACACCAGGACAGATAAGGAGGTTTCAAGAAGGTTTGGATACCATTCACCACTCTTCCACGACTTTCCTTGCAGGAGGAGCACTGCAACTTGAAAGGCTATGCCGATTGTATAGACAGGCTAAGCAGCCACATGGGGCAGCAATCCTCTATCCTATACCATTGCAAAGAGATGGTGGGGACACCTCCCTCAATGCAGCTGCTTGATGAGGCACCATATTCTGGACTGGCCTCGATGGGGCAAGAGTTCCAGTAGACTGGATCATTTCATAACCAACCATTGTCCAATGACACTGAAGTCTGCAGAGTAAAAATCACACGAACCATGATTGAATATGGCAGCACCCTGGGGGAATGTGTCGGCCAAGGCATTTTGGAGATCCCAGTGGAAGCACAAAGGAATTTGATATCAGGAAATGGGAGCGAACTGTGTCGAGACCTACAGGGGGAGGGAATTATCAACTGATCTTAGACTGTCACTCTAGAAATGGGAAAAGGGGGAAGAACTACAAGCTCTGAGTTGTTCGCTGGAACCCTAAGAGGAAAGCGATGCCAGGAGTTATTAACACATATTATTGATAATGACTACTTAAGCATTTGTACAGAGTGGGCTCTTTATCATTCAAAGGGATTCACACCATCCTTACAAACAGGGCTGTCTTAAGCATATGCAGCACCGGGGTGCAAAGATCCGCCTGGCACACACACACCCCCCCAGTTGCCCAGTCCCAGGCGTGCAGGAGGGCAGCATCTCGCTGGCTCGGTTGCCCCCAAACTCGCAGCGCAGAGCCATCCACAGCAGAAGAGCCTGCCGCGGCACTCCCACCGACGGGTGGGCTCTTCCCCAGACTCAATTCTCGGGCCCCAGACTCTTGGCCTGGCACCCCTGAGAGCCTGGCGCCCCGCACCCCTAGCATCTATGGGTAAGACGGCCCTGCTTACAACCAACTTGCAAAGCTGACCACCATTATTATTCCCATGTTGCAAATAGGATCTGAGACTTGCCTAAGGCCACTCAGCGAATTTATTTCTCATTTGATGCAGGCATTTCCCCAGCTGACAGATTTATTTAGTTAGTTATTTAAAAGACTGTTGTTTTCCTTCTCTTACTCTTTGGCCAATAAAAGGCTCCAGGGCAGCCTACAAACCACTTTAGAAAAAAGACCCTGCTCTCGGGCATCCAATCTAAAAAGACACAGCACAAGAGGAAAATGGATTGGGAAGGAGGAGGATATAAGCAAGCTTAGTTACAGGTTGTTCTAATGGAACCTATAAGAAGAGGCGACACCCAAAATTGCTGGTCATTCAGCCATTGCCAATGGAGTGGTTGTGTTCTCCCCTCCCCGGCCACAGCCTGATGTGATAATACTATACTTTATTTCACATGTACAGACAAGTGCCAGGAAGCCTAAAAAACCCCAATACCATCTATATTCACTGCCTCTCTTCTTGCCCCATATAAAAAGTAAAAATAATCTAAAATAGCTTGGATTCAGAGTTCCTATGATAATCTGTGGGTGCAGCTGCATGTCACATGCCTACAATTTTAAGCAGGTTTCCCACTCATAGTGATTTGGACCCTAAGTTCTCAAGAGCAGAACTTTACTGATGGAATACTCCCACTGGTGGGAGACAAGATTTGCCATCTTCTCCTTCCTCCTGCAGCCCCATTTACCTCCTGGAAATTGAACTGGAGGGCTGTGAGATTTGCCAAAACAGGTGGTGCAGGAGGTGGTGCGGGAGTTTGGGTGTGGGGGGGGTTGCCATGCCCCCTCCTTCCTACAGCAGGTGCTTTCCCTGAGTCCTAGTTCCTTCCGTGAACATTGCATTAGTCCTGACGTTCATGCAAGGGATGCCCTGGACCCAATCCAATATGCTTGCAAGTCAACAGAAAAGCATCTCAATCAGGCTTTTTCATCCTGGCACCCTCCACATGGGAGTTATAGTCCAAGACATCTGGAGCGCACCAGGTTGACAAAGGCTGGCCTCTGTTTAGCTGTCTAAAGCTGAAGACCACAGAAAGTTCCTTCTTCGTGATAACATATTACGTAGCTCCTCTTTAGTGCCTACCTAATGACCAAATTGGCACCTCAGCCAAAGCGTTTAGCACTTCACGATCCCAGTTGTTCCAACAAAGTTAAAGCGAAGCAACACACCAACCCCGAACACAGCACACATCACAGTTTTGTGTTGACATTGGCAGAGCTGAACTAGTCCATCAGAGGAGAGCGGAGGGGAAACTGATGACATCACTTAGCCCTCACCCTTACACAGTGACCCACATCAAAGGCATTTTAATCACTGCCCAGAGGAATGGACATTCTAGAAGGCAAAATGAATCACATTTCAAAGTCCTCTGAGGTCAGGCGCAGCTTCTGGCAAATCCAGGGGAGAGACACGATGTGGACAACCTCTCTTTACAAGCAAACCCAGAGAGACTGTAATACTGACAATTCATGTGAAGGACTGCCCCAAAGGGGTTAGCCAGAGTCCTTCATGATGACTGATTAATGAGATGTGATCAATGGCTCCCTGGAGACCCCAATACATAGATTATCTTACTGTTAACATGTCTGGCTGAGAAAAAAAATGTTATAAAAAATTCTTAGTTTAAAAATGGCCAGGGCCGAGTTGGGAGATCAACTTGGTTGCTTGGCCAAAGAACCCATTGTGTAAGCAGACGGCACTTCCATTCATACTGGGAAGGAGGGCCCCACCATCATTTTTTCCATGCTCCAACTGAAGCCTTCCACACTTCTCCCCGCAAACCACTTTGGGCGATCCTGTGACCCCCTAAATCTAGTTCGTAGGACTGCATAAGGGATGACCCTACCACTGCAGAGGAGCAGCTGAATTGCTGGATCCAAGTCATTGCCTTTGAAAGCTATGATATCAAAAATAGTTCCCTCTCACTATATGTCACGGTCTGGTTCACGGGCGATCGAAGTCCCAGCAGGGGAGGTCAGGACCGGGGGCAAAGATGGCGGGGTGGGAGCAGGAATGCGGGTCCAGAAGCCAGGAAGCCAAGAGTCCTAGGGTCAGAGAGCCGGGAGTCAAGAAGCCAAGGGTCCGAGGATCAAGAAGCAAGGAGTCAAGAAGCCGAGGTTCAAGGATCAGGAAACAAGAAGCCAAAGGCAGGAAGCATGTTGCTGTGGCAAAGAGGTGAAGGGAAATGCTGACCTTATAACCCTTCCCAGCTCTTGCCACCAGGTGCTGTGAGTTACCAATGGGTTTCACCTGTGAGGCCATGCCTTGCCTCGGCAGAACAAACTTAGGAAGGCCCCATTCCTGCAAAGTCCTGTTGGTCACAGGGCCTGGCTGCTGCACACACACCTGACACTATATGTATTTGCAAAGCCTGCTTTGGATTATTTTATACGGATGGTGTGTAAAGCTGCAAAGTATTGGATGATGGAACAAATTAAAGGGCAGAATGCGCAGCTTCGTAGGGAAATCGTAGCTTCCCTTGTGCTCCCCCTTAAAAACAAACCAACCTTAAACTTAACAGATGAAAGAAACAGTTCATAAAATAGATGTTGTTTCTGAAACTTTGGCTGACTTCGCTTGACTGAAAGGCCGTCTGAGTTGGTAAGGAATCTTCACAAACATTCCAGTCACTCAGACTTCCTCTAAAGGATGTTGAGTGGTATGAGTGGTATATGTAAGTAGTGTGAATGGGGATGTACAGTGGTGCCTCGCAAGACGAAAAGAATCCGTTCCGCGAGTCTCTTCGTCTTGCGGGTTTTTTCGTCTTGCGAAGCAAGCCCATTAGAGGTTTAGCGGCTTAGCACTACAGTATTAGCGGCTTAGCCGGCTTAAAGATCAGCTGATAAGCGGCTTAACAATCAGCTGATAAGCGGCTTAGCATCAGCTGTTAAGCGGCTTAAAGATCAGCTGATAAGCGGCTTAGCCATCAGCTGATAAGCGGTTTAGCGGCTTGGGAAAAAGGGGGGGGAGGAAAAAAACCCCGCAGGAACTTGCAAGACATTTTCGTCTTGCGAAGCAAGCACATAGGAAATTCGTTTTGCGAAGCACCTCCAAAACGGAAAACCCTTTCGTCTAGCGGGTTTTCCGTCTTGCGAGGCATTCGTCTTGTGGGGCACCACTGTACATATATGGAAATAGGGGTGCAAATGATGTCAAGCTTTGGCTGGGTAGTTTGGTGTTTAAAAATAAATAAACAGAAAAAGCAGAAGATTTGATAGTCTCCACCTCAGCTGCACAACTGCAAAGGTGATTAATTGTCATAAAATTGCCCGGTCATTTTTCCAACCCAGCCATGGTGTTTGACACACCAGCCTCTTCTGGTAGCAAATTCCTTGAACTGACAACACGCTGTGCAGAAGAAATTGTTCCCTGCATTTCTTTTCTCTTCATTTACTGGTCATTAATTTACAGCCTTTGGGAAATTAGAAATATGCACCATCATGTGCAAAATTCCAGTTTTATTTGTACCTTTGCCATAATATGGAACACATTTTGCTCATTTAATGAAGTCCCAGATTGGCTTGTCTTTGACAGGAGCAGCAGGAGTGACAGAGTAGTTCGGAAATCATTTGGAGGAGGAGAACAAAACGCCAGGTGTTAAATGAGCAGACGGGGATCAGAGGGGCACAGTGCGGAGTCTACCTGCCCCAGCACAAACCTAAAGGTGAATTACCCTAGATGAGGCCTCCACAACTAGTTTGGGTTTCTAAAATATTTTTAATTAGCTTTGTCTATTAAATGTTCAGATGTCATAAATATGTCAGAAAACCAATCAGTGCACTTGAAATACTTCCTAACATCGTAAGGATTTTCGTTGTTAAAATACAATAAAGAGAATGCAGCATACATTTGTTCTTAGTCTTTTCTCTCTGCAAAAGTTTAAATAGTTTTTAAAGGCAGTTTTTCATTTAAAAAAGCACATTGGTGCAGACAAGTGAAACATCAAGCAAAATGTTGCAGTTTATCCTACCCTTCCTGCTCAGGATACTTATAATATAAGCAGTTATAATATTTTATTATTATTTATTATTATTATTATTATTATTATTATTATTATCTTATATCCCACCTAACTTGGTTGCCCCAACCACTCTGGGCAGCTTTCAACAGAATATAAAAACACAGTGAGACATCAAACATTAAAAACTTCCCAATACAGGGCTGCCTTCTGATGTCTTTGGAAAGTCATGTACAGTGGTACCTCTGGTTACGTACTTAATTCGTTCCGGAGGTCCGTTCTTAACCTGAAACTGTTCTTAATCTGAAGCACCACTTTAGCTAATGGGGCCTCCCACTGCTGCTGCGCGATTTCTGTTCTCATCCTGAAGCAAAGTTCTTAACCCGAGGTACTATTTCTGGGTTAGTGGACTCTGTAACCTGGAGCGTCTGTAACCTGAAGCATATGTAACCCGAGGTACCACTGTAATTGTTTCTTTCTTTGGTATCTGATTGGGGGGGGGGCGTTCCACAGGGCAGGAGCCCCTACTGAGAAGACCCCCTGCCTGGTTCCCTGTAACTTCTCACTGTGAGGGAACTGCAAGGAGGCCCTCAGAGCTGGACTTCAGTGTCCAGGCTGAATAATGGTTGTGGAGACACTCCTTCAGGTATACAGGGCCAAGGCCATTTAGAGCTTTAAAAGTCAGCACCAACACTTTGAGTTGTGCTTGGAAACGTATTGGGAACCAATGTAGATCTTTTAGGATGTAACACATAACATCCCCCAAGACATTCTGGGAACTATAGTTTTCCCCTCACAGCTACAGTTCCCAGCACCCTTAGCAAACCCCATGATTTGGGGGGGGGGATATTGTGCTTTAAATGTGTGTTGGGTGTGCTTCCATCGTACGATGTGGATGTGCCTAAGATTGTGTTTTCATGCTACTCCTAATGATTTCAGTAGGCCTTGGGCAGGAGAAATCCCTGCCTTAAAATTCTAACCTCCTTTTTGAAGGGCAATCCATTCAAAGGCGCTGTCTAATTTCTTAGGAAGGGCCAGGCATTTGATGGGTAACAAATGGGAAAAGTCAACAAGGGGAGAGTAGCCGGAACTGAAAGGAGGGAATCTCAAGTGCTCTCACCGGCAATGCAAATACTTGAGAGCTCTTGCTCTTTCCATTGTGCTAATTGTTAGAGGAGGGTATGCTAAGACATGCATGAGTGGCTGACATTTCAAAAGCAGAATCGGGCTCTTACTGCAGGTTTCTGTAAGAATCTGCCACTATCTAACAGATAATAGGATATTACAGTTTCCCTTATTTCTAACCGAGTCCCACCGCTTTGCTTTTCCAGCACATACTATTTTATTGCCGGCATATTTTATAGAAGACTTGGTTTGGGAGGGTTGCTCGGAATGCTTTTGCAAACAAATCTCCCTCGAAAGCATTCTGCTATTCTGGGAAATCTAACTGAGATGGCATCATCCTGTTTTAGAAACACTGCTGTGTTAAGTAAACTTGACCTGTAGCACCAAAGCATGAGTTTTTCTTTTGTGACATCAGACCATTGAAATGCATAGGGGAAGATAAACATATATATATATGCCTTCCATAGCTGAAAGGAGGGGAAGTAACCATTTTAGAAATAATTAGGCCATTAACTTTGCTTCCTGTCTAACAGAGCAAAACTGGGACTGAAATGTAGAATCTAACAGCTTTAATGGCCTTATAAAAATGAGATTAAAATCAGAAGCTGTATGAGTTGTAAAGACTATCATGAATTACTTGTGGAGAGGAGAAACCAAGTCCCACATCCCATTTAATAGGATGGTTCTTATTTTTGCAGAACTTCCAAAATATAATCTTGGGTACTTTGTTAAAATTACGCTAAAGTTGCCACCTTTTAGGTTTTAGCAACCTACAATAGGTATGTCTGATCCAATGGTTTTTGCACGTGGTGTGGAGCGAAGTGTGAGGCTTGTCAACCTGGGAAGGTAGCCCATCTAGGAGAAGGAAAATTCTGATCCTAAACCTCTGATGTTTTGTGGGTTATCTTCAGGAGAAGAAAAGGCTAAGGAGTAAACCCTACACAAATCCGGAGTGGAGTCCCTAAGACGGTTCTTTTATCTTGGCAATGCCACCCACCTGAGAGATGCCGGAACTGAGTTCTGCTGAGTTCTGGCTGGAAAAAAAGCTGTGAAAAAACTTATTGCTTTTATTGTAGAGCAAAAACTGGCAGTTTTCTGTTTGCAGAAAGTAGCATCCTGAAGATGCATCCCTTTAAGAGAAAGTAGCATCAAGAAGAAGAAGAAGAAGAAGAAGAAGAAGAAGAAAATAATAATAATAATAATAGGAATAGTAGTAGTAGTAGTTCTTGTTGTTGTTTATTCTTTATACCCCGCCCATCTGGCTGAGTTTCCCCAGCCACTCTGGGTGGCCTTCAGCATATATAAAACATAGTAAAACATCAAACATTAAAAACTTTCCATTACAGAGCTGCCTTCAGATGTATTCTAAAAGTTATGTACAGTGGTACCTTGGGTTAAGAACTTAATTCGTTCTGGAGGTCTGTTCTTAACCTGAAACTGTTCTTAACCTGAGGTACCACTTTAGCTAATGGGGCCTCCCGCTGCCGCCGTGCCACCACCACACAATTTCTGTTCTCATCCTGAAGCAAAGTTCTTAACCCGAGGTACTATTTCTGGGTTAGCGGAATCTATAACCTGAAGCATCTGTAACCCGAGGTACCACTGTAGTTCTATATCTGCTTGACATCTGAAGGGCACAGTCTCTCTCCCCTACTTCAAATAGGCTCAATGTGTATTTAGAGCTTCATCTGAATTGGCCTTCTGGATAATTTTGGCTCTTGCCTGTTCTTGTTTCCTTTAAAAGACGGAGAAGTCAGTGAAGATGACCCATTAGTGTCAGGACAAAAGGATGCTTACTCACCCCACCCCCACCCCCACCCTACAGGGAACATATTTTAAAGTCCTTTTAGGTGCTACTTTAATGATCTGCAGTCTATATTTAAACACTGGGCCACGGCACCGGTACATCTCAGCAATTCTGAAGAGGAAGAAGAAAAAGTTCAACTCCTTATGCAAATCCAGCAGCTGCGCTGCAAAGTAAAGGGGGAAAAAAACAAAGAACCCAACCCACCAACCACCACCTTAAACCTCCAAAACTATTAGCTACTGGCAGAAAGCCAACAATCCATTAATGACAGCCTGGTATCTCTCCAGGAATGTAAAATGTTAAACTGAATAAACATTAAAGCAGGAAGCATTCGGTTTCTGTCACTAAGCGAAAACTTCAGCGTGATCCTGCCCCAGAAGAGTTCAGAAGTGGGCAAGAAAACTTTGTGGAGCTGATAAAAGAGCTATTTGGTACCAGGAGAAGCCAGCGAGGTGTATTCTTACTCTGTCTTCAGAGGCATGATGTATGAGGTATGATACTTTTATTGGATCAAGCCCCTGGTGATACATAAAGGAGAGAAGAAAGAAGAACATCAGCTGAGAACGTCGGCTGAGAACTTGCAACAACAGATAATGCTTTGTAATTGCAGCACAGAATTTCTGGGCACTTTTCATTACGAGAAAAGAGAAAAGGCAGTGAGCTAAAAGTCAGTAAAATAAATAAATAATGCAGAGCATAGAGAGTATTTCTTCCACATGAGAACTTGTACTAAAACAAACTCAGATGAAATGTAAGGCTGTCAACCAATTGACAAAACTCTGAGGTGTGTTTAAATGGCCTGGATTTGATTTACATTGAAATAAATGCCCATGTTGCAAAAATCCCAATAGGTGCCTTTTTGAAAGAGTGAGATAATCCACAACTCGATGTACAAAAGCTGCAGTTCATAGTAGAAGAAGTGATGCAACAACAACAACAAACAGACTATTTTGGCTAGCTCACCCAAATGCTGGTTTCTATAGGAATCCACTAAGCTTTAGCTGAGATTCCTTCATCGCACAGGGTTTGACTAGATGACCCTTGTTGTCCCTTTCAACTCGACAATTCTATGATTCTATTCTTCTTCTTCAAAACTTCCGTTCATGTCATCGTTTTCACTTTATTTCCTAAGCTATGGTTGTTGTTGTTGTTTTAAGATTCAGTACATTCTTAAGTAATAACTCAATCCTAACCTTTCCTATCCAGAAGTAAGTCCTGCTGAATTCAGTGGGCTTACTCAGAGACTTTGGTCTTTCAAATTTCAGCGGCGCCCTGTGCAAGGCCAAAATTCACACACACACACACACACACACACACACACAGCCGCTTCTTGTCTTCCGTTCTTTGTGTGCACTGTCTCATAGTTGTGATGCCCTACGGTGCACCCCGCTGCTTGGCACCTAATGCGGGGGAAATGGTCACGCTGCCCTAGATCTATGTCGGGCTAACTCCCAGGTCAGTGGGGTTAGGATTGCAGCTTTACTCCTTAGCTGTCATTCCATTACATTTCTTTCAGTTTTGAGCAGCTAGAAAGTACATTCTGAAAGTACCTTGAACTACCAGGGCCCATCCCAAGTGGCGTTTTACGTTTCTTTGTTTTGCAGGTATATTCTGCCACATGTCGTTGATGCAATAATAATAATAATAATATAATAATTTATTATTTATACCCTGCCCATGTGGCTGGGTTTCCCCAGCCACTCTGGGTGGCTTCCAGCAAAATATTAAAATACAATAATTCATCAAATCTGAAAAGCTTCCCTAAACAGGGCTGTCTTCAGATATCTTCTAAAAGTCAGATAGTTGTTTATTTCCTTGATATCTGATAGAAGGATGTTCCACAGGGCGTGCGCTGCTACCAAGAAGGCCCTCTGCCTGGTTCCCTGTAACTTCACTTCTCGCAGTGAGGGAGCCATCAGAAGGCCCTCGGCGCTGGACCTCAGTGCTGGATGCCAGTGTATCAGCGGTGGATTTATACCAGACTGTCCACACATCATTCAGCTTTATTAAACATTCTGCAGAGGTTTCCCAGTGTTTCCTCATTACTGCTGAAGTGTAGGTAGGTTCCCACGAGGCAAGACACAGTGATAACTGCAAGAACCTTTATTGAACTAACAGAACTGGATAACAGGGGCAAAGCAACTGCTTATATACATTTCTGAAGGCCTGGGCCACTCCCACTCCCAACATGATTGGCTGTCTAAACTCACAAGCTGCGAGTCATGACTCAGAGTTTAAGGGCCAATGGCAGAGACCCAAATCCTGAAAGGTTCTGTGATTGGATATCATGCATCGAATTGGAACACAGGGGTTCAGAATCCTTAGTCCAGACTCAAGCTCAGGCTAACACAGACCACTGAATACGTAACAGCTGCCATCCAGAGAAGCACTCTTGCACTGTAAGTCGGGGGGGGGGGAGCCCACAAGATTTTAAAACCTCCACAACATTTGTGGTACGAAAAGTTATAGGATTTCAGCAGAAAGCTACGGGACATGTACTGATTGGAAAGGAAGCAGAATGTCTACCTTGAATTTTTTATAGGCACAAGCAGTGTTGAAATCAGAATCAGAGGTGGCTTTAGGGGAGCACGACTGGTTTGCCCAAACTGGGGGCTGAGCCGAGAGGGCGCTGCAGGGGGCACCACAACAATGACTTAGAACAGAAGATGAGAAGCAGGGCAGGGACAAATTTTGGCAACACACAGGGAACCGCTGAAATTTGAAATCCGCCACTGGCAGGATCACATATAACCAACCTGATACTATCGTGAGCAAAAACCAACATGCATGCATATTAAGTAGGATATTTGGAGGAGCCAAGGCTAAATTAACTGCCTCCTCCTTCCAGCTCTGAGGGCCTTCAAAATTCCTCACAGTAGCTTTTTCTTCATTGCTCTTCATGGGATCTATGGCTATGTTCCCATCTGCAAGGAACTATAAGCAGGAGCAAAATGTCTGTGTCAACAACCTTCATGCGAGTACTCAGGAAAAAGAAGCACCACGTAGGCTTAAGTGGGGTTGCCTGTACTCTGTGCTGAAGTCTTTTAGCTTTTGAGATTTCACCAGCTATCGCTCTCTCACTTTCAAGCCACCCAAATAACTAGAAACTTACTTTAAAATATTTATGTGGTCCGGGATTTGTTTTTATGTGGACAAATGCTCAGTTCTCAGTTATGGGGGAGAACAGGCAGCAGTGGTTTGGGCTACAATAATCACGCGGGTGGTGCTGTGGGTTAAACCACAGAGCCTAGGGCTTGCTGATCAGAAGGTCGGTGGTTCGAATCCCCGTGATGGGGTGAGCTCCCATTGCTCGGTCCCTGCTCCTGCCAACCTAGCAGTTCAAAAGCATGTCAAAGTGCAAGTAGATAAATAGGTACCGCTCCGGCGGGAAGGGAAATGGTGTTTCCATGCGCTGCTCTGGTTCGCCAGAAGCGGCTTAGTCAGGCTGGCCACATAACCCAGAAGCTGTACGCCAGCTCCCTCGGCCAGTAAAGCGAGATGAGCGCCGCAACCCCAGAGTCGGCCACGACTGGACCTAATGGTCAGGGGTCCCTTTACCTTAATCAAGGACCAAAAAGCAAGGGAAGAGAGGACCATAGGAACAAATCTCTGAAAGAGCCAATCATCCAGACTCTGGAGGTTTAGAGAGGAAGGAAATCTTTGCCATTCTAATGTACAATTGTCAATGGAATTATTGACCCAGCTGACACAAGGCTGCTTTGGGGTCTCAGCAGAGTTTGGAGTATTATTCTGTGTGAGATTTTTAAGGCTTGGCACTGGTGCACAATTAATAGGCTTTTACTTAACCAATAAAAAAAACTCAAAAGAGCTAAAAGTATAAAGATAGAAAATAAATATTTTCTTAATACTGTGAAAACATTTTTTTTAAAGAAGTAGAAAGAATAGGCAGCCAGTCGCCCTGTCTAAAATGAACAGTCGTGGAACAAGTGCAGCATTATTCGCCAAGAACTGCATCAAGCAATCTTTCTCTCTGTGTAAATAATATCCACACTGTTTATGCCAGTGTAAAAGCTCCTTTAAAAAAATTCATTATTGGTTGCAATATTGCTTACACACTGGAATGCAACACATGCTATCAGCGACAGAGACATGCCAATGTTCATTTCAGAGCTCATGCAATATGGAGCCACCTGTCTCTTCCCTCGGGTCACACACATATTTCTGAAACCACTGCTTTCCACTGCCTTAAAAGGGAGAATCTCTCTTTGATTTTGAGGAAAGAGAGTGGAGCAATTACGCTGTGCGTGTTGTGTCAGGCTAGGTCAGGTAATGGCTCCCGTGGTATGCGTGAAAAGTCTCCAATGCTCAATGCACTGTTACAGTGTCTGTAAATTGCTGTCCAACAACAGCATCTGCTTGAGGAGCTGATACAATACAACACAATGCAAACAAGATGCTTCTTCCTCAGAAGGAAACCCCAGGTACCGCCATTCCCACCTCAGAAAAGCAAATAAGAGTCAAGAACACCCACGGGGAGGGGGGGTTAAATGCTGAAGTGCAGGCATTCATAATGACAACCCCATAGCTACATCCCTTCTAAAAAGGAATAAAAAATATTTCTTTTTACCAATGCAGACATTTACAGCATTAATACCAAGCCAACTGCACGCGCTCTCTCTCTCTCTCTCTCTCTCTCTCTCACACACACAACTGTTCTGCTTAATATCCAGCCTGATACACAAATGCATAAATTAGGGCAAAGTGTGCATTAAAAATTACTTACTTCTTTCATTTATTTCATAAAATTATTACATTTTATTTATAATTACTTATTATTTATTACTTTATTGTTTTACATTTGTAATTTTAAAACAATAGAATTATTGGCAAAAACAGCAAAAAGCAACTGCTTTTCTTTAAAAAAAAAAATAGTGATAAACTGAAAAGAGAATACAAATTAACATTCCACATATCTAAGTAGGCTTGTCTAAACAAAATGTTTTTAGCAGGTGCTGCAAAGAGTACAGTGAAGGCACCTGCCTGATGTCAACACCCCTGCACATTTTCAGCTTTCACTTCTTAAAAAAACTAAGTCAAAGTGCTGGTTATGACCTATAAAGCCATATATGGCTTAGGCCCAGGATCTCTGAAGGACTGTATTCTCCCATACAAACTTGCACAGGGTCTGAGATCTTCAGGCCTTCTCTCAGGCCTGCCCACCATCACAGGTTTGCTTGGTGAGGACAAAGGAGAGGGCCTTCTTGGTGGCTGCCCCCATACGTTGGCACTCTCTTCCTAGAGAGGCTAAACTGGCTCCTTCCTTGTTGTCCTTCCTCCAGCAGGTGAAGACAGTTTTATTCTGGCAGACTTTGGGGAACTAGCTAAGATTCTTTTTTAAAAGGAAGAGCTTTTAATTGTGCTATGCTGCCTTTACAATTTGTATTTTCATAGATTTGTTGTTCTATTGATCTTCAGATGAAGGGTGGTATACAAATAAATAACAAACCCTATTTTAGAGTTTAATTGCTTCTAAAACTTTTATCTTTTCTATATCTTTTATATGTCTTTTATCTATGTTGTTCAATTTGTGTAAGCTGCCTTCAATCTCAGTTTGGGGAAAAGGCAGGATAAGAAGGAAGAGGAAAGGAGCGGGAAGAGTTTTAGTTATAAAGCATAGTTTTTAAACTACATACAGGTTCAGTTTATTAGAATGGGTAGGAATAAGTCTCTAGGCCTTCTATTTATGGAGAGACTTTTTTCTTTTTATTTCCTTGTTTCTGAAAACGCAAAGTCATTCAATGCATATTCATACATCTCAATGCATAATAATTGCTCTGTAAATTAAAACTTATTGTGCTTTCCAGCATTATGGCCATTCAGTGCAATGTTTTCCTCCCTTTACCTAATGGCAGGGCCGGCTCTGGAACATATTTATATCCCTAAAACAATTTATACCACTGGCAATGGGGAAACAGTTTCCCAAGTTATCACCCAGTGGTTAGGTAACAAGCCCTTCATTTCAGAACCTGAGATACACCAAGTAACAAATTGTGAATGCCAAACCACAACGTCTCGTGTCTTCTATGTTCCATATACAGTGCCTCATGAGCACATATTTTTGTGCCCAGAGTCAACAGCTAAATCTTTTCTAGGTGTGCCTCAATATTACACTTGGTTTCAAGAGGGATTTGAGTGACAAACAATCCTCAAATATCAGAAATGATCCTGCTCTCACACCGTCATATTACTTTACCAGACAGAGAAGCCTCTCCCTTCCAAATTGAGAGCAGGCCTTCAGTTTGATGAGGTGGGGGCATGGGGAGGGAAAATGTTATTTCCTTCTAAATCATTCTCTAAGCCCACTCCATTGCATCCTATCACAGCCCGGCTGCAGGGAACGTAACACTGCATAAAACAAAAAGTGATCTTCTACACTTGGGGCACCTTGGGTGACACATTTAAATGATTCTCTCTCTCTCTACCGACTGACCTCCCAAGTATTTCAGAGTGCCAGAGCTTGGCAACTCCTTTCTAGCCAATTTTGTCTAGCCCAGTGACATATCATCAGAGTTTTGTGTCTATGTTATTTTGCACGGGCACAGACAATTTACAGGATGTGGTACAGGGTATAGAATCCAGCTTCCTAATAATCTCTGTTCTCAGTTTATAATCTATATGAGAGAGACAGCGTGGGGTTTTTTATGGATAAACAGATGTGCTTGAAAGTGGGTAGGCTATTTCTGCTAAAATCTCAAAACCACTAAACACCCACTGGTTGGGGATTGGGTTTCAGGGTTCTTCAGAGCTCCCCACTACCAACAAAACTGGAATAAAGTATGCAAAAGGGTAACATGAAATACGGGGGTGGGGGGAATCACTTTAAAATATACAGATCTGCTTAATTTGCCTAACAAATATGGGTAACATCCAGCTTCTCTTGGCACTGAATATGAATTTCCTTGGCAAAGAATTTTATTGTGCAGATTGCATGCATACCTTGCTTATCGTGCCTTTTAAGGGTCTTCCTGCAAACCCCAGAATTGCTAGCAGCCCCTGCCGAATTCCTAGCTTGCAGCACTTTGCTTACCCTGACCTCTGCCAGAAGCTAATGCCTGGTTCACGGAGAAGTATGGGTGCAGATCCTTCCGACGTTACGCTTTTGTGTACCCGAACAAAATCAGAAAACAGCCCTGAATGCCAGGCACGTGGGCCAAGGCAGACAGGGGAGGGGAGATGCGGAGAGTATGAGCAACAGCCAAATGCTAGGTAAATGTTCAGAGCAACAGAGGTATTCAAAGGTTGGTTAGCAAGGGGCAGGCCACAAAAGCTAACCAAAGCGTTGCAGGGATCAGCAAGCAGAAAGGAGGGCAGAGGGGAACTAAGTTGGAAACTCAGCAAGCAGGCAGCGTCCAAAAAACAAACTCAACGGGATCGTAAAGACCAGCAAGGAGGTGTAGGATGAGAGGTGGACCTGAAGCAAGGGGAGGGGAGGGAATTTACATACGTCTCTTTGGATATTTGGGGTTAACAACAGAGGCTGTGCCAGTTTCTTCCTTTATGCCTTTCAAATACCTACCCTTTTCTTTTGTCTGTCCTCCTGTGGCATCTATGAGATGGACTCTGGCAAAGCCTCTCCAGTTGTTGACATTGTGGAGCCCGTATCTCACCTTGTGGTGGGGGGAGGATGGAATGGCCAAACTTCAAAATAGTGTCTGAAAGGTAAATGTTAGAGGCTTTGGATGGGAAACCTTCAGGGACAAAATTTAGCCACCTCCCTCTCTCCCTCCATCACCTAGTCCTACAGGTGCCTCCTTTAACCTGTTGGGTACCAAACAATGAAAGGACAGCCATATTTTTTTCTTCATGTGCCACACTGCAATTAGGCAAGTGGCAATATCCGATTTCAAGCTCAGCAGGTCTTTCGCCCTCTTCTGGCCAGCAAATGCACTGCATACGTGTTATTTCGGCATGCTCAAAAATGTTGAACTGAACGGTGAACCTGAAAGAGAAGGCATATTGCTTTGCATCCCAGACAAAGAGAGAGATCCTGTTTGGGAGTTCCTCCATTAAATAAATCTATTTTGATTTCTCCTGTATCATAGAATGGGTTTCTGTAACATAGAATGTATACTAATAGGCTTGTAAGCTCTGTTAGTACTTAGGCTTGAAATTCCCCGGCAGGCCATCTCTTTTCCCTTCAGATATGTCAACTTATGCAATTTATTTCCTTAAAAGAAAAGCTACATTGCATTTTTTAAAATAAGAAATGAAGGTCATGATCCAGCAAATTTGAAGCATGTTTCCATTTCCCACCAAGAATGTTTCCATTTAATTCACCTGGACTTCTAAGTGCTCAGTTTGGATGTGATGACAAATCTTTGCTGATTTCAGACATTAGGAACAACTTGTGCCTCCTCCCATCCACCCAGTCTAATCAGCCTTCCATCCCTGCTTATGGAATCAGGTGATTTAATGCATGAGTTGTTCTAAACTTCCCCTAAATTTTGGCTCAGGCGAGTTTACACTGTACTGCAGTATGCAGGTTCTACACAAGGTGGAACATGAAAAGCGACCCTTGCACCTTGTACTGTGTCAGATGATTGTCCCATCTAGCCTAGAACTATTTTTATTTTTACTCCAATTGGTGGAAATTATCCCAGCTCCTTTTCCCAGGCGCTATGGCAGATGTCCAAGGTTTTGCCATGCCTCTGAGTTAAGGGCCAAACTGCCCATCGGGGATGAGGAACCTATGGTCTTCCTGATGTTACTGGTCTGTTATTCCCACCCCCTTATCCATCTCTCTCCCAGGAAGCACAGCAACATGGCTGAGAGAACAGGTGAGTTGTGGTACCCCACCTCATTGGCCAACCATCTGAAGGGCCACAGGTTCCCCATCCCATAGAAGGTTTGACGTGAAACCAAAAGGTAGGTAGATCCCATGGACCAAGACTGCTCACATAAATGCTTGTTCATCAGCTTCGGCTCGTACTAAATGTTAACTAATCAGGGCATGAATTCTAGGTTTGCACTACATAGAGAATCCAGACCACTGGGCATGAGTCAGCCCCTAGTGGTTTTATTGGTGCTCTTCTTCTTTTAAAATGTAAAGGACCCCTGACAGTTGAGTCCAGTCAAGAACGACTCTGGGGTTGCAGTGCTCATCTTGCTTTATTGGCCAAGGGAGCTGGCGTACAGCTTCCGGGTCATGTGGCCAGCATGACTAAGCCGTTTCTGGTGAAACCAGAGCAGTCCATGGAAATTCCGTTTACCTTCCCGCCAGAGCGGTACCTATTTATCTACTTGCACTTTGATGTGCTTTCGAACTGCTAGGTTGGCAGGAGCAGGGACCGAGCAACAGGAGCTCACCCCGTCACGGGGATTCGAACTGCCGATCTTCTGATCAGCAAGTCCTAGGCTCTGTGGTTTAACCCACAGTGCCACCCGCGTCCCTTCTTCTTTTGCATACCACCAAAGCACGCCTGGTATTTGCACAAAAGGTCCAACACTACCGCCAGAAACAGAAGAAAGTTACCTAAATAAAGTTAGCGAGAAAAGACGTTGGAGACAAAAAAATTGCATTAAAGGGAGTGCTCATTTTTAAATTCACTTGCCTGCTCCATGTAACAAAGGCATGAACATTTAACTTCTAGTCAGATGGAGCTGTGAAGAATGCGTTGCTGAAGGGATGGAGACAAGGCTGTCACGCCTTGGTACAACTCAAAATCAGCTTTTCCTGCCCACAGACCTGAATCCACGTAGCTCGTGCCGAAAGGAGGAACAGTCCACAATGAAACAGACAAACACGTCTGTTCTCATCACATTTATAATCTAAAAGGCCTTACTTCTACACAGCAGGTTTAACACAGAGAGCATTAGGAATGCTTAAACTCCATTGAAATTAGTAAGATTTAAATAATATTCACTTACATCTACTGCCTTCAAGTAGGATAAAGAATGGCCTACCTTCTCCATACAGAACAGCATCACAGCTACAGAAGCCCTGGTGTGGACACAACCCTAAGCCACCTCCAAACACAGCTGTACCACTGCCAGGAGATGTATGTGAATTGTACTCCAAAATATCTAGAGGGCACCAGGTTGGGGGAGAGGGTTCCATCCATTTCAAGCAAGCAAGCAGATGCATACTGTTCTTCCTACCTTTGCAAAGATGTGTGCGCTCCATTTAAAGCACTGTGGCACAAACCGTATGTAGAAGAGCACTGCAACTTTCCATCGCAAACTCAACAGTGTCTGAGTTATGGATAGTTATGCTGCTGTTATGAATATGATCACTGTGAGGCAATATTTCATGATTCCGTTCTATTGCATGCAGACATGTTCACCTCCCCCCCCCCGCCCCCTTTGCACTGCATAGAATATAATGTATTTTAAAAGTATCAAACACAGCTGCCATTTATATGCTGCTTCTCCTTCTTTTCACTGGGATTACCCAACAGATGTAGCTTCCACTCTTCATGAAATGCTTCCGTATTTTCAGAAGTTACCCTTAAGAAGTTCCTGAGAATATACATTAAAAGGGGGGTTTAAATCACAAAGGTCTGTGAATTTTGTTTTTTAATTGGTGCTTCTTTCAGATCGACTAATAGATTTTAAGAATTGTAGCCAACATCCAGATATGATTTGGGGTTTTTTGGTTTTTAATGCACGGGTATTTAATCAAAATAGAACAGAAAAGGCAACTGGCTTCCAGGGAGGAAAGAGTTTAATAATACAGTTGTGGTTTAAGTACCATCCAGTAAAAATGTTCTGAATATTAATTTACCTTAAAGAGTGTTAGGCTCCGTACACACTAATCCATTTGTAGCACAAAAGTGATATTTTTTCTCAATCAGGAACTGTTCATTCTTGTCCACAACATGTCACTTTCAAACTACTGTAGATTCTAGATCCTGCTATCTGCAAGGGTGGGTGTGGTTACCGGATAAGACATTTGAAACCCCTCCCCTTGTTTAGGCTAACCCCTCCTTTTCTTCCCTGCACATGCCCTGGGTGAACGAAGCAGGAAGTGGTGACTGGGAACTTGCTATATGCCCACCCATAGCATCACCAAGCAGGTGTAGGGATACACCCCCACTGCTGGGACTGCCTACAGCTGCTTTCATCCATTTGCAAATGAGCACATTGCACGGCAATGCAGAATCCATCCGCAATGAGCTTTTATTTCCAGAACAGAGCCAGTTTCTCAAGAAGAGCTTTTCAGGGGCAAAAAAATATGCAACAGATCTAAATTGTGTGCGGACTACATGGGAGGGGGAAGCACTGTCTCCATTGGTTCTCGAATAAAATGCCATGGGTACGCAGCCTTAAGAGTTGCATATTATTTGGCGCACAACCCAGCAGGAAGTTCT
Organism: Podarcis pityusensis; assembly: GCF_964106645.2. NCBI lineage: Eukaryota > Metazoa > Chordata > Lepidosauria > Squamata > Lacertidae > Podarcis > Podarcis pityusensis. The sequence continues at coordinate 25,179,864 of NC_138031.1, read as the reverse complement.
CCTTCTTCAGCCTCACTGAAATAGGAACTGCGTAGCAGCATGAGAACAAAGGAAGTTGCTTAATACCAATGGCCCATTTTGTTCAGTATTGTTCGCAATGACTGGCTGCAACTTTCCAGGGTTTCGGACAGGAAGTCTCTCCCAGCTCCGCCCAGGGATCGAACCTGGAAACGTCTGCAGGCAAAGCTGATGCTCTACCACTAAGCTACAGGCCTTTCGCAGCAAGGCATGCAGACCTTCCCGGTGGATTGTGCTCTTGCAATGTAGTGAGGTAGACAACAGAAAAAAAGAACTCTCCATTATTAACACAGAATTTTAACTCTTGCAATAACATTTCAAGAAGGGGAGAGGGACGATAATGTTACAGACATACAGCTGAAATATTGGATTAATGCTCAACTCTGTACAGCTCAAATATAAACTTTTTTAACCAAAAAAATTAGACATTTGAGTGCATATCATGTTTTGGACATTTAGGGGGAGGGGGAGAAATGAATGCTGTTTGCCACCATTTCTGCACTTTGCAGTCTGTTTAAATAAACAAGTATTTACAGCTTCAATACGAACAACAGTGCATCCAAACCAAAGTGTGCATTAAAGAACAATTATTGCTCCTGGCCGAGACTTTCCTTTATTAGCATCATTATATTATTTATTTACTTATTTACTTTTTTTACACTTGTACTTCTCTCCCCCACCCCATCCCACCCCACCCCCCACCCCCGGCCATTTTGCAGCTCTGTGAAGTCAAGATATAGTCTAACCGCTCTAGAATTCACTGGAGGAAGGAATCTCCCCATGGACTTCAGGAATGCTCAGAAGTGCATTATCTTGTACGTCAAGCCATTCTTCGCGGAAGGCTGGGAAAGAAGGCAAATGTTCATAGCGACGCACTTGCTCTCGGCATCACTTTGCGCAACTGTGTAATACTGCTGTAGCTTCCTGTAAGGCGCCTGCCTTCTCCTGGAACTTAATTCAGCTCCCTGGCGAAACTTACCTTGAAACTAAAAGGCGTTTCCAACCTATCTTTTTAAAAAAGGGGGGGGACCCATCTTGTGTGTGCTTTCTTTAAACTCCTTTCACAGCTTTTCATTACTAGGATCTGAAGCCCAACCTCACTGGTAATTACAGTTTGGCATTGCACTTTGGGGGGGGGGAGGGGTGTCGAAGGCTGTTTCAGCCTGCTAACCTTGCAAAGCTACAAAAAGGAGAATACTTCCTGATGTTTCTGGAGGAACATCAAGCCAGCTCTGTTCTGCACTGGCTCTTTCCCATTTCTCCTCTTAAAAGAAAGCCTATATCTTCAGCCAACGCAAAGAATACAATCTGACACTTAACAGGAAGTATTTGGCATTTTCTGTTCCCACGGCCCCTTTCCCCACGGCAATCCCCTAGACCTCAGCCTCCTGCTTTCATAGAATTGTAGAGCTGGAAGGGACCCAGTGGATCATCTAGTCCAACCCCCTGCAATGATTTGCCTGCTGATGTCTCGACAGGAAGTGTCTCTGAGACAGGTGCTTTCCTATCTGCCCACCTGGGTAAAACTACAATCTGGAAAACAAAACCATCCAGGCAATTTGTAAGCATGTGCTAAGTTACTTGTGGAGGATGGAAAGTAGAAGGGGGACATGGGTATCCTGGGATGGGGGAGATACCAGCCACCATGAGCATCACTCATGAAAGCGGCTATCACCATTTCTCACAATACTGATCTCCAAAGCACTGCTGATCTGGATTTCCTTTCCAGCCCCCTCTGCTTCCCTGCACCCCCTACTCTGAGCATCTCTGATTTGCAGGTAAGAGGAGATCAAACTAAAGTGACCGCCATCTCTGGAAAAACTCTGCCTGACCAATACACCTCCTAATATCAAATACGGGGGAGCAGACTGGGGCCAGCTACTCCTAGCCACAGAGCATCAGGAAGATGCCCACTCTCCTCCTAGCCTTTGCCCCGTGTTTTCCGAACAAGAGGAGAGCTGTTCTTGCCCTGGCTTTCCTTGCTCCTTAAACTGCCGTCTGCTCCGTCCACCAAAAGGGAATCCTGAACTTGGAAAGCTGATGGGCAGCAGGGAGGGGTGGGAGCAGGCACAATTTCTAGCAGGCCTCTTCGCCTCTCCGCCCCAACGTGGCTACCCCTTGACAAGTGCACGGAGCGCTGGGGGGGGAACGGGCTTAGCAGGGCGCAGGCGCGCTCCTCAATCCCACTCCAGAGGGCTTCCCAGGCCCGCGCGGCGGCGGCAACTGCAGCAGCGGCCGCCCCGTCGAGCGCCTCTTTTGCTTTCTCCTCCCTGCGCAGGGCTACCCCTAGCGAGTCCCTCGTGGGCGCGCTCGCGCTCTCTCTCCTTCTCTCTCCCCAAGTTCCCTGGTGCTTCTTTTTCTTCCCTCCAGGGGGAGACAGAGAGGCGCGGCGCTACCTGCACCCGCAGGACTCGACGACCATATCCTCGTACTGCTTGTAGACGACGTTGTTGCCCGCGTCCGTGTACAGGATGCTGATGGGCGTCAGTTTGGTGGGCACGCAGCAGCTGGGCGGCGTCGAGCCCGGGTCCATGGAGTTCATGAGGGTCTGGATGATGGCGTGGTTCGTGGGCTCCAGGTGCGAGCGCAGCGGGAAGTCGCATACGCCCTCGCAGTGGTACGCCTCGTACTCCAGAGGGGCGATAATCCAGTCGTCCCAGCCCAGCTCCTTGAAGTTCACGTGCAGGGCCTTTTTGCTGCACCGCAGCCGCGCTTTCTTGCCGTGCCGCTTGCCGTGGCGGTTGTGGAAAGCCGTGCGCCTCATCCGACGGCTCTGCAAGCGCAACTGCGCGGCAGCCGTCGATTCCTGGGGAGGCGCGTGCGCGCTCTGCTGCTGGGCTCCCCTTTCGTGGCGCAGCTCGGAGAAGAGATTCTTCCGCCGGGACTTGGTGAAAACCACCAGCAGTGCCTTCTCCTGCTGCGCCCGAGCGCCTCGCCCCAGACCCAGATCGCGCAGGTCCAGCAGGGGCTGCTGGGCGTGAGTTCGAGTCCCCGCGACGGCGCGCACCTCAAGGCACAGTTGCTGCGGCTGCTGCTGCTGCTGCTTTTTCCAGGGCTGGTGAGGCTGCAGCGCCTGCCACACATCAAACACCACCCAGCCGCCCCCGGCCTGGGCCGACGCCGCCTCGTGCAGGCCCCAAGTCCTGGAGTCCAGGAGGCGGCCCGACAGGCAGGGCGAGACCTGCACATGGGCCAGGCCTGTCTGCGCCTTGGAGGAATGATCGCCAGGGGCTTTGCGAAAGAGCCGCAGCTCCGCTCCCACCAGCTCCTCTTTGTCGGAGAGAGTCGATACATCAAACAAATACTTCTGTCTCCTTAAAGCGCTGGGCGAAAGATCGTCTGCAAGATAAAACGCATAATTGCAGTCAGTTTCACCTCTGAAGCGGGAACGTGCGCGGGGTGGGGAGGAGGCGGCCCTTGCCCAGGTAGAATTGACCTCTTCCAGCAGCCTGGCTTGGCACGAGAGAGAAAGGGGAGCTGCTAAAATACCCGGGGCCTAGAGGTCCCTAATGGAATCCAGGGGACTTCTTTCCTAAGGGGGGTGGGAGGGTGATGAAATGGACTGCCACTGAAATCATGGAATTGTAGAATTGGAAGGGACCAAGAGTGTCATGTAGTGCAATCCCCTGCAATGCAGGACTCTTTTGCCCAACCTGGGACTTGAACCCACAACCCAGAGCTTAAAGAGCCTCACACTCTACCAACTGAGCTAGGCTGCGCATCAGTTAACGCAACTGTAGATGGCATTTATCTGTATAGCCCAAAGAGGAGGGCTAGCTCCACTTTTTCGGAAGGCAATTTCTGTTGCCTCTTGACATTTCAAGGTGTTAGGGAAGCTCTTAAGTGGCTTTCCTTGCATTTCGAAGCACAGTGCTTTGGTGAGTCCTCACGGCCAGTTATTGTGGTTGCTGCTTGTGGGTACAAGCTTTCTGCGGCATCCACATATTGCCATACGCTGCCCTGTATTATTTTCCCACTTCATCCCGATTTACCATTTCCATGGAAAAATCTGTCTATTCTGGATTAGGGAGGGTGGGAATGCAGGAGGCATTTGATGAGGAGTGTCCTGTGGATGCTGCAGAAAAACTTGGTTGCATTTATTGCAATTGCTGTGCAGAAGGGCCCCTTATCTTTCTCTCAAAAGTCCAGGCTAACAGGATCCCCCAGGGCAGAGAGACTGGGATGGACTGGGTGGGCTGCAGTAGTTGCTAGTGGAACCCCTGCTGTCCCCCTAAAACAAAACCAGGAGTACTGAGAGTAGATCTATAGCGCTGGGGATCTGCTCTCTGTTGTTGCCTTGCTCTCTTAAGAACCTGGGATCTTCTGCATGCAAAATAGATGCCCTCTTCCTCTGTTTTATACTGTATATATTTTAAAAACGCATTTCTTTTGATTTTCCAAAAACTGCTTATATGTGTGCTCACGTGGATTACCGTACATTCACCCTGACACAAACCTGGATTTCTCTTTTTGACACATATTGTGTACAAAGTGTAGGCTGTGAAAAGCAAACCAGATTCAAGCCTCTCTCCACCCCCCCACCCCCCCACCCGCGCCTTAGCTGCTTTCCAATAAAAAAGGTTTACAGGCCAGCAAATACAAAAAAATTCCCCCAGCCTCTGGGTTTCCCCCAAGAGCTAATAAAAATCAGTATATATTTCAACAGTAAAAGTGTCACCACACAGAGCCTGCTCTCGTGAGCTCTGCGCTGCAGCTCAAGCTGGGAAAGGGAGGCTGAAACGGCTTGCAAGAGACCCCGTTATTTATTGATCGCGAAGGTCACTACTAGTATTCCTAATCAGTGTGTTTTTACAAGCTAAAGGACCTGGTTAAAAGGTCTTGGGAAGACGGGTGGGGCGGAGGGGAGGCGCAGGAGGGTGATGGATGGGAATCAAGACCTTCCAACTTGCCAGTGACAGGAAGAATCAATTTCACATTGGCGCCCCCACCCCAAAAGAGAGTGCCGTAACCCTTCCAGCTAAAATTGGCTCAGGGTTCCTGCGCTCCTTTGAGCTATGCATTTCACCCATAGACACGGGCTGGCACGTTGTTTGGGATTGTATAGCAGAGGAATAGGGGAACCTTTTCCAGACCAAGGGCCACATTTCCTCATAGGCAGCCTTCGGGGGACACATCCCAGTGGTGGGCAGGGCTAGAGGCAAAAAGTGGGAGGAGCTACAGAGGTGACTCTTTCCCATGGGTAGGCAACCTAAGGCCCGTGGGCCGGATGCGGCCCAATTGCCTTCTCAATCTGGTCCATGGATGGTCCGGGAATCAGCATGTTTTTACATGAGTAGAAGGTGTCCTTTTATTTAAAATGCATCTCTGGGTTATTTGTGGGGCATAGGAATTCGTTCATTCCCCCCCCCAAAAAAAATATAGTCCAGCCCCCCCCCCCCCCAAGGTCTGAGGGACAGTGGACCGGCCCCCTGCTGAAAAAGTTTGCTCTTTCCTTTGCGAGGGCTACATTCCACCCACCTACAGGTCAGAGGTTTCTGCACCCTCTCTGTGTCTCTGTTCCACAACCATGAAAGCAAAAGGCATGATCCATAGTTCAAGGACGCACTCCCATCAGGCAAAACGCACCCAAGGAGGGATCACCATACAACTAGTTAGGGACGTGACCTGGGAAAAGGAGGATGTCCCAGCGATGGGCATAGCTTGGAGAGTATCCTAGCTCCTGAGGTCTGGGAGGCACTAGACCTGAGGTTCCTCAACCTTGATGTAGGATAACAAAAAGATTTGCAGCAGCATAGGTTCAAAGCATATTCACCTATTCTAGCTTTACATGCCTGGCTTGGTGTATATTTACTCAGCAGTGTGTCCAACCAAGTTCAGTGGCCCTTACTACTGAGTAACTTGGACATGGTTTCAGGCCAGTGATGTTCAGTTGTATTATTCTAAGGGAGAGGATCGTGGCAGCGTTCTGGATGGAAGTCGTCATCCATATCATCTTAGTCCTGAGAAATCCATAAAATTATTGGATGCTCACACTAAGTCATATTCCATTACCACAAGCCTTGACCAGAGGGTCAAATGTACTTGGGCCAGGTGTGCCCTGTTGGTGGCCAAAAAGTCTGGTGTTGCAACACTGGAAGGAAAGTATATCTCACTGCATTGCTCAGTGGTCAGAAGTTTTTCTTATGCCATGAAGTTCAATATGTCACAAATTTAGAAGAGATATTTGCAAACACCCATATATAATCCACTGAACTTAACCTTCTGTAACTGAAAAAGGTCGCTGATACAATTCTATTCATCTTAAAGCTACAGTAACATGTATCACCATGGTTGTGGGTGTGCATGCTGGAAAGAGCAGGAAGCATTAAAAAGGAGGGGTCTGTCTGTAAGGGAGAGTTGAGAAATGGAGGAATGAGGAGGTAAGGAAAAGGGGGTGAAGGTGATAATGTGGTATGTATTTTTATTGGGGTTTAAGTAGATAAATAGGTACCGCTCCGGCGGGAAGGTAAACGGCATTTTTGTGCGCTGCTCTGGTTCACCAGAAGCGGCTTAGTCATGCTGGCCACATGACCTGGAAACTCTACGCCGGCTCCCACGGCCAGTAAAGCGAGATGAGCGCCGCAACCCCAGAGTCGGTCACGACTGGACCTAATGGTCAGGGGTCCCTTTACCTTAATATGGTATATATGTGCAAAGGCTGGCTATGCAATAGGAGAGAAAATAAGACATGGAAAATGGGGGTGATCTGTGTGCAAGGGGATGCTGAGAAAAGAGGGAGGGTGAGAAAAGTTTGTGAAGGTGGAAATGGGAGTGCAAAGGGGGTTGCAAAAAGAAGGGATAGGAGGAATGGGAATAGGGTTGAAGATGCCAGCAGGGGCATGAAGGAATATGCAGAATAAGTGGGGATGAATGTTTAGAAAGTCCCATTGGCTTGGGGAAACGTTCAATGGGAACTACTTTCAAATAAACACGGTTGCAAGTTTGACTCTTAGTCCAGAGTGGATTTGATGGTAAGGCAAAGTGCTTAGGACAGGTTTAGTGGGGAACTTGTGGTCCTCCAGCATCATCTGCGTCCAGTGGCCATGCTGGGCTGGGGCAGATGAGAGTCCAAAAAAACAACCATCTGGAGCACCACAGGTTCTCCATCCCTACCTTTGAGCCCGTTTGCTCTTGTTCAGTACTGGTGGGGGGGGGGGTTGCTGCATCCATCCAAAGCCAAAGTGAGCACCTAGGAACACGCATGTTGCACTCACGCAGGTAGGCATACCATCGCACATACTTAACACAGCACTCTACCTTTCTGCTTTCCCCTCAGCTCACACATCATCCTCAAGGGACTTGTGTGTGACGGTGGTAGCAATACTAGGTAAAGGTAAAGGGACCCCTGACCATTAGGTCCAGTTGTGACCGACTCTGGAGTTGCGGCGCTCATCTCGCTTTATTGGCCGAGGGAGCCGGCACACAGCTTCCGGGTCATGTGGCCAGCATAACAAAGCCGCTTCTGGCGAACCAGAGCAGCGCACAGAAACGGCGTTTACCTTCCCACCAGAGCGGTACCTATTTATCTACTTGCACTTCATGCTTTCGAACTGCTAGGTTGGCAGGAGCAGGGACTGAGCAACGGGAGCTCACCCCACCACGGGGATTTGAACTGCCAACCTTCTGATTGGCAAGCCCTAGGCTCTGTGGTTTAACCCACAGCGCCACCTGCGTCCCTGGTAGCAATACTGGTGCCAGGCTATTTTGAGGCCCAGGCAAAGTAGCTACTTACACCCCATCCCCCTTCCCCCCAAATAGTTAACTTCAGTGTTCAGAAACATATGCATTGTAGAAAGGATAAAATTCTTCAAAATATGAAAGTAAAATGTCAGATATAATATAAACTGACCTGTATAAAGCTGTGTTCCTTAAAGGTCTCTTGAGATCTGCACTCTAGGCAGCTGCAGACCTCGGTGGTAGCTAACTATTGTTCTAGTCTTCCTTTGTTAGCCCCACGCATTCATCATTGCCACGCCCCTTTTGGCCACGCCCCTTCCTTAAAGAGACATGGAGTGAAATTTAGTTGATAAAGGGAAACACATACTGAGTGGCCTCATTACTTGCTCTTCTTTCTGAAAGGAAATCACTCGCCATCTCTCTCTTGCTCGCTCGCTCTCATTATAAGAAATCATATCAAGTTAAAAGCAAAGCAAACGGTCTTAACCACTTCTAAATCTTTTTTCACCGGTAGACATCTGACTTTCTCCTCCTTGGCTTGAATAACAAAAACTCGATCAATTCATGCAGGGTAGGGCTATCGACGGTCGCTAGCCGGGACAACTAAATAAAACTTCCATGTTCAGAAGCAGTATACCTTGGGACACTAGACGCGTGAGGATTGCCACCTACACGCCCGGCTTTTGGGCTTCCCAGAGGCATCTAGTAAGAACAAGATAAATCTGAGTCCGATCCAGCAGAACGATTACTGCATCATCGCGGTATCCAGCAAGGCGATTATTACGTCATCGCCTTGATTCAACCGGCGGATTGCGTTTATTATTAGCAACGATAAACCTCCCCTCACGCCCCCGCAAAGGCAGCTGAGCTTCCCTACCTCGTTTTGAAGTGAAGCTATGCTCATTAAGATCAAATGGCAGCGTGGCTATGATAAACTGAGATAAAATGACCTAACCAGCCCCATTGCCCAGGAGGCAACACCATGCCGCTCCTCCTCCTGTCCAACGACTGCACCGACAACCATTTCCCTCCGCATCCACCACGCATCTGTCGCCAGACAGGGACAGGGGTCCCCAGATAGGGGTGGGAATGTCTTCTGTCTTAAAAGGAGGGCAGCTGGCAGTCAGCTGGGTCCCCAGCAGTGGTTGTTGGACTACAACTCCCATCGTTCCTGACCTCTGGTCCTGCTAGCTAGGCATGATGGGAGTTGTAGTCCAACAGCAGCTGGGGACCCAAGACTGAAAAGCACTTGTGTAAACAACACTGAGCCCAATGGGCCGATGATCTGGCTCAGAGTCAAGCACCTTACAATGTCCCTGTATATACAAACAGGATCGAGAAATCCTTCCTTCCTTCCTGGCAGCATGCGAGGGGCCAGCAAGCTGCAGGGCGCTCTGAGGTCCCAGGTTCAATCATTCCAGGTAGCGCTGGGAGAGACTTCTTGTCTGAAACCCTGGAGAGCAGCTGCCAGTCAGTGTAGACAGTATTGAGCTACCTCAACCAGTGGTCTGACTGCATAAAGCATCTGCCTTTTCCTTCACCTACGTCACAGGGTTGTTGTGGGGTTTAAATACGAGGAGAGAGAGAGAGAGAGAACACCATGTAAGGTGCCTCAAGCTCCTTGGAGAAAAATGGTGGGGTAGAAATACTACACACAGAGCACACACATACATATATGCTAGCAGAGATTATGGCTGTAATCCGAGATTTACTTGGGTTATCCCTCTCCGTAGCAAAGCCGCTCAGACGAGGATTGGGAAGAGCCCCGGTGCCACTGACTGAGTTCAGCAAATGTTCCCTAAACCCCATCAATGAAAGTGGGAGTAATCCAGGGCCCAGGAGCAAAGGAGAAGAATTCGGATTTCCAGTCTCCGGACGGTGGGCACAATCGTACACACGCTCCCTCCGAGTCAAGCGTCCTCCAGATGCGCTTTGGCGCCTCCGTTGAATTGCCACTAACCGGAGGAACTGGGCTGCAGGCGCACCATTTTCTAGTCTAATGGTTTATCGAGTGGTCGGTCAAATTAGTCGATAATCCGCAAACCCCTAGAATAAAAATGGGGTCGCTTTCTTGGGGATAAATGCCATCAAAGTCCAAGGGAATTTGCACAGAATTAGACCCAGACGGCAAGGCGCGTTTCAGTTCATTCAGATGTGAAGGCCTTTGTTTTCTGCTGTTGTTTGTTCCCATTACAACAAGGCGACAGAATTTATCTATCATTTCAAGCCTAGCCAAAGAAAATCCCAACACATCAAATCTGCAAAAGGAAGGTCCAAAATTAATATATATTCACATACACACGATGAGATGCAAATGATGGTAGGGTCTGTCCTCCCACATCCTCCAGTTTAGTTAGAAGTCTCGTTTCACCCTCTCTGGAAACTAGCCGTTTTGACTTCTGGCTGGCTCGGTTTGGTAATCCCTCAATCCGAATTAATCCCTTCCTCAGTGGTCAAGAAAGTGCTTCATTAAAGTGAGGGAAGATTTCAAAGGCCACACCTCATCTCAGGCACATCAAGGGCAATTAAAGCAATTAAAAAGATAAATAAATTTTTTTTAGAAAAATAAATAGAACACGGCCGTAGCGAATGCCAGAACCGGCTTAACCATTTCAAAGCGCATAGCGGAGGAGTTGCTTCAGAGACCCACAAGCCAGTACGGTTCGGTTCCCTTTTCATAGAATCAGAGTTGGGTCACGTAGTCCAATATTTCACCCAATGTGATGCTTGAACCCCCAGCCCTGAGTTTAAGAGTCCCATGCTCTACCAACTGAGCTATCCCAGGGCGGATCCATAACTGAGCCAAGGCTTATGTAAGATGCGCTGCAAAGCGCCATAAGAACGATTTTTTAAAAATAAGAAGAATGAGCAAAATCTTCTCTGCCTGTTGGTTTATTGACAATAGGATACGGGGAAGGGGAAAGAGAAAGAGGTGTTGGAAACTTCAGGAGGAAATGGGGGTCCACACACTCCAACCCTCAACCGAGGGAATCTCTGCTTTGAAGTGAAAACCGTGCGATCCTTACCCAGCAATTTCCAAACCAGCTCATCTGAGGCTGCAGCCGCAAACCAACTCACTCACCTGGGCGGAAAGCCCTACCGAAGGGAACGGGTCTCTCTTCCCCGCTTAGGCTCGGCGCTGCAGCAAACGCCGGAGTCGCGCCTCTTCAGCTCCCCGAGATTCCAGCGCCTTAAATTAAACTGGAAACGGGGGCGTTTCTAGAAAGGAAAAGTTGCTTCTTTCAGGAAAGGGTGGGGTAACCCTCCGCCTTCTCACCGGCTAGCTGCGGTTATTCCTAAACGGAACTAGAGCTCCGTCCTGACCTGTAATACGATCCCCGTCCGCCCTAATAAAAGAGGGGGGCGGGATCCAGACTTATTGATTCATTGGGGATTTCAGGCTGAATTACGTCCCACTGATTTCAGTCGGCTTGATTTACGCAAGGAAGTAACTCAAGGGCGGCGGCCCGAAACATAGGAGATTTCTTGGGTGGATTCCTATTTAGCCTGTTTCATTATTCCCTCTCTTTCCCCCATGTTCAGGCTTTGAGTGCCGCTGATTTATGGAGCCCAAACGGCACCGTCACCGCGCACAGGAGCTTTCAGCAGGGTCGACGAGTCCAACGCTTTGCAGAAATATATATATATATTGGAGAGCCCAGGAGGGGACCCCAAAACAACCGAGTGAGGACTGGTCAAGGAATGCAACAGTCGGAGAGAAGGGCGGAACTCGGGCTTGCAATGGATTCTCGGCGCAACGTTATTTTTCCTAAAGTCTCGCTTGCATTGGGCAACGATGTCCGAGTTATATTCTCTCTCTGCATCCCTTCCCCCTCTGGGTTCAACTATTTTGGACGCTCCAGACCTCTTCTAATTTGTTGAGCAGTTCCTTCTGTTGGGTTCATAAAGGCGTGTCGTCTGAAGGAAGGAGGATTTGCAGCAGATCTACTTGGAAGCAATTCCAGAAAAAGTTTCTTGTCCACCCCTGTCCAGGTTTCTCAGAGACTCCGCAGCGCTTTTTACATCTGTCTAAGGTTTCTTCCTAAGCGTGCGTAGGATCGCGGCCACCATTTCTGCGCTCAGATAGCTTGGCGGCTGCAAGAGAACTTGCTTCCCAAGTAAGCGTGTTTCAAAGAAATGAAGTTAAAGCTGCGAGCCATCCTTTGGGAATTAAGTGGGAAGGGATCGGAATTCTAAGCGACCGTCAGCTCGCTTGCTGCGTTTCAACCAAGTACTCTTTCAAATACGATTTAAAACCAAAAAAACACGCGATGCTGCGACTTCAAAGCACTTGCGCTCTGAACCAATTCCCTTCGCGTTTGTTTGTAGGTTTCTACACCGTGTGAGCCTAACCTCTTCTGATCAGAGGAAATTCCCACTGTAGCCAGTAGATTTCAGGATCGTAGGAACGCAGTTTTACGAGAGAGTAAGTCATATAGTCTTTGGCTGGGCTTACTTCTGAGTGAACGTGCTTAGGATAGGATTGCCTGGCTTATAATTGAGTGGACTCTTTCTACGCATCATTCATTTCAATCAAAGTTCCCGGGATCTACCACTATGAGGTGAGCAGTCTGGGGCAAATTTCTAGCTCCCGGAGGATCTTGACCCTTCCTAGGAAAAGGTCCCTCGGGGTAATTCTAGACAGCTCCCTGGATTCTCAGTCTAACAAAAACGGCGCCTCCTTTTACTAGTGGAGATATGGGCGAGCAGCATTGGCCCGCCCAGCTGCTGTCTTTGAGCTGCCGTCGAGGAAGCCTCGTGGGACTTCTTTGTGAGTAAGCAGACCTCTGGCTGCATGGTTAGAAGCCCTACAATTAAATCAGGTTAAACATTTTAAGCTTGCTACCTCTTTCCGTTCCGGTTCCCCCTCCCCGATTTCCTTCTGCCTCACCGCCTCCTCCTTGGCGTGTCAGGTGATTTCTCGCCCTCGAAAGGAGGTTTTTCTTTAAAAAGAAAATAAAACAAAATCGAAAGGCGTGCACTGAGATGCATCTGGTATGAAGCGGCTCCCCGCCCAGCCTCTCACGTCCTTCTCTGCACTGCCGTCGTAGTCTCTTTTCGCCAAGGTTCGTGCAAGCCACCAGTACTCCCTGGAGATGGCAAGCCAAGGCGCTAGTCCTCAAGATTTTATCTTTTTCTCTTTACCAGAAGATTCGGACGACTGCCCCGTTCCTCCCGTCTGTCCCCAAGCTAGGCTGAAGCTCAAGGAGCGAAGAGAGCAACCTAGCTGTTTGGGAGGCCCTTGGAAGCCCCGCTCTTCATTGGCGGCTGAAAGCCCCCGTCGAGGACCGTCCTGGTGGCTGGTCAAGAAACACCCGCAGCCTGCACAGTAACAGCCGTGACAGCCTCGTCTTGCGCCTCGGCCCGTCTGAGGCAGAGCGAGACGGGCCTTTTCGCGTTGGGTGGCATTGTCTTCCACCCCAGGGAGAGTAGTTATAATAAATATTACTCCAGGACGGGTTTTCATTAACGGTGCGCTCCGGTCATTTAACCGTCTTGGAAAGCGCACGTCGAAAAGGGAGGGCGCCTCGCCTCCTAACCGAAGTCTCCACCTTCTCCAACTTGGTGGCCCCTTCGGATGTTTCAAGTGGTTGCCCAAACTAGGTTGAAGGCTGCTGTGAAGCCTTGACACCCGCAGTGGGGCCTCTCCAGTAGTTGTTGGACTCCAATTCCCATCAGCCTCAGCTGAAAGGAACACCAACAGACAAGGATGATGGGATATGTAGTCCAGCCAAGGCCATGTCATACGACAGGACCCCCCCCCCTTAATTGCATCAGCCTTCGCCAATTCTGCGGGAAGCGCTTAGACTACAACTCCCATCATTCCTGACCATCTGCTGTACGCGAAAAGGCCGGGGCTGATGGGAACTGGAGTGCAATGCAACAGGTTGGGGAGGCTGGCATAGACTGCTGTTAGGGAACATCAATCCAAGTAATCCTTGAAGCCTTGATAGATTTAGCCCGGACAGCCTAATCAACAAGCCAGCGTCTTCGTGGAAAACTAGAATTTAAACTCAGTTAACCAGACAGGTGTAATCGAAGGGGTGTGTGTACAATTCCCGTTTCGGACCATTTCAGCACCTGAATCTTCCACGACCGAAAATATATATGCCACAAGACGAAAATAAGGAAGAAATGCAGAATTGTGATTTTTCAAACCACAACCCACAACAGGATTGCATTCAGTCTTAGAGTAAACAAATCGAAGTTAATGGACGTGACTAACTTGGGCTCATTAATATCACTGGGTCTACTCTGAGTAGGATGTATACAACCCGTATAGTGTTTTGCTAAATACCAATGCGCGGTTGAGAAAGATGGAGAGGCTGGGAGTTTAAACCGCTTTACAAAATCAGATTAAAACGATCGAGGTGTCAGTAAAGGCTGCTGCGATCAAACGGTGCTACGGAATTCCCTGGGCTTCTGGGTTGAGACGGCGCTGCACTGCACACGAGTGAAGGACAGCAGGCCATTACCTGGCGAAGCGAGACACCTGGCCTTCCAAATGTTGAAGGATGGTGACTCCCATCATCCCTGACCACTGGACATGCAGGCTGCCGGAAGCGGAAGCTGGAGTCCAACCATTTATGGCGGTGCATGGCTCACCCAGCGCTAGATAGGTCCAACTGGCACTGTTTCCCCATTGTATTAAATGGGGACGATCATACGAGAAACTGGCCACTGCCAGTTCGAAACTATATTTGTTTACTCCCTGGACTATAATGGGACTGGCTCACTAGTAAGTATGCATAACACTGCGTTTAAAGATAAGCAGTCTCCTTTCCAGCCATTTAGCAGGGCTTCATTTTTTTAATTATTATTTTAATAAAATGTATACAGAGCTTGATTTTAGTAAAACCTTTAAGGGGGTTACCATTAAAATAATCAATAAAAGTAATTTTAACGTAATTAAAAGCATTAATGACAATTCAAATTAACAAGGGGGGAAAAGATTAAAGCACGTCTACGTGTTGCGCCCTGGTAAAAAGGTAAAGGGACCCCTGACCATTAGGTCCAGTCGTGGCCGACTCTGGGGTTGCGGCGCTCATCTCGTTTTATTGCGCCCTGGTAGGCTTGCCTAAATGAAAATGTTTTAAGCAGGTATCCGGAAGTGCCGAGGGAAGGCGCCTGCCTGGCGTCCACAGGCAGGGAGTTCCAATGTTTGGGTGCTCCCACACTAAAAGCACGCTTTCTTCCAGGTGTGGTTTGAGTAGCGATTATGTGGCGCCTCTAATAGTGCCCCTTCTGCAGATCCAGGTGGTCGAGTGGGGAGAGGCGATCCCTCAGGGAAATCCAGCGGCTTCCTCCCGCTTCTCCCTCTCCACTGCTTCACTTCAATTGCGCGAGGAAATCCCTACAATTGCTGAGCCCAGGGAACGCCTTTAAAAAGTCTCCGCAACTTTCTGGCGGGTAAAGTTGCACTTTGTCGAACTGAAAGGTTCTCAAGATAAAACGGGTCAACTTGCGTGTCACTAAAAATAAAACTTCTCAAGTGACTAAAATAAATAATATGTGTTCTGACGAGAGTATCCGCCACTCCTTTAGCTCCCAAATGCAACAGAACATGAGACTGCAAGCTTCCGTTGGATGTGCACGCTCTTTACTCAGAAGTAAATCCCATTATTTTCAGTAGGGCTTTCTCCCAGGCAAGAGTGGAAAGAACTGCAACCCTGAAAAAGCTGTTGAGAGTAAAAATAAGAGAGAGATGGCCCACAAACTGCTGTTTTATTGTCTGCAACGTGTTCTTGGCTCAATAATCCTCCTTTAATGGTGGGTTTATTCTGCTTGATTAGACAGAATCATAGAGTTGGAAGGGACCCAACAGTTCATCTAGCACAAATACTTGCAATGCAGCTGAAGAAGTTTTTTCTGCCATGCTTCCGCAATGCTACCACCTTATTGCTGTCCGGGGGCGGGGCAGAGGGGTTGCGGCGCATCAACAGCAGGACAAAAGCGGACTTCTGGTGTGAAATGTTACAGGATTCCAGCAGGAAGTGTTGCAGGATATGCACTGGTGGGAAATGAAGCAGTATGACCCCCCGCCCCCGATTTTTGCAGGGGCAAATAGCATTGAGAGGGGGATCCTGAGCAGCCGCCCCATAGAATCAGGAGCAGAGCGTCATTAATGCGCAACAAAAGACGGCTGGTAACATGGGCGTAGCTAAGGGGGGGGGGGGTCAAGGTCAATACAAATCTGAGGTTCTGAGCCCGCCCCCCTCCCTCCAACTAAAATCCTGGCTTCGCCCATGGCTGGGAAGGCCGAGAGGGAGAATAGCTGCGTCTATTCAGCTTCCACATCTGATCACTGGAGCAGCTTTGGTTTCCCCAAGATGGCGAGAGAGCTCAGAGTCAGGCCCATTGAACGCAGCACACAGACCAAGGAGATTCAGCAGCGCGTGAAATAATTCCCCTCTCCATTTTGTTACCTCTCTTCCTCTCCACATCCTTCCCAACGCACACAAACATACTGTCGTGGCGGTGATCGGTAGGAAGAGGTGCCTGGGTTCGCCCTGGAGATGGAAGGAGAGACTGGGCCTCCCTGCTCTCCTGCATGGAGACAACTAAGCAAGAGTTTTAACTCAGGATCACGTGCAACCCGGAGAGGTAGGCAGCGCGGAGAAGTCTGCCTCGAAGCGCCTCGCCGTCCGAAGGAAATCCCCAGTGGGGTGAGGACGGTAGGAGTCTGACGCACACAGGAACAAGTCCATCATTCCTGGAGCAGGAGGGTCCAGAGAGGAAGCCACTGCAGTGCCTTCCGGATGTTGTTTAATTCCTATCATCCGTCCTCATTGGTGCTGATGGGACTTGGAGTCTAAGGACATCTGCAGCGCACCAACTTCGGATGCAGCGCTGGGCTTCGAGCGAAAAGAACCGGGTTCAAATCCCGTGCTTGGACCCAAAACGTGGACTAGTTAATCATTTCTTCTTCCTCTCTCTGGGTAGAGGGTTGTTGTAAGGATTAAAGGGGAAGAGGGAGGAACCTAGTATTGGCACCACAGGTGCAAAATGAAGGTGTGGGTGTTGGACCACCCCTCCCCCGACTACTGGCTATCCTTGGGCTGATGTGAGTTGCCCAGCAAAATCTGGAGGGCTATATCTGTCTGGCACAAAATAATGTACACCGCCTTTCCACAGCTAGGGAAGTGGCTAAAGCTTTGGACCAGGAATTCTCAAGCAAGCATTTCCCGTCCTGACCTTCTTCAGGAGGGATATACACCTATCGCCGTCACGCGTAAAATGTGGGGCTCCAAGGGCCGCTAAGGGAGGAAGGAGAGATAGGATAAATTCCGCTTATTCCAGCCAGTCTGAGCAGCCACTTCCCCTTGACTGAACCCAGGAAGCTCATCTGAGAGTGAATGGGGATATATGACACTGCAGCCCCGCATACGTGCTTATTTGGTTTTTTTCCTGTTGTGAACCGCCGGGGGATCTTCAGATGAAAGGCGGTGTACAAATTTAAAATAAAAATAATACTCAGAAGTTCTATTAATGGCAGTGGGGCTTATTCCCAGGTAAGTCAGCACAGGTCTGCAGCCTGAAGCAAAAAACTGCATTGTTGTTATTACATTTATTTCATTATCACAGAGTTGGAAGGGATCCCGAGGATCATCTAGTCCAACCCCCTGCAATGCAGAAATCTTTTTGTCCAATGTGGGTCTTCAACCCACGATCGCGAAATTAGGAGTCTCCTGCCCTACCATACGGCTTCATGCCAAAAAATAGGCTTCTGGGCGGTTTACAGAATATAGAAAGGCACTTCAACGTCGATGCAGGTGACCAGATGATGATGATGATGATTAATTTATATTGCGCATTATAAAAACCACCAAAACATTAAGGCGTGTAATCATTATACTGTATATATTTGCTTGTTGGCTTGCTGCTTCCTTCCACAACAAACTTCTTCCGTGGTTTCTGATGTATAAAAACCGGTTCCATAAACAGCAGCAGGCTAAGGCAGTCCAAAGATCTCTGCAATATCAAACCACCACTCGCAAGGCGATGGACTCTCCTTCGTGGGAAGTTTTTAAACAGAGGTTGGATGGCCCTCTGTCAGGGATTCCTGCATTGTAAGGGGTTGGACTAGATGACCCCCTGGGGTACTTTTCCATTCTGCGATTCCATAATGCAATATAATTCCTACCTCGGTCAGCATTCTGTTCCCAAGCCTATGCGCCTGCGAAACCCCCAAGTGAGACGCAGGAGATATAGCGCCCTCCCGCCAGCGAGCTCTGCACGCAGCGAGCTCATAGGACGGGGCTGTTTTCCTTGGGGCACCTGCGTTTCCCTTGTGGAAAGACATTTCCACGCACAGACCCAGTTTACATCATAATGAGAACTCGGGAGCGAGAAATCCTCCAAACTGACGTCCTAGGCCAATCCGAATCAAGGCCAGTTATTGCGATGCTACTGGACAGACGGATGTTATAGTGAAGAAACGAACCTCCTCCCAGCGTAAAGTGCTGCGTTTTCGCCTCTCTTATCCTCTACGTCTCTCCGCTTCCCAGTACAGTAGTACCTCGGGTTACATACTCTTCAGGTTACATACGCTTCAGGTTACAGACTCCGCTAACCCAGAAATAGTGCTTCAGGTTAAGAACTTTGCTTCAGGATGAGAAGAGAAATCGTGCTTCGGCGGCGCGGCAGCAGCAGGAGGCCCCATTAGCTAAAGTGGTGCTTCAGGTTAAAAACGGACCTCCGGAACGAATTAAGTACTTAACCCGAGGTACCACTGTACTGTACTGTGGTGGATTCAATCCCCAGAGCAGGATCCGAAAGGCAGGCAAAGTTTTGGATACATAAATAAGTACCACGAGCCACGTGGCTGTACGATCCCGTTCCGCCGTGTCTATCGCGCTTCCCCCTTAAAATAAAATAACAAAATACAAAATCAGGTTGCCTCGGGCTCAGACTTACAAATCTCCTGCCCCGGAACAACAGGCCTGGAGTAAACCCAGGCCAATACCGTCAAAGAGTAACACAGAGCAATTTGGACCCAAGCCCTCCCGATCTCACCAGAGGTGCCTGCCAAACGCCTCTAAACCCTGCAGACATTCGTTGCAAACAAGTTATTTAATTCCCCGCCCCTACACCTAACCAGATGTGTCCGCTCACTTGCGCTTCCTTCCCCAAAAAGGGGGGGAAAGCGTCCTACCGAGTTCAGCGAGGCTTCTTCCGAAATAAGTCTGCCTAGGGCGGCAGCTTAAAGTTAGGCGCTTTCTTGGGAGTCCCACTGAACTCAGTAGGGATTACTCCGGAGTAAACATGCTTAGGAGGGGGTCACAACAGCACTGTCCTCATCCCAGGAGTTTCCTGCGTCCAGACAATGTGCCTCCAACTCAGTTTAGTGCAGGCTTGCTGGGGGGCGCGGGGGGGGGGAGAAGGACCCCCAGGCTGGTCCCCCTCCCTTCATCCCGGGTCTTCTACCTCTTTGCTGGGCCAGGAAGCGCAGATTGGAACCGTCTGCGGGGCTCCGTCGCTCCGGCCGTCTGGTCTGCATTAGCGGTTTGTTGTTTTTGTTTTGTTTTTTTATAAGGGGCTCAAACAAATCGAATACAAGGTCGCCCCATCATTAAAAGCGGTGAATTCCCTTATTCCCCATTAAAATACTTCCATGCTTGTATTTCATTCGCCTTTCGCCAACCACAACACAGCCCCGAAGGCGCGGCCCGGATTGCGCTTCCCTCGCCCCGGCCGGCCGGCGGATGGTCCCACCTAGAAACCCGCCGCTTTCCGTCAACACGCAGCCCGAGAGGAGCTGCCAGAGGGATCCGCATTCCTCAGCCGTAGCAGCCCAGCCCTGCTTCCCACCCCGCAGGGGTTGTTTTCGAACTGCGGGCGCTCCCTGCCCCTCGAAAAACTTCCCTTCCCTCTCGCCTACCCGCAAACCCCCCCCCGAGGGATATGAAAGACGCGTCTACCAAGAACCGAGGGAGATGCCCAGCTCGAGCACAGCAGCGCTTTGCGGCCTGCTTGCCTGGCTTCTCCTTCTTTTTGCAGGAAATATCGACACGAATTTGGAAACACACACACGAGAGAGATACACCCACCCACCCACCCACCTCAATGCTTTAAAAACAGCGTCTTCCTCAAGTTCCACACCAGCAGCAATGCAAAGCCAGCAGGTGGACAGTGTTCACACGTGACGCTTGATGCCCCAGTCCACCTACTGAGGGACAAATGGGACTTCCCTCCGGGTAAACGGGCAGGGACCGCAAGTCTCCCTCTGTTGCTGTTTCCTTAAACCTTAAAAAAACAAACTCCATTTCCCTTCCAAGTTCTCCAACTTTCACACGCGTGTCCTCCGATTCAGAGGGAGAGGCTACAAGAGGCGTCACAGCAGGGTTACCACGGGTGGTGACCTTCAGATGCTGTTGGACTGCGACTCTAACCATTGGGCCATGAGACTTGGAGTCTAACGGCACATGGGGGCGCCACCTTGGTGACCCCCGAAGATAAAATACTCAGGTGTAAAAGATGGGCAAGCACGCGGTCCACTTCTCTTCTGCTTTGTACAGGGACACGGTATGCATGTGGTACACAAGGGATTGTATCCAAATCCAACCCAGAGAAGGCCTGGAATTAAGGAACCTAAATTGGTCAGGTCTATTCACTTCAATGGGTCTACTCTGAGTACGGCGAATATTGGACACAGTCCATGGAACGGAAGGGGAGCCTCAAAGAAGCTGGGGTGTTGTTGTTTTTAGTGTCCTGTTTATGAAAAGGGTCGTGCCACGCTCAGCCCTCGCTAAGTCCTCTCGGTCCCTTTGCTGAAACCTGCAGATCTTCCTGTCCCCGGCCTGGCATCCCGATCCCAGACACGCGGAGGTGCCCGCGGCAGATGGACCTGCCCTGCAGCCCGTGTGAATTCTTGAGACACTCATCCAAGGCAAACTCAGCGAGGCAGAGAGAACCGTGCTCCAAAACGGAGATCCACGATTGTAACCAAGACAGCGCCTTGAAGACAAATACAAGTATGTATTGAAGTGGCATAAGCTTCCGCGAGCTAGGCTGCCCTCGACCAGATGCGCGGAGTGTAGCGTGCTATCCTGAGTTACAGGAAGACATACACGTGGAAGGAGTGCGTTAGAAAGAGGCCAACAGCGAAGTCAGAATGAAACTACCCGCAGAAAGCAGAGACGCAGGGAGCATAGCCATTCACAAAACTGTTGCTGCTAATCCACACGCATTGGCCAATTCACACGTGAGCAGGTTTACTTGTTTTTGAAACCACGCGGCGTGCTTTCCAGCCTTATATTCACCTGCGAGGAAATCAGTTCGACTGAACTCACGGACTTCGGCTGCGCCATGAGAAACTGAAGTCCCAGTCCCGGTTGCTTTCTTCCAAGCAAGCCTATTTCTGATGCGCCAGGCACGTGTGAACTCCGTGGAAAGAAATGCCTTGTGGACGTCGTGTCCGTGGGCATTCCCAGCACCCACGAGCTTCCACTGTTTCCAACCTGCACCCCTGCCGCTCGTTTTTAGCATATCCCTGGTCAAGAATATACCAAGCGTTTAAAAGCCTGCCTGCACTTCCCTCGCCTTCCAAAAATTCTGGGATTCCCAAGCCCTTCTTCAAACCCCTGCGCCTCACCTGCCTTTCACCTTCCTCGGGTAGTAAATCACAGCAATCACTCGCTCTCAGGCAGGCCTGCCGATTTCTCACCCCAGAGCCTGAGCTCTGAGCCCCCATGGGATTTATTTCTGCCCAAGAATATCTAAAGAGTTGTCAAGGAAAATATTATTATTATTATTATGAATTATGATTAATAATAAGTGCCTTTGCGGTTCACCCCTCAATCCGGCGGCAGTTCCTAATTGTTCTGCTTTATTGTGGGGTTTCTAAACGTGGGGAGAGGGAGGGCGGCGGCGGCGGAGCGAGCCAAGCACCATCTGCGTTTTAATGAGTTTACTTCATGCGCCAACAGTAATTTTCCTACATTCAGCGAGGTTCTGTCTGATCTTGCGACCATAACTGGGAGGAGTGGTGAAAGGGGAGGGGGTAACCGGGCTTTATGGTAAGGGGGGAGGAGTTAATGCTAACTATCCCCCACTTTCCCCCCTAAACACGTAACAACAAAAATAATAAAGCATGTGAGCCAGCGGAGCCCTCTCCGATTAATAAACTATTCTGAAAGTTCTGCACCGAAGGGGGAGGGTTTCTTTTTTAGGGGGTGTTATTTTTTTAAGTAACGCCCTTCTAAAAACCACCAGCGAAGTCCTAACCGTGCCATCCTAGATCTAAGCAGGTCCCATCGATTTGCAGCCGAAATCAGTCTGGATTTATCCCCGTGGAAAGGATGGCTCGGGCGCGCTCCTGAGGGTGTGTATTATGACTCTCTCTGGCCCTCATGGGACGCTGCGCGGGGAGGAGAGATAGAAGCGAGATTTAGGATCGCTTCTCTTCGCTCCAAGCTCAGCTGAAAGCCAGAGAAGAACCCCATCACTCCGCGTTACTTATAATGATTTGGGAGAAAGAGAACAGTTTCTTTAGCCAGATCCACAATAAATCACCCTAGTCTCCAGCAGAGTGAAAGAAAAATGGTGGGTGGGATTCGTGGAAGCGTCGATTTCTATAAAAATAAAAAAGGAAGCCATTCCAGCCACTCTACTGCCTTTTCTTTTAAAGCGACATTGACCAGGCGAGCAAATACCGCGGCGATCCTTAAGGGGAGGGCTTGGAGGAGAATTATTCCGCGTTAGGGAAATGAAAAGTCTGTATCTGCGCGTCGGGCAGGAGTCCTGCAAATCTTTGGAGAGAAGTGCTCCGGAGCTGCTCCTGCTCCTGCTGCTGCATAAGCCCATCTCAGCAATTAACTGGAGGACGGGGGAGCGGGGAGCCCACAGGGAGGTGGGCTTTGAAAAAGAAAAAGGGGGGAGCCCAAGCGGGGGTCGCCTGCCACTTCAGAGGAACGGAAGTTCTCTTGAAGTCCTCCCCGTCGAGGGTGCGCCATTGGCTGGCCCGCCTTCATTATGGGAGACTAGACAATCTTTGATATGTTATGACATGAACACTCAATTAGATCACTGAGTTGAACTACTCCAATCAGGGGCTTGATGCTAAGCAACCCTCAGAAGGTCCAGCACGAGGTCACAGCCTGTGACACATCAAATCAAAATCAATGGGGACGGCGGGGGGGGGGGGGAGGAACGAAGGCTTTCCTCCTCCTCCTCCTCACCCCCGCCCCTTCACCAAACCAGGGCTCCTCCTGGGGGAATTGCTCTCCCGATTGCTCTGCCACCATCGCCCGCCTTCTCTCGGAGAAAAATCTCCCAGGAGTGCAGAGTGAGATCCATCTCTGGAGCCAAGTTTTCAGGGTCCTCTGTAGCCTACAAACTGTCCCCCTTCCTATCCCTTTTGTTTAGAAGGCAGCGATTTAAACTGGAGAGGTGTGTCCCAAGTTGGTTGTGGTTTTTGAAACAAACCACATTAAAAACATCAAGGAAGGGTGGGGGCCCGTTTCCTAGCTGAGAAGCGAGATAATCTCCTTTAAAATCAGACTGCATGCTATTCTCCCCTTCTCTCCTTAGAAACCCATTCTTGGTGGGGTGGCGAGCGAGAATGGAGAATTAAGAAGCCGTTCAGGTGCCACCGACCAGCTATTTTTAACCGAGGCTGCCAGCTAAGGCCTCCTTTAGAAGGATTGCTCTCAATGAACGAGCAAACAGATAACCCATCCGAGAACAGTCTTTCAAATATGCCTAGCATCAATCTCTCGTTGTGGTGGTGGGGGCCGGCGGAGGTAGAGGCGCAAGGAGAAGCGCGGTTAACTCTTCCCATGAACCGCAGACTCCTGGGCTCCCCTTCTCCAGTGAAAGCTACGGTACCTTACGAATCTCTGACATGTTAAGCTTGCGGTCTTGCCGTGAGAATGGAAGGGAATCGCCTGGGGTTCCCCCTTCCTATTCACTTTCCGATTGCCCTTCGAAGCAATAAGGAGGCAATAGATTTAAACCTGAAGACCGGCTGCGAGATACCTGCAAGGTAGGGCGCAACGGTTGGTAAGGAGCCGGGATGGGGGGGGGGAGAAAGGAAAAGGGGGGGATGCAAACAGTTTAAACCCCCCCCGGGGGGGGGGGAAGTACTGTAAGTTAAAATCCCCCAGTAGGAAAATAAATAAAAGAACGAAGTAATTCGCCACGTTTTTTAAAAAAAACAAAAACAGAAGAAGCAATTTACTCCAGCAGGGTAAAGATGGCCAGGGAGCATATAGGGAAACGCTTAACAATGCCTGGAAAGTGTCCATGCCTCATTAGCCGGTCTCAGGGTTGGTATGTGGGTTGAGGCGATGTTTCAAGCTCCCCCCCCCCCCATTAATTGCTGGCGTCCCCATCTCCTTGGGGCAGAGACCTTTAAATGACAGGGGAGCTACTCGGATCTTTTGAAACGAAGCGCAAGCTTTTAGTTCATTCCTTTTATTTTCCTCTTTTTTCAGTGGGAGGGAATCAACTACCATTTGCAGCCGGCGGTTTTGATGTTTGCTCCCTCCAAGGCTTTCCAAGGCTCAAGAATCACCCTCTGGCTCGGTTAGGAGGGTAGCGGCTGCGCGCAAAGGGCCCGGACGAGGCAGGCAGGGAGACCGGAACAGGGATGTGGGTCGAGGTGGAGTGGGGAGACCTGGCTTTGGGCATGCTAAATGGGAAGGGGTGAGAGGAGAGAGAAGAGTGTGGGAATGACCGAATTTACAGTTATATTTATGGGTCATTTATGATCCCCCGAAGGATCCTCAGAGATTTCGGAAAGTGGGACGGGGACCGTCCATTAAAGGCTTGGAGAAGCGCATCACCTACAAGGGAGTGAGGTGGGTGGGTGGTGAAGCGATCTTTAGGGGATCCTGAGATCTAGCTCGACCTGAAGATGCTGCGATTGTACCCAGATTTGTTTGTTTGGGGTTTTTTTTTTTTTTTTTTTTAAAGAGGAGATGGCGGATTTCTGTGGAAAAGATACGAAGTGTGTGTATGGGGCGGGGGATTCCCTTGGTGGCTGCCCTGCATTAGGGAGGGAGCCCCGTTCAACCCGGTGGGATTTGCTCAGCAGTAACCGCGGGCCGGATGGGGTCGAAGGTCCTTTTTATTTTGCACGGGTTTTAATATTCATTGTGGCTAAATGATTCTGATTCTGTGGGAGCTGGCAGAAGCCGAGGCGCGCCTTCCTGGCGGTTAGAACCGAGCAAGCGCTGACCCTCGCAAAGTTTTATTGGAAACTGACCGAAAAAGAACAATTCCCCCCGCTCCTTAATTTGTGCCATACAAAATCGGGCCGGGTGGGAGGATAACCCCCCTGCTCCCCGTCGCGATTAACCTGGCTCTGGATTCCCACACGGAAACCAGGGGCCGCGAACACATGGACACATCCCCACCCGCCTTCGGATTACTCCGGATTCCGCTGCGCTTTTAATCCACCGAGCAGAATAATTCCCGTAGAAACGGCTTCCTAACAGAGCACCGAAGAGAAAACGCGACCCAGAACTGCAGCTCATCCCGATGGAAAAAAAGCCTGCGAAACATTTCTGGCAGATGAGAGAGGCGCTTCCGTCGAAGTCCGGGCGCTTTAAGGTTGGATCAAGTTTGGCAGAGGCAAGACAGCAGAGAGAAGGGAGAAAACTTGCTCCAGAAACAGAGCTCTCCTTTCCCCGTTTATCTCTGAGACGCCGGCGCAACGGAGAAACCAAACGCGAGCATTTGTCCCCAACCCAACGGCGATTTCCCCGGTGGAGAGCACCAGATGCCGCTTTCTCAAAGGGGCGCCCCGGCCTCTTGTGCGCCTTGGACTCTTCGGAGAGACCCACCAGAGTCGACGGGGCAGACGCCCCAGGAAGCGCGCAGAAAGGCGGAGGGGTCCCCCATCCAAGCAAGGCACGCGCTACTCCAGTGCAAGTGTTCCGGAGTGTGTGTGTTCACATCGAGACGCGTGTGGGACCCCCTATTCAGACTGAACTCCAGAAGGATGCTGGTGGCAGAGCACGCAGGAGCATAGCTGTCAACTTTTCCCTTTTCTTGCGAGGAATCCTATTCGGAATAAGGGAATTTCCCTTGGAAAAAGTTGACAGCTATGCACAGGAGCTGAGAGGGATTCGGGAGCCTGCAGGAATGACGGGGAAACCAGGGGAGCGCGGTCGGATCGGTGCCCTTTTTGGAGGAGAGAACGGAAGGGCTGCAGGCTGGAAGGAGAGGGGATGGGGTGGGGGGAGAGATATTTCGGGGGGGAGGGAGGAGGAGACGGTGGATCGGGCCCGGGAAAGTGTCAGAAGGTTGGATCAGGCCCGGGGAACCCGCCCGAAGAAGGTGCCCGTCGGCTGCGCCCTGTCCGCTTACCTCGCCCCCTGTCCACGAAGCTGGTGATGGTGTTGGCGGCTTTGGAGGACTGGAAGAAGGTGGCGTTGATGCCCAGCTTCTCGGCGATGGAGTAGGTCCGGTAGAGGGAGAGCATGTACTCGTGGGGCTCCACTAGCGGCGGCGGGGCCCAGGCGGACGGTCCCTTCCGGGCGGCGGCGGCGTCTCGGGGCGCTTGGCCGTCCTGTGGGCTTCGCATGCCCTGCTCGGACTCCCGGAGAGGCTCGCTGGGCGCGTCGTCGGCGGGGATGGTGGCCTGCTGGCAACAGGGCAGATCCCCCCAGAAGAAGCAGGCGAGGAACACGGCGGAGAGCAGAGCCCGGGCCGCATTCATAGCGAGCGAGCGGCTGCCCCGGAGCCAAGCGCGCGCCCGCTCCGCCCAGGCGAGTCCCTCGCGCAGCGCGCACAGCCCAGCCCGGCGCAGCTCCCTCTGGCCGTCTGCGGCGCGGCGCTGGCTGCGAGAGAGGCCACAGCCCGGCCCGGACACGCCCCGCGACACGACACGCCCCTCCCCACGACACGACACGCCTCCTCCTCCCCCGCCCGGGAGGGGTTTTTTTTTTGGGGGGGTGACTGTGGGGGGAGCGGGACGCTGCCAGAGCCGGAATTTCCTTTGCGCCACCAGCCAGGACACAGCCCGGGGGCGAGGTGTGCCTTCCGAGCATGTGCAGAGTGCAATGGGCGTAGCCAGGATTTGTGTTGCGCGGGGCGGGGGAGAACCTCAATTACCGTAGTTAACTATTTTTATTGATTTACTTGACTGAAGGAGGGGAGCTGCCCTCCTACCTCTCCTGGGCCCCTCGCACTGTGTGATCTTCCCAAGGGGTGGCTGCTAGGCGGGGTTGAATTCGGATCTTAGGAGCCAGAGTAGGCCGGAAAAGAGAGTGACTGGCCACTTCACCGTCTCGATTAGGCGCGTTTGCTAAGCCATAAAAAGGTTAGGCTGGGAGATTTGTTGTAGTGAAATAAGGAGCTGGCACTCTGCACATGCTCCAAGACATTTCTTTGCCAGCTTTTGCTTTGTGTGTTTTCCTTTGTGAGTTTTGGCTGAAACGAATTCCTGGAAAGGAGGGGGGGGGTTAGAAGTAGCAAACTTCAGATTGGTTTTTCGACCAGCTACACAGCTGAGACAATAGCTTGAGTGGAAATTCGGACTGAAAGAATGGCATTTCGCTGTCCGTTTAAAAAAGAAGTTTTGTTTTTTTACAATTGACAGGCTCACCTATGAAGTATACCCCAAACCCTCCTTCCACACTGGAACCAAGGAGGAGCCAATGGAAGGAGAGCTGTTCTTAGAGGTTTCCAAAGTTACAGAATACATTTCTGCCCCTTCTGGACATTGGGCAAAGTCTGAGCTTGAGCATGTTTTGAATATGCTCTTTTCCACTGGTTCCCCCTCTCCCCCAACAGACTATTCTAAAATTGCCTAGGGCCTTGGCAAATCACTTAATGATTTTTTGCCTGCTGGAACAATTGGAATGTGCAATGCCAGATGCTCTGTTATTTTAATTTTTTTTATTTATGATTTATTCATTTATGTAACAAAGTTATACACCACTGTTCATAAAAAAAATTAGAGCAGTTTCTGGTATGTAAAACCATAAAATTAAAATCATTTAACAAAGTTGAAATCAAAAATCGTGTAACGATTTTGGAAATATGCGTTCTTAATTCTTGTATAGATAGGCCTGATGGAATAGAAAAGTTTTCGGCAGGTGTTTAAAAGTTGGCACAGAAGGCATCTGCTGAATCTCTGTTGGCACAGTATCCCACACTTTGGCTAATGACTCTGAAGCCTTGACTTCTTGTTATTGTAAAATGAGTGTCACCGATTCAGGGAACAACCCAGGTTGCTCCTTGTAAGATATAATAAAATAACTGTATTTTATTGCTTTTGTTTATTTTGCTTGCATGTTTTTGTATTGCGGTTTTAATCCCATGGACTTCAGTTTGCATGTGTGCTCCACGGAAACACCAGAGACCATAGTTTGGGAAACCCGCCTCTAATCACCACCTGCTTGCTGGCTAGGCATTAATGTTTTCCTGCCTGCAAAACATTTGTTGTGTGTACAGATATAGCTGCACACTTCAAGCAAATCATCACATGCAATGCTCCATATATGTTTGCTTTTCAACACATATCCTGGAATTCCATAACTTCACATCTCAAGCACATGGGACAAGTGTTCAGGTCTGCCCTCATCACTGCAAAACCAGTATTTGATTTGGCTGTAATTTAGCTTATGTTAGTAAATTGTTGTTTTTATGTACTCGTAAAAGTTCAAAAAGGATTTTCAGTGCAACCTGCTCTGAAATTGCTCTGTGATGAAGACTGAGCTAAAAATGTTTTCAGCAAATAAAATATATAGGTTGCATGCAAAATATGTGCTTTCCGTGTATTTATTTATTTTTTAAAAACCTATGGCACTTTTAAAGGTGCCCTAGGTGGACTTTGGGTGGCCAGGATTGGCTTGTATCAGGGATCAACCATTCCTCCTATTTCTAGGAACTGGGTTCTAAGTACTGTACGTTTAGCCCTCAATTCTCTTGGTAGCTTTGAGGAAAATCATATTTGCAGGAGAAAGAAAATATAGTACTTCTTCATACTGCACAAAGTTATATGGGACTTGCTACCACAAGAAGCTAGGGACGCGGGTGGCGCTGTGGGTTAAATCAGAAGGTCGGCGGTTCGAATCCCCACGACGGGGTGAGCTGCTGTTGCTCGGTCCCTGCTCCTGCCAACCTAGCAGTTCGAAAGCACGTCAAAGTGCAAGTAGATAAATAGGTACCGCTCTGGCAGGAAGGTAAACAGTGTTTCTGTGCACTGCTCTGGTTTGCCAGAAGCAGCTTAGTCATGCTGGCCACATGACCCGGAAGCTGTACACCGGCTCCCTCGGCCAGTAAAACAAGATGAGCGTCGCAACCCCAGAGTCAGCCAGGACTGGACCTGATGGTCAGGGGTCCCTTTACCTTTACCTTTACCACAAGAAGCTATACTTCCTCTAGGATAAATGGCAGCTTTTTAGTCACTGGGGAACAACGTTGGAATTGGGCTATTGTTCAGAAGTAATGCCATGCCTCTGCTATGAGCAGGGAGATAGTTCTTATCTATTTTCCTTGCTCCCTATTCCCTACCAGTGCAGTCGGCCAACCTTTGACCACTTGTCAGTGCCTTGTTTGGTGGTCCCTGCTTGCCTAACCTGCCCTCAGTGTTGGCTTTATAGACTTTTAGAAGAACAAATAATGAGTTTGGTAAGAGCACCCATGTGTGTGTTTGTGTGTTAACCACAGCCTTGACCAACTGTCCTTTCACTAGGCAGAGAGAAACCATCTCCTCTGAAGAAGACAGGGCTTCATGGTTGTTTTTTTTAAAAAAGTTTGTTTACATTTTTATCCACTCTCATCCCTGGAGGCTTTGGTGTAACAAAAGTTTAAAAAGCAAAGTCAGCTCTAAATGATGCTTTCTAGAAACAGCCCACCTGTAATTTCAGTAAAATCACTCGTATCATGTCCCAGGCTGGTTCTGCATAGTGAATTTCTGCAATGACACTTTGAAAGCTTGAAATTTGGAAGGGGATAATGAACTAAGCATTTGGAGAAAATCCAATTTATTTTCTTTCCAAAAAAAGGAGAAAGTTTCTAGTTTTCAAGGCTGAGAAAGTGCAGATAATGGTTCAATGGAATTGGGACTGAGTGGATGAGTCCTCAGTTGCCATGCATAGATTCTTAACTCTATATAGAATGCTTATGCAAAATAATAATAATAATAATAATAATAATTCATATACCACCCATCTGGCCCATTATCATTCATTGTAGAGCACCCCACAGTGTTGTAAAGTAATGATCTCATCAATTTTTTGTTGGGTTGAAACTCCCCTTGCACTGGAGGCTGATGTAGACAGAGAGAGAAACTGCTGTGTTTCCTAGACGGTCCTTTCTGACCTAACCTGTGCTGACCTTCCTTTCATTTCCTGCTTACTTCCTCTTTATTCTCACCTTGGGAGAAGAGACATCCTTTTGTGTCTCTCCTGCTGAAATGCAAGAGCAAGCATAGCTCAGGGCGTCACCACCTGAGGTAGAGAGAACTGAGATCTTTTCTGTCAATCAAGCATGTATTTCATGCAGCAAACATAGCTTTCTTATTTTCCAAAAGTCAAGAGTCTCAGTGTGATTATACCCAGGATACAGTGTGCTCCTCCAACAGGGATCCAGCATTTAAGTTCAACGTTTGCAGAGTGTTTTAACTCCAGATGCCAACGTTTTCAACGAGTACTGGTTAGAGTGTTGGACTGGGACTTAGGAGACCAGAGTTCAAATTCCCACTGAGCCATGAAGGTCACTGAGTGACCTTGGGGCCAGTCACTGATCCTCAAGGCTCACCCACACTTTCCTTTTGTCCTGGGTATTCTAAGCTTAGGTCTGTGCCCCGAGTGCTTTTTATTTTTTTGACCAACTGTGTTCCCCAGGAAAATCTGATTTGTACAGCGGAATTGGAGCGAATTTGGGTTGGTTGAAGAGGAATTTTCCTGCCTGGCATCTAACCTACCTCACAGATCTACCAGTGAGCGCAAGCGGAAAAGTCACTTAGAACAAAAGAACAGAGCTCCTCTGAATTTGGGGCTGTGACACCCTCCCATTTACTCGACATCAAGTGCACTCCCAATACTGGTTTGGGAACTGATGTTTCTATAAGGTTAGCCACAATCCACATCTATCCGGTTTTTTCTTATGAAATACTGTTTTTTAATAATAATAATAATAATAATAATTATTATTATTATTATTATTAAAGATTTCTTGGTTTACAAAAATATGTGCACTGTCTCTTTTCCCAAGTTGTGTTTTCTACAGATCCGTTACTGTGGTACCTTGGGTTACAAACACCTCAGGTTACAAACACTTTGGGTTACAGACTCCGCTAACCTGGAAGTAGTACCTCGGGTTAAGAACTTTACCTCAGGATGAGAACAGAAATTGCACGGCAGCAGCGGGAGGCCGCATTAGCTAAAGTGGTACCTCAGCCTAAGAACGGTTTCAGGTTAAGAACGGACCTCCGGAACTAGAATCATAGAATCATAGAATCATAGAGTTGGAAGAGACCACAAGGGCCATCGAGTCCAACCCCCTGCCAAGCAGGAAACACCATCAGAGCACTCCTGACATATGGTTGTCAAGCCTCTGCTTAAAGACCTCCAAAGAAGGAGACTCCACCACACTCCTTGGCAGCAAATTCCACTGTCGAACAGCTCTTACTGTCAGGAAGTTCTTCCTAATGTTTAGGTGGAATCTTCTTTCTTGTAGTTTGGATCCATTGCTCCGTGTCCACTTCTCTGGAGCAGCAATTAAGTTTGTAACCAGAGGTGCCACGGTACATTTGTTGCTAGACATTAGTATTGCATGCAGTATTCGGTTGGGAAGAAAAGAGGGGGAAAGAAGGGTGGGGTGGCGATGCTTCTATTTTTCTCCTTAGTGTATGTGTGTGGTTTTGTGTCAGTGTCACTTGTGTGGGTTCTCTATTTGCTTGTTATATTTCCTTGGTGGTGAGCAGTGGCGTAGGAAGGGGAGTGCGGTGGGTGCAGGCCGCCCCGGGTGTGTGTGTGACAAAATGGCAAAAATATGTGGTTTTGAAAAAATAACTCCCGCACCCACTGCACGCCCCTTCGAACGCCACTGCAGAAGCACTGATTTCCAGAAACCAGAAGCACTGCTGCCTCCAACTTTGAAGGTAGAGCACAGCCTTTATGGCTCGTAGAATTCGCCAGCCCTCTCCTCCATGCATCTGCCTAATCCAGAGGTGTAGCTAGGTGAGGCAGGGGGCACTGGGCACCACACCGTGGGGCCTGCAGTGTGCCTGAGCCACATGTCTCTCATGAGGGGTAGGTGGTGGGCAAACTGCCTGCAAGCTCTGCACTGCTTTTTTGAGCAGCGCAGAGCTTGTGTCTGCCCACCGCCTCAGCTGCCTTGGCTCGCCCCGCCCCCATGGGCAGCTCGCCCCGCCCCCCAGCTGCAGGGCATTTGCACTGCCCCAGGCACCTGTTAGAAAATTAGTCAATTTACTTGTTAGTAAACTAGTCTGGGAATTTAATTGATGTTTCCATGAGCATAGACCGGGGGGCAGTAAATAAATAAAAAGACTTAACTAAAAGTAGAAATTGTAGAAAGATTTTGACAGATTTTTCAGAGCACTCAGGGGGTCAAAGAAAGTAATTTAAAACAACTGTTGTTGAGACATTTCATTTTGAATCTGCTAGACAGAATCAGACAGAGGATGGTGACAGATGGGTGGCCTGCCCACCCCACAACACAAATCCTGGCTACGCCCATGGATATTTCAGTTGTTACATTTCACTGGACGTTGTATTGTATTGCTAGATCTTACATTGATTGTAACCCACTCTGGGACCCTGAAGAAAATGAGAAAATGTTGCCGTGCGCTATTTGCACAGTTTTGTTACATGTATTTATTTACAGAGTTTAAACTATCAACAGTTTATCCCTGAAAAACCTGATATTGGGGAAAATGGCACATTCTTTCATATCCAGTTCTCCAAGAATCACTCACCTACCACCACCCTTCCCTTGAACACGTTTCAGTGCAGAAAATCTCGAATATTTGTCCTTCACATATTTATTTCATTCAGTTAACTCAGTGGATTGTTATGTAAAGCTCTAGGGACAGCGAAACGGTGACAAGAATTTCAGCTGGCAGAGTTATTTACCATGTGAACTAACAATGTTCTTGAACTCCACCCAGCAAGTCAGGACCACTTCTGAACTGGATCTCAAGACTACATTGTTTCGGTTCCTACTTCCCAGAGGAGAAGGAAAGAAAACTTTCTTATTTGACCATACAGTAACTGATTTTGTTCTTGTCCCGCTGCAGGTGTTTTTAAATAGCAGGAAGAGCACTTTAAAAGCCATTTTAAAAAAGGATGGTTAGATCAGCCCACAGATCAGTTACGCCGAAGTCAAATATACACCCTTTAGCGACCATTTGGGGGCCTACAACAACTTGGAGCTAGCCGTTCTTCTGCACCTGCATTGCCCATTGAGTTCAGTGAAATGTAATCGGCACAGAGCAGGGATGTTGAACTGTGGCTCTCCAGACGTTGTTGGACTACAACTCCCATGATCCCTGACCATTGGCCATGGTGGCTGGGGCTCATGGGAGCTGGAGTCCAGCAGAGTGTACATGGAGCAGTGGCGTAGCGTGGGGGGTGCAGGGGGGGCCGGCCGCACCGGCCGCAACATCTGGGGGGGGCGCGCTCGCACTCGCAGCTCTCTGCCCCTACTAAAATCCACAGGTTAGGGGGCGCAAATTACTTGCCTTGCCCCGGGTGCTGACAACCCACGCTACGCCACTGACATGGAGACAAAGGTTTGGGATAGTAGGTTGTATCCTGTGCTGGATTACCAAATAGGCAGAGTAGGCACCAGCCTTTGGGCCCCACGCTTCTTAGGAGCCCCGCGACCATGATCAAAATTGGTTTATTAAAACTGTTGGCTGGTAAAATGAAAAACTTATTAGGAGATAATTTGCAAGCCCCCCACCCTGAGATTTTGCCTGCTTAAGGGCCTCTACAGGGTTAATCTGGCACTGCTGTTCCACTCGCATAGGAGACTTCTGTTTTTGCAATGACACATCCCCCTTCTCTCCTTCCCCTAAAGCCCCTGCTTCAGAGGGTTCGGGGTCCCTGCAGAGAATATTTGGGGGGCTTTGCAGAGTGAGGAGAGGAAAGGGGGTTCCTGTTACATCAGTGGAACACAGCATTGGATGTAACCCAGTGTCTTC
The DNA here is from genome assembly GCF_964106645.2 of Podarcis pityusensis. Classification (NCBI taxonomy): domain Eukaryota; kingdom Metazoa; phylum Chordata; class Lepidosauria; order Squamata; family Lacertidae; genus Podarcis; species Podarcis pityusensis. Next base: position 25,146,041 of record NC_138031.1, on the reverse strand, counting down.
TCCCTGTATCTGCCATAGAAATGTCATTTTATACAAGAAATAGCCCTATTGATTGGTTTCAGGGTGAGAGATGGCTATCCGCTTTGTCGAAAACCTAAACACCGAAGCAATAAAAATAGGAAATTTCACACAGGGGATCAACAATGCTGGAAAATTATAAGCATGTGCTTACTTTGCATGGGATCTCATTTATACTTTTATTTACTAGCACTTGGGGAACAAGAGAGGTTCGCCGCTGCAGTGTTTATTTACATGTACAGAGAATGTCACACTTCCCATTAATTTGTCATAATTTGTATTTCTGCTTGGAGACTCCAGCTATGTAAACTCAACCCCTGGTTTTACTATCATTTGTAATTTACCCAGCTGTTCAGCTAACTCCAGAGGCCGCCCACTCCTGCAGCTGATTCCCAAAATGAGGCATTATCTCTAAAATTATGGTGTAATCACTTCTCCTGAATTCGTTGCTGAGCCTGTGCTTCTCGATTCCTTGGGGGTTGTAAGTCTTTTAGAGCTTAACTTCGGAGCCTGTTCTCACAATCACCCCAATGTCTGGGCCCAGAGGAAGAAAGTCAAGCCGTTCTGGCGGCTTCAGTCGGTGGCAAGGCTGTTGTGTACATCTGCGGCAAAAGGGGCGAAAATATACCGTCAGTCCATCGCTGGTTTTTGGCATGCTGCTGAAGCAGATGACTCATCTACGTATGTGCCTCTGATTCTTTATTTATTTTAGTTGTTAGTCATTATCAAAATGACAAAAGAGTCTGTTAAAATGGATAAAATGCATGCTTTTAACCAGTGCTATTTTATCTAGAAAAAGAGGTGTTGGAAATCACCATGAACACCTCCTTCACTCTCTTAGTATGGCAATGATGCCTACTTGAGAGGTGCCAGAATGGAGTTCCAGCTGAAAAAAAGTCCTGCTTTTAACAATATAAAGACATAATTAGACTCTGAGGGGCCAATTCTGGAGCAAGAGTCACTGGGGTGAGCAGTTTAGGATGCAGCAGAGCTCCAGGTCAGCTGGGCTCCGCTGGTGGCAAATCTCAAATCTTGGCTCAGCTGAAGATAATGGCAGTGTAACTTGGGTGGAGCTGTGGGTTAAACCACTGAGCTTAGGGCTTGCCGATCAGAAGGTTGGCAGTTCGAATCCCTGCGATGTGGTGAGCTCCTGTTGTTCAGTCCCAGCTCCTGCCAACCTAGCAGTTCGAAAGCATGAAGTGCAAGTAGATAAATAGGTACCGCTCCGGTGGGAAGGTAAACGGTGTTTCCGTGCACTGCTCTTGTTTGCCAGAAGGGGCTTAGTCATGCTGGCCACATGACCCAGAAGCTGTACGCCGGCTCCCTCGGCCAATAAAGCGAGATGAGCGCCGCAACCCCAGTCGTCCGCAACTGGACCTAACGGTCAGGGGTCCCTTTACCTTTACCTTTTTTCATCCCATCTCAGCAAGGGCTCTGCTGACTCAGCTGAGGCCAGCATAAGTTTCAGAAAAGGGGCGGGGTGTAGATGTTGTGGGGGCAGGATTAAGCCCATTCAGATCAGTCATGTGATATGGTAACCTGGCACAGAACACTACAGTATTTCTCTTTCCCTCTGCCACGCTTAGGCAGAGCAGCAGCAGCAGCAGCAGCAACTGCTGAATGGGATTTGAATGGGATGCCAGCTTAATGTACACCGACCTGCTTTATGCCAGTGCTCTAAGGGGAGCTGGCTTCAGACACCAGGCCTGATGGCAGACCAACATAATGCTGCAAAGATGTCTGCAAATGTCCGGCAACATCAACCCCGTTGGCAGTGTTCGAAACTCCCATTGTTCTAGGTGCATTTTGCGACAGGGAATTTCATTAGCGCAAGCGCAGTACTGCATCTAAATTTTCAAATTAAAACTGCAGAGTGGAATAAAAGGAGGACTTTTTTCTGCCTCTACTCTCTGAAGGCTGGAGAAGAGACCCCTCTTAAGAATATTAGGGGGGTGGGCAGGGGAAAGACTAGACCATGTGAAAAATGAACATACTGTAATATTTTAGCTGCAGTTCATTCATTTTCAGCTTTGTATTCTTGTTATAAATAAAGTGTGCCCAGACATTCCATAACTTAGGTGTAAGGTGTCATTAGCTTCTAGCTTTCATATCTTGGTTTCTAATACCGCCCACCAGGTGCAAACCCCTTGCAGATGACTGTAGCGCAATAAGGTCATGCTGACCAGAGGAGGAATGACTGCTGGGAGGACTGCAGAGAGAAGAAACACCCTGGTGCATCTGCAGCAGCACAACTGGACACCTTCATCCGCCCCAGCTGCAACAAAACATGCCTCTCCTGTATCGGTTTCTGCAGCCACAGCAGGTACTGTGACCTTCCAACAGTTTGCCTTCACTCCCAAAGGCATACTCCTCCATTATCTCCCAAAACAGACAGATGCCAACCATGTTTTATGCCAGCTTCGTGTGTGTCGGCTTGCTCTCTTACTTTAACATCATCTCAGGCTGCAATCCCATTCATGAGGGATGGGGATTGTTGGACTGCCACTACCATCAGCATGCATGGCCAATGGTCAAGGATGATGGGAGTTGGAGTCCACTTATGTGATATTAAGCCCCTCTGAACTCAACTGGATTTAATTTTGAGTAGACAGTATATAGCAATACTGGCGAACCTCTGGTCCTCCAGGTGTTTCTGGGCTACAACTCCCATCATCCTGGGCCATTGGCCATGCTGGCTGGTGGAGGGCTGTAGGCTTCCCAACCCTGATATAACAAATTGGTTTGTATATGTCAGTGTTTCAGCCTGGTTGTTTATCTTCAGTGAATCATGTCCATTCCAGTAGTCGAATAACTTATCAACTATATTCATATTACATTGACATTTTCTTTTGTCCTCTCTAACATGCGTAAGATGATTAAGTTTCAAACTCTTCTACAGCCGCCAATTTAATTTCCCATTGTATTATTGTTGGGATTTCCATTCCCCCACCCTTTTAAAAAAACAGCTGAGTTATAAGGATTCAATCCAGTACAGTAATAAAATGATCTGCAGTATTGTCTCCTTAGTACATGCTTCTTTCATGACCACAGGACAGGGGCTTTCTCCAAGCAAACCCTGTGACAACGGCAGGCTCCAGATCAAGCTATCAACATTATAGAAAACAGATCTGCAAGGTACAGATTTACCTTATTTTTATTTGCTAAAAAAATTCTGTACTATATTGCCATCATTAAGGGGAAAAATGTCGTATGGCAGTGAACAGCATAAAATCAACAGTAAAATTGCATTCATTAAACAAGTAGAAAATGTGTCACCAGTAGGAGATCAGTTTAATGCGTCAATGCACGACTGTACATGTCTGCTTTATGTTCACCAGGAGCACAGTCCAAAGGGCACGTGCCACCACACTAAAGGCCATGTGTGGTGGCAGGGCTTTGTGAAGAAGCAGCGTTATGGCTTACATGCAGAGAACACACCACATGGACACATAGGACAAATATTCATTTTTTAAAATGTATGTGGATTGCATCCCATAGACAGTGGGAAACAAAGTATACACTGGCCGATGGAACCATAGACTAACTTGTGGCTCCAGTAGAACAAGTGCATTATAGTTGTTCATGAGTCTTCATATTAATCATTTCCAAACAGGTAGACTGCATGGCAAAATTATGTCACTTACGTCACTAGACCTCATGATTCATGTAAAGGCATCTAAAGGCACAGTCCTAACCCTAGATACACCTGGATGAGTTAGGCTCTATTGGATCTTTGGCTCAGCCATCTGGTTCCCAGCTATGCCAGCATAGGCCCCCAAGCCTGCCTCAGCCACTGATATGCTGGCTTAACTCCCCCGTTGCAACTGGGCAGAGCCCAACACATTTGATGCTGAATAAGGGTCATTCCAGGGGAGTGGTGCAGGCTGGAGCAGGCAGTGAGGACTTATGGTGAATCTTAACTCTGTTCAGATGTCAGGGACCATGCTGAGGAGGACTGCACTGAGGAAGAATGGTGGGAGCCACCCCTCCCCCTCCCCCCCAATCCTGATCCTGAATCTTCCCAGAGCAGGAGGACAACATAGATTTGGAACAGTGGTTTGCAGAGGGGCATAGTTCAGAAGGCCGAAGCTGGGAAATACTGGATGGGGAACAGCTAGCAGAAGAAACACTAGAAGACAGAGAGTTAACAGATTCACAGTGTCTGGATAGCATTCACCCCCCTTCTCCAAAGTCACGGAGCGCTCAGAAAGTGTCAGAACAGAAAGCACAGCAGGTACAAGCTCAGATTACAAGACGTAGGAGTGACGTAGACTAATAGGGACGGGGGGGGAGTGTCCTTTAATTGGGAGCACCGCCAGTTCTAGGAGATGTGTTCTTTGTTCTCTCACTGTGATTATTAAAGATTCTAACTGGTAAGGCATTCCTTTCATTTGATCTCTTATCTACTACCACGGGGGGAGGAAGCCCATTCCCCGAAGCCTGACATCAGCTCAGGCTCATGGTCTGGCAATGTGGCGGAACTTAACGCTGGCCAAAAGGATGGTGAAAGTCCAACCACAGAATGGAAGTCAATGGGGAGGAGAGGGGAGGTTCCTAATCCTCAGAAAGGCTCACCTTCTCATGCCACCCACCCTGCTCTGAAAGCACGCTTGAGATCTGGCATAAACCCTGGCCAATCACACGGCAGCTCACCTCACATCCTGCATCTGGTGGCACAGCAGGCAAAGCAAAAGGACTGTGTGCTTGGGAGAGGGGCACAGGGTACCTGGTAAAAGGTACAGTGGTACCTTGGGTTACAGACGCTTCAGATTACAGACTCCACTAACCCAGAAATATTACCTCGGGTTAAGAACTTTGCTTCAGGATGAGAACAGAAGTCGTGCAGCAGCAGCGCAGGGGCGGCAGGAGGCCCCATTAGCTAAAGTGGTGCTTCAGGTTAAGAACAGTTTCAGGTTAAGAACAGACCTCCAGAACGAATTAAGTTCTTAACCCGAGGTACCACTGTACTTTACACTAGAAGGACACAACCAACAAACACTAGGCACTCTTAGCAGTTCTCAAACAAGGACTGCCCACCAGAGATGGGAAGCAAATGAGACCTTTGTGATGAGACCTCTCTCTGAAGTTTCTTTCCACAACATGAAAGCAGCAGCAGGTGCATGTTGGAGATCCAGAAACTGCTCGCACACAGCAGCTGCCACAGAGCCTAGCAGCAAGGTTGTTATGTACTAAGCGTGCATCCTAGAACAATAGGCAAGGAGGATCCTAGAATGCAACAACTGTTTGCCTTGCAGGAAAAGACCAATCAGGCTCCAGGAGGAAGCAGAATCAGCCAATCAGACGGGACTCATTGTAAATAATGTATAAAAAAGCCTGAGGTTTGGGGGGCAATTCAATCACTGTTTTACAAGCTGCAATAAAGAGCATGAAATCACTACAGGACTCCGAATATATTTCAAAGGTCATACCAGGAAGCAAGGGATCCCAAAAGAAAGGCCAATTAACATTCCCATTCTCATGAGGAGGGCTGGTAGCACTCACAAGCACCCCCTAAATTTGCCCCAGAGCACTATCAGGTCCTGGCATGCAGGTCCCTGTGGAGGAACACCAAGGCTACTGCCATTGCCTTCCTGGACACAGAGCAGTGGTGGGAGGGTGAACCTCCAAGGGAAGAAGGCTCAGAATGCAGGGTGGGCTGACGATGAGCGGTCAGAGGCAGAAGATTGGGAGGAGGAGGAGGTGTCGGAAGCTGAAGAGGTGCCAGGGTTTAGTGATCAGGGAGAGTCTGTGGCAGAGAGAAGTCTAGAATCAGGAGAGAAGGGAGGCGAGAGGCAGAGATGAGTCAGGCTGATGCCTGGTCTTCCAAGCTGAGTCGAAGTATGAAGCAGGTGCACCAGCGAAGTCTCAGCTTGCTTGGGAAGGACCTGGGAGAGAAGGAGACAGGCTGCTGTGGGAAGGCAGGGCCCTTCAGTCTCTATGACTGCCTCATAGGGGCAAGACCTACAAAGAAGAGTTGCTGTGCTCATTACGCCTAGCTCTCCTGAGCAGACCTGGGTTATTCTAATAAAGAGTTAACTCCGTGTGATTTATTGCTGGCTCGCTCCTGACAGCTGCCACCACCAGCTGCCAGCCTTGAGCACTACACAATATGGAAGTGCTTAGCAGGGGACCTGCACCGTGGACACTGAGGACACACAAGGAAAGGTAAGAGGTTGCCAGTTGTATGCTGCTGCAACCACTAACCCTCATTGCCATCCCCATGTCTGATTGCCTAGCAGACACGTAGCTTGGAGAAGGTGGCAGCAGCACTTGCACTACTGGTGGTTATGGTCCAATATGGAGAGCCACACTTGCAGAGAGTTGCATTGAGCAGAAACACAACAATCAAGCTAAAGCTAAGAGCAGCATTTTGCTTTTCCCACCTCGGTGCTCGTTTTGTGTTACAAGGTCCTTGAAGTTGTGTCCTGTGTTAACAAAAACATAGCGATTCGCTTTCACTTTCCAAGTCTTTTTTTTTTTTAGTATTTATTTGACAGGGAGCTCTGTTGCACAGGTCTGTTCGACTGCTGGTTCCCAACGCTGATCAACAGTGTGCAAAGTGTGTCACATCTGGATGTACTATTTTCTCCCTTTTTATTATGCAGTACACAGTAGGTCTCTGTACAGAGGAAGGATATGATTTGAGACTGGTGGGTTCACAGCACCACCCTGTGGACAGCAGGGGGGAAAAACCTCTATGGGTGCAACGGCTACAAGATTCGCCTTGCATTTGTGTCTGTTGTGTTTGGAAGCAGCCCAATCTGTTTCAGATCTGCTTGTTGTCATTTCGGTTCCATTCATTATTTGGGTCCAAGTGTGATGTGCTAAACCCAAAGCTCTTGTTTCACGCCTGTTGACTACAATAGCAAATCTCCATGCACCTTTTATATTTCGCCCCCTTTCACCTAAGGGGATGAAAGTTGCAAGCAAAGGCGCTTCTCCAGAGTGGATAAAGCCCACCGAATTTCAGGCATATCCACCCAGGAGTTTCTGTGCAGGAAATCTTTAAAGCTATTATTATTATTGATGAAAAGTCTCTTAATTTTCTAAATATTCCTCCAGAATCAGATGGAAACTACAGGTGTGGCTGCCTCTTCCAAAGGGATTAGGCCTGTCATGTTCCCCATTTCTCACCATCCCTGACCATTGGCCACCTTGACTGGGATTCATGGGTGTGGGTCTCCAGAGACACTTGGAAGGCCACAGGCTGATTCCCCACCCCATAGATGAATAAACCATCTTTGGATCTCAAGCTTTGAGTGCAGTTAAAGGGGAAGGGGCTCCCTTGCAGAAGGGATATACTTGGCTCCATAAACAGGATTTTAATACTTGCCCTGCAGTTTGTTTTGTTGGTACAAAGCTGTATGCTGGTAAAAATGTTATCACCACACAGTGAAAAGGAAGCACTAAAGAGAGACCCTGATTTGTTTCCCAAACATTTAAAGAGCTACAGATTATTATTAGATTTTTTTTTGAGGGGGAAGGAGGGGAGCCACTCTTCTTCAGCCAAAGGATTTGGCAAGTGTAACACACATAAAAAATGTAGGGAAGTGGCCAAAATAAGTTGGAGGGGTCATTTCCTCAACTGATAGGAAAAGGCCAAGCAATTAGCTAACCCCCTGTCCGGAAAATTTAATTCAAGAGTATTTGGTGTAGTGGTGAAGGGATCCAGTGCAAGGATTTTGCTTTTAAAAAGCATGTAGCATTCTCCACATCTAAAACAAATCCTGAAATGGATTTGAATTAAAGATTCAAAAAGAAAATCTTTGCCACAAGCACATTATTGCAAAGCAATTTTCCCTGATAGACACATTTTTGCAAAGTGATTTTCCTTTATATAAGGCATTTTAAAGTGTTATTTTCACTAATATATGCATTTCAAATACAAACTTAGGCTAGTATATGCATTCTCTACATATTACTACTTGTTTGGAGAACAGTGTTGCAAAAATCAGGAGTGCTAATGTCAAAGCGTGGTTGTTTTTCAGTTCACATATTGTTTCAAAAGGTGTGGATTAGGTCAGGTGCCTTTAAATGCAAATATAATCAAATTTCTCCCCGCATCCCTATTGCCACCATAGAGGCCTGAATAGATCTGTGACCTTTCCTTTTCCAGAAGCAAAGCACACTTTAAAAGCAAAAATAGGTATTTGGCAGTTGGGGTTATACACATGCTGGTATTGTTCAACATTGTGCTTGTCTGCAGCATACTCTGGCAGATTACAAAGTCATTATTGATAGAATTTCACTCCTATAGTGCTAGATCATCATCTCAAGACTTCAGGATGGAGCAAGATGAAATCAAAATTCGAATTACCATTCATTTAAGAGCCATAAATCACTATGAATAAAGAGGAGCACAACAAGTAATGAGAAATGCCATTAAACCATAACAGAGATGCTAATGTGATATCCCAAAGTTTCCCTTCCCTGTAAGTATGAGAAATTAACTCTAGCCAACAATGACTAGAACAAGCGCCAAGCAACAATACTTGCATTTGCGGCATTGCCCTGATCTCTGCAAGCTCTGTTTGTTTTCAGGGTGGGCAAACCATTTCCATTGTAATGATAATCGAGAGGGCCAAATTCTGTTCTGAGAGAGGAACCTAATCCAGTATCTATAAAACAACATGAGCAAAGAATACGTTCCAAGAAAGCGAATATCAGATTAAATTCCACTTTACCTCTGTAGGTCTTGGCTCTAGAAAAAGTGTTTCAAGTTACTGCTTCCTTTAGGCAGGTCCATTGGCAAAATTCAGTGATAAAAATACAACACCCTGCAGTCATTATTCCCTGTGTCGGATTCTAACTGATGAGAAAGCTCAGTAGTGTTTGGCTGGGACACTGTCCAAAACCCAATCACCTACTCTACTGCAGCAAAAGTTTGGAAAGGGCCAGCCTTTGAAACACAAAACCATCATTTTGCTTGTATTGATGTTAAACAGATAAAATTGACTGAGAAATAACACACAAGGAAATACAGCTACAAGTGAGCAAAGTAATGGTCTGTGCAAGGATAAAGCTGGCCAATAGTTAATTTAATTTTTTTTTTACCCTCACTGTTTTTCAGAAAAACAGAAAAAGGCTCCCAGAGCAGCTCAAAAATACCAGTTCCTAGTAGCTCCAGCTACCATGGGCCAATGGTTTGGGATGGAGATATAATTCCGCTCCTGGAAGACCACAGGTTCCCCATCCTAGTTTTTTTATGACATTGGTTCTCCACCATCTCAGGAAAGTTATCCCTAGCCCCAATACCTGATATCTAGTTTGGCTGGCAGTTCCAGGTCCTCTAAATCGGTATGCAGAGCGTATAGAGTAACATGGAGTCGTTGGTCCTTCCCCTAAAAATTCTATTACTAATACAGTGGTACCTCGGGTTCCATATGCTTCAGGTTACAGACTCTGCTAACCCAAAAATAGTGCTTCAGGTTAAGAACAGAAATTGTGCTTCGGCAGTGCGGGGGCAGCAGGAGGCCCCATTAGCTAAAGTGGTGCTTCAGGTTGAGAACAGTTTCAGGTTAAGAACGGACCTCCAGAACGAATTAAGTACTTAACCCGAGGTACCACTGTACCATCAGGCGCAGTGCAAACCAATTCTCACAAGCCCAAACCACTTCTTGTTAGCCTGGCAGCAAAGGAGCACTTCAGGAACATAGAAAGCTGCCTTACTATACTGAGTTATATCACTAGTCCATCTAGCCCACTGGCAGCAACCCATGATTTCTATCTACATAGAGCTTTTTTCCTTATATTTCCCAAATATCCAACACTGTGATGGGAAAACTAGCATTTAAAAAAAATACAGCAAGCATGTTAGAACATTTAACATTTGTGTTTTAACATCTCCAGATTTTATTAGGTGTTCTTTATACAGTCATCTGGTCTGTTTAAAGATTGAGCAATAATATAAAAGGAAATACAGCTACAAATGATTGAAGTAATAAAATTCTGAAACTAAATAGTATCTCATAATTCATTTTACACAGCATATATTAGGTTTCATTACATCAGTACATGACTTAGTAGTAAATTCTCCTGGGGGCTATAAACCTTTAAGAAGCTGTCATCTTGAAATTATATATATTTAAAAAAGAATAATTGAAGAAGTGCTTTATTGATCTATGGCACAACTCCATCTAGTGCCAGGGTGAAGAATTCTTCTAAGCTATTTTATTGTTTCCATTCCAAAACATGGCATTTCTTGTTCTTACTAAACCTTAGAATGGTGGATTAGTCACAAGGCTAGTAAGCCAACACAGTCAGTATTTTGTCTTTCTGCTAATCTGAACTGATGCACATTTTGGTGCCTGCTCAAAACAACAACAAAAAACAGCAAAATTCTCACACTTACTTTCCTGACATGGGAACATACAGATCTGTGGCTACATATTGAGTATTCAGCTAAACAGCTTCGATGCAGTTTCAGATGTGTTTTAGTTAACAGTATTTCTGGAAACATGGGAGGCTGCTTTAGTGTCAAACCATTGATCCATCTAGCTTAGCATTTTTTACATTGACAGGTAGAGGCTGTCCAGGGTTTCAGGCAGAGAATTCCCCAGCCCTAACTGGACATGCCAGGGATTGAGCTTGGACCTTTCTATATTCAAAGAACTGGCTCTACTGCTGGTCTACAGCCCATCCCCTATTATTAATCGTTGCTAGGACACTTTTGTTATTATTCATTTCTGTACTGCAAACTCATGAAATCTTATCTCGAAAAGACACAATGCTTGAGCTCTGCACAGATTTAGGTGCTTGAATTCAGATCTACTCTCAGTCAGTTTTAGGGAAAGAGGGACCACCTCAAGTCTTCTTTCTCCCACAACTTACCGTACTTCCTAGCAATTTGTCAAAAAGGAGTTTGGGTTGGGAGGGCAAGGGAGAGAACATTCCTTACCTTTACAGACCCTGTTTTTATGCAGTTGGCACTGATATGGGTTCAAGCACACAGATGTACTGACGTCAAATCTACTTTACCATCAAAGATCAATCACCACCAGTCAAGAGTTCAATATTTCAATTAGACAAGGGATGTGGGTGGCGCTGTGGTCTAAACCACTGAGCCTCTTGGGCTTGCCAGTCAGAAGGTTAGCAGTTCAAATCTGCACAATGGAGTGAGCTCCTGTTGCTCTGTCCCAGCTCCTGCCTACCTAGCAGTTCGAAAGCATGCCTGTGCAAGTAGATAAATAGGTACCGCTGTGGCGGGAAGGTAAACAGCATTCCCGCGCGCTCTGGCATTCGTCACGGTCCTCCCTGCGCCAGTAGCGGTTTATTCATGCTGGACACATGACCTGGAAAGCTGTCTGTGGACAAACGCCAGCTCCCTCAGCCTGAAAGTGAGACAAGCACCGCAACTCCATAGTCGCCTTTGACTGGACTTAACTGTCCAGGGGTCCTTTACCTTTACCATTTCAATTAGGTATGTATGTATTTATGTATGTATGTATGAGCAGTGGTTCTGGGGAACACTTAAAAAGGAGAGGCAAATTACAGACAACCAAGGCAAACTCTTTCCATTCAGTCTATGGAAAGTGTTTCTTAGTTTTATTAGGGTAGAAAGGACTAGCATTTGGTAGGACTAAAACTGCAAGTGATAATGGCGTATCAGGGTGTAAAAACTATGCCATCAATGAGTTTTAGAGAACACTACATGTGCACACATGTGCATGCAGGATTATAAGACATTTATTTGGTGGGAGGGGGGAAGGAAACTAATCCTTTAAATTTCTTGACCACACCTATTTTTCTCCTCCAGTTGTTGTTGGGATTCCTATCAGCCCAAGTCAGTATAGTCACTAGTCAGGGATTATGGGAATTTGATTTAAACAACATCTGGATGGCACCAGGCTGCCTACACCTGTGCTAAAATAACCCCTGCCAAGAGAGAAAACTGGTGGCAAAGCAGAGGGAAGGGAGCTCAGGTCCTGCTTTCAGACTTCCCATAGGAATCTGGTCAGGCATTGAGAGACTAAGATGCTGGACTAGATGAGTCATTGAGCTGACCCAGCAGACTCTTCTTACATTCTGAAAGGGTTGAGACCCCTTTTTCTTCCCAACCATTCTTTGCTCTAGATCTCTTTATACACTTTGTCTGAATTTGCCTCACCCAAAGTAAAGTGCTGCTACCTTTGAATTCAGTTTCGGCCACAGTCTTTCAAGAAAGAATTAAATAAACCCACAAATTATCTTCTGCAAGTTTTATTCAATTGCTCCCATTATGCCTCACCAGATTAAGACAATGGGGTATATGGTGCTGCACTTAGTAAGATTTCCCTTAAGGGGCCTTTCTGGGGGGGAAATCTTCCATTTTACAGCAATTTTGCAATTCAACAGAATTCTGTCCTCTTCATTTAGAAGTTTTCTCTTTCTGTGCTGAGAACAGAAAAGCAGTTCACTACAGAAAGGAATTGGAATTGGGGAAGCCCTTGAACTGCCCGCTGCTGGTAGGGGACAAACTTTACCTAGGAATTGCAAATGTAGCATCTTCAGATGCTCCTGTTTTTAAGGCATAAAATTGGACCATTAGGTGAATTAGAATTAGTTTCTTCTAACTCTTGAAACATTTTGCTACAGTTACTCTGTAACTGCTATGTTGATGAGTTACTCTGTATTCTTAAATACTTTCAAAACATAGCCAGATTATGTGTACTTCTAGTCTTGGAAAACGGTATGCCTTTTAAAAGAGAATCTGGGTAGATTAATTTTGTATTCAGCACACGGAGGCATGTAGAGCTTATGAAAGTAATCAACAGATGGGGAACTGGAGACGTCGACAACAGCCAGCTTGCACCACAGAGCACATTTGTGCATAATCAAGAAGCAAGGAGGAGAGCCTCATTAGTCGCTTGTACCTCTGCTTTGCCAGCTTTTGCTGTAGCATCTGAAGGGAGGACTCAGTTCACTTGCTCTTTGACAGATCTATGAGCCCCAGGGGCCACCTGCAGCTCAGCGATCACAAACCTCATACTTCTTTATTTCACACTAGCAATCTGATTCTCCAAAGGATAAAAGTGCTTTCCTGTAGTTTATAGAAAAAGCAGTTATATAATACAAAATAGTTTATGAACTATTGCACGTGCGTGTGTGTACAGTGCTTTTTTTCTTTAAAAAAATGTTTAGGGGTACTCTCATTTTCCTACTCATATTGAAATACTGCTCCTCAATGAGGCCAAACTTAAATTCACAAAATGTTTAGGGGTATGCATACCCCTGCGTCCCCCCAGAAAAAAAGCACTGTGTGTGTATATATATAATATGAATGAGAGAACAAATCAATATTTATTTTCTGCCCATCACCGGAAGGTCCACGGGCAGGTTACAGCAATATAAAACACAGCATTAAAACAGTTTAAAACACATTACAATCACAACTAAAGTTTTATATACATATCAAGTATCAAAGGTCGGGGTAAAGAAGCCACAACACAAGGGCTACATCCAGTGCCGGATTTACGTATAAGCTAAATAAGCTATAGCTTAGGGCCCCACTCTTTTGGGGCCCCCCCAAAAAATTTAAAGGAAAAAACACTGGATGTACATTTCCAAAATATAAGATAAAAAAAACAAATAAAATAAAACCTACATACAGCAACAGTGTTTTGTGTTGGCTCCTATGATGCAAGTAATGGGCCCCACCTGCTAGTGTGCACCCTAAAATATCACTGGTTTGTTCATATAAATTAGGTAAAGGTAAAGGTACCCCCCGACCATTAGGTCCAGTCACGGACGACTCTGGGGTTGCGGCACTCATCTCATTCTACAGGCCGACGGAGCCGGTGTTTGTCTGCAGACAGCTTCAGGGTCATGTGGCCAGCATGACTAAGCCGCTTCTGGCGAACCAGAGCAGCGCACGGAAACACCGTTTACCTTCCTGCCGGAGTGGTACCATATAGCATATATTCAACACAAAAAACAGCGACAATTTGTTGTTGACAAAAAACAGCTGGACATATAAAGGGCCCCATTACCTTCAGTAGCCTAGGGCCTCATCAAATGTAAATCCGGCCCTGGCTACATTTAGCAGGTGGTAAGGTGGTATACGTGCCTCCATATGTAGAGTATTGAAGGAACTTTTACTCCAGAAGTGTGCTCAGGACTGTATACTTTAGTAATTCAGCATGGCTAAAGTATACTAGGTATGCCTTAGTAATTCAGCAAATAAATCCAAGTGACTAATTCAGGTTAAATGAGGCAATTGCTTTTATTTAAAGATTGGCAAGAAACACAAATTCCAAAAGCATCTATTAATGCAGCGTTTCATTTGTTTGGGTAGACACGATAGGGATTACGTAATCCCTATCTAGTGTTGCTGCTGCTGAATACTTAAGTGTGTCTGCATTCCCACCTCCAGAGACAAGAGGCGATGATGGCTATATAGTCATTCTGCAGATGGGCATCCCTTTTAAGAAATGAATCAGAAGAACAGAAACAAACAGCAAAGGTTGTTGCTTATCTACCCATCCAGCTGCAGGAAACATCTGTATTATGACAAAAAGAATTACTCAAACAGCTGGAATGAAGATCACAAATCACCATGTTAGTATGCAATGAAGCTGAAAAGACTTGAACCAATTCCTTGCAATTTAGGAGAAAGGATTCCAAGTAGATTTGGTAATGTTTATTTTAGGTGGATGAATATTAAGTGAGGAAAGATTTACATGAGATTTCTCCACACCCAGATTTTCTCAGTAGACCCCTACCTGAACAAAATAATTTAAAACTTAAAAGAAAACATTTTTCTGAAGTGCATTGCAGCAGCAGCTATTTCTTTTCCCACTCTTCTCTTTCAAGTCTTTCACGGATGACTTCTTTCAGATATGGCTCAAGATAATGTTTGTCCTAAAAAAAAAGAAAAGAGAGAGTTAAGGATATTGGACATTTCATACTGGCATCTTTTTGTAAGAGCAGCGTCAACAGTAACATGGATTATCTGATACTTCACCACCATTTTAGGAACAGAGCAGGCAGACCTAAATTTAAAATGCTTAATCCTTAATTCACCAACTGGTCTTTCCTGCTACAATTATTACTTGTAGAGTCATTTCCCTAAATTTGTGTGATTAGTACATGCATCTGCCCTACGAAACATCTTATCGGTTACTGAAACTGTCATACAGAATAAATTTTTTTGAGTCTTGCGTTTAAACATGTTTACAATTAAGCCCTGAAATAAGTCAAGCGTCTGTTAAGAAATTTTTCACCACCAAAAATCAAGAGCTTTGAGGGTGCTACTGACTCTAACAAATTTATCATAGCACAAATTTCCATTGACTAGAAGACTAGTTCATGAAGGCTTATGCCATAATACTTGTTAGTCTTTAAGTTGCTACTGGATTTGTGTTTGCTGCAGCTAGATTTGCAAATAACACTGATACCCCTCTAGACATCTTTCACTCAGTACAGTGGTACCTCTGGTTACGTACTTAATTCGTTCCGGAGGTCCATTCTTAACCTGAAACTGTTCTTAACCTGAAGCACCACTTTAGCTAATGGGGCCTCCCGCTGCTGCCACTTTCTGTTCTCATCCTGAAGCAAAGTTCTTAACCCGAGGTACTATTTATGGGTTAGCGGAGTCTGTAACCTGAAGCGTATGTAACCCGAGGTATTGTATTGTATAGGTATTGTATAGGAAGTCTCAGCGCGCCCGGGCTTCGCACAGCTGTCCGCAAGCCTGGGTAGACTGGCGTGGCTCCCTAGGCTTGCGGATAGCAGGCTCTTCTGGGGGCTGGGGTCGGGGGAAGCTCGGGCTTCCCCCGCGCCAGCCCCGTGCCTGGGGGGGAAATAATTTTTTTTTCTTTATTCCCCCCCCCCCAAAAAAAACTAGATGCGTCCTATAGGGCGGACAATACGGTATATTACTTTGTTTTACAGATTCTTATGGGGCAGATTATGACAAAGCTTGACCTTCTCTACACAACACTGCCCTTGGATTCTATATTTTGATCATGCTCAACTATGACAGAACAGAGAACCATTTTTTTAAAAAATATGGAGATAGAATTATAACACCTCCTGCAAGACTCAAGGTAGTTAATACTACAAGTCATGTATAAAGTACCTGATTATGCACTACTAAGTTTCATAAAATTATTTTTTACTGCACCAAACCTGACAAACAGCATATTAATAAGGAGACAAATATATCCTCCCAAAGCAAGACGTGATCAGCAGGGAAGACTTGATTTCTATAGATAAATTGTCCCAACCACATTATGTTTGAAGATGCATTCAGTTATCACGATCACATGCAAGTTTCTGGCTGTGATCTAGATCTGCTGGGTCTTTTGGCAGACTGCTCACATAGCCTGTTTCCACTCATGTGCTGTGAGTGAAAAGTGTGAGTGTTCCCTTATCTCCTCCCAGCCATGTTTTTGCTGAAGAATCATAGAGTAGGTTTTCTGCGAGTTCTATTCCCCTCAAAGTTCTGAATTGAGCCATGAACATTCCATCCACCCAGAAGCTAATCTACAGCCTTAGATTAGCATCACAAGAGTTAACCAATACTCAACTCAATTCATCAAAGTAATAATCAATATTATGAACAGACACCATTCAGTGGTTTAAAGTCATACTTAAGTCAGTCATGCTTTAATACAATGGAAATCAATGGGACTTAAGTCATGATAAATAACTTACTTGATTTCAATGGGACTAAATCATGACTTAGTTAAATCCAGTATCTTATGTTGTCTGACAAGGAAACAATGATGTGGGATGGAAAATTTCCCACTACTACACTTTTTCTGTGGAAAGTTTTCCATTTCTAAAAAATGCATTATTTCATAGTTGGTTACAATGAATGGCTAGACCAGCAAAATTGAGCAGTTTCAAATTATAATTAACCCTTTTCATGTATTTATTCTCAGGAAGTGTGCATGTATAATTCTCTCTCTCTCACACACCTACTTATAAACCGAAGTGTTAATTAAAATCCAACTATACTTATTGAATATGCTAAGCTACATCCTAATTGAGTCTTTAGGGCACTGGAAGATTTGATACAAAGATTTCCAGAAAACTCCTATTAATGGGAGAACATAATATTTATGCTGAACATAATATTTATGTTCGCTTACAACCAGCCTTCCCTAGAAAACTGGGTTGACTCTTATTATATGGGTATGCAACCATACCTCTTCATATTTTATCCACTGTTCTTTCGGAAGTATTTGTTGCCTCATGGACAAGTCCAACGCTCTCTTGATGCGAAATAATCTCTCATTACGTACATCTTCAGGAAGTCTCCTTATCGCTTCTTTCACATCTTCGTTTTCATACACTGTATCATCTCGCATAAGTCCTGTAGCAGAAAGATGTTTCTCATGTTAACACAAATGAAGATCAGTAGAGATTTTTTTTAAAAAACAACAAAAAAACTTTTTTTTTGTAGGAGTAACAAGACCAATGGCATCTCTCTTCACTAGCTCTAGAAATTAATTTTTAGCAGCTTATTAGCTCCAAGTGCCTGGAAACATGTATTTTAGATGAATGTCCATAACTCACAGAACATCCCACTGATAAAGCTGCAGACTCCAAAGCAGTAAATATACACCCAAGTCAGGCCACTAACCAAGAAATGATAGCTCGACCTGCTCCAGACCATTCTGAAGCCATACATAGGCTATTGCAGGCAAGAATATTGCTGGCAGTAGCATGTGCCCTTGCTGCACTTTCAGCAGCACCCTCACCCCCTAACACCTGCCAGAAGTGCTTTGCCAGTCATCAATAGTTTTTATTACTCATGCTAGTTACAAATTAGGTAGCTGATACTTGAAACCCAATGAAATTAACTTTCATAGATTTTTAGGCAACCCTGTATTGGGTATAAATAATAATTTTTTTATCATCATCATCATGTGTTGTAAGTTGCCCAGAGTGGCTGGGGAAACCCAGCTAGATGGGCAGGGTATAAATAATAAAATTATTATTACTATTATTATTATTATATCAAAATCCAGTTTACAGAGAAGGCAATCAGTTCACAGGGAGGGGATAACCAAAGATGCTAAGGTCTTGGGTAGTACTAAGCAATGACTTTTGCTACTGTTTACTTGTGTTCCTCTTCTTCTTTGGGGATACTGACAATTATAGTAGGTAGCAAGCAGGACAAACTTTGCTACCAAGTTAGGTTTAGGCCAGGCTATTGTAGGGCTTGGAAGCAAGCAGCCTTGTTCCTGTAACAGCTAACAAATTTTACCATAAGGAAATAAGAAGCTAAAGTTAAACCAACATAAACTGGAATATTTGGCACTTTTTATCATGGTCATACGACAACATCTGGTTGGTCAACTGACAAACCTAAACCACCCACACCTGTATTAGATTTTGATATATATTTTACTATTGTTCGTGATCGAAAACAGGGACAGCCAACTTCTGTATTCTCAAAGGCCACTGGTTTACCCAGATTTATTTAAAACCGTCCCATTTCTTTTCTGCAAAAAACCAGATGTGGATAATAAAAATTAACACACTCAGTCACAACACCAAGAAGAAGAATCCAAAGAAAGATACTAGCAGAAAGTGGACAAAATGCAAGATAATTCTCCCCCCACAACAAACAGACTCTTCTTAGTCAGGTTCCAAACCAAACAACTTCAACAGTAAAGGGCTTCCAACACCTACCAATTTTGTTGAATCCAGCTGCACTGTAATACCATTTGCGAATACTATCAAGGAGACGACCGCTGGCTGCAGCTGGAAGTATTAATGACCACTGTTATTTCAAGAGTATAACTGGTAGAGGCATTTATTCAGACACAAAGAATCTACAGTATTTTAGTTTGCTTTTATAAACATGCTACATTTGTAATAAACAGAAAGTAGGAACAACAGTTTGGATGCTGTGCGCTTGTCAACAGGATGTAAAAACACAATGCTACTCAAAATATCCATGAAACAGCTATGTAACAGAAGATGAGATGAACGTTTGCTTAGTTATCAGCCCCACCACCTGCACCCACCATCTATTGTGCATTAGCAGCTATGCAACAATAAACAAATCATGAAGTAAAACCTGCCCTCAACTGTAAGCAGTGTCACTTCATAGCTTTTCTCAAAACAATAAGCATTTTAACATGTTTAGTGCCTTCAAGAATTACTACCCCTTTGATCAGGGGTCAGCAACCTTTTTCAACCGTGGGCTGGTCCACCGTCCCTCAGACCATGTGGTGGGCCAGACAATATTTTGAAAAAAAATATATGAATGAATTCCTATGCCCCACAAATAACCAAGAGATGCATTTTAAATAAAGGACACATTCTACTCATGCAAAAACATACTGATTCCCAGACTGTCCACAGGCCGGATTGAGAAGATGATTGGGCCGCATCCAGCCCACGGGCCTTAGGTTGCCTAACCCTGCCTTTGATAGTTGACAGTATATGGCTAGATTCATAATTAACATTGTACTACGTGCACTGCAAGCAGTGTTAGAATCTCCCATTGTTCTAGGTGCATTTTGCGACATGGAATTTCATTAGTGCGAGCAGTTTCTGAGCTCTGGGTGCAGTACTGCACCTAAGATTTCAGATTAAAACTGCAGAGTGGAAGGAAAGGAGAACCGTTTTCTGCCTCCCCACTTCCATCTACGCTCTGAAGACTGGAGAAGAGATGCTATTAAGAATATTAGGGGGGTGGGCAGGGGAAGGACTAGACTATGTGAAAAATGAACATAATATTTTAGCTGCAGTTCATTCATTTTCAGTTTTGTATTATAGTTATTTTAAAAAGTGTGCCTAGACACTTCATTGCGGCGCCCATAACCTAGGTTTATGGTGCTATTTAGCTCCTAGCTTTCTAACACTGACTGCAAGCTGCGGAGGAGACACATTCAGAAGGATGCATTGTGTTGCAACTCACAAGCTAAAGGAGTGACAGGTTTGCTACTTGCTGCTGTTCTAGAGGGCCGTTTGCCACCTGTTTGTTTCAAGAGATAAGGGTGGCCAAAATGAAACTCCGAAATGAGCTTTTCATTCATCTATTCTTTGCTTCCCGCATACCCTTAGATTACTTAGAATGAGAGTCCTCGTGGGATAATTACAAATTGCTACTGGTGCACAGCATGAAGCGTGACTATAAACAACTAAATCAAGCTTTTCGGGCAGTGAGAAGATTTGCCTACTAACCTTTTGCTGGTTATGTGGATAGAAAGAAGGGGGGAGGGCGATGAGGCGGACCTCAAAGCAGTACGTGAATAAGGGTTCCACAAGAGTAACACCCTTCGCTACGGAAACTCTTAACATGCAACCCTATTGCCTGCGTTGAACGCGACGTGGCTTACTTCTGAGTATGCCCTTAAAGGATTACACCATGGGTAGGCAAACTAAGGCCCGGGGGGCCGGATCCGGCCCAATCACCTTCTAAATCCGGCCCATGGACGGTCTGGGAATCAGCGTGTTTTTACATGAGTAGAATGTGTCCTTTTATTTAAAATGCATTTCTGGGTTATTTGTGGGGCCTGCCTGGTGTTTTCACACAAGCAGAATGTGTGCTTTTATTTAAAATGTATCCCTGGGTTATTTGTGGGGCATAGGAATTCATTCATTTCCCCCCCTCAAAATATAGTCCGGCCCCCACAAGGTCTGAGGGACATTAGACCGGCCCCCTGCTGAAAAAGTTTGCTGACCCATGATTACACTGTGGAAAAACCCACAACCGCTTGGCACGCCAAGAGTTAACAGAAGGTGCCCCGTGTCCTCTCCGTCCCCACCAGGCAATCATAACCGCATGAAACGGGTCTTTTCCGCTGCGGCGTAGCGGGGACCCTTCTGGAAATCACAGGCGGATGATGCCTGTGACCGTGGGACTCGGCGGGCACCCTTAGCGCCCCCCCAACCCACAAAGGAACCCACAAAGGGGCTCCGAAGTGAAGAGGGGGAAGTGGCGCGGTGCTGTGAGTCAATTGCTTTTTCTGCGGAGCGAAGCCGCATAGTCGTTGCCGGAGAGCGCTGCCTTTTTCCTGGGACAATTTGGCATTTAAAACAACCAACCGTGAGTACTGGAACATTGAATATTTGGACTTCAAATAAGAACTGGCGAAATAAAAAGGAATTTGGACTTAAAAATTAACCCTAATTTGGTACTGAAACGGGAAGGTTTAAACAGGAAGTCACCCTTCCGTTTCCTCGTAGTCAGAACAAAGCAAAGACAACGCAAACTAGAGCCTTAAAAATCACTTTTAAAGGATCAACTTTCATCATTTAAAATCGCTGAACCCCCCTTCGGTAGCAGGGGAAGAAGGGGGACCTTTTCTGAGCTGATTAAACCTCCAGAAGTGAATCTAAAGCAAAGTAATTTTCCACCGTCCTGACCCTGGAGCGGGGTGTCAGAATTGACGTTTGAAGCTCATTGACCAGAAACAAATGTCTTTGACAGATAGTTAAAAGAAGAGAAACATTGTGACTCCATTGTTTCCCTTCGTCTTTTAAAAGAACAAATATGGACAAAATATCTTTAAAAAGAAACTTTGTTGCTATTGTTTTCAAGAAAAAGAACAACCAGAAGTTTTCCCCCCTAGTGGGGAACTGTGAAATTGTAACTAATTCCTGGGAACTTGCAGCTGTCACTGATTACAACTGTGGGAAAGGATTTGTGACCTTGTAGGACAATGTCTTCAGAAGCACTGTTGGGTGCTTTCTGTAAAATAAATGCCCTATTGGATCAGTTAAGTCAGAAGACGGATTTCATGACTAATGCGGCCAGAACCTTTGAACAGGTAGTGGGAAACTATATGGAGCCCACCCAGGAATCAAAACAGGAGCGTGCCATGACAGAACAACTGAAAGAAGAGGACCTTGCTGAATCTTGGGCGCCAGAGACGGAGGGAGCTGCGGCCCAGCAGGAATATAAACTCTTGGATTTGATAAATGAACTTGGAAAAAATCAGACTTGGAAAGATAAAATCTGGTTTGGTTTGGAAATGGAGGGTTGGATAGACCCCCCCTTTACAGGGAAATTTGGACTTTTCAAGTCTGGAAAGGGGCCGTCTGATGTTTGGAGCTTTGGGGGCTCTCAACTTTGAAGGGAATCTGGAGCATGCTTCTAAATACTACATCGAGCCTATCCTGGACTATGGAAAAGGGATCGTCTTGCTGAAAAGGGTCAAAAACACCACCAAGCTGGAGTTCCCGCGAATAAAAGGGAAATATAAAGAAGAGGTACGAAAGGGACATGGAAGAGACTTGAGGGCCTCGGATATAAGATTGCCAGGTTAATGTGCTAGATTAATAGGATAAAAAGGACTGACAAAACCCGGGACCAGGAGGAAGGGACGTTGGATTAAGACTGGATTGCTTTTTTCTTTTATTCTTATCATTAGGACTGTTTTATAAAGTTGATGAATGTTAGGAAAATGTTGAAATGAAACTATTTGGCTCTTATAAAAAATGTTTAAAGAACTAGGTAAGAATGTTATGGTTTAGGAGAAGTTGGTAAAAATTAAGATTTAAGTTTTAAACTTTAAGGTTTTCTATAAGATAAGATGAAAATAGATCAAGGTAATGTGATGACAGAATACTATGAATTATGGAAAGGATTTGCTGTGATTATTATAAAACAGGATACAGGAAAAGGGAGGAGGAGGTGGTCAAGGAAAGAAGGTATTGAAAGTGGAGAATTGGAGAATGATGGTTTTATTTTTTTTAGTTTTATTTTTTTTCTGTCCTGTTTTTTCCTTTGTGTATTTTTTTTAAAAAACTCTTTTTTCAATAAATATCATTAAAAAAAATAAATTACAAAACCCACAACCGCTTGGCACGCCAAGAGTTAATAGAAGGCGCCCCGTGTCCTCTCCGTCCCCACCAGGCAATCATAACCTCTCGCACACGCCCCTTGTATTGCCACACAAGCACTGGCGGGCCCCCTCGACCATTTTCTTTCACCGGGAAG
This sequence comes from Podarcis pityusensis, assembly GCF_964106645.2. Lineage (NCBI taxonomy): Eukaryota > Metazoa > Chordata > Lepidosauria > Squamata > Lacertidae > Podarcis > Podarcis pityusensis. Next base: position 25,123,135 of record NC_138031.1, on the reverse strand, counting down.
CTTCCCGCCCTCCTCCCTCCCCGCTGCAGCCCCTTCACCACCGACTCTTCCCCTCTCCTCACTCACCCGGTGCCCTCGCCGCCATCTTGACGACCTCTGAGGAAACGCGCACGCGCACCGGCGTTCCGAAAAAGCCCACATTCCCCCTTTCAGATCACGTGCTCGCAACCAGCCTACCCACCCACCGCGCTCCCTGCGCTGTCACGTGGGTTGCGCGCGCCTGTGCGTCCCTACGCGGCGGCCGGACCATAGAGAAAAAAAGTGGCGGATGTGATTTTCTGTTGCGTGGAGCGGGCGCATCCTGGTTCGTTCTGATGTGGTTTCCCCGCTTGCGATTTCAGAAAACGTGAGAAGCTCAGTGGATGCCCTGGAAACAAGCACCGCAACTGGAGAGCATCAGCTGTGGGGGCGGCAGGCTTTTTTCGGCCCCGGTCCACGCCTGTCTGGCCCCCCCTGCCCCATAAACCGTGGCCACCTGCCTCACACCTGGCAAGGGCAGGTGCAGATGTAGCTGCAAAGGAGCAATGGGAGCTTGAAGGTGATGGCGGAGGAAGGAAGGAAACTTAGGTGTCGATTTGATTCTGGCCATAGTTCGCCCGCATGCACAGCTTCTTTGGAAATTGCGTATTTGGCCAACTCTGCATTTCACCTTCCAAATATTGCGCCGCAAACGACTGGTTGGAGCCCTGCCTGCAAAGAGAACCACCGAGTTCCCCATAAACAGTTTCCGATAGGGCTTTGTTTTCTTAGCTGTTAGTTACACGTACTATGCAGCTATGTTTTTACCAAACAAAAAACCCAAAAAAGAATCAAGCTACACTGAGAAAAATGATAATAAAGTGTAGCATTTTAAAAATCAAGAAACCCAATAGCTTACTATTTCCCTGTGCTGTTAAATAAAATTGGAGGAACTCCAGTAAATGATGAGGGTGGGGTGAGATTGCAGTGCCATTAATGCACTCCTAACACCAGGGGTTGAATTTTTGAAATAGGAGTGGTGTGCTATATACCCAAAAATGTTCCTAGAATAAGCACCCAGTAAGAAGACCCATAACAAAAGCTGATGCCGGTAAAAATTTAATAAAGGAAATGAGCACACTGAAAAAGCCATTCATCTGTGGGTCTTATCCATTGCCTTTCTTCATTGCTAATATAAAAGTAAGGCCTTTGATTGGTAAAATCTCCTGTTGCATTCCAGAAGACTATTAATTCCATACCTGAATATTAACTCCCTTCCTTTTTTGGAGCTAACTTTCACAACCATATTAATAGTTATTAACTGGAACTGCTGAACCTTGTTAGGTTCAACTTACATTTCCCAACCCACTTGTAAAATGCTATGTCTCTCACCACCTTACAGTTCTCAAAAAATATAAACATGGGAAATAGCTCAATGTGTTTCATGTGTACCCTTGGCATCATCAAGAAAAGTGTGGAAACAAGACTTATTTTCTGAGTTGGACCTCCACTCCTTTAAATGAATATTGCCAAGTACAGAACTGACTAGAATGGCAAGGAACAGAAATTATGTACTGGTCCTTAGAATGTGCTATGCAACCAATTTTGTGGTTATACAGCAGTACTACTGGCACACAAAAGACACAAAGCCCTGAAATAAGATTTGTAAAATAGCTGATAAATAGAAAGCCTGGCCAATTGCCATGGCATGACCTATAATTAAGATGGCCATAGTTACTGATGTTAACTACAGATTTGGGACCATACTAATACTAATACTAATACTAATACTAATACTGACCTATTAGCATTAGTCTGCCAAAAATCTAAAAGCCTCTAACAAAATGTAGTGAGGGTTCCAGTTACTCCTTGATTTCTATGGGCAGCTCTCACTTCTATTACTGGGAACATTTAAAAGTATATTCTCAGTGTGAACTGGGACATGGCCTATCCAGACAATGAGGTGGCTCTTTCTACTTTTTAAATTAAGTTTTTATTTCTCTGGCCCCCTTTTGCAACCACTCCTTTCCATTCCCCACTGATCTGGTTTTCATGTGGGTTTTTTTGGCTGTCACATTTTGTGAGCAGCTCATATTGGACTGGATAGCTCAGTTGGTTAGTGTGATGCTGATACTGCCAAAGTTGCAGGTTTGATTCCCCATATGGGACAGCTGCATATTCCTGCATCACTAGATGACCCTCAGGTCCCTTCCAACTCTACAACTCTATGATTCTAAGACTAAGCAGCACTATTACTATGGCCAAGTAGAATGAACATTGGCCTTCAAGTCAAGAATTATATATTTTTTAATGAGCCAATGTATTTTTTAAAAAATGATGTGTTTTTAACACTGCACACTGCCCTGTTATTTCACAATATGGCAGAATAGACATACTTTTATCATTATCCTTCTGATTTGTGGCAATGTCTACCTTTTGTGGCAATATCTACCTTTGGTTTGTGGCAATATCTACCTTTTACAAATAGTGTCATACCTCGGGTTACAGACACTTCAGGTTGTGCGTTTTTGGGTTGCGCACCGCGGAACGGGTTACTTCCGGGTTTCAGCGCTCATGCATGTGCAGAAACACTAAATTGCACTTTGCGCATGTGCAGAAGTGGTGAATCGTGACCCGCACGTGTGCGCAGACGCGGCGCTGCGGGTTGCGAATGTGCCTCCCGCACGGATCACGTTCGCAACCCGAGCGTCACTGTACTGTATCTGTGCTGGGCTGAACTCAGTGCACCTATATATTAGTTGTGCCCTCTTCTAAATAAGTTTGTATTTTGTAAAGGATTCTTTATTGGTTTTCATAACCATATACCAAAACTTTACAGAAAAAAAGCTCCAACAAATTCCCTCCCCCTCTTTCTCACCAGCAAGTCGGTAAGTATTATTGTCTTTATTTTGGGTCTTCTTTTGGTATTTTGTCAGCAGTACAAAATATGCCTGTTTGTATATTTTTAAGATGTAGGATTAGATGTAGGTTTTCTCAACAAAGTAGCTTCACAAGTTGTCATTTTTGCCACAAAACATGCAATTGAGAAAAACACCTTCAGATTTATTTTATTAACAAAGTTTTTTTCTTTTCTTTTACAGTGTTTTCAAGAAAATGCAGAAGTCTTGTTTTTCTGCTTTGGCAACTTCTGTGCAGAACACATCATCTGGCAGGAATACCAGTTTTTCTAAGGAGATATAATTGGGCTGTTTTGGATCATATTGTGCTCTTCCAATGAATTTAAGAAACATGTGTCTTTCTTTGATTCGCAGCAGCTTTGAATTAAAAACCTGAAATGAAAACAAGATCAATGCTAATGACGGAAACTGCCAAGACTGCCCTCCTATGTACACTTACTTGCTAGGTAAGACATACTGAAAACAGTAGGACTAACCTGTTAGCTCAAACCTGCTCACATTTACTATGTGGCATTTAAGGCTAACAATCATATCTGCAAATCGATCCCATTCTACAATATATTAACCTAGGCCTTTCCATCACACAGTTGGTAGACTACAGAACTTTCCCTTCAATACAGTTCCCAGTTTTCAAACTTCTTCTTATGACTGCAGTTAACTAGGTAGCATCCAAGAGTCTCACCTGGGGAAAATGAACCATCATGCTGTGGGGAATGCCCATGACATTGTGCACGTAGTCAAAGATCTCTGTTAGCTTCCTTTTGCTTATACCTAGATTCTTGGGGATTCTGTGTGCAATATGCCGAATTTCATTCTTACTAAAACCAAGTTCTAGCTCATACACCTGAAAAAGAGTGATTGCGATGAAGTCAGCTGATGTAGTTTAAAACACATCAGGAAAGAGGGAAATATGTTGACAAGTGATGAGACACAGGAGAGACACTTCTTTTTATTGTATTGTAGGTTGAAAACTTGCAATAAAATTTCAGGTAAAAAAAGGAGAGGCACTTCTGTAGAAACCTGGAAGCTGCCCTTGCAACTTATAAAGCAAGCAAGCAAGCAAGCAAGCAAGCATGAAGCCTCCATCACATTTGTGCAAACTGTCAGGCATGAAGTATTGTCCATAGCCTCATACTTATGAGGCCACCACAATTCTTTTCCATAAAGCCTGAAGTCCTCTTTTGTACTAGAGGAACACACATAACTACTAAATTATATTGGAAGTCTAAAATTGCCATTTTTACTCACGAAAAAGTTCTAATGATCCCTGCTTCTGCCTAAGTCTTTCAAATGCCATTTTGTCATTTGTCTCTTCAAAAACCTGAATAAAATGGCACAAGGAGTTTTGGGGGATACTTTGATGACCCTTAGGATCTCATGTCACATAAGGTGAAGGAGTAACGCTGAACTGACTGATGCCTCCTCATTCCACTGATTAATGCTGTCTGTCATCAAGAGACACACTAACTGAATCAGAGTTCCAGTGCTTGAACAAAGGAACCAGTGGCAACCCTTCTCTAGGATTCCAGCATCCACTTTGACAACGTTTTTAAGCAGTAGATTATAAGACCAAGTTATTATTCACGCTACATTTTGCTACCTGACAAGTGTTAAGTAGTCCTGCTGCCTGTGCAACCCTATTTAGGCTGCTGTACTTCTTATATTTCCTGTTACATCTCTTAAAGCTTTTCTAAGAGCTGAAATGGCTAACTACTCTTAAGATACTATCCTAACTTACCTTCAGATTTTCTTTAATAGGTTCAAGACTGCCAGTCAGTAACCTTGGAAGACGAGTTACTACATCTCTGGTCTGTATTTTAAATACAAGGAAGGAAAAAATAATAATAAGTAAAGTAATGTGTATTAGATAATATCTGCTTAAGATAAAATAAATCTGTATTTGCATTTCTTTACCGGACATTTTTTAAACAGCACTGATTTATTCTACTTGAAAAGGTGTACATTTTCCACTGGGTGAGCAAAAGGCCCTCAATATGTGGCATTTTTCCTGCACATGTGGCATTTTTCCTGCACAATAATGTGTGAAGAGACTTATTTATTCTAATATGATTACAGTCAAACCTCTACTTAAGTCCACCTCCGCTTGCGTTCATTTCGCCCAACATCCGCAGCAAACCTTGAAGTATCTTGCAGGGTTGCCGCCATTTGCACATGTGCAGGAACGGCGATCGCCATTTGCCAATGCGCAGAGGGGGTGATCGCTGTTCACACTTTTGCAGAAGTGGGCAATTGCCACCCACACCTGCGCACAACGGTGCCTCTCCCAGCGACCCGTTTCGACCTCTGGACAGACCTCCGGAATGGATTATGGTTGCAGGTAGCTTCCACTGTACATGCAATCTTGGGCAGGTCACTATTGGAGCAATGCTATCCACCTCTCCGCTGAAGTAAGCCCCACTCTTCAGTAGGACATGTGTACAGTATTTCAGCCTGTGTCTCAGGATCAATGAATATAAGACTATCTTTCCTTCATGTATATACTGTAGGGTTGCTTCAGGGGTCGCAAAGTGCCCACTTCACAGCCAGAGGGAGCAGAAGGTAAGCCCTGCTGTGCTTGGTAGAAGTCTTTTTTTCTTTTCTTTTCTTTTCTTTTGTTTCATGGTCTCTGACCAAGGATAAACTGAAAGATCACCTAAGCCAGTGACGCCACTAATTAATGGAAGCCCAAATTAAGGAACAGATCCAGCCTGGGTGACTCTTTACACAGAGTTTCACCCTTCATGCTGCCTGGAAAAATGTATCCTGAGCATCCAGCCACCACAGGGAAAGGCTTGAGTGGGGTGGAAGGAGTGCTAGTGTGTTCAGACAGCTTCCCTAAGGCTGGCTCCACTCGCCTAAAAGCCTCAGCTCTGTAAGCAGAAACTCCAAAGCTACTTTATGGCGTTCTGTTTGGGATTGTTTGGTTTTTGGCTCTGCCCAGTCTTGTTTGGGTTGCTGCTGACCGCCTTGTTGACCGTCTTGTTGACTGTTTGCGTTGTGGGTGGGGTATGGCAGCTTTAGGGAACATCAGGTTTCTCCTCTTTAACTAGCCACAGAAGATCCCAGCACCCTCTCAACATTCTGAGGTCCTGGGGCTACTTTTGAGATACGTTCTACCGCAGGCCAGCCACATACGCTGCACCCATGATAAGTGTGTGTATTTGACAAAACAATTTCAAAAAGGCTTTCATAGGACAAGTTCTCAACATATTGTGTAGCTCAGGCATGGCCAAACTCGGCCCTCCAGATGTTTTAGGACTACAACTCCCATCATCCCTAGCTAACAGGACCAGTGGTCAGGGATGATGGGAATTGTAGTCCCAAAACACCTGGAGGGCCAAGTTTGGCCATGCCTGGTGTAGCTGAACCTCCATTCTGTGACCTTGTTGACTGAAATTCCAAGTCAATTATTTATCTGTTAGCATAGGCATTATTCCATGTAAAATTAGTATTTCAGGATAACTAGCAATGAACTTGTAATGGGTGTTCCTCAAATATTTGCATGAACTAATTTGAACTGTCCGCACAAGGTTGTATACTTTATATATGGTTCTAAGAAGATAATAGTATTTTAGAAGCAGTATTTTAGGTCCCAGTAATGCGAGAGATATTAGCTACCTGCTTGTAGAGTTTGTTTAGTTATTTTAACAATAGGCCCTCTCCCCCAATCACCATGACCCAAGTGAAAACAGAAGGCACCTTTTGTGAATTGAGTCCAAGTTCTTTTTGGAAGAAACCCAGCCTATTATCCAGTCTTTCCACAGAAAAGAGGAGTAAATATGGAGCCCCTGAGACCATCTGTGCAATTGCTTCCTTGCTGAATTTTTTTGATGTTAGATAAGCTACCCTGGAAGAGAGAAAGATCCAAATTAAAATGAAGGAAATAAGAAAGGCCATCATTTATCCAGCTCTGCCAGTTCCTCAGCAGTATGTTTCAAAATGACGGATGTTTTAATAATATTAACAAGCAAAGCTGCCAAGAAGAAGGGTGGAAAAGTCTGCAGGTATGACAAAAGCAAAATACCGTGATTTCCAATTAACGGCAAAGAAAATAAACACTCTTGGTGCAAAATATTTTACGCCTGGATTAATTTAATGATTTCCAGCTGTATTTAAACAAAAATTATGTCAAGACCAGCCCATCATCTTACTATCCAAAATGGCTTGCACTGAAAGAAATGTCCACTTTCACAATCAAAACTGGCAATTTAATGAAGGTGATCTGATGAACTAAAGGGCATCTTTAGAAGAAGAAAAAAGTAATCACAGGAACAATCCTAAACATCTACATCCTACACCGACATACAGGTGAAGGAGAGAAGCAAATCAGGTTAGCTGCCACTACTGCCAATGCTGCCTGCTAAAGACTAGGCCCTTAAAGGCTATGATATGCCTATTTAATCGGAAGGATATAATCCTAGGTTCCCTACCACAGTATACTCCTCTTAGCCATGTCTTTTTGTTTCCACTGAGAAGGTGAAGGGAGCTGAATGGAACTAGTTGTACGTTGTGAAATTCTCCCTGTAACCGGGGAGAAGGGGAGCCACAGAGGCAAGATAATCTGAGCTGAGTGGCAGAACATCTGCCTTGAACACAGAAGGTCCCAATTTCAACCCCTAGTACATCCAGGTCGAGCTGGGAGAGACTGCCTATCTGAAACCCTGGAGAGCTGCTGCCAGTCAGTACTGACAATACTGAGACCAAGATGGATAAATGGTCTGACTCAGTTATAAGGCAGCTTCCTATGTTCCTATGACTTGTTCCATCCGACCAGCAGGGGGCAACCTTTTGCAGATGAAGGGCCACATTGCCTTATGGGAAACCTTCTGCAGGCTGTGCATCAGTGGTGGGAAAGGCCAGAGGCAAAAAGTGAATGCAGCAATCCATGCAACTCTTACTTGTGTATAGTAGGGTACATGATAGCTCAGTTGGTAGAGCATGAAACTCTTCATCTCAGGGCCGTGGGTTCAAGCCCCATGTTGGGCAAATGATTCCTGCATTGCAGGGGGTTGGAATAGACGACCCTTGTGGTCTTTACAATTCTAGCATTCTACGGTTATATAGTAGGCTACTTTCCAGCGATCTAAAAATCAGTGGTTTGCATTTACAACTGCTGCCTCTTCATTCAGGCAAGCAAGAAATATTCCACAGTTCAAAGACACATTCCAAGCAGGGCAAAATCACTCCATGAAGAAACAGTGAGGAATGTGTCCTATGGAGAATCCTGAGGGCCAGATATAGAGAGCTCTGGAGGGCACAACCAGCCCCTAGGCCTGAGGGCCTCCCCCCCCCGGCCTCAAACCATCTTAACATTATGCTCAGATTGTGAGCCCCTTTATGGACAGAGACAGAAATATTGGCAAAATGTATATTAGGTACCCTTACCCCATGGAATAGTGGGATACAAACCAAATCAAATAAAGTAACACCTATTAATTTAAGGGGTTTATTTCAGATAGGACAGAGCTACATATTTAAGAAATTTATACCCTGCTTTTCTCCGAATGTCTCAAAGCAGCTTACAAAAGATGCAGAATAAAGCATACAATATCTCATTGGTGGCTCAGTCACAACACTAGGAAGCCTGTGCACATCTAACTAGGAGCACAGGGTCTAGAGACATACACTGAGTTAGGCAATGCTAAACAAATTATTTTCAGTGTAGTCTACCAGCTGTTGCTTCAGCCCAGGTTTATAAAATACCACATCCTGCTTCTATTGCATCAGCTTATGCTGCCACTACAGGAAGATACAAAACATTTGCATACTACTGCATTTGCATCTAAAAAGCTATCTGAGTTTAGGCAAACATCATTTAGGGTCTGTTATCACAGGAGCAAGAAAGGTGCCTTTTGAAACCCTGGCACGATGGCTGTTGCCAGTACATGAAGATAATACTGAGGTAGATGGACCAATGGTATGAGCTGGTACAAGGCAAATTCCTCTGATCCTAATTTTAACTATTAATTTGGTAGGTAACAGATATGAACACATTTTGCAGCAGCACCAGTACAACTGCACACTAGATTTTAAACCTGCTGAGATGCCCCAAATGCCTAAACCCAGCCAATTTTGAATCCTTTTTTTCCTGTTAATTGCATTCTATGTTCTGGAGAGGTATGTAGGAACTACAACAAAACAGAGCATTGTGGAGTGCTCCTCTTCAAGGTTCCACCCACCATTGTCTTCTTTAGATATACTCCATTATATTCCCCTGACTCCTCTCCCTTCAACAGTCACCTAACATTTTATGGCCACTAAGCAGAGTAGACTCATTCCTTAGTAGGGCCTTTTCAGAGTTTCCCACCCCCGTTTTTCCTCATCCTTGAATAATTTTTCTTCTTCTGCAGATCTTGGGGTTCACCCAAGCCTGTAAACACTTGTGTCATGCACAGGTATGGTACTCTTTTGGCTACATAAAGATGCACACTTGAAAAATGCTTCATGATTAGTGTACATATTTATGAAGAGATCGTATTGATGCCTCATTCTTGAGAGCCATCATTTCACTGCTCCAGACTGTCTGAGTAAGTTATTGTGTGAGGCTTATGCTGGGTCAATACAATTACTCAACCTGTCTGGTACATAAAGCTTTTTATTGCTCAGCTTTGCATTCTTTCTCTGAAGCGGATACTGGCAATTGCAAAAATGACACTTTCACTTTAGACAAATAAGTCTATGCTCCTGTTCATTCTGTTTTAACTGCATTATGTTTAGGATGAAAGGACGTGGGTGGCGCTGTGGTCTAAACCACAGAGCCTAGGGCTTGCTGATCAGAAGGTTGGCGGTTCGAATCCCTGCGATGGGGTGAGCTCCTGTTGCTCGGTTCCAGCTCCTGCCAACCTAGCAGTTCAAAAGCACATCAAAGTGCAAGTAGATAAATAGGTACCACTCCGGCGGGAAGGTAAACAGCGTTTCCGTGCGCTGCTCTAGTTTGCCAGAAGTGGCTTAGTCATGCTGGCCACACGACCCGGAAGCTGTCTGCGGACAAACGCCGGCTCCCTCGGCCTGTAAAGCGAGATGAGCGCCGCAACTCCAGAGTTGTCCGCGACTGGACTTAACGGTCAGGGGTCCCTTTACCTTTACCTATGTTTAGGATGTACTGCCTTAATAGGCTGAAATCTTCTGTTCATCAGACTGAACAGTGTGGGTGTCTTTCAACCAGAACAGTCAATTAATAACAAGCCTTCAAGAGGAAGGGTGAGACAGGAGGAATGCATTTCTAACCAACTTCCTACTTTCCCCATTTATTTTCTACCACTCCACCCTGCCCAACAGCCTCTGGGAATAATTCCAATGACAAAGAATGTTTGAATTTTAATTCCACTCCCACAACACTATTTTTTGTGTAGCTGCCCCTACACCTAGGTTCATATTTACGACACAAGATTAATTCTAATCCTCCTTACTTGAGAAAGCTGTCCTTTAGCTTAGCTGGTGTCTACATAAAGCTAAGCTGTTCTGACAACTGCCATGTTCAGAAGAATGTCTGGAACAAAATTCTGCAGTTATGATTCTAAATACTTTGCTATTTCTGCTGAAAACAGACCAAGTATCTCCCACGCCCAGCTTCAGAAAATGTCCCAATGAAAGCAAAACCTATGTATGAAAAAGGTTTGCTCATTTTGGGACTCCATTTGGAAATAATCATTTTCAATAATGGAGTCTGACCACCTTCTGGATAGCATAATCAGCATCTGCTGACGCTGAACACTTGAAATTGTGGAATAGGATCACCAGCAATCCTTCCCCTACTACAACATTTGAGTGAGAAGGACAGCTTAAGCAGACTGTACAAAATCCCTAAAGCAAAGTAACATATTTCAGGCATACACACACATGAAATATATGAATATTTCAGGCATGTGGATAGATGAGAGATGATAGATAGATGAGAGAGAACAAGACAACAGATTGATGAATACAGAAGTCATTTTACCTTGTCTTTAGATCTTCCACTTCTTCTCTGAAAATATAGGGATTTCTTGTGATAAATGGCCCAAGCTGCTTATCTTCCAAGCCAACATCCTTGAGAAACAGGATGATGTTTTTTATATCTTTTTCAAAGTCCAACTTGAGAAGTAGCTGGCCTGCAGCTGAACGTTTTTCCACTTTGGACAAATCAACTCCTGTAGCACATTCAAACATAAATTTAGTGGGATGCTTAATGAAAAATTCTGGATTTCTAATAGTGTAAGAATGTACAAGTTCACGCAAAGCGTTTTTAATGCTTTTTTATGGTATGTAGCAATGTTATCTAGTGCTGCCAAAAGGAGCTATGATACAGCAGCTATGTACTACTGAGGATAATGGCAGAATGGACTCAAAGGCTGCCCTCAAGTTTTTACTTACTGGGGTTTTAAAATCTGCAACAAACAATCATATAATTGTGGACTGATTGAATGGGTTGGTTTCACTCTCTAGAACAATTCTCTGTGGCTCTCCATAAGTTGTTGGACTATAATTTCCATCATTCTCGACTACTGGCCATGCTGGCTGGAGCTGATGGGATTTGGAGTCCCCGCCTGGAGAGCCTTGCATTTCTCAACCCTGTTCCAGATGAAGCCATTCAGAAAAATGCTGTCATAGGCATCTTGCAATTCAACATAGTACTTTTGCAAACCTGAAGCTGCAAATCTTACGGTCCACGTAGCTAAAATGAAGCCGTTCTAAGCAAGTTCTCATTTTTCACCGATTCCTCACAGTTCACACCGACCTGCTTCCTGCCCTTGAAAAACGTGAAAGATGCTTTTGCAGTGCTTTGCATTTTCCTATCCGCACTATACCCTTCTTGCTTTGTGGTCTATATTTTTGAATACAGGGATAGCCAACATGGTCCTTCGACCGCAACTGCCCAAGCACTATGGTCAGTGATGATGGGAGCTGCAGGTTCAACATCTGAAGGGCACGGCTACCTCTGCTCTATACATTCTGCTGCTATCATGCTGTGCATGCAAAACCATTTTTTGCCCTTTTACTGTATCAAAAGCAAATAATGACTTTGTATGCACAGCATCAGGAAGAGAAGGCTGAAGAGTCTTTAGCATATCTTGAAGAACCTGCCTGGTACAGCTATGCTTACCTAAAAGCACCAGCTTCTGCAGTGTTTCTGAATGATCGACATAATCTTGAAGCGTGAACGATTCAAAAGGAAGTGGTGGCTCAGACCTGATCTGAAGAGCCTCATCTTCCGAAACTTCCTCAAAAGGGGATGAAGGCAAAGTGTCTTCTAATCCTGAAGGTCATTAAGGAAAAAGAACCATTGAGAAAACAACAGATGTAACATTTTCTCTCTCCCTCTGTGTGCGGCGTTTACCTTCACAGAGGCCAGGGGGAATACAATTCCACTAATTCAGGGAAGGGAAATTTCACAATTTAAATTTAGAACCAGAGTGATCATCAGCTTCTGCTATGCAGAAAAAATGAGCATAAGAACAGAAAATAGACACTGAACTGGGGATGGATTAAGTTAAGTTACTGTCACCTTATTTCATTATTGTGGATGATTCACAAATGTTCACTGATCCTATTGTTCCTGTTTGTCTGACTTTCAACAGCAACTGAGATATTACTGTTCAAAGCAACGGAAGAGTAACAACAGCAGGTGGAGTCCTGGAGGCAGACAATGCATAGTTATTGAGGAGTCCTATCCTATGTATTCCAAACAGGGATGGGTGTATCTGCCATTTTCAATTTCTCTCAGTTTCTCGTTTTCCAATCTTGTTATGTACAATTATGCCTAATTATACACATTTCTGCAAAGGAATGCTGCCTAATATAACATTATTTTCTCTTATATAAACATTTATACACACTTTGCCCTAGAATATGCATTTCTGTACACATTATTTGACAGGAGAACTGCATTTCAAAATTTAGAGAAGGACGGTGTGAGGAAGGACTGTGTTTTGGTTCATGTATTGTTTCAGAAAGTACAAATTAATTTTGTTCACCTAAATGCGAATTGAATCAAATTCCGCCCCCTCCCATCCCTAATTCTAGAAGGGTAGCAGACTATAATTTAAAGGTGAACATTTAGAATGCTGGTGTGCAAGGGACAAAAATCACAGGGACTTCATTGTTCTCTTGTTGTGCTGCCATGACCTAAGCCATAGCTGGCTTAGAATTACATTTCAAACCTGGGCCCATGGTTTGTCTCTCTCCAAACAGGCCATAAGCCATAAACCAGGATTTGGATGCAAAGCTAAGCCAAACCATGGCTTAACTCCCAGCAGTGCAGGAAGAACTGAGCCCTTAAAGAGTTCACTTACAAACAATAATTTGGAAACACAATCCAATAATTCCAAGCCTCTTTACAAGCAAGCAAGCAATGCACAAGAAATGAGGTTAAAAATCTAAATTTTAGATATGGTGTTAGGAGGGTCACAACTTTCATACATATTTTATTCGTTACATACCTTCTTCATGCAATGCTTCGGTGTACGAACTGGGTATTATTTCAGTTTCTGGTCTGTTAACTAAGGATGAATTATTATCTGGACTCTGATTCAGTTCAGTGCTTGAACTACAGAATTGTACATGGTTATCAAAAAGTACAGTCTTAGAGTTCTTTAACACTAGTTGACATGAGCATCTATAAGGACAAAACAATGGCAATCCGGATTGTTGAAGAGGAAGTGTCCATGTTTTGACAGCTTGTTTTCTTAGCTGTTTTGCACTATTCACAATACTGTTTTTCTTTAGCAAGGGGCAACATCTGGATATCTGTCGAGTCAATGAAGCCATCTTAGTCAATATTCTGTCAAAATTGAGAAAGAAAATGGTCAAGGAAACATTCAAACCAATTTTGTATGCATAAAAGTTTACACAGGAACAATTAATGAATTCGGTTAAGATTTAAGCAGAACTGAAGTGCATTCAGTACCAAAAGTATTATTTTACTATGTCTACCATATAGCAAAGGTCTAAAGCATCCATCCCCAAACTGCTGCCCTCCAGATGTTGGACTACGAGTTCCATCATCCCTAAGCATTAGTCATACCGCCTGTGACTGATGGGAGATGTAGTCTAAAACATCTGCAGCATATCAAGCTAGAGAAAGCTGATATAAAGCAATATAATATTACCGTCATGCTGCATAAGTGTAGAGCAGCAATACTTTCTTGAAGATGTTTTTGGAATACTCCAACAATCTCTGAGTCCTACACAGCAGCAGGGGTCCCACTGCCAATTCTAGAGCTTCCTGGCTGTCCGACTCCCATCTTCTTGCTGTCACTACCCATTTCCCTGTCCTTTCTCAGCAACAATAGGAAGGAAAAGGAATAGCGACAGCAGCCTCCACTCACTCACCCTCCATTCCTCTGGGTACAGATCAGCTCCAGAGCGGATGGGAGGCAGCGGCAAGCAAGCGGATACTGGCAGGAGGACATGGATCCATTCAAGAAAAAGTGCCCACTGAGGACATGTGTACCTTTAGAATTTGCCCAAACCTCCCCGCACAGAACCCCTGGAACACTGCTATACCACAGAACATAAAACAGAAGAAAATGTTAGCTTAAAATACCACAATTTTACATTATTTCAGGTTTGTATATCTCCCCGTGGGGAGTAAGAATTGACTTCAGTAGTCAAGCAAGGACACAGACACACTCTCTCTCTGGCTTGTTTATGTGCCACAAATAAATTATGAACTCTGGTACATTTAGGCTGGCTGGCTAAGATGACTTTCTGCCTGGGGACTGCCAAAAAGAGAAGACTGCTTCCATCATAAGTCCCATCTGCACAGCCCCACTCCACAATCTCGGATTCACAAGTATTGTGAGGGTGGTTAAACTGGCTGGAGAGGACTGGAAAAGTTGCACGAGGATTGTGCCAAGAGCTGCTCCCTGGTATGGTATCAGGGAAGAACATGGAAAATGCTGTCTCAAAAAATCCCTAGATTTGGTTGTGATATTAATTTGAGTGTCTTTTTGTAAACTGCTGTAAGTGACTCTTGGGGTTCCAAAGAGGGGCACAACTAATCTACGTAGATAACTGCTTGCGTCAGAATTGCAGCTTTAACTTCTATGTAAATATGGACAGAATTGAGCTACACATATCCTGTTGTGCTCAACGGCCCTTGCTCTCAAGGCAGTGTGCACAGGATCCCACCTTCATTCTCCCAGCACACTGCTACATAGCCTCAAGCAGTTTATCAGGAGAAGGGCCTTAGCTCAATGGTAGAACCTGGCATGCAAAAGGCCCTAATTTCAATCCGTTGCATTCTTCAGGTGGAGCTGGGAGAGTATAGACCAGCTGCTCTCAACCTTGAGTCCCCAGATATTGTTGGGGCTATTATCTCATGCAGATGCCTAGAGACAGATAGGTGGACTGCATGTCCACAGCAGTGACCAAAGGAGAAATGACTGCTGGGAGGAGTGCAGAGAGAAGAAACTCCATGGTGTATTTGAAACCGGATGCCTTCATCTGCCCAAGCTGCAATAAAATATGTCTCTCCCATATTGGTCTGGCGCTGTACCTCTGGAACTGTTTGACTTTACCCTGATGGCGCACTCTTCCATTATCTCTCAAGACTAAATTTCAACAACCAACTAAATTTCAACAACAACAATTTTATTATTTATACCCCGTCCATCTGGCTGGGTTTCCCCAGCCATTCTGGGCAGCTTACAGAATATATAAACCATAATAAAGCATCAAACATAAAAAAAACTTCCCAATACAGGGCTGCCTTCAGATGTCTTCTAAAAGCTGTATGATATGATAGCTCAGTTGATAGATCATGAGACTCAGTCTCAGGGTCGTGGGTTCGACTCTGAGGCTAGGAGAAACATTCCTGCATTGGGGGGGGGGGTGTGTGGATATGTGTGTGGACAAGATGACCCTCAAGGTCCCTTCCAGCTCTGCAATTCCTTGATACCATTCCCATCATCCCTGACTCCTAGGTCCTGCTAGCTAGGGGATGATAGAAGTTGTAGTCCAACCACCTCTGGGAACCCAAAGTTGAGAAAGGCTGATGTAGACAATACTGAGCTAAATGGACCCAGCAACCTGACTCTATATAGGGCAGGTTCCCACGTTTCTAGTTGCAAACCCCACTGAACCCAGAGACCGGGCTTTACTTCCGAGCGGAGCATGCAAACTGATTGGGGCAGAGAACCGAATCGAGATGAACCGAATCAAGTGGCCCTTCGGGGACGCAACAATAGAAGCCGCCGTTCCAAAGGGGATTCCTCGAGGGGAAGATGAACTCGCACCGGCGCCGAGTCCGCAGGGTCCAGCCCCTCGCCCTCCCCGAGGCCCGGCTCTGACAAAGCCTTCTCCGTATCGAGACCTAAGCGAGACGTTTACCTGGCGTCCCGCCGGCGCCGGGTTGCCCCTGTTAGGAAAGTCCCCGGCTCGCCTCAGCCATGCAGGCCCTCGCCTGCCCCGGACTCGCTGCGGCGGTGGCGCTTCCCGCTCGGGCGAAGGCCTCTGACGCGCGGGAAGGAGGCGAGGCTCCCCAGCCGGCTCCTCCCCGCGGCCTGCGGCGGCCCAGCAAGGCCCGTCCCTCCGTCGCGCCTCCTCTCCCCCCGCGTCCCCTCCTGGGGCCGCCGCGGCGCCGCTGCAGCAGCCTGGCCAGCCGCCCAGCGCGCTCCCTGCCGTCTTTCCACCCCGCGCCGGCTCCTTCGGCCGCGGTCGGGCTGAGGCGGCGGGAGCGGGGCGCCCCCGCGGTGGCCGCCGGCGAGGCGAGGAGGAGGCGGAGGAGGAGGCGGAGGCGGCCGCCGGTCGGCGAGGCGATGGCGTCGTACATGGGCAGCCGGACCCTCAGCAAGGACGACGTGAACTACCGGCTTCACTTCCGCATGATCAACGAGCAGCAAGTGGAGGACATCACGCTGGAGTTCTTCTACCGGCCGCACACCATCACCCTGCTCAGCTTCACCATCCTCAGCCTCATGGCCTTCGCCTTCACCAGGTGGGAGAAAAGGGTTGGCGGGCGGGCAGCGCTGTGGGGAGCCGTGTTGCCCCGAGAGGAGAAGCTCGCTTGGGGGAGAAGAAGAAGAAGAGGAGGAGCCCCCCTGGGGCAAAGTAGGGGCTGCGGTGGGTGGGGATGGCGACGGTCAGCCCTGCTGAGGCGGAGAAGGGCTTGGTCCGGTTCACCACCCGAATGAGGAAATCTCTCACGAGTCCTTATGTTCCTCCAGGGAAGAAAGATGGGCTGCGGGCGCCATCGGTTCTTCCTATGCACGTTTACCGAGATGTAAGTTCCACGAAAAACCCTCAAAAAATTAGGCAAGCCCCCCCCCCTTTATCTGAGAAAACACAGAATCGCAAAAAAGTACCCTTTTTCTGATGAATTTGCAAACGTGTCAAAATCAATGGAAGCAGCAGAAATTCGTTTTCCTTATTTTCCCGGTGTTTATTTGCTTACTTATTCCCCCCATCGATCAACAGTAATGGATTCTGAAAGGTATTTAAATAGGTAGCATATTCATTCATAAATGTAAATTCGTTCATTTCCCCAGATGCATCAACCCAATTGATGGATTCAAAAAGGTATGGAAGATGAATTTGTTTATAAAAAAGAATTCATTCATTGGTTTCCCCAGTATACCCAATGATCAACAACCAGCCAATCAAATTGAACAAAATACAAATTGTTCCCCCCCCCCAGTAAACTCAGTTGATGTAATCCTTAACAGAATAAAAATGAAAACTTTAATTCCTGCTAGCGTAATATATTCCTGTGTATAGAATCAGCGTTACCAGTTGCAGACTTCAATGAAATCCCTAATCCCTAAAAGTAAAGCTTTTTATGTATACAGTTAACTTGTTTGCAGTTTTTATTTATATTTATTTGTATTTATTTATCTTTATAAGCCAGCGAGCGTGAGCAACAAATGCTATTCAGAACAACAGCCAGCTCCAAAAGATCTGCACACCAAATGACCAGAACACACACAACATAATTGGGCAACCCCGGTCCACAGAATTTATCCCAACAAAGCACTATAAACCACCTCCAATAATGCTAAAACTAAGGCATCTGAATGCAATTATGAATTAGGATGCAGAAATCCTGCTAATGGTCCACTGCATGAAGCATGTTAAAATCAAATTAAGGGCCCATCAATAAGTCCTATGTATAGAAGACCAAGAAACCCCGGCACAATGAGTCTCTGCAGACAAAGCTGGGAAGGCAAACATAGAAAACTAATGTGTTCCTATGCCTTGCTGTTGGGCTCTTCTAAGCACTAAGGAAGGAAAGCAAGGAAGCTTACAGGCCAAAGCAGCTGATTCACGTTCCAACACTTTCCATGGGGTGCGAGCTCTTCAGCGACAATGTAGCACATGTGGAGATGCCACTGCAAAGAGGAGGGAGGCTGAGGAAATCAATGCTGGTTAGAGGGGCATTACTTGTGGCCCCATTGGGGTAACTGTGGTCCCTGGGGGTCTGCAGCCCACAGGTTGGGAACCATGGCTCTAGTAGACTAGGCAAGAAAGGCCTGAGAGTGAAATATGTGGAGCAGAATCAGAATGCCAAGCTAGGCATAAGAAAAATCCTTCTAACTGGCCAGCTATCTAGAAGTTCATTTAGATTCATACGTTGTTGGACATGGTAATTTAATGTATGCTCCCTTTATGTAACTTTGCAAATATGCTGGGATAGGTTTAGTAAACAGAGAACCTTCTGAAGTTTTCATTCCCCACCCTGTTCTTGTCAAAGTATGCTTCTAGCAATTACTTCCCTCTCAAATTCATAAAGCTACTCATGGGAAAGAGGTTTGTTTTTTAAGTATCTTACAGCACTAGCTGGCAGGTGTTTTGAATTGTTTCCCTAGGGCAAAGTACATCTGATACACTTCTTACAAAAGTATTGGTCACTTACTGAGCTGTCGGGCTTTCTGGATAATTTATAACTCTTCATTTATTTAATTTGAGGTGGTTTTAGGGCCCTTTCAATTTCACAAAGTTCCTACATGGAGTTGCCTTTCATATTAGAATTAGTGTCAAACTGCAGCATGTAGACCATAGCACATAAGAGTTTTCCATCTCTTTATGTAGCTTTGTGTGCCAGTGGATCGCTGTCACCAATCACAGTTTCATACTATACATAATGCAGTGAAAAAGCCATGAATGCGTGTGATCTGTGCGTACACCTTTTGTACTAGTTTCAGGGCTGCTATACTATGCTAAAATGTGATGAAGTGACTATAAATAGTAGGCATCAGTTTGCAGGAGAGATGGGAGATGCTAATTAAGAACGCTAATCGATGTGCATTGCCCATATAGCACCTTTCTGAAAATAGTTGAGCTGAACTGCTTCAAAAAACAACAACACAGGAGGATGTATAGACACAACTTTCAGTGCATGGTTGCGTTATGTTGGTGTAGTTCGTTTCAATGAAGCATAAGTTTAAGAAGATGAGTACCTCATCAGGGTACATTATAAGTACTGGTGATATACAGAGACTCTTTCCATGAGTCTGGCTAAGACCAGCAGCTAATTGGCTCCTCTAGTCCTGGGTTGCAAACACACATTTAAAGCACATTATCCGCCCCGCCCCCCAAATCCTGGGGACTGTAGGGTCATGGGAATTTGAGGAATGAGCTAGAGTTCCCAGGATTCTTTGGAAGAATGTGTGTTTTAAATGTATGGTGTATATACAACTCTAGAGTGTCTGTCAACTCCACAACTATTTTATGTGGCTTTTATAAAGAGATGATACTGTGAGCCCCTCTTCCCTGGCCCGGCTGGGACCAGCTGCATTTATTTAATTATAAAAACTATTTATATAATGCTGTATCATAAAAAATAGCAAAGTGTTTACAACAGTATCTTTACACAATAAAACCACGCAAAAATTTGAATTTGGAGACCGTCTATTTACTATTACAGGAATATATATTTTCTTAATTGCCTGCATAAGCTTGCTGACATAGAAAACTTCTCAGCAGGCATTTAAAGGTTAAAACAGAAGGCACCTGCTGAAGCTCTATTGGCAGAGGATTCCACAGGAATTAGCCGGCTTGGTTATTGTTGCTGTCAGATGAATCTTGCCAACTTGGGGGACCAGTGATGCTCCTGCAGATGATCTCAGTGATCAAGCTGGAGATGTAAGGGTTCAGGTTTCTTCCCTCACACAACTACCTCATTTATTCGCTTATTCCTTCCTCTCCCTTGCTGCCCTTTCCCTTTTGAAATTTCTTTAAATGCCTGTTGCTTTTCTCTGGGGGGAAAAATTCAAACCTCCTTCAGAATGTTGTTGAAGGCAATTCTAGTGATATCCTTTTATGCAAATGAACTTTCTAGACCATCCTCTCTTAGTGGATTTTCACCTTTCTGGTGATAATGTGTGTTCTGATTTCTTGGATTTTACTTTATTGCTGATGTTTGGATATACGGTTCCTATGTCCTTCAGAGAGACTGTCACGGCTTCGTTGTCACTAGTTGTTAGTGTTAATAATAGGGGTGGCCAATTTTGGTATGAATTTTCTGTATGAATGAAACTGGGAAAATATTTTGCTATACCTTGATTAAGTTGGGCAGGGATCTGGTGGCACAAGAAGTCTGAGTTTCCTACCTATGCCTAGAAGCAACTGGCTAAAGTGCTGGACTGGGTGGACCAATGGTAATACCCTGTAGGACACTTAAAAATTGTGCCCAGATCTGCCAGTCGGCCATCCCTAGAAGCTTAGATTTAGATTTGCAAAGGACCATGGATGCCATGTAGTCCAGCCCTCTGCTTAATGCTGGATTCATCTTGCCTTCGCAGATGGGCAGCTGTCCAGCATCTGTTTAAACACCTTCTGTGAAGCAGGGCTCATTACCTCTTGAGCAAGTCTGTTCTGCTGTTGAACTGCTTGTACTTTGAGGGTGTTTTTTGACGTTTTGTCGAAATCTTGTTTCTCTCCAATTTCCACCCACTAGTTCTGGTCATGTGCTTTGGTGCTACAGAGGCCAATTCTGCTCCATTGCAACAAGTTTGCCTGATGTTTATTGTTCCAACCATTTCCCTGCCCTGATGTTTATTGTTCCAAGCCTGTGCCATGCACCACGGAATCCCTGGCAGAGAGGTTGCACGATTAAGGAACAACCAGAAGCACAAGGGTATTAGCCAAAGGCAGAGCTAGGAAGCAAAGATGTTTCCCCTCCTGTGTTTGCCTCATAAAGCAAATATGGAGCAGAGACGATGACGACAAATTGCTAACTTACCAGATGCATGGTCATTTTGACATCTAATTTGTCTCTAATTTTGGAGGCTGAGAGTGCCTAGGCTGATATTTTAAGCTAATTTACATTATGCATTGTAATAGCACAAGACTACCCTTCCAGCCACACCTGTCTTGATGTGATGCCATGACCACATATCAAGATTATCCTCTGTTTTGATTCATCATCAGTTATGGAAGGGGAGCAGGGGAGAGTTGTTTTTCTGTAGATCAAGATGATAATCTAAGCTGATGATTTGGCATTGAAACAGTTTGAACTGGGTTCCTCCATGCATTTCCCCATCTTCCTAAATTGCCTCATGTCCAGGTTTTTTGGTAAGCCTGAAGTTCCTGTTTCACCGTCTCCTCTGCTTCTGTGGCCATAGAGCATATGTTGCTGAACTGCTACACCCATCATCTCTAACTGTTGGCTTTCTTGCTTCCCGGTTGGAGTGTCCTGAGGCTGCTTTCTTTTAAAACAAAGCATTAGGGAAATGTTAACCAACACCTGCGTGCAACGCTAGTTTGGCCCTGTATCACCTTTTCCGCCTCAGATTACTTACATTGGGGGCTAAACAAGGACGTGACAGAGTGAGTGTGTTAGCAGAAATTCCGAGAAGTGTTCTTGAGATGAATGCAGCCATGGTCATGACCTCTTTTAAAAAATACTTTAAAATCTTGCCTCTGTCTTATGCACGTTGCTTCAAAGAGCTTAAATATGTGTCATTGTTCTATCTCTTAATGTAGCTGAGAACCTGTATCCCTTGGTTACTATTAAAAGCATTTGGCCTTCATTTCTGTGAGAATTTTCATGGTGAAAATAAGTGCTAATGTTAATAACAGTAATAGTTTTGCTTTCTTTGAAACCCTCAATATTCTTCCTTTATCACAGCTTGAGGTGGTTTGCAAAATCATAGAACAACTATAAAGCAAAGCCAAACCTAGTGGGGAAAATATAACAACAGAAGGGAAAAAAATCAAAATAGATTAAATCTACAGGTTGAAAGCAATCGTCTTCTATTTTTCCTTCTTTCAAGGTGTGAAACACAGATGAGAAAAGTTTTTTATTTTTATTTAAATAGAAAGCACTGGAATTCACTGTCATAGAAGATGGCATTTGGAGCGCAGTTCTTTCTGAATAAGTGTGTGAGAGCTCATAAAGATAGTCCCCATTTTTGTTATTTATAAAAAGAAATTTTATATCTTGTATACTGATTTAATGCAAAGCTGGGGTTGCTTGGAGCCACAATACTTTTCTATAGAGAAGAGCTAGGGTAAGAATTTAAGAATGTAAATTCAAGTGCGGGATTGCCCTTGCCTAACTCAGTGGTAGACAGTCTTTTTGGCACATATGATGCAAATAGTCCAAAACATTATGGGGGTTGTTTATTTTACAAATTTATGAACTGCCCCATAGCCTACAAACATTGAAGCGGAGTGCAACAAGATGAAAATAATACACACAAAAAATTTAAAAACCAATAAAGCTATTTCTACAGATGTACTGTTAATATTTCACAAATGACTGGGTCATACCTCAGGGAAAGCCTTCTTATCTGAAATAACTTTTGGTAGGCACCTGAACATTATGACACTTGGGTCTAATTTCAGCTGGTAATTGACTCCCGAGGGCTGGAGCTGTGATACTAAGAGCCCAGTTTCTAGTACAAACTGAGTGCACCTCTGTGGCATGTCTTAAGTCTCAGAAGTACCCTGTATGAGGAACACAGTGACCAGGCAGGAATACTCCTGGGGCGAGGCAGTCCCTTAGGTAACCTGGTCCCAAGCTGTTTAGGACTTTAAATGCTAAAAGCAAAACCTTGAATTGAACCTAGTAGCATATTAGCAGCTAGTGCAGCTCCCTCAGCAGAGGTTTTACACAGTGTCAATGTGGGTTCAGCCCAAGACAGGCGCCACATAGAGTGCACTGCAGTCCCATAATCCTGTCTTGAGGTTACCAGTGCCAAGACCGCAGTGTCCAAACTGTTTTAGTCCAGGAATAGCCATAGCTGTCTTATCAACCAAAGCTGGTGAAAAGCAGGCTTAGCCTAGACAAAGACGTGTCTGGGAGCACCCCCAGGCTGTGTATCTGTTCTTTCAAAGGAAGTGCAACCCTGTCTAGAACAGGTAACTAACCCTTCTGCTAGACATAGGAACCTCTTTCCAACAGGGCCTCTGTCTCGCCAAGGTTTAAATTCAGTTTGCTGATCCTCATCCAGCCCTCCTGTGTACCCAGACACTGATCCAAAAGCTTCCCAGCCAGTCCTGATTCAGATGTTATGGAGAAATGTGTTATCAGTTTACTGGTGACACTTTGATCTAAATCTCCCAATGCTCCCAGCAGCTTCATATAGCTGTTAAATAGCATTGGGGACAAAATAGGCCCCAAAGGAACCCCATAATACAAATGCAAGGGTTCTAAAGGGCATTTCTCCAATGCTACTCTTGGGAACTGATCCTTCAGGTAGGAAAGGAATAGCTGTGAAACAGTGCCCCCACAACTTAAGCCTGCAACATATGTGGGGTGGGGGTGAGGAACTGCACCTAGAGCCAAAATGGTATATGGTCAAAATGCATTGTGTACAATGGCGGGTGGGATTGCCAAAGTCTTTTCCCTAGACGCCCACCCTCTTTAATTTTGTAAGATCCCCCCCCCCAAGCTCATAAAGCTGAATGAGCACAAGTCAAATGTGCAGAAGTTGCGGGCTTGACTCTGTTAGAAAGTGTTTTATTTTATGCTTTATTGCTGTGAACTACTTTGAGCTCAGTTTAGTTGTTGGGAAAGGAGCATACAAAGATTAAATCAAGCCTGCTATGTTCAGTGGAATTTACTCGCAGATAAATGTGCATAAAATGGCAGCCTGAATCTCCTATGTTGTTGTTTTAATTACCAACTTTTTCTTTTTAGGGATGATTCAACCCCGGAAGACAATATTTGGAAAGGCATCCTTTGTGTGATCTTCTTCTTTCTAATCATCAGTGTTTTAGCCTTTCCGAATGGTAAGTAACTCCACAAGTATTTCTGTGCCGGTTTTTTTCTACAACTCCTTTTGCAGATAGGAGAGCAAGGTAAACACAAAGGTGCTTGGGGGCTTTGGGAGCAAACTGTTTTAAGATAAGATAAGATAAGATAAGATAAGATAAATTTATTGTCATTGTCCGTATATACACAGTATACACAACAACGAAAATCAAACACCCACCCAAAGACCGGGTTCACATACACATTTGCACGTATCTCCAACACTCTCATCCTATTCAGACATAATCTATAAAAACATATCATACTCCAGAATGTAACATAACCTATTAAAGACATAACATAACCTAAAAACCTGTCTCATTCCTTCCTACTCCCTGCTTGCTATTTCTTGCAACTGGCCCTGAGATCATTATTTAGTGCAATCAGAGCTCTTGGATAGAAACTATTCAGAAGGCGTGTGGTTCGTGTTTTCATTGTCCTATATCTTCTGCCCGAAGGCAACAGTTCAAAGAACTGTTATGGGTACTCTGGTTTAATAGTCTATTGTTAGCTCTGAGAATGGTCCCAGTCTCTCTTAGACTTTCACCTCGATAAGGGATGGTCCCTGGAAGAGCATCTTGTGCAGTGCCAAGCTGCAAAACAAGGCAGTAACATATACTCCAGAGTATACTCTTAAAAAGGAATGAAAGATGAGTCTAATTTCCGTGAGATACTAGTAGAACATACGTTGTTGGGCAACCGTGCAATTGCAGTTAGTAAATAAATAAAGTATTGCGTGCTAGAGTTTTCTTGATGGACACAGCATATGCAGTTTCAGGGTAAAAAAGGCAGCTCCCATAGAAGAGCCTTTCCCAACCTGGTGCCTGCTATATAGCATGAGCCTCATAATTTCAGGGTTGTGGGTTCGAACCCCACGTTGGGCAAAAGATTCCTGCAGTGCAGGAGGGGTTGGACTAGGTGACCCTTGTGGTCTCTTACAATTCTACAATATGGTTTGGACGGTAACTGCCCTAATTTATTTACTGTCTGTGGCTGATGGAGTCCCATTTGGATGACCCCAGTTTAGGGAAAGCTGAGATAGAGCCTTTTTTGTTGTCTTGTGTTGATGTGTTTTAGTTATGTTTATATGCTTTAATTTATAAATATGCAAATTGCCTCTTGATACCCTTCCCAAAAAGGGATGTTCTTGCTTTCTCCCTTCCTGTGCTGTGGGTGCTGCTTTCCTGAAGGAGAGGTGGTAGGAAACAGCATTCTGGGTGGGGAAGGTGCTTGACAACTTTTTCCCTACTTCCCAGCAAAAGCCAGTTTGGAACAATATTTAACAGAAATAACATGCATTTTTACTGCTATCTTAAAAAGATTTGCAATTAGGGCATTTTACAATTGAAGCAACTTTGTTCCATCTAAAGAAAATGAGTTTAAAATTTCTAAATCTTTTGTTCTTATGATTAGTCGTTTGAAATAATGTGAGCCCTTTCTTTGACCTCTTCAGCAAAGAAAATGAATTTTAAAAAGAAAGAGGGGGAAAAGCTACACATAAGTGCATGATAATCGAGGAGGTGCTCTGATATGGGGTGATTAAATGCAAATAAAATGTGTGATTGCACACATGCCTACCTGGATGTAAGCCTCCTTGCAAATCCATATGCCCTGCTCAAAATAAATATGTTTAGAATCAGAGCAAAACAATTGTGTTGTTTCATTTATTGTATAATATGGGGGTAACTCCTTATGTTGAATCAGGTCAATGGTCCATCTAAATTAATAGCAGCATTTCTCCCAATATTTCCAACAGAGTTCCATTCTGCACCTATTGGCACTTTAGCTGGAAATGCCAGGAATTAAAACTGGGACCATTTTATATGCCAAGCATGTACACTACTGTTGAGTTGTGGCAACTTCTGAGTTGAAACTAAAGAGGCTCAAGGCAGCTTCCTATTAGCCTTGAGGCACTAACAGCTTGATTTTTCAATGCATGCTTACTCAGAAGTGAATCTCACTATATTCCATGAGGACTGCAGCCTGAGATGTTCTCATCAGTTTTCCTTTTCTACTGGACAGTGATTGATCAGCCCTCGCCCCCATGCAAATGTATCCCTCAAGATGCCACTTACCGTATTTTTCGGCCCATAGGACGCACCGGCCCATAGGACGCACCTAGTTTTTTTGGGGGGGAAATAAAGGAAATTCCCCCCCTTTATTTCCCCCCCAAAACCAGGTCGGGGAATCCAAACCAGGTCGGGGAACAGCAGGATGGCGGCGCTGCGCCTCCCCGCTGTCCCCCGAGCTTGTGGGGCTGCCCGATGTCTTCCCGAAGCGCCGGGTGCTCTGCTTCCAGTGCGCCCCGCGCTCCGGGAAGCAGGTTGTGGATGTCTTCCCGAAGCGCCAGGCGCTCTGCTTCCAGCGCGCTCCAGGAAGCAGGCTGCTATCCGCAGCCTAGGGAGCCCTGCGGGAACTCCCGCGGGCTCCCCAGACTTGCTGATAGCTTCCTGAAGCCTGGAGAGCGAGAGGGGTCGGTGCGCACCGACCCCTCTCGCTCTCAAAGCTTCAGCGAAAGCCTGCATTCGCCCCATAGGACGCACACAGATTTCCCCTTCATTTTTGGGGGGGGGGGAAAGTGTGTCCTATAGGGCAAAAATACGGTATTTTAGTGGCAGAAACAAAAAGGGGAGGGGAATAATAAAGTAGACACAGCACTGGGGTGGGCAACAAAGGACCCTAATGGGGAATGGGGTTGTAAAACACCCCTCCCTGGTTGTTAGATCAATCGTTTGGAGTGCAGAGAGGGAATGATAACCTGGATTAGCTGAACTGGGGCAGAGAACACCTGTGCAAAAGTGTGGGGTTGGGCGCACCCCCTTTTGGCCACCTCTGTGTTGGTATGCAGCCCCAGAAGGTTCTTCAAGTGTAAATGTGACCTTTGGGCCAAATAGAGGTTAGCCACCTCTGGACTAGGCTAACTTGCTATGCAGTTCATCCCACAAGCATTGTATTTTTAAATTTGAGACCTGGGTTCACATCAGAAGGTCCATACTGCAACTGTTATCCCTGTTTATCAACACTCGATTAAAAGAGGGTGGTTTGTACCTAGGTAAACTGCTGAGACAGGAAAGGGAAGTCGCATCCCATAAATCTTGCTTAACTGAAACCCAGTGTTCAGTTTTTCAATACCTTGCGCCTGCCCCTCTTACTGGAAACATTAGAGTGATCTCATTGTGTCTGGTATGGGAATAGATAGTAGCCGTGGTCATTATCTGCAGCAGATGGTGACTGGCTTTCTTCCAGTAAAAGCAACTGTGTATAGTAACTGTTTGGTGTGAATAAAGTTGATTGCGCTCTCTGACTGAAGCTATAGCTGAATTCAGTCCTGGGCATTTTTGGCAAGAGACAGAATATCAGGGAATGCTTGCACAGGGAGGTGGAGCTGCTCCTAAGAGGACTTGTTCCTGCTCCTCTAAGACTGGCCCAGTTCCCTTGCCCTGATTGTCAGTACTGCCTTGGTAACCAGGTTACAAGAGAAGCATTTAGCAGCAGCCAGAATACCTTCCCAGTGTGGCGCTGTTGCTGGGGGGTTTCAGAGAAGCATCCACTCCATCATCTGAACTGCTGATTTATCAAACGATGTCTGATACCCTCTAGGAATAATTGGGATTGCACTGGGCTACATTTTTACACAGAGGGCACTGAGCTATAAGTTACAAAGCCAGGCACCTGATAAATGCAGACATAAATAACTCTAATGCAAAGACTGCAAAGTTGAGCAGATGTGTGCCTTCGGACACCTCACATTAAGCTGCTTTGAGCCATATAATCTGGATTTGTATTTGATCTCAGTAGCGTCTCTAAAAGGTATTGATTTCAGTGGTGTAGCCGAGAGGAACGATTTTCCACCCGAATTCAACCTGTGTGCATGGCACTTGATATCCTTTGTGGTATCTAATGACTGGCTTGCTGGAAGTTTTAAGTGGCCTGCCCGGCGTGCCCTTCCTCCAGTTTTGCCAGTCACCTAGTTCCTTTGCTACATGAATTCACACTATTTTCATTCAAGCTCCTGTGTACCCTATTTGGAACAAACCGCAGAATAGGAAAACTAGCTTTTTACAAAGTGACTTGAAAGTAAATCTCAGAAGTGGCGGAGATAAAATTTGTGGGCTCAGGACTAAAGTATTGTTAGTTTTACAGCACAATCCCAAGCATATTTACTCATAAATAAGTCTCATTGTGTTAACAGGGACTTAACTCCTAAGTAATTGTGTTTAGGTTTGCAGCTTTAAAATAGTGCATATATTCTGTGATTGGGCCTCCAGGCTTTCATGGGGATTCTAGATTAGTAACCTGCTTTGAACTGTCTTTATCACAATCTTGTGCTACACACATGCTTGTTCCTGCTCTCCATTTCTTAGCAGATTCCAGTAATCTTAGTTGGTTGGCTGGTTTCCATAAGTCCCTAAAATTTGATAGGTTGATTAAAGTCGTTGCACTTAGATTTGTTCCGAGCAGTGGGGGTTTTTTGGTAAAAAAGGAGGCACAGGTACTCCAGCCTTGTTACAAGTGTCATGGGTGCCAGCACAAAATGGCTGTCATGGGCAGCAAAACCCAAAAAAGGTGGCAGTGCTCCATACTGATGAGTATGGTTGCAAAAGGAGAACTAGTTCCAAGGCTTGTTAAACATCTGGAGATACAAAAAGGGGTTCTCCTTGGACAAGCTTTGAGCAAGAAGTTGTAGATGGGGGACTCCTTATTGAGTAACCCATAGCTTTTGGTTGCTTTCCCTGTGGGATGAATTCCTGGTTAGATTCCAGTTAAGTCCTTCACCACAAGTTTCAAGATGTTGGAAATAATTGCTTTGGATCCCAAGATAAGTTAACTCAAGGAAGTTCACAGAAGGAAAGTTTCCTGTCCCCTTTTCTCCCCTGCAATCAGCTGCAATCAAGGGAAGCCTCCTTGAACAATGAGGGATGAGGGACAGGGTCTGCTGAGAGAGGTCCGAATTATCCAGACTATGCACAGGTCTGCCCAGTTTGGGGCAATTCTCCCCTCCCCAGCAGCTCCCTGCACCGGGAAGACCAGAAGCTTTCGTTCTGCTCTGCGAACTTCATTGAATTATTGGCTTGGATCCTAAAATAATGGAGCTAAATGCCCCAGTGTTCCTTAAGCAGCCTCCATAGTATATGTAAAAACAGTTTCCTAGATACACTCACGTCGGACAAAGAAATGGATCTCCCACTGAAAATGCAGGCAGGCAGGGGCTAGCTCAGTACTTCATTCCATGGGTCAAAGTAAATGTGGGCCACAGCTGGGGGTGTGACTTGAATGGGAAGGACGCAGAATCTGAACATGGAAAGTAAATGAAAGGATGGCAACCCCTGGCCACATTCCCAACTCTGGAAATCCTGGCTTTCTTGACAAGGGCCTCTGTAGTGGTGTATATAATGCATCTCTGCGCATAGAGTACACAAAGACATGCAGTGTGTGTATTTGTGTGTGCTTGTACACACACAGTCCTCACAATATCTCCCTTCCTCCTCGACAGAACCATCACACTCACAAACATTTCACTTGTAAACTCAATTTTCAGGCCCGCACATTCACTTCTGCCTTTCCCAGTTGCTAATGTATCCCAGTTCCCTGATATGCCAGCACTAATGTTCCCACTACCTGGGAATTCCTGCTGGCAAGCACTGATCTTCCTGCCGATCCTCTTCTGCTTTTGGGTATAAAGTTGGGCGCTTACTTTCTATTACTGTTTTCACAACATAGAGAGCCTTGTTTTTTGGATACCATGGTAATTTCCACAGTGTCGCCAACAAGAAGTTCTTGAGGATCTGTGTCTTTATCCAGATATTAGTCTCAGTAGTTCCTTTAATGGCTTTAAATAGAAAACTTGATTTGTTGTAAAGCTTGCTCAGGATTGAGTCTTGGTTGGCATGGTTGCATTTCCTTCAGATTATGTTTAGATGACCTGTTGCAATTCTTTCTGATCCATCAGTTTGCTGTTATTGAAAAACTTTTTTCTCTACAGGGCCTTTCACTCGCCCACACCCTGCAATATGGCGTATGGTTTTTGGTAAGTTGTTTTTAAAGATGTGCTTTCACGCTATTCCAGAGCATCAAAAAATAGTAATTCATTACCTGAAAATAATACTGTATTTTTCCTGCCATTCTGCTAAAAGTACACAGGGTGACATACAGCATAACCGCAAAACCATATAACTTAATCAGTGAAAAAGGAAGGAAAAGAACTTGCAATGTTAACCAGTCCTTAACACTGAAGAAAAAGCCTAAGAGCAGCAAGAACAAAACATGTTACACATTAAAACCAGCAGCAGTAGAACTAAGTGGTATGCATTAAATGCCTGTTGCAACAGAAGTGATTTCAGTTTCTGGTGAAAGAGTGAGCTCAACAAATAAATAATTAGGAAAACATTCCCGAGTCAAAGAATCACTACAGAAGAAGGCTCCCATCTCTAGTGCTTACTCACCAAATCTCCTGAGATGGCACAAAGATCAAGCCCTCTGATGTTGATCAGAATTCCTGTGACTGCAAATTTAATTGGTATTGCAAAGGACACTTGGTCATGTAAATTCAATTTCGACTTAATTCTATCTGCATGCAAATACACTGGAGTTTTGAAAAGGGAAATTGAGAATGGAACAATGGCGGGAGAGCAAGATGCAAATATTCATTGGTACCCAATCACTTCTCTGCTCATGGGCGGGGTATAAATAATAAATAAATCATCATCATCATCATGGCAGTTTCTAGTGCTCTCAAGAATGGGGGCAGGGGTTGGAAGGTACAGCAAGTCTCCCTTCTTGCAGCATCTTAATGAACATTTCACAACCATGTTAATATTTAATGTATGGAAAGATTTGGAGACAGTTCTCAAGTGTTCCAGAATTGCTTTGGAAAATGGGACTCGGCCTCCTAAGGCACTGAGCAGTATTCTCAAAAATGTCACCCTGTACAACTATAATCTGTTGGCATGTGGAGCAGCTGTAGCTATTATGATTACAGCTGAATTTCCAACATGAATAGTTTGGATGCCCTTCAAAAACCTACCCAAGGTTGCATCTGCTTTATGACTGATGGATTAATAAACCTCTTGGCTGCCACGGGATGCTTAAATTCCTCTTTGAGTGTGACCTGTTTAATCATGACGGTGGGGTTAGAATGAAGTAACAACTTATCAAGAACTGCGACATTCTGGAGGGTTGTGAATAAACTATGGTGGATAAGTTCTATGAAGAATCTGGGTTGTCCAATACTCATTTGTTTTGCTCCTTTTTCTGTTACATGTGAATGCAACATTTCATGTACCTCACGAGGGCGGGGGAGATTTCCAGCGATATGGAATTGTAATAATAATAATAATAATTATTATTATTATTATTATTATTATTTATTTATTTATACCCCGCCCATCTGGCTGGGCTTCCCCAGCCACTCTTGTATGAGAAGAATCTTCCGGAAGCTGCTTAATTATGAATACTTCATTATTATTCTTTTGCTTTGATTCTATTGATCTAAATTGTTCCATTGGCATTGATATAACATGGTTTGTTTGTGTGATTTTAGCTATTGCTCTTCAAACAAACATTTTGGACATCTGACTTTGGTTTTCCTACAGGTTTGAGTGTTCTCTATTTTCTGTTTCTGGCATTCCTGCTCTTCCTTAACTTTGAGCAGGTGAAATCCGTGATGTACTGGCTCGATCCTAATCTTCGATATGCGACAAGGGAAGCAGACATCATGGTGTGTATTGATGGTGTTGCAAGAAAATATATTTGTTCCAGAGTGGATATAGTGCTACCATATTGCTGTGTTAGAATAGCATGCATTATCCCTTTGAAAAGGGATAGGAATTCTCCAGTCCTCTCTGTAAGAAAGTTCAAATATCATGCAATAGTATCATAGTTGGAAGGGACCCCGAATGTCATCTAGTCCAATCCTCTGCAATGCAAGAATTTCAGCATGTCCCCCATCCAGTTTGAAACCATACTGGACTCTGCTTAGCTTTGCAAATGGGCTAGCAGTTTTATTGCTGCACCACTAAAAGATACTGGATATGGTTGGGAGGTTGAAGCATCTTCTCTAACAGGAAGTTTAAAGTTTTGTGGCCTTTTTAGCAGGGATGAGGCATATGAGAGGGTGCATCTTACAGACATTTCTTTCTCCTTGCAAAATGCATCTCTCTTGGGGAGGAGGATTTCTCCCCGCTTTCCAAATTGTGAGAGAGTCGCAAAGAAATGGCATAACCTGTCTGCCATGTTTTTGCGCAGTGGTGTGAATATTCATTTATGAGTCTCTTCACGGCCTTCTTGGCTGCAGCTGGAGTGCAGTTTTTTGTTTGAAAAACAGCCCTTCTTCCTGAGAACAGTGACATCAATGTGCAGTCCGTTCGATTTGGCTGTGTGACTATGGGTGGTATTGAGCGAAGTCCTACTCTGACCCAATTTAGTCATGTTCATTATTTTCAAAGGGTTTACTTTGCATAAAATGTAGTTGACTATCACTCCAAGTCACCGAGGGCAAACAAAACTTGTTCAGACCAAAGGCAGTGTTTCAGCAGTGGGGTATTTATAGATTTTCTGTATTGCTGCTTGTGTGAATAAAGCAGAGCAGGTAAATGCATGCTTATTTGTATAATTTATTTAGGTTGCAGAATTTGCCCCCTTTTTTGGTTAAAACATAGAATATTCCATATCTGGCAGTAATTATCCCTAATGATGTAGAAAACAGATTTTTTATTGTGTTTCATTCAGTCATGTACTGTGATGAGGACCAGTAGAATAATAAAAAGAATTAGGCTGCAATACTATTTAGACTTATCTGGGAGTAAGTCCAGTTGAACTCAGTGGGGATTAATTCTGAGTAAACATGTGCACATTGTTAGCCATTCTTGAAGGATCGGCATGTCCATTATTACAATCCAGCATTATAAAAGCATGCACTTACCTTTTGTTGGGTTGTGTATTTTAATTAATGGATATTTATGTTTTAATGCTTGTGCAATTTGTTTTTATACTGCAGCCTGCATAGAAACATACTTTGTCATTAAATGGTATATAAACTAATGATAATACAAGGCTAAGCTATAGCGGACCATAAGACGAGTAAATAACATTCTCTGATATTGTAGTCTGCAGTTTTATTTTTTCCGAAAATGTTTCCAGAATAGACTTGTAACTTCTCTCTCTCTCTCTCTCTCTCTCTCTCTCTCTCTCACACACACACACACACACACACATCTACCTTCCCCTTTCTCCAAATCAACAACAGGAATATGCTGTGAACTGCCATGTTATTACTTGGGAGCGAATCCTCAGCCATTTTGACATATTTGCTTTTGGACATTTCTGGGGCTGGGCAATGAAGGCTTTGTTAATCCGTAGCTATGGACTGTGCTGGACTATTAGCATCACCTGGGAGCTAACCGAGGTAGGTTGTGTCTTCTCAGTGAAGAGTTTTTTATATCCTTGGGGTGGGGAATGACGGATGTGGCTTTCCTAGCAGTTTGTCCACATTGCAAACATAGCACAAGTTTATTGTCTGCTCCTTAAATTTGACACACATGCTAGATGTGAAGTTTTCCTCTTGCACACAAGTGTCTGGAATCGCCAAATCAGATTTATTTCATG
Organism: Podarcis pityusensis; assembly: GCF_964106645.2. Classification (NCBI taxonomy): domain Eukaryota; kingdom Metazoa; phylum Chordata; class Lepidosauria; order Squamata; family Lacertidae; genus Podarcis; species Podarcis pityusensis. Next base: position 25,089,478 of record NC_138031.1, on the reverse strand, counting down.
TTTAAGTCAGCCTATCTAAATAAGTTATTTACTCAATTACTTGGAAATATACTGGATGAATATAGACTTCTGTATTACTATATAGTATGTGCAGCTTGTCTCAGTTATGTTCCCTAATTTAAAACCAGTAGTGTAGTACTTCCTCCTATAATTTCTGTCTCCTGTAATATTAAATCTTCTAGTGAAAAGGCAATATTAGCAGCACTGATTTTACAGTGCAACCCTATGCATGTCTTCTCAGTAAGCTTTTGGAAACACACAGAGGGAAAGTGTAATAATGCTTTCTCACCAAGAAGTGCAAACTGATCTAGAGCCCTCTGAAGCTATAGGTTGATAGACTTTGGTCAAATTCACCTGTCATATGAAAAATATTTCCTGTATTTTCAGCACCTGTAATGTCTGTAAAAGTCACATTCTTATGTTAATGAGATACCTTTGTCTGAATGAATTTCTTACCCAGAATCTTTTTGCTGTATTCTGTAGCTGTTCTTCATGCACCTGCTGCCTAATTTTGCTGAATGCTGGTGGGATCAAGTCATTTTGGACATCCTGCTATGTAACGGGGGTGGCATCTGGTTGGGCATGGTAGTTTGTCGTTGGTTGGAGATGAGGACCTATCACTGGGCAAGCTTCAAGTAGGTCTCAAGTACAAGCAAATAACCATTATATTAACGATACTGCAGTATGAAAACTCTGAAATAAAATGTAATGTTTGGTAGATTGTGAATTGTGGAGGTTGTCCCATTGCAGGCTGCTAAAATATATTCATGCCAATTATTCTGAATGCCTAAATTGGAAATGCTAAATATTTCCTTGATTGCGACAATTTGTAATACAGGGCTATCCCAAATCTAAAATCTCATGTTAGATTAAATTTTGTACCCGGGAAATCACAAGGCATGTGGTGCTACAGACCCAGTACTCAGCTACATTGGCATATGCGTTGTACATGCATTCTAACACTGTGACACCAGGTGGCGCTGTGGAGTTCCATTTTTGCCAACCCGATTCCTCATACAAAGTTTACAATGCGTTTAACTGGAATGCTTCTTTGATGTGTCTGGATCCAGCCCCAGTGTATTAGAGGCAGCATGCGTCTGCATAGCACTTGCTGGGAAACATGAGTGTGGAGAGTGCTGTTGCATCGCATAGGCCTCTGGTTGACCACTGTGAGAACAGGAAGCTGGACTAGATGGGCCTTTGATCTCATCCGGCAAGGCTGCTTTCATGTTCTATGTTCACTGTCTTGGGTGATTCCTAAATTGGTATCGGTGCTGCGATTTATTTTTAAATCCATTTCCTTGGCAACATTGGCGGATCATGACATTATGAATGTGTTACAATGTTATTTCCATTAATAAGCAAGGGGAGAGTCTGTAATTTTTCATGGTCCCTTGCGCTCACATTTGATTTCCATCAGCCTCTGATTTTACCTCTCATGGTGCAATCCTGTGTACATTTACCTGGAAATAAGCCTTACTGAACACAGTGGACGTTACTTCCGAGTAAGCATTTGTAGGATTGCATTGTTACTCGTGTAACCAAAATATATGGTTCAACTCTCCAAAGCGACACCCATATAAATATGCAACCTACACCTTACTTCTACTGTCTTACTATATTGATAAAATCCAAGTAAACCTCACCCATGGTTTTTAATAATATATAGTTAATATTTCAGAATTGGAGTGTGAGGGCCAAACTTCTGAATGGTACACCATTTCCTGATACTCCTTTTTATAATGCAGTAGATGAAAACTGTATTTTAAAGGCCTCCCATTTCACCCACTTGTTTTCCTTATGAAAGCTTTGCCAAGAGCATATTCCTAAAACGATTTTCTTTCTGTAGACCTCTCTGAGAAAAGAACCTCCATTCTAAACTTTGATCCTGTACTCCGGAGTGGGGATTAGGAATGTTGTAGCTTTGCACTTAACCACGTGATTTGGACCTTTAATCTAAACTGACCTTTCTGCATGCCTTACATACTTAGTGCTGCTGTTTTTGCTGAAGTTAAAGGAAATAAAAAAACAATATCATTGCTGACAGTACCTTATTGGCCTGACTATAAGCCGCACCTTTGAAATTCAAGGCTTATTTGCAGGTTCGGCCTGCCTCCTGGCACCACCAGTGCTGGCGCTCTGCTCTGAATATAAGCCGCACTTTAACTTTGCAGAGTCAGAATTTGGAAAAAAAAATGTGGCTTATATTCGGGCCAATATGGTAATTAAATCCACTGGGTTTGTTGCTAGAAGCCAGCATTCAAAGAACCCTATGAATGAAAGGAAAGTACCTCTATTCATGCACTGTTAAGTTTCCTGTTCCCTATCCTCTTACTGTTTGCCACACACCATGGCCAATAATGACCAAAATGTTAAATAAAAGCATAAAGTGAAAGAAAAGTAGGACTGTTTTTTCAGATTCACCTCACTACCTGTGACCCAGATATTGTTGGACTTTGCTGGCTGAGTCTGATGGAAACTGGAGTCCTACAGTAGACAGAGGGCCACAGGTTCCTCATCCCTGATACACACTCATGGATTCATTTATCCAGCTAACAGTTGATTACACAAGAATCTAAATTCATTTGATGATGTTTTGATTTTACCAGAACATTGGAAGTCACTTTCTATGTTACTTCCCAGTTATTATTTTGAAATGAGTACAACATTATGATTCTTTTTTTTCTTGTTAATTTGATTTGTGTTCAGCGCTAGCTGTGAGAGAGAGATCTACTCTGAACATCATGGGACATGGGGCAACTCAGGAAGCTGTGAGGGGTGTTTCTAAGCTTCTTAATCTGATGCTTCTGAGAGCCTTACGCTTTCTTTCATCTCATGGGCTGCTGCCCCAGATGGTCTCCCAACCTTCAGGAGCACTGTAAATACCAAAATAAAATAAAATTGTTTGGCTGGTTCTGGTTAGTAAAATTTGTAGTTTTATGCTAATTTGCCCTTAATTAGAAGCATGATAATTAAATTATTAACATTAAATAGGGAGGCCTTGACTCTCAGATCTTTCAAACACTTTTCCTCAAAAAAGTGGGTTTTTTGCTTTTTTGAAAGCTTGGTGTTTTGATAGCACTGGAAATTAAGGGATGTTTCCAGCTAAGTTATTCTCCAAGCAGACTCTTAAGTTATCAATGTCCATTAATTTAAATGGGTCTATTCTATGACTAACATTGGCTATAACCCCCAATTTTCAGCTTTGTTGCATTTGAGGAGCAAATCACGCATGTGGAAAAGTTTGCTTTGGGGCAGGTTTCTTCTGATCGCAAACGTTTGTTTGCTTAATTACAATAGGTCTGCTTCTTAAATGCACCTTTCTTGTTACAAACCCCAGTATGATAGAGCTGTGTTATTTTACATCATTTGTTACATAGCAATGCAATGTTGATTTCCTTCTTTTTTTTTTTTTAACTGTTGTCCTTATCTGCTTTCAGGGACATTCACACCACCACAGGTAAAATCAAGAGAGCTGTGTTACAGTTCACTCCAGCAAGCTGGACCTACGTTCGCTGGTTTGATCCCAAGTCTTCATTTCAAAGAGTGGCTGGAGTATACCTTTTCATGATTATCTGGCAGGTAAAAACAACAACAGCAAACCTATTGAAAAGAAAGCCCAGGAAATCTCAGCTAGGGTTGACTGGATCAGGCTGTTTCCTTTTTGCGTTAGTTTCACATGTGTTCATTCACAAATCCATCCCTTCTCCTTTCTGCAGCAATGCATTGGTTTTTTTTTAAAAAAAGAAATCCATATGAAAATAGGTATTAGAATTTTTATTTCACCCCTATTCATTATTATCATTAATTGCACTTATTAATTGCTTACTTATGAAAAGTAACTCAAAACGGCTTACAAAAAAAGTAGCACATAAAGTAAAACCAGCGTGAAACCTAAACAGTAAAAGCTAAAAAAAAACAAAAAACACCCCATGTTTATAAAAAGGCACTGAACGAAGCCAGAAATATTTTTTTTTAACTTTCCGAATTTTAGCTGTTGGCATGCTGGCTTAAGCTTATGGAACTTGGAATCTAACAATATTTGGAGGGTCACAAGTTCCCCATACCTGTGTTAAGAGTGTAAGACCAAGACTGGAGAGAACCAGGTTACAAACCCCTACTCAGCCATGGAGCTCACTGGGTGACTCTGGATCTGTCACTGTCTCCCAGCCCAATCCATTCCACAGAACTGTTATGGAGATAACATGGGTGGGAAGAACTGTTTGTGCTGCCCTTAGCTTCCTTGAGGGAGTGTAGCATAAAAAAAGTTGTAATAAAATTATGTGATATGACAAAACTGCCTGGTACCTGACGCAGAAAATCCAGATGTAGTCCTCATGGTGGTAAAAATAAGACAAATCAGTTTAATCATTGACAAGTGTGATACTTTTTATTGGTACCACAAAATCTGCTTTCTCATGCTATATAAAGGTAGGCCGGATGCAATAAAAGGTTACTTTTGCAAAGAAAAGTAAATTGACTCTATAGTTGTACACACAGAGAGAAAAATGAAGCAGTACGTTTATATAGCTCCCCAACACAGGCATTTAAATGTATTGATTACTTTCCCAAAGAATTTAATTCTTTTTGTGGAGTTCATAATTTACTGTTCCTTATGGGGACAACAATTCTCCACAGGCCACCAGGAGTGCCATATGTTTATTGTCCTGGAGCAGAACGTAAGCAGTTGCTAAGAAATTGCATCTGTCTTATTTGTCTAGGATATCAAATGTTTCCAGCTTATTTTCTTCTTTCTGTTTCTTCTTCTTTTAGTTGACCGAGCTGAACACATTTTTCTTGAAACATATCTTTGTTTTCCATGCAAGTCACCCCTTAAGCTGGGGTAGGATCCTCTTCATTGGAATTATCACAGCGCCCACTGTGAGGTACATTTTGTTCGTTTAATCTTCCTCACTGTAAAATTGCTGGGCAGCAGCTGGGGACCTCGAAAAGCCTAGCTCAGAGATGGGGAGCCAGTGAGGCCCTACAGATGTTGCTCACCAAGCCAGCTGTGGTTGGTCGGAGTTGGAATCCAACAACATCTGGGTGGTCACAGGTTCCTTGCCTTTGCTCCAGCCCACTTACTTTTGGAGATTAAAAAAAACTGGTTTGGACGTAAAGCTAAACCATGATTTGGTGTTACACACATGAGCAGCAACAAGCCTCGTGTCCATGTCTTCCCTCCCGAATGAGAGAGAGATTGGAAACATCTGCCTCTGCTTTTAAACTAACCAGGGTGTTCCATTATGTCCAAACCAGGGAACTCTGCTTAGCTTAAAACAAGCCACTGTTTGATCTTGACTTGTTTGAAAAAGCCTCTCCTCCTTACAGAGGGGAGGAGTTGTGAGCAGGAGCCGTTTCCCACGTTGGCAGGGGGCATTGCAGCCCCCTGCCCAGCTGGCCTGGCTGCCGCCCCACGCCCCCAGGTAGCCAGCCAACCAGGTGGAGGCTTGGGGCGGGGTTTTGCTGCTCACACGTGGCCACAGCAGCACTTCCCTTTCATTCCGCTGCTGGTTTTTGTCGGATCACCCACCCACCCTCCTTTTAGTTCACTGCTTGGTTCTTGACCTTGCTATGGACCTATGGTTGGTCGCCTTGGTTGGCCAAGGGGCCTGGTAGGAATTTTTATCCCAACTGGCAAATTGGCATTGGCCACTTGGTTTTTCGCCTACCTCGTAGCAAATCATCACAACTTTTAGGTATTGGCGGTTAGACATTGGAATATGTTTGTGTATTGGAGGGTAGGGTGTGGCCATCGCCTACCCCTCCACTTTATGGGTATTCCGGTAAAGGAATCTGGCGGTCGTGGATCCTGTCCGATGCCCTTGCTGGTGGCTAGGGCCATGGCACGGCCCCTGGTGACATCAGGGGGAGCTTTCAGTTGTATTTGCATCAAGAGGCTCCTCCCATTGGTGGTTAACCCTTGTTAGACTCACCCCTCCCCGAGGGGGTGGAGTCACGCTCTGTTGTTTTATCCAATGCCTAAGCCAATACCTCTCACATGCTGTAATCAAGAAAGTTGTGGCCTTTTTTAGCCCATTAACCTAATATACTGTATCCATCTGTCTTTCTTATCCCCAAGCGGGTGGCAGGTCCTTGAATCACAAACTTGATCTTGACTTGTTTGAAAAAGGCCATAGTTCAAACTAACCAGAGTCTGGAAACAAGAAGCAGCGCTTTTGATCTCCTTCTCACAGCTTTGCCAAAGGAGAAGCGGAGAGCACACAAGCCCCAGGCTCACTGCTGCTAAGCTTTAGGGCAACCTTCCTCAACCTGGTGCTCTCTCGGGGATTGGACTACGAGTTCCATCAGTCTGTCAGAATGGGCAGTGGTCAGAAGTGGTGGCACTTGTAGTCCAAAATCCCTAGAGAGCATCAGGTTGGGGAAACCTGGCTTGGTATGTCCAAAAAGAACCATAGGGCATTCCACCCAATTGCTCACTTAGACACTAATACAATTAAATAACAACAAGCATGTCAGGGAATGTAAAATCACCTGTAAAGTGTGTTAGGCAAATGTATATTCCAGATGTTCAATAATTCCTCGCCCCCCTGGCTACCAGCCTGAAAAGCTTTTAACACAATTCTGTTTCCCATTCAACAGATTTCCATGCAGTGCAGTTTTTTGTTGGAAGTAAAACACATTTTTATTCAGTGGGGCTTACTCTGGGTAAGGGTGCAAAGGATTACAAGTCTTAGTTCCCATTGTTCAAAAGATTTCTGTCCTGAATCGCTTCTTAATTTCTAAACTCTGATTCCTTCTTTCCTCAGTCAAATCTCACAGGAGCTCAATTTCAAAAGGAAAAAAGTAGGAGAAACAACTTACAATATTAAAATAGAGACAGTTGGCAGAAAATGCAGACATGTCAATCTAAGCTTAGGGCTGTGGCTGCTTTGTGCTCCTTTGTGTGGCTTCATTCAAGCAAACAGACATTCCACTGACATGCTAGCTGACTTTTCTGCCCCCTTTCTCATCCTCAGTTGTATATCCCTCTTTATAGCTGACCAAGTTTCAGTCATTGGTTTACAATTGTCACATTTACTTGATCTCCAAGATAGCAGTAGAGAATTTTGAGGTAGTTCTCGAATATGGCTGAGCCTTTACCATGTTCCAAGTAATTGAGCTGCTTTCTCCAAAAATTGAATATCAGCCTCCGCCCTGTTGTTTTTGCTAACTATAACCTACATGTGCAACTATCTGTTTCATTGAAATTTTCTCCTCTGTTTTTACTTCCAGGCAATACTATGCTTATCTCACAGACACACAGTGCAAAAGGGTAGGAACTCAGTGCTGGGTGTTTGGGTAAGTTTTTGTTGCAGTTGAAAACATTGAGACTGTTGTAGTGTTGACTCAGTGAAAAGAACAACTTTGCATCCCGAAAGCTTTTAATTACACGCTCCGTGGGGGGTATTTATTTGTTGTTCTTATTTGCTCTCTGTGTAACTCAGGGTGGCAGATATAGGGATGCAAGGTAGATTCCTATCCTGGCACCGACCAAGCCTGCTTGACTTCATCCAAGTTGCTGCCCCACAGCTGCATCCCTTGGCAGCTCTGCCAGCACATCAGCCACATTTTGGGGGACACGAATGCAGAGAGGAAGGCTGCTAAACATGTAGAGGCTGGCCCGGGGACCAGGAACCCTGGCCATTCATGCTAGCATTTTAGTAATATTTCAATAATGGGAAGCTTGTGGCGCTGTGGGTTAAACCACAGAGCCTAGGACTTGCCGATCAGAAGGTCAGCGGTTCGAATCCCCGCGACGGGGTGAGCTCCCATTGCTCGGTCCCTGCTCCTGCCCACCTAGCAGTTCAAAAGCACGTCAAAGTGCAAGTAGACAAATAGGTACCGCTCCAGCGGGAAGGTAAACGGCGTTTCCGTGCGCTGCTCTGGTTCGCCAGAAGCTGCTTAGTCATGCTGGCCACATGACCCGGAAACTGTACGCCGGCTCCCACGGCCAATAAAGCGAGATAAGTGCCGCAACCCCAGAGTCGGTCACGACTGGACCTAATGGTCAGGGGTCCCTTTACCTTTACCTTATTTAATATAAAAACATAACGTAACTCGGGGGGGGGGGGGAGGCAGTCTCTCTCAAAGCTCTATAGATATTAAAATTCCCAAAGCCCTAACAGAGCTGAGCATTCCCAGCACCCTTAAGAAACTACAGTTCCCAGAATTCTATGGAGGAAGTCCTGTGCTTTAAATGTGCCTTAAATAGACAGTGTGCACACAGACTCGGTTGGTTCTGTTTGTGGCACTCTGTAACATGAATTCGGGGGGGGGGGGGATGAGGCGGAGCATATTGGCGTGTGAAGAAATCTGGTTTGGTATGAACTAGACAACCCCCAGGCTATTTCCAGCTTTCTGTGATCCTCTGGAACCGATTGTTTTCTCTCCTGCACACAACATAAGAGAAAAGGAAACAAATTGGTGTAGAACATCCAAGCCTTTCAAAGGAAGGTTTTCAGCTCATGAGGTTACAAAAATAGCAGCGTTCAGATCAGCATAGTCTGCCCTTGTTAAGAAGGTCACGCTGAGCTAATAGGCCCTGAGGGACTTCTAAACTGCTGCTTTGTGCCCTTGGCAAATTCAAACGGGCTAATTTAATCAGTTGACTTGGCCATGCCTAGGAACATTCCCATGTCATCACTTACTTCATGCCAGATCCATCCTCCAAGTCTTATTCGTAATTTTGCTCCACTTTTGGCAAAGAAGATGATGAAGCCTGCTTTCCTAAGTACTATTTGTTGAACAACACCACTGGCATTAAAATTAAACAGAAAAGGGGAGGCAGGGGTTGCCTTCTACAAAGTTTAGTGGGCTCTCAGAGTGGAGACATCAAATTCTCTTCTGTTTATTTATTTATTTTACTTAAATAGCTATTTAAACCACCTTTTTAGGGTCATTACCTTTCCAACGCAGTCCAACATAATAACGAAAACCATATTACTAAAATCACATGAAAGAAACACAGCCAAAATCAGAGCAGCAGATAAAACAGTTATTAAAACACAGCACCAAAATAAAAAATCATCCAAACGCTGACCGGAACAGAAAAGTCTTTATTGGCCCCAGACTCTGGGGTATTAAGAGCTATTACCAGCCCCTTACATTGGACCTGGAAATACATAGGCAGCCAAAGTTACTAGTGCAACATAGGTGAAATTGAAGCGTCCAGCCCCTCGAATTGTTTTTGCTGCTGCATGTTGCACCGTTTGAAACTTCCAGACCGGGTAAAGCAGAAACCCCACATACAGTGGACGCTTGTGTTGCGAACGTGATCTGTGCAGGATGCACGTTTGCAACCGCAGCGTTCACAACCCACAGCGGCGCATCTGCACGCGCGTGGGTTGCGATTCAGTGCTTCTGCGCATGCGCGACCCCCAAAACCCGGAAGTAACCCATTCCTGTACTTCGGGGTTTCGGTGGGTCCATAACCTGAAAAAACGCAACCTGAAGCGTCTAAAACCCGAGGTATGACTGTAGAGTGTGTTACAGTAATCCAGACTGCATACAGCTAACGCGCAGGGGACTGAAGCAAGGTGCGACTAAGTCAAATGCGGGAAACATCCATTCTGCTGCAGGTGCCTTAGACAAATTCTGAGCTAAGGGCTGAGAACCACCTGTGCTACATAACTTGCTTTTACTTGGCAGTATTCCGTGCTTAGTTTGGGCCAGCTCACTCATTTCTAAGTTGAAAGATAGACTGTAGTATATCTAGACTAAGGTTTGCTTTGTTGTCATTTTAGAATGCTTTGAATGGAACCTGATAGTATATTGCTGTAGTTGTATTCTCAGAGTTCTGTTGAATTCAGTGGGACCTTCAGGTAGTCTATAAGGATTACAGCCATAACTTTTAGAGAAGAAGTGGAAGAAATAACTTGGCACCTGGATTTGGGGGCAAGTCTTCCACCCGTTTCTTTATTACTTTAACACCTTCACTGTATGTGCCCCTTAATATGTTAACAGAAGGTCGGTGGGAATGGAACAGATCCCTACCCCAAAGGTCTAAATTTTGGCATTGGTATGAGGAAGACAACAAAGGGAGGGGAGGGAATGAAAGCAATGTCAAAAGTTTTTTTAAAAAAGACCAGACAAGAGGAAAGAGAATGTAAGAAAGGTCTGAATTAAGAGGTCTGTCTTATTTCTAAATAATGGCTGTTGAATTTCCGAAAACATAAAGATGCACAAGTAAGATGCACCCGTAAATACTTGTGCAATGCTTAGTAGAAGCAAATGGGTCCAGAGTTCCCATTTTTACTCTTGGCCATAGCTCTTTGACTGCCTGGTGCTCTACGAAACAGGGGCAGGGAGTTGGATTTTAATCCTGCATCAGTTCAGATCGTCTCTTGGCTCAAGACACAAATAAATATAATCAGAGACAGTTAATGTAACAGACAACTTACTGGTATCTCACTGGGGTTTTGTTTTTTTAATGTGGTAAACTGAATTTTCATCTATCTGGCGAAAGCTGCTTAGTGTCTTGCCAGAAGGATTAGGCTCCCTTCCTTAAGTGTAATCTTAAACCGTAAGTTAAATGAACTTGCTCATACAGTTAAATCCTTGTAAAATACACTTAAGGAAGAAAAAGAAAGCTCTAAGAGAAATAATGGCCAGTATGCATGTGTGCACGCAGTATGCTTAAAAAAGAAAGACAGAGAGAGAGAGAAAGAAAGAAATGAAATTCCATAATTTAAATTCTTCATTAAGAAAACCTGGATTTTGAAACCCATATAATCATGCAAATTTCTCCTGTTTTGCATAATTTTATTCTGCCACTTGTACTAGATCATCACAGATAGAAGCAAGGATCTGTACAAGACCTCCATCGCTAGAGACTTTATTCAGATACCCTTTTGAAATCATCATAAACATGAGAATTAGAAACTTGTTCATTCTTTTAAAAAATTAAAACGGGGTAGGGAATCTGTGGTCCTCCAAAAGTTGTTGAAGTGTTTATTTGTTTATTTATTGAATTTATATACTGCCCTATACCTGGAGTTCTTCCATCCCCCAGACCAGTGGCAGCGCTAACTGGAGCCACAGGTTCTCCATCCCTATTATAATGGGGGATGAAAGGTAAAGGTAAAGGGACCCTTGACCATTAGGTCCAGTCACAGACGACTCTGGGGTTGTGGCGCTCATCTCGCTCTATAGGCCGAGGGACCCGGCATTTGTCCGCAGACAGCTTCCGGGTCATGTGGCCAGCATGACTAAGCCGCTTCTGGCGAACCAGAGCAGCGCATGGAAACGCCGTTTACCTTCCCCCTGGAGCGGTACCTATTTATCTACTTGCACTTCGACATGCTTTCGAACTGCTAGGTTGGCAGGAGCAGGGACCAAGCAATGGGAGCTCACCCCGTCGTGGGGATTCGAACCACTGACCTTCTGATCAGCAAGCCCTAGGCTCTGTGGTTTAGACCACAGTGCCACCCACGTCCCGTATAATGGGGCATACTAGGAATTAAACCTAGGACTCCCTGCATGCATAGCATGTGCTCTACCACTGAACTGTGATGCCACCAGATACCACTTTTATTGACTTGACAGAAGCTAGTCTCTTCTCTCATGGCATGTTCACACATCCACAACATACTATTTATGTTGCCACCCGCCTGCTGATAATACAGAAATGGAGGCACATGTAATGCAAATTACCATTCTAGCCCATGTATATTTTTTACATTTGCATTACAAAGCAGCTCTGACAAAGATATAAAATTGCTCTAAGGGGTTGTTTATTAAGGGGAGCAAAGTTGTAACAAAAAAAAGGAAGGAGTTTTTGTTAAAGGGGGACGGAGCCTGACCCAAGGTAGAGGATTTTAAAGGCTTTCAAAAGTGAGCTGTTTTATGGATGGCCCTCAAAGCTTATTTAGCCCCCCATAACACAAGAGCAATTTATAAACTAGCTCACAAAATCATGCAAACACCCCCGCCCCCCACTGAAGATATCAAAGCATGCTCTTAAATTAAAAACAGCCTGTACTTCTTTTGTCATTCCCTCAGAGTTATTGGTTTCCTGGAAGCTATTGTGTGCATCAAATTTGGTCAAGACCTCTTCTCCAAAACACAGATATTATATGTTGTGTTTTGGCTCCTTTGTGTGGTAAGTGGCTCTTTATTTTGCTCCTTAAGTCTTCCTCTTTGATACGGCAACCATGTTAGTTGCCATGTCTCTTTGGTCATTGGCTAAATGTAAGCCGGAATCTACCCATTAACACAACTTTGTGACCAGCGCTGCAATGTTTAACCTAGACGAATTGCTTAAAAATAATAATTGAAGTGGCGGATTCTTCCACCAAGAAATCTATCCCCGGCTGGTGCTCTGCTGGCGTAGTGAAGCTTCTGCCAAATTCTATAGCCAAGGATGGATTTTTCCCCCCAACGTCAATGGTGTGTGGGGCCAGAGGAAAAATGGACAGATCATTCAATGTAAATTTTACCATTACCCAGTAAGCTCTATCCTCTCTATCCTCCATCCAGACAAGAAAAAAAGCATTCACAGATTAGAGTACATATTCCAGCCAGGCCAAAACCCTGAAGGGTGGTGTACAAAACAGGACTGGGGAGAGGTGTGTCGCTGGAGGAGAGTCCCAAAGGCCAGCCAGGGAGGCCTGGAGAAGTTCCTCCTTTACCTCGCAGGCCAGAGATTCCTAATATTTGCTATAGCCTCTTAAGCAAGAATTCAACCCTAAAATCCATATACATAGTTGCGTTTTGTTTTGTTTTTTTTAATTGGGTGATAGCCCTGCTTGTTCATAGCGGTAGTGTAAAATAAAAATGTTTGTAGTATAAATAGGTACTTATGTATACACTAGGAAGAGAGGCTCAGTGTTCATCAACATTGTTCACCTCCAGCGATGCATTGTAAGTCATCCTGAGGCAACTTGTTGAAAGATGGGGTGTGATGCCCTGAAATAATAAAGGAATTAATGTAGAAGCTGGTAGGTTTTGACTCTTCTCCCTCCTTTTCATTCCTTTTCCCAATGTTGTAGGCCGTTACTACTTTCCTTTGTTTATATGGAATGGTTTGGTATGCGGACCACTACGGACAGCGAGAAAAGGTAATGCTTAACTGGGCACAAGGCACATTTTGAAAGACGCTTGTGTGGAAGCCATGTTAAAAGTCTATTTTGCCGAAGCTTGGGGAGGGTAAGGTGTCAAGATTCTAAGGTCTGTTCTTGGATATAGAGAAGAAATTACCCCCAAAAAAGCATTTTATTATAAGAGCATTGATTTTGGTTATTTCTAACGGGTTGGGTCCAGATTTTGCCTTCTGCAGACTGAAAGAGTCCTTCAGTCTTTAGAAGGCTTTTGGTCCAGTGGACTCAGGATGCTGAACTCAGTGGTCCTTTTGGCGTGATGCAGCAGAGTTCTTGAGCTCTGAATTGTAGACTTAGCCAGTCTTATTACTCTCCCAAAGAATAGTAACTTGATCTTGCAACACCTTCCCTCCTCACTAAACGGGTGCTCTTGCCTCATGATTTCGTGCACCTCAATAAATCCTATGCCACATGGATGTGGGGTGGGTGCTCTGTTACCAAAAAGGATGGAAATGATCCCTTCTATCATATGCCTGCTGACATGGTATTGAGCACCATGTAAATGGGGAAAAACATAGTGTTTGTTCATGCATAAATTTAAGAAGCCCACTCTTTGCAGGAAGACTTGCATTGCTTAAGCAGAAGTCAAACCCAACGAACTCCCTACTGTGTAGTCATCCCTATCATTCCAGTCTTAAAGCTGGAAAAGCAATTTTTTAAATTGTCATTGCAGCTGGGCGGAAGGGCAGATGGGAATGCCAAGCATCAGGAGGAGGTTTGGGTTACATAACAAAGCGCAGGGGACATGATTAAGCCTTTTTCTCTCCCCTCTTAGCTGTTAGACCTGTATAGCCCGGTGTGTACGTTAGGAAGAAGGCATGAGAAAAATGCACTGTGCATAGTGTTTGACCAGTCATCTCTGCAGTTTTCAGAAAGCACGTTCAATAGAGTTTGGAGGCAATAAGCGTAGATGATTGCAAAGGTGGAAACCCCACGATGATCCTCTTTGTCTCCACAGACGCTGTCAGAAAGTGAAGACAGCTCATACATCCCAGATGCTTCCTGGCTTAACTCTAAGTTTACTAGAGGTACTGGTGGTTTGTATGGTACATTCTGTCCCAGCCAAATAGTCCTTGGAGATATATGGGTGTGGGTGTCCACTCTCTCTCACACACAGACATACAAATGTCCCCCTCCTCACCCACCCTAATCGTTTCCTTTTCAGCAGCTTTCTTGGCTGAATTCCCAAGTTGGTTTTTTAATGGCCCTCAGATAGATAGATAGATAGATAGATAGATAGATAGATAGGATAGATAGATTTAGTTTAATAGACCACCTTTCAGCAGCATGCCAGTACACAATAAAGACAATGCCTAGAAAAATGGGCACCCCATGTGGCGTGAAGCAGCAACTGGGCTTTGTAGGTCTAGCGTTAGCCTCAAGATTCCAGGGCACTTAGTTCTAGGGCACTGAAGATTCTGGGGCACTCAGTGCTTTTTGTAGCCTTCTCCCTGGTTCTAGGGTAAGTAGGTGGCCTTTCCAGCCTACAAGGGCCAAGGAGCTGTGACGGGAGGCTTCACCACAGCAAGGACAGGCCTCATCACCATGGCGCCACTGATGACTGTGGCAGCGAGGGAGGGGTCACGCGCCAGAGATGCTCTGAGGGCGTCCACCCTTATACTAACGCCGGCACTTATAAGCCAACTCAAAGACACGCAGGCAAAGGATCGTGAACGATGGCCTTGTGTTTAACATTAGAAATAATTCACTCTGGAAACGGTGGCTTGAAAGAGAATAGATGAACAAAGGGAACATCACACTTGCCTTGAGTCTGCATTGATCTCTTAATGCCTGCTTATGCATTGAGGCTTGCTCTCTCTTCTGAATCAGAGGGATGGAGTACCTGTGGCGCTCCACTTGTTGGACGGCTCCAGCCATTGTGGTCCACGGTGAGGGACAATGAAAGCTGTAGTCCTCTGAGGGCTCACACGACCCCCATCCCAGCTGTATTGTTAAATTGGCTGGGATCGAAGGAGCTTCTTCAGATGCTCTCCAACGTTCATGCCCAATGGAAGTTTGTCTTTCTTCTTTGAACAAATACGTCCTCATCCCATTTTGTGAGTTGGGATGCTACAGGGTAGGGCTGCCATTTGAGAAACCCAAGTTCAAGCCCTCTTTGGTATGCAGATCCATTTGTCTGGTTCCTTGGATCTAGGCCCCTCCATCCTTATGTCAGTATGGAGTGGGGGATGAAACAAAATTACTGTTAAGCATTTTAATAGCCCGCGCTTTATATAGCGGTTGTTCTTTGTCATGAATTGAAATTTTAGTGTAAATGAAACACTTGTTTCTATATACATATAAAGAGAGAACTTTTATTAACACAGATTTTTCCTTCTGATTTTCAACATGCTTTTTAAAGCTCTATGTATTTTTTTTTATATAATCGTGTTTCTTCTACGTTATATAAAAACACATTTTTCTGTAATATGATCTCTTAATACAATTTCCTAGCAATTCCTTTCCCCCATCTTTTAAAAACTTTCTTGAAATCTATAAAAATTCTAAACAAAATAAACTTTTCTTACAAAATATTACAGTGCTGAAAACATTTTTTTTTCTTTATATTTTTCAGCTTTAGTGGCATATTCCATTTTGGCAAGTGGTTATATAAATTAATAAATGATGATAATTGGTATATTTTATTTAGGTTTTTGAAACCTACCAGCATGTTTCTTTCTTGTGTTTAGTTGTTAAGGGGATCGAATTAAAATGGTCTAAAACTGAATCGTACATGCTAAAGGGCATCTCAGTTCTCTGACTCGCAGCTGAAGTAGCACCACTGACACAAAAGGGGCAGATTTGGGGGAACCACAAAGTTTGCAAAAGTTCAAGAAATATTTTTGAGGTGTGAGGGAACTCTAAAGAGGAGAAGCTCTCCAAAAAGCAGCCCAGTGAGGGCTGAACATGCTTAGTGGCCACAGAATGCTTTTCCTTTTCCTTTTCTCTCCCTCTCCCCCCGCCATTTAAAAAAATGTATTTGTGCCCCAAATACTGTTCTGACGCCCCATCCAAGGTATATTAAACATGTTGCCTGGATGTTGGGGATAAGTTTTTTTGTTGAGTTTCTTTCCTTTTCCACTTTTGGCTCCAGTGTTCCTTTTCCTTGTTCCCTAATTTTTCCAGCATCATCTGTGTTAAATTGTGTTGTTTTATCTTTTACACTTTTCTGTCCGATAATGCCACCATCTACTTCTTCCTTGTTTTCCGTTGCCATTCTTTAATCTTAATAAATGGTTGGATTAAACTAACAGACCCTCACTTGCAGAAGCTCGCTCAAGGAATTCTGCTGGTGCAGCGGGGCTCCCCTTCCTCTCCTTCACCCCCCCCAAAAAAAATTGGCTTTGGGGCTGTTAGAAGAATCTCCAGAACAGTGTGCAGGGAGGAGTGGGGAAATTGCTCTTGCCGCTGGAGCAATTTTAGCTCTGCGGTTGAATTCCTCCCAAAGCTTCTAAATGTTAAAGCTTCTAAATTTGGAACCTGGGGTTTGATCGGCTGCTTTGGCAGCCCAAGGCGAAAGTCTCACCTTCAGAACTGGCCGCCTCCTTATGCTACACACTGCAGGGTGAAAAAAAAAAAAAAAAGCACACGGGTTGAATGCTGTCATGTGTTGAGAAAGAGGTCCCAGCTGATTGTCATCCCTGTCCTGATCTGACATCCATGCAGCCGCTTCTCCCCCAAGAGAAGTGGCCAAAGAAACTGTGGCCTCATGGCAACCAGACTTCTCCATTCAGGGGTCCAGGTAGGCACGGTCAACTGCATGACGAATGTGTCCTGTTAGTGTGCTTCCCTTTGCAGCTGTGGATAAATGTGGAATCACGCAGCTAGATTTCTACTGCTTGATGCCCCTGCAGAAAAGCTCACTGCAGTTCCTGGGGGTTGGCTGAGTAAATAGTTTGCTCTGCTTGCTTTCTTCTCAACCTTTCTCTTTATCTCTTCCCCATCCCACCAACAGCAGTGTCCCATCTGCTTACAGTTGTGCACTGCTCTCATCTCCTACCCCTCACTCTTGAGGATCCTCAGAGTTCACATGCATACCCACTAGATTTTCATAGGGTTTGGGAAGCAGAGTATGGAGACCAGGATCTCACCCACAGCTTCTGCCTTGCAAACCTATAGATCGTTGCTTCCCAAACTTGGGTCTCCACCTGTTTTTGGACTACAACTCCCACCATCCCTAGCTAGCAAGACCAGTGGGCAGGGGAAATGGGAATTGAAGTCCAAAAAAATCGGGATACCAAAGTTTGTGAAACACTGGTCTATAGAGTTATTCTGCCCCTGAGTCCTGCTCCAGCACCTAGTGTTTCCATGTGCTAGCTAGCTTAATAACAAGACTGAAGAAAGAGTTGAGACAGCTGTATTACATTGTAGGTAAACGGTGTTCTTAACAGGTGATATAATTTGGGGGACATAATTTGGGAGTTAAGCCACTAGATGGCATACCGGTTTCAACTAAAATGACTCAGTATGCATTAATAAATCCAGAGATTTACATGTGCCGGTAAGAAAAGATGTTCTTTAAAATAACCACATCTCACCTGTATATGTGTGTGTGTGTGTGTGACTTGCTTGTTAGGAACGGAAGACAGTCCGCCCAAGCACTCGAGCAACAGCGAGAGCCATTCATCTAGGAGGAGGAATCGCCATTCGAAAACAAAAGTAACCAATGGAATTGGCAAGAGATAGAGAGACAGACAAGAGAGGAGGAGAAAGAGAGAGAATCAGTTTCTAGATTTGTTCCAGAAGTGTGCCTCTGAGAGCAAAGAAGCAAAACTGGGCCTGGTTCTGAACTCCCTGCTTGAAGGTCGACAAGAGAATAGGCGGAGGAGACAGGGGGACAACATCTTCAGCAACCAGAGTCCTTGGACCTTGTTAACATGGAGCTCACCCATGTATCGCAAATCATTCGCTGCCGTCACTTGCCATCCATTGGCTCAGATCTTCTGCACTTGACACTCAAAACCGTAGTAATATGTTTAAAGGCAAAATAGTTGCTTGTTCCTGAAGGGTTCCTGTGATAGTCTTTGTTCAAGTAGTGTGTGGATGCCTTCTGAAGGCCTTTCTTTAATTGAGGACGATAACTCCAAGTTAACTGGCAACCAGTTGTTGTTTTTTGTTCGTTTTTCAGTTGTGGGCTTTTTACATCCTTGTTCGTTTTCAACAGAACCTTTTTGACTGAAAGATGCTCTGCCTTTGTTCTCAATCTGACACCTAAGCTTTTCTGTGCTGTTAGATTTTTTTCAGGAAATCAACAGTTCCGTATTTCAGTCAGCAGGGTGCTAAGTATTAGAAAATACGTTCATGATTTTTGTTCAGGTCATTTTTATAATTTTGTAACCCTGCTAAACGTTCATTGTGTTCATGACATTCTGTTACACAATCAGGGCTATGCCGGCCCTTGGCAAGAAGACAGGCCCAGAGCCATTGGCACATACACACACATACATATATTTATATATTGTTTATTTTCTAACATCTCCAGTTTCCTGTATGTTTATCATCACTTCAGTTACACCGTTCTTTTCTCTTTAAAGGCCTAAGCTCCCAACAGCAGCAAAATGATCCAAATTATAAACCAAAATTCATGCTTAAAGCTTTGCAAATCTCTGTCTGGCCTAAGCAGTTTACCCATGGGTGATACAATGTTCTTTGTATTATTGTGGTGTAACATTAAAAACCCCCACTTTTATACAAACTAACTCCACTTCTTCCAGGGGCCAGTTTTACAGAATGCTTCAGCAGTTTTTATTCCCTGTTTTTTTTTTTTTTTTTAATTCCCCCACCCATTGGAAAATTGGTCTCACTGCATCATTCCCAAGAAATGAAATAATTATAATAATGAAGTATTGAACCCCCAAATCTTAAGCTGTTGGGTTTAGGCCAGTTTTGCATAGATTCTGCTTTCTGTGTTTAGTTGGTCTTGATTTGTGTGTGCCAATCAAGTTGTGGGGCTACTTACTCCAAAAGACATGGCTAAGGTGACCGGTTAAGTGAGAACCCACATCCTTTCCCTCGCGCTTCAGCTGGGAAGAGCTGCTTGCAGTGATAATGTCATGGGATATGCACTGCAAGATATGAAGCATTGTAAAGAACTTCAGCGTACAAGCAAAGTGACTGTAAATAGAAAAAAGACCACCATAATCCATGACTTCTTATGTGCCACAAAGGATCAGCTTTTTGAATGCGCTCACTATGCAGCTGCTAATCCATGGAAAGCTCTGTTTTTCTTTTCAATCATGAATGTGCAAACTCTTGCATCAAAAGCTGCTATATCCTATTTGCTGCGACTGTGCTAAATGTTACCGGCCTGGGGAAAATATACATGTCTGGAACTTTCCCCATTGACAAATGTTGGGTTTCTTGATCATATTTTGAAATATGTGTACTTTTACATCTGTGTATTCTTAGCATGCTGCATAATTTCCAAATGGGTTGGTTTTTTGGTTTTGTTTTGGTTGATGCTCAAGGTCACTTAGTTTTCTGTCTTAATCCCTTTAGAGTCAGTTACTCACGAGAGACCAATGTGTATGTGTGTGTTTTTCTATTTATGCAAGACCAAAGTCAGAAAATGTTAGGGCTCTTCCGAATGAACATTTCACACTGTTCAGTTTAGTGTTAATAATGCCCATTCTTCCAAAGAGCCTGTCCTGTTTTGCAGAGCCTGCAACACATAGAAATATGACTGCTGGAGTCAGTAATAAAATTCCCACTCACACTGGTAGAGATGTGGCCCTGGTTATAATACAGTGCTGCCAAAAGCCATGTTTGTCAGCTGAAACTAGTGCTCACATGCACAGTTAATTATATGCATAGATAGAGCGCACATGCAGATCTTTGGCAAAATCAGTGTTAATATTTTACTGTGGCTGGAAGACAATGCATCTTGTGTTCACTGGGGCTTTTCAGCCTCTCTCTTCCAGCAGTAACTCCCTGACACACCCTTAGCACCCCCCCTTCCCGAAATGCTGGTCCGAAAGGTGCAGGGACCATGTGAAGTAGCATCCCGTGGAGGCTGGACTGCTGCTGGAAGGGGAAGCCAACATTATCAACATAATCTGTGTGCACACAGATGTACTTTAGACACACACTTTGAATCCTGGGCTGTGTACTTTTTCCATTGAGGAATTTAAAAATACCTTGCATGAGTGAACTCAGAAGGTGGACAGTCTTTAATCCCCATAGAAAGGAAAGCATCCTATAGGAATGTTTCCATATTGCTAAATATCAGCTATGTAAAAGTCTTCAAGTATTGCGTGAAATGCGGGATTTTCTGTAGAGCCATTGCTTATCCTATCTCAAAGTGGCACGTACACGCTCAGTTCAGAGTGACGTGTGTGCTGTATGCTTTCTACGGAAATGGAACCTGGACCACTAGAAAAATGCAGGTTTTGATCAGGTCCCAATATGCGATGTGGTCAGACTCAAATGTTTTGTCCCATAACCACTGAGCTCCACACCGGGGCTGTAGCACTCTCACCCTTGAGTTGGGAATTCTGGAAGGAATGTATTTGCTCCCATTTATATGCTTTGAAACTTGCTTTCTGCCTTCTTCATGTCCCCCTCATCCCACCGTTCTCACTCCCCCAGTTGTGTACACTCCAGTTTGTGGTGGCTGTTTTTAAATTAATCATTTACTGTGTGCTTATTGAAAAAAGAGATAGGTTGACCTGGTTCTGCTGGAGACTGTGCTGTATTATCAGTCAATGATGGGGGAGCCCTAACCTTCTGTGGCACAGCCCAAACAGTGGCAACCGGTTTATAGCATTTGCAAAAAAAGCTCTGATGCGAAGAAGCTTATACATATATACACACACACACACACACACACACACTCGAGGCCAAGAGTACAGAAAAGTTACCCACCCAAAGTAAATCTATTGCTAGCTGCCAGTATTAAACCTGGGTGGAGCACTGTTATGTATAAAAAGACAGTATCTAATGAACACATGGAATCTGGTTTCAACTCTGCTTTTGGTTACTCGCCTGTGAAAAATAAAGCCCCGAATACCTGGGATTAATTTGGTGGTGGTGTTTTTTTTTAAATTAAAGCTGTGATTGTGTGTTTTTCTTCTGACTACAATCTTCAAGCAGAAAAGGCTATGTTGTGTGAATTATCATTGTCCCTACCGGAAGTGGACATGGTTCACCCCTTTGTGCCCCTCACAGTAAAAAGGAAATCTGAATCTCTAGTACTGCAGGCTTGATAATGATGAAAATGAAAATTTGACCCAAAAAAGACTTCTTGCTTCTAATGTACTCCCACGGTTGGCTAGTTCAAATTTCTTCTTGAAGTTTGGGGTGCCGTTGGCTGGCTGCTTTGCTCACACAAGGGGGAGCTCTTTAGCTCATTCTGTATCCAAGAATCAGATTGATGTTCTGGTATAAGGCTGTAATCCTTAGCTTTTCACTTTGGGAAAACAAATGCATGGGGAGGAATGAAAATTATAAACACTGGATTCCTTTTATCAACTAGTATCGAAGTGCCAAGTACTGCAATGTTCATATGGAATTAATGCATTATGAAAAGTAATTTTTTTGCATAAGATTGCAGATGAAAGCAGGATACTCTGCAGCTTCAAGTGTGTGTTTATGCGACATAGAAAATCCTTAATGTGGTGTTATTTGGAAAATGATGTTAAATGAGATGACAGAAATTTTAAAAAAATAAGAATTGTAGCTGAGGAGTAAATGTAAAGGGACCCCTGACCATTAGGTCCAGTTGTGGCCGACTCTGGGGTTGTGGTGCTCATCTCGCTTTATTGGCCGAGGGAGCCAGCGTACAGCTTCCAGGTCATGTGGCCAGCATGACTAAGCCGCTTCTGGCGAACCAGAGCAGCTCTCAGAAACGCCGTTTACCTTCCCGCCAGAGTGGTACCTATTTATCTACTTGCACTTTGACATGCTTTCGAACAGCTAGGTTGGCAGGAGCAGGGACCGAGCAACGGGAGCTCACCCCGTTGCGGGGATTCGAACCGCTGACCTTCTGGTTGGCAAGCCCTAGGCTCAGTGGTTTAACCCACAGCACCACCCGTGTCCCTAGCTGAGGAGTAGAACACCTAAAAAGACTAAATTTTCACCAAAACAGGTTTATTCAGAACAAAATAGTTGAACAGAAAAAATCAAAGTAGCAGACCTATAATTGTTGTTTCAGAGGTCTCCCTGAAATCTGGATATGGGAAGGAAACTTGAGGAACAAACTCCCGAGTTCCCATCAGTCCCAGCATGCATTGCCAATGATCAAGTATGATGGCAGTTGTAGTTTACCAAGATCTGGAGGGCCACAGGCTCCCTATCCCTGTGTGACAAACTGCTTGCTATCTGTAATTGGTTGTTTTTTAGTATAAAATCCATGTGTTCTAATCCATGCAATTCTGCAAAAATAGATTCTACTTGTCAACAGAATTCTGCCACTTCCTGTTTTGTCTCTTGATAGAAGGTCTGGTCCGTTTGACCGACAGGATCGGTTCTAACCCTTTGCCTGTAGACCAGACAATACAATTCAGAAAAATACTCCTGGATGTAGTATTTTAAAACGGATTTTGTTTCTCCTTGTTTTAAATACAAAATCAATGTTGGAGCAATAATGGGTTCCTACCATAAAACATAAGGGGTGCAGTTTTCTGCACATTTTCTGTGTTGCACTGTCTTTGTGAGTTTGTATTTAATACCTGCCCTTAATGGGCATTTGATTTCTATTCGCAGTTAATGGAGGCAAATTACCTGAAGCATCTGATTTGGAATAGGAAGGGCTTTGGACTGAGCCAAGTGTCTGACAAGCTGTACTAAACAGTTCTTGAGTTGCTTGGACAAGAATCCATTGGCTTGACGTAGCCACAGCAGCATTAAGTACATACATAGAGCAGATTGGATTATTGTTTTGGGGGGGAGGGATTAATAAGAGGAAAAACAAGAAACTAAAAGCAGGAAGAGTCCTGCTGGATCATTTAGCCCAGGAGTTTCTTTCAATTGACAATATTAAATTGCATTTGGGGTCGGGAGTGGACTTAAAACGATGTTGAAACGGAAATCAATACAAGCATGAGAGTTAGTTTCAGCTTTAATGCAGTGATTCATTAGTGGCTGCTTTGAGATGTAGAAAGCCCACCTCTCTTCCCCGCTAAAGAGGGAATGGTTTGGGACGGAGTCTCGTGTTAAGAGTTTAAGTCGCGTGTGCAGAATCAGACCCATCATTATGGCTACTTCAAATTTCCATGCACACAAAAGGTCTCTATCCAAGATGTTCCAAGGCATTTTGCATGGAAGTATGCAATGTACAGCCCACATTACAGTACAGACCGTTATTGCTGCTCATAATAGCTGCCATTAGGCTGTGAGTTAATTCCTGCTACTGCAGAGTGCTCCTTTCTTGCCTTATTCTGTTATCACCCTTTCCCAATCCGGTGCCCTCCGGGTATTTTGAACTATGACCCCTGATAGCATGTGAATGCAAACACTTGCAATGAAGGGGAAGCAAGTTGGATGCTGCAATTTTCTGAAGTAACATCAAACACTGGCAGAAATGTTTATTGTACCTTTTCCTGCACTCGGTGTCCTACTGCAGCGCTGACAGTCTCACTTGGGATTGTCTGTCCCAGTGACAGCTGACTCATAAGGCTAAGTGTGGCATCGTGCCCATTTTTCAAAATGTCTTGGTGACCTTGCTTGACAAGAAAAGACATTACACACTGTTGGCAGCTCCCCCTGACTTAAACAAAAAACAAAATGCAGGAAAATGAAAAGAAGGGAAGGTACCACTGCAGTCAGAAATAAAAGTTAAAGAAACCCCTGGGGAAAGTTGTCAGTGAAGGCGTTTCCTCCATAGCTGGGCTAGAGATCAGAGTCAGATCAGTGGGAAAACACACACACAAGCTTTTTTAAAAAAGAAACTGGAGAGGACACTCAACAGAATACTGCAGTGGGAAGTGCTGCTGTTCAGGATACCAGCCAGTCAGCTTTCCCCCCTTTTCAGGATACTCCATTTCATTCCTGCTCACCCTCCAACAGTCAAGCAAGCATTCTTTGGCAACTGGAAAAAGAAAAGAAAAAACTCAAGAGAAATGTACAGTGGTACTTCGGGTTAAGAACTTAATTCATTCTGGAGGTCTGTTCTTAACCTGAAACTGTTCTTAACCTGAAGCACCACTTTAGCTAATGGGGCCTCCCGCTGCCGCCGTGCGATTTCTGTTCTTATCCTGAAGCAAAGTTCTTAACCCAAGATACTATTTCTGGGTTAGCGGAGTCTGTAACCTGAAGCGTCTGTAACCCGAGGTACCACTGTAAGTGGTTGTTCCCACCTACACCCACCTGTTTTGCACAACCCTGTTAGGTAGGTTAGGCCGAGAGAGAATGATGTTTAACTAGTCCAAATCAAACCTATCCATTCTTAAGGAAATCAGCCCTGAGTGCTCACTGGAAGGACAGATCCTGAAGCTGAGGCTCCAATACTTTGGCCACCTCGTAAGAAGAGAAGACTCCCTGGAAAAGACCCTGATGTTGGGAAAGATTGAGGGCACAAGGAGAAGGGGATGACGGAGGATGAGACGGTTGGACAGTGTTCTTGAAGCTCCCAGCATGAGTTTGACCAAACTGCGGGAGGCAGTGGAAGACAGGAGTCCCTGGCGTGCTCTGGTCCATGGGGTCACGAAGAGTCGGACACGACTAAACGAAGCAACAACAACTAGTCCAAGGCCACCTAGTGAGGGGTTGAACCTGTCCAATCTTGGGTGTAGTCCATCGCTCTCTTGTTACAACCACGTTTACAGTGCACTGAGTGGCCCCCAGACTATGAGTTTATTTATATGCTGCTTTTCCACAGTGGGCTG
This sequence comes from Podarcis pityusensis, assembly GCF_964106645.2. Classification (NCBI taxonomy): domain Eukaryota; kingdom Metazoa; phylum Chordata; class Lepidosauria; order Squamata; family Lacertidae; genus Podarcis; species Podarcis pityusensis. The sequence goes on along the minus strand of NC_138031.1, from coordinate 25,064,556 downwards.
TGCCCAAAGCACCTTATGACATCCCCTTATTATCTAATGCAAAACACTGTTCCCTGCAAAGAGGGATTCCTTGTTAAAACCCTCTGGGAATTGCAGCTCCAGAAGGGGAATGAAGGTATCCTAGCAACTCTTGGCATCCCTCAACAAACTACAGCTCCCAGAATTCTTGGGGGTGGGAGGAGAGCCGCAGCTCTTTAAAGTGGCATCATAGTGCTTTAAATTTATGGTATAAAGGTAAAGGGACCCCTGACCATTAGGTGCAGTCATGACCGACTCTGGGGTTGCGGCGCTCATCTCGCTTTATTGGCCAAGGGAGCCGGCGTACAGCTTCCTGGTCATGTGGCCAGCATGACAAACCAGAGCAGCGCACGGAAACGCCGTTTACCTTCCAGCCGGAGCGGTACCTATTTATCTACTTGCACTTTGACATGCTTTCGAACTGCTAGGTTGGCAGGAGCAGGGACAGGGCAGCGGGAGCTCACCCCGTCGCGGGGATTCGAACCTCCGACCCTCTGATTGGCAAGTCCTAGGCTCTGTGGTTTAACCCACAGCGCCACCCGCGTCCCATAAATTTATGGTATGGATGCGGCCTAATAACAGCTGTAGGGCAATGCTGAGGAGGGCAATGGGGATGAACCCTCTTCTGCAGCCAGAAGCTTCCAGAATTCCCGTCTGCTAGTTCACAGGTCTTCTGAGCTCCATGCTTGCCTGTGAATGGACAGCAGGAGGGGTGTACTGTGTGAATTACAGATGCACCTGTGAGCATATTCCTGCAGTAGCAAAACTGTTCAGTGGCGCTAGTTGGTGTTAGGGCTGCAGGCCACACAATAACTTCCCCATCTGGCACGAACACTGTGGCCTGTGCTTGAACTGTCCTTAAGTTCGTCAATGCTCCCTTTGTACTATCTATGTTATGATTTGGGTGTTTTCTTTCTGCTGCATGTGCTGTAAAAGCAGGCGTCGTCAGAAGGTGCGGAAACTGTGCCAGGGAAGGAAACATTGTAGGTTCATAATTCATACTTGCACATCGGAGCTTGTTTTGCCACATCTGGAATGTGCTGGGACCAGCGCATTCCCTTAGACCGCGTGTGCAATAATCCCCACTCCCACCCCTCTCTAAAGTATCGGGAAAAGGAAGGGAGCGACGGGAAAAGGGATGGAAATATTGTGAAAGTGTCCAAAGTGTTCAGGTAACTTTGTGGTTTAGAGCAGACACTGCTGCAGTCTATGGCTGCATACATACCAAGAATCCTGGGAGCTGTAGTTTTAAGGGCACTGGGAACTGTAGCTTTGTAAAATGTAAATATCTTTGCAGGCACAACAACAAAACCTTCCTGTCTCCTGTCTCTTTGAAATAAGGTCCTTTTTGCATCTCCAGCAAATTTCAGCCACCCTGAAATGTCCTGCATTTCATCAGCACACCAGACACTGGAATGAAGGAAAAAGGAACCTTGCTTTCCAGTTAGAATCTCATGGGTTTTCTGGGCAGTCCCATTGTGCTATAATGAAGTAACATTTTAAAGCACACTTCACTGGGCACTGGGCTCTTTCACTGAAGGATCTTAAAGCACTTCTGCAAATGATGAATTACGTTTCGTAGGCTGGCACCATTTGGCAAGCCAGCTTTGGAGGTCTGGCTTGAAAACGAACATGCATTAAGTTTGGGATGAGCGCAAAGCCATGCAGAGCATAGAAGCAGAATCCAAAGGTAAACGCTAATGTGATTTGTTTTCCCTGCTGCAGCTGCACCAGTCTCCTCTGTCTTGCCCTGCCGACATGAAAGAAGTCTCAGCTAGTACTAATAGACCTGCCTTGGCCCCCCCAGAGCTAAAATTCCCAGCACTCTTCACAAACTACAACCCCCAGGATTCTTTGTGTGTGGAGGGGGTGCTTTTAAATGCAGGCTTTGCACACAGTCCCTGTCTCCACTTCCCAACGGAGAAACCATAGCCTAAATCCTGGAGAACTGCTGTCGGTTAGTGTTAGACCAACCTCCTGCAACCTGGCACCCTCCAGATGTTTTGAACTACAGTTCCCATTAGCCCCAGCCAACACAGGAACAGGAGCTAATACTAAGGCGAACCAGCAGGGCCTAAGCCTGACAGCAAATAGGCTGTGTAGGTTCTGAGAGCTGCCATTTGTCCGTGGCCAATTGGAAGTGGCCATTTACAATACTGGGGCGGTTTAAGGGTGGCACGACCCTTGCGGTCGCACTGGGTGCCACACAGCGGGGGGTGCCAAAACAATGCTTTAGAATGGAGTGTGAGAGACAGGAGGGCACAGAATATCAGCGTCACACAAGGCACAGCTGATAATTGAGAAGCCAAAGTCTGCCACTGGGTTGCATGCTTATCATGGTGGTGGTAGCTGATTTGTTTTCCTGAGGTCCCCACTTCTCTTTCCCTTCCTTTTCTTTTTTCTTTTAATATATTTTTATTAAAGATTTCTTGGTTTACAAAAGTATGTGCGATGTCCCTTTCTTCAAGTTACATTTTCTCAGTGCTTTTTTTTCCTAAAAAAAAAATGTTTAGGGGTACAGTCGTACCTTGTTTTGCAGCGAGCCACGGCCACTAGCCGAAAAGGATGCAGGGCAAAGCACCACGTCTGTGCACGCGCACAGAGCGGTTTGCGCTTCTGTGCATGCGCGAGCGGAAAACCCAGAAGTAATCTGTTCTGGTACTTCCGGCTTTGCCGTGGATGTTCACCGGAATGGACGCTAGACAAGTCGGACATTTGTGGAGGTATTACTGTACTCTCATTTTCCTACTCATATTGAAATACTGCCCCTCAATGAGGCCAAACTTAGATTCACAAAATGTTTAGGGGTATGCGTACCCCTGCATCCCCCCAGGAAAAAGCACTGCATTTTCTACAGATCAGTTTCATTTGTTGTGAGACATTACGAAGAAAAGGGGGAAAGAGATGGAGGGGGAATGGTGAGTGGGGTGGGGTCGGGTGGCAATGCTTCTATTCTACTTAGTGTGGGGTTTTGTGTCAGCGTCACTTGTGTGGGTTCTCTTTGCAATTCGCTTGTATTCCTTTGGTGGTGAGAGAGGTGGGGAGTCTAGGGTGTGGTTGATTGTCTTTGATGGGCTGTAGTGAACTTTCCTTTTCTTTTTGAGCAACAAGACTGTGGCTACCTGTTGTGAAGTGTTTCCTGTCATACACACAAAATTTGTGTACATACATTTAAAGCACAGTTACCTCTGCCCCACCAAGAAATCCTAGGAACTTCAGTTTGTTAAGAGTGCTGGGAACTAGAGTTCTGCAATGGGTCAAGTACAGTTTCTAGGATTCTCTGTGTGTGCACTTTAAATGTACAGTACATGTGCTGCCTGGCTCTTTGAAATGACTTTAGCATTGGGAGGTAAGGCTAAAAGGGAACAGCTCCCATCTTGGCAGAGGGCAACCCAGTACTCCCTGCCTTTAGGCTGGAAAAGTTTCCTTAGCCTGATGTAGAGTAGAAGTATGCCACTTTTGGATTATAACAGAGCTCCTGGGTATTCTTTCTCAGTTCCGTAGCTTCCAAGCTGAGCTGATTCCCATTCTTGCAAAGAATGCAAGATCTCAGATTATTTTTACCCTCTCAATGAAAAGAAAATGAGCACAGGAGGAGAGAAGGAAGAAGGAGAAGCCCATCCGATTGAGTACCAGAAACAATCAGCTGTATTGTCAAGTTGCATCAGCTTTCTTTCCCTCACTAGCTACAGCATATGGAGGATGAGCTGCTGGTTAGAATTAATAAATATTTTTCTTGAAGTTCATTGCCAGCTTGAATTCCGAAGCAGGGAGCGAGGTATTGGGCTCTGTAGGAAAAAGGTGGGGAATATCCGGCTAGGGCCTGAATGTGGCCCTCGAGGCCTCTTTACTTGGCCCTTGGGACTCTGCGCAGGTCACATACCCTCATTGGCTCTGCTCTTCAAGTGCATTTTCTGGATTGGAATGTGCTACTGAACTTGATAGTGCTTGCTTGGCTGAATGGCTTGTGTGCAGTTGGACTATAGTGTACTGTACAAATGCAGGAGTCACACCAGTTGCCCCACCCTCTTTTTCTTCTGTCCCCGCCCCTTTTGCTTCTGGTCCCACCCACCACTCCCATGCAGCCCCTTGAATTTGCCCACAGGGGTGCAGCCCTTGCCTTGCCCTAGGAGAGCAGGGGGCAGGGAACTGTTGCATCTTCAGTCTAGCTGCCTGCAAAAATAGGGTAAGGACAGGCCAGGGCAACACAAGAATGGAAGGCAAGGAATGTGAATGATGATTTTCAGCAAGCTAACACAGCATGCAGTGCACTGGTTACAGCCAGCCCACCAGCAGTGCCAGATTTAGGGAGCCAAGGAGGCGCCAATTGAGAAGATCCATAATTGAGACGATAGCCTATGTGAGCATCGCACTTCCCTCCCTAAGCCAGGCAGAAGTTTCCTGGGCTTTAGGGAGCCAGGCCTCTGAGAAGCTGCTGGAGCCCTGCTGCCTTCTTCCTAAAGACGGGGGAGGGGGAGGCTGTAGGAAGGTGGCAGGAGGGCTCTTGGACCCCAACAGAGCATTGCGCCTCCTCCCTAAGCTGGGCAGAAGCTTCCCGGGCTTTGGGAAGCAGGTGCCAGGCTTTAATGCTCTAATTTACTAGGAACACTTAGGGGACTAGCCTAGCCCACTAGTCCACTGACCCCAAAGCACTGTCTTGTCTGCTCAATCTGCTGGAGCCTTTCTTTGCATCCAGGGGAAGTCCTTAACCCATTGGCTACTGACAGCTGGTCAGTCAAAGCTGTTCCCGGGATGTGGCCACTGTCGCATGCTGACAGCTTCTAGGAGCCACAGGTGAGAGCTGAGTGCAGGATGGGGACCAAAGGTGGGCAAATGACCCCAGAAGAAGTACAACGTGACCCACCACCAGAGGTACTACCTCTTCCCTAACACCCCATACATCCCCCCATATACCACTCAGGTACAAGCTCTAGTATAGAAAGTTCAGGGTCCAATTACAAATTTATCAGCAGAAACCAGACCCTCAGATTTCTGCCCCCCAAAATCTGGTTCTCTATACATTTTACCAGCTTCTAACCTCCTTAATTGGTTTATTGTGTAGCAGGCAGACGTTGGAGTAAGTGTTGCCCATGGGACTTTATGCAAAATTCAGCCCATGTCCCAACTCAGCATGGACCTTCCATGTGCTGCGTTTCTGCAAATGCATCTCTCACCTAGATGTGTACCTGCACGAGCCAATCATTGTTGCAGAAGCAAAGAAACCCACATTCAGCCCATGCGTGAGAACACACACAATGCTTCTGCAGCCAGCAAACGGATGATTGGCGGCGTGTATTCTTCTAATAATGTTCTTTTGTGTGATTACATTATTTAGAACGTG